>NC_067246.2:173895896-174520896 GCF_019359855.2 Lolium perenne | reverse complement strand
TCTTGCATGCTCTCCGTTATTAGTAGAGGCTCTGGCCAAGTTTTTGCTCTTAACTCCAAGAGGGAGTATTTATGCTCGATAGTGGGTTCATGCCTCCATTAAATGCAGGACGGTGACAGAAAGTTCTAAGGTTGTGGATGTGCTGTTGCCACTAGGGATAAAACATTGATGCTATGTCCGAGGATGTAGTTATTGATTACATTACGCACCATACTTAATGCAATTGTCTGTTGTTTGCAACTTAATACTGGAAGGGGTTCGGATGATAACCTGAAGGTGGACTTTTTAGGCATAGATGCATGCTGGATAGCGGTCTATGTACTTTGTCGTAATGCCCAATTAAATCTCACTATACTTATCATATCATGTATGTGCATTGTCATGCCCTCTCTATTTGTCAATTGCCCGACTGTAATTTGTTCACCCAACATGCTATTTATCTTATGGGAGAGACACCTCTAGTGAACTGTGGACCCCGGTCCTATTCTTTACATCGAATACAATCTACTGCAATACTTGTTCTTTACTATTTTCTACAAACAATCATCATCCACACTATACATCTAATCCTTTGTTACAGCAAGCCGGTGAGATTGACAACCTCACTGTTTCGTTGGGGCAAAGTACTTTGGTTGTGTTGTGCAGGTTCCACGTTGGCGCCAGAATCCCTGGTGTTGCGCCGCACTACATCCCGTCACCATCAACCTTCAACGTGCTTCTTGGCTCCTCCTGGTTCGATAAACCTTGGTTTCTTTCTGAGGGAAAACTTGCTACTGTCTGCATCACACCTTCCTCTTGGGGTTCCCAACGGATGTGTCGATTGCACGCATCAGCGGCTCTGGAAGGTTTCTCGTACCGTGGCTTTTTCGTCTCGAAGATTTAGGTCAGGGACCTTTAAATAGGCGAAGAGGCGGAGTCGGAAGGCTGACGTGGCAGCCACACAATAGGGGGGCGCGGCCCCCCTCTTGGCCGCGCCGGCCACCTGTGTGGTGGGCCTATGGCTCTCCTCTGGCGGCTCTCGGGTGTTCTGGAAGCTTCGTGGAATTCTAAGATGCTGGGCGTTGATTTCGTCCGATTCCGAGAATATTTCCTTACTAGGATTTCTGAAACCAAAAACAGCAGAAAACAGGAACTGGCACTCCGGCATCTCGTCAAAGAGGTTAGTTCCGGAAAATGCATCAAAACGATATAAAGTGTGAACAAAACATGTAGGTATTGTCATAAAACTAGCATGGAACATAAGAAATTATAGATACGTTTGAGACGTATCAAGCATCCCCAAGCTTAGTTCCTACTCGCCCTCGAGTAGGTAAACGATAACAAGGATAATTTCTGAAGTGACATGCTATCATAATCTTGATCAATACTATTGTAAAGCATATGAGATGAATGCAGCGATTCGAAGCAATGGTGAAGACAATGAGTAAACAAGTGAATCATATAGCAAAGACTTTTCATGAATAATACTTTCAAGACAAGCATCAATAAGACTTGCATAAGAGTTACTCATAAAGCCATAAATTCAAAGTAAAGGCATTGAAGCAACACAAAGAAAGATATAAGTTTCAGCGGTTGCTTTCAACTTCAACATATATATCTCATGGATAATTGTCAACACAGAGTAATATAACAAGTGCAATAAGTAAACATGTAAGAATCAATGCACACAGTTGACACAAGTGTTTGCTTCTAAGATAGAAAGAAGTAGGTAAACTGACTCAACAAAAAGTAGAAGATTGGCCCTTCGCAGAGGGAAGCATGGATTACTATATTTGTGCTAGAGCTTTTCATTTTGAAAACAAGAAACAATTTTGTCAACGGTAGTAATAAAGCATATGTGTTATGTATAAGATATCTTATAAGTTGCAAGCCTCATGCATAGATTACCAATAGTGCTCGCACCTTGTCCTAATTAGCTTGGATTAACATGGATTATCATTGCATAGCATATGTTTCAACCAAGTGTCACAAAGGGGTACCTCTATGCCGCCTGTACAAAGGTCTAAGGAGAAAGCTCGCATTGGATTTCTCGCTTTTGATTATTCTCAACCTAGACATCCATACCGGGACAACATAGACAACAGATAATGGACTCCTCTTTAATGCATAAGCATTCAACAACAGTTAATATTCTCATAAGAGATTGAGGTTTTGTGTCCAAACTGAAACTTCCACCATGATTCATGGCTTTAGTTAGCGGCCCAATGTTCTTCTCTAACAATATGCATACTCAAACCATTTGATCATGAAAATCGCTCTTACTTCAGACAAGACGAACATGCATAGCAACTCACATGATATTCAACAAAGGTAAAAGTTGATGGCGTCCCCAGAAACATGGTTACCGCTCAAGAAGCAACTTATTAAGAGATAAGACACATAAGTACATATTCTTCACCACAATAGTTTTTAAGGCTACTTTCCCATGAGCTATATATTGTAAAGACAAGGAATAGAATTTTTAAAGGTAGCACTCAAGTAATTTACTTTGGAATGGCAGAGAAATACCATGTGGTAGGTAGGTATGGTGGACACAAATGGCATAGTTTTTGGCTCAAGGATTTGGATGCACGAGAAGAATTCCTCTCAATACAAGGCTAGGCTAGCAAGGTTGTTTGAAGCAAACTCAAGTATAAAACGGTGCAGCAAGACTCACATATGAACATATTGTAAGCATTATAAGACTTTACATCATCTTCCTTGTTGCTCAAACACATTAACCAGAAAATATCTAGACTCTAGAGACCAATCATGCAAACCAAATTTTAACAAGCTCTATGTAGTTCTTCATTAATGGGTTCAAGGTACATGATGCAAGAGCTTAAACATGATCTATATGAGCACAACAATTGCCAAGTATCACATTATTCAAGACATAATACCAATTACCACATGAAGCATTTTCTGTTTCCAACCATATAACAATTAACGAAACGGTTTTCAACTTTCGCCATGAACATTAAGAGTAAAGCTAAGAACACATGTGTTCATACGCAACAGCGGAGCGTGTCTCTCTCCCACACAAGCATGAATTTATTCAGAGAATGAAAATAACAAAATGAAAATAAAAACAAACAGACGCTCCAAGTAAAGCACATAAGATGTGACCGAATAAAAATATAGTTTCAAGAGAAGAAACCTGATAAATTGTTGATGAAGAAGGGGATGCCTTGGGCATCCCCAAGCTTAGACGCTTGGGTCTTCTTGAAATATGCAGGGATGAACCATGGGGGCATCCCCAAGCTTAGACTTTTCACCCTTCTTGATCATAGTATATCATCCTCCTCTCTTGACCCTTGAAAACTTCCTCCACACCAAACTTAAAACAAACTCATTAGAGGGTTAGTGCATAATCAAAAATTCACATGTTCAGAGGTGACACAATCATTCTTAACACTTCTGGACATTGCACAAAGCTACTGGAAGTCAATGGAACAAAGAAATCCATTCAACAAAGCAAAAGAGGCAATGCAAAATAAAAGGCAGAATCTGTCAAAACAGAACAGTCCGTAAAGATGAATTTTTTAGAGGCACTGGACTTGCTCAGATGAAAATGCCCAAATTGAATGAAAGTTGCGTACATATCTGAGGATCACGCACGTAAATTGGCAGATTTTTCTGAGTTACCTACAGAGAACCCTGCCCAAATTCGTGACAGACAGAAATCTGTTTCTGCGCAGTAATCCAAATCTAGTATGAACCTTGCTATCAAAGACTTTACTTGGCACAACAATGCAATAAAATAAGATAAGGAGAGGTTGCTACAGTAGTAACAACTTCCAAGACACAACAAAACAGTAGCAAAATAAACGCATGGGTTATCTCCCAAGAAGTTCTTTCTTTATAGCCATTAAGATGGGCTCAGTAATTTCAATGATGCACTCCCAAGAAATAAGAGTTGAAGCAAAAGAGAGCATCAAAAAGCAAATTCAAAACACATTTAAGTCTAACCCACTTCCTATGAAAAGGAATCTTGTACACAAATAAATTCATGAAGCATAATGCAACAAGCATAGGAAGATAAAACAAGTGTAACTTCAAAAATTTCAGCATATAGAGAGGTGTTTTAGTAACATGAAAATTTCTACAACCATATTTTCCTCTCTCATAATAACTTTCAGTAGCATCATGAACAAATTCAACAATATAACTATCACATAAAGCATTCTTATCATGAGCTACATGCATAAAATTATTACTCTCCACATAAGCATAATCAATTTTACTAGTTGTAGTGGGAGCAAATTCAACAAAGTAGCTATCATTATTATTCTCATCATCAAATATAGGAGGTATAGTATCATCATAATAAACTTTATCCTCCATAGTAGGTGGCACCAAAAGACCACTATCATTATAATCATCATAAATAGGAGGAATATCATAATCAACATAAACTTTCTCCTCAATACCCGGAGGGCTAAAGAGATCATTTTCATCAAAACCGACCTTCCCAAGCTTAGAATTTTCTATATCATTAGCAACAATGGTGTTCAAAGCGTTCATACTAATATCATTGCTACTAGCATGCAAATAAGGTTCCATAGGTTTTTCAATTTTCGCATTAAACCATTCATGTCTTGACTCAGGAAATAGTTTAAAAAGCTCACAGATGTTTTCCATTATGCCTTACTAGTGTTTAACAAGAAACAAAAAGATGCAATTGCAGGATCTAAAGGAAATAGCTTCGAACACTCACACAATGGCAACAGAAAAGTACTATTACCTGGGACCGGAGTATGAGTGCCTTTTACCTTTCCTCCCCGGCAACGGCGCCAGAAAAGTGCTTGATGTCTACGTGTGCTTCTATTCTTGTAGACAGTGTTGGGCCTCCAAGAGCAGAGGTTTGTAGAACAGCAGCAAGTTTCCCTTAAGTGGATCACCCAAGGTTTATCGAACTCAGGGAGGAAGAGGTCAAAGATATCCCTCTCAAGCAACCTTGCAATCACGATACAAGAAGTCTCTTGTGTCCCCAACACACCTAATACACTTGTCAGATGTATAGGTGCACTAGTTTGGCGAAGAGATAGTGAAATACAAGTAGTATGAATGAATATGAGCAGTAGTAATGGCGCCAGAAAAGTGCTTGCTGGCGTGCAGTTGATGGTAGTAATATTGCAGGAAGTAAAGAGGTAGTAAAACAGTAAACAAGCGATGATTGCAGTATTTGGAAACAAGGCCTAGGGTTCATACTTTCACTAGTGGACACTCTCAACATTGCAATCATAATGGAATATAAATAAGCACTTCACTATGCTATTCCGAATTACTCTCTAGCAAGATAACGAACTCTAATTCATCATGTAGGCAAACCTGAAAGATGTATTCCCAAGTACTAATGAACACCCCACGCTGTCACTTTGAGCATTCATAGGAGGTACTAACACACCACAATTTCATAGAGACATCCAACTCAAATCATAACTCAGTGAACAAGTATTCTGTGAAATATAGCCTAAGAGACCCACACGGTGCACACACTGTCACCTTTACACACGTGGGACAAGGAGTCTCCGGAGATCACATAAGTAAAATCCACTTGAATAGCATAACGACATCTAGATTACAAAGCTCATCATATGGATCTCAATCATGTAAGGCAGCTCATGAGATCATTGTATTGAAGTACATGGGAGAGAGATTAACCACATAGCTACCGGTACAGCCCTTAGCCTCGATGGAGAACTACTCCCTCCTCATGGGAGACAGCAGCGTTGATGAAGATGGCGGTGGTGTCGATGGAGAAGCCTTCCGGGGGCACTTCCCCGTCCCGGCGGCGTGCCGGAACAGAGACTCCTGTCCCCCAGATCTTGGCTTCGCGATGGCGGCGACTCTGGAAGGTTTCTCGTACCGTGGCTTTTTCGTCTCGAAGATTTAGGTCAGGGACCTTTAAATAGGCGAAGAGGCGGAGTCGGAAGGCTGACGAGGCAGCCACACAATAGGGGGGCGCGGCCCCCCTCTTGGCCGCACCGGCCACCTGTGTGGTGGGCCTGTGGCTCTCCTCTGGCGGCTCTCGGGTGTTCTGGAAGCTTCGTGGAAATTCTAAGATGCTGGGCGTTGATTTCGTCCGATTCCGAGAATATTTCCTTACTAGGATTTCTGAAACCAAAAACAGCAGAAAACAGGAACTGGCACTTCGGCATCTCGTCAATAGGTTAGTTCCGGAAAATGCATCAAAACGATATAAAGTGTGAACAAAACATGTAGGTATTGTCATAAAACTAGCATGGAACATAAGAAATTATAGATACGTTTGAGACGTATCAAGGTGCGCCACATCGAGAGGAGTATCTGGGTGCAAGCAATCGTCAAGGGGAGCAAAGTGCGGGACAAATTTGATCGTTCCCTTTCTCAGTACATCGTCGGTAATGGCGAGATTGAGCTCAACTCCGGCGGTCATTGATACGTCTCAAACGTATCTATAATTTCTTATGTTCCATGCTACTTTTATGATGATACTCACATGTTTTATACACATTATATGTCATATTTATGCATTTTCCGGCACTAACCTATTGACGAGATGCCGAAGAGCGATTCTTTTTCTGCTGTTTTTGGTTTCGTAAATCCTAGTAAGGAAATATTCTCGGAATTGGACGAAATCAACGCCCAGGGGCCTATTTTTCCACGAAGCTTCCAGAAGTCCGAAGAGGAAACGAAGTGGGGCCACGAGGCGACGACACGCCAGGGCGGCGCGGCCTGGGCCTTGGCCGCGCGGCCCTGTTGTGTGGGTCCCTCGTGACGCCCCCTGACCTACCCTTCCGCCTACTTAAAGTCTTCGTCGTGAAACCCCCAGTACCGAGAGCCACGATACGGAAAACCTTCCAGAGACGCCGCCGCCGCCAATCCCATCTCGGGGGATTCAGGAGATCGCCTCCGGCACCCTGCCGGAGAGGGGAATCATCTCCCGGAGGACTCTTCATCGCCATGATCGCCTCCAGATTGATGTGTGAGTAGTTCACCCCTGGACCATGGGTCCATAGCAGTAGCTAGATGGTCGTCTTCTCCTAATTGTGCTATCATGCTCGATCTTGTGAGCTGCCTATCATGATCAAGATCGTTTCTTTGTAATCCTACATGTTGTGTTTGTTGGGATCCGATGGATATTGAATACTATGTCAAGTTGATTATCAATCTATCATATATGAGTTGTTTATGTTCTTGCATGCTCTCCGTTGCTAGTAGAGGCTCTGGCCAAGTTGATACTTGTGACTCCAAGAGGGAGTATTTATGCTCGATAGTGGGTTCATGCCTCCATTAAATCTGGGACAGTGACAGAAAGTTCTAAGGTTGTGGATGTGCTGTTGCCACTAGGGATAAAACATCGATGCTTTGGCTAAGGATATTTGTGTTGATTACATTACGCACCATACTTAATGCAATTGTCTGTTGCTTGCAACTTAATACCGGAAGGGGTTCGGATGATAACCTGAAAGTGGACTTTTTAGGCATAGATGCATGCTGGATGGCGGTCTATGTACTTTGTCGTAATGCCCTGATTAAATCTCATAGTACTCATCATGATATATGTATGTGCATTGTTATGCCTTCTTTATTTGTCAATTGCCCAACTGTAATTCGTTCACCCAACATGCTATTTATCTTATGGGAGAGACACCGCTAGTGAACTGTGGACCCCGGTCTATTCTTTACATCTGAAATACAATCTACTGCAATACTTGTTCTTTACTGTTCTTTGCAAACAATCATCTTCCACACAATACGGTTAATCCTGTGTTCACAGCAAGCCGGTGAGATTGACAACCTCACTGTTATTTTGGGGCAAAGTACTTTGGTTGTGTTGTGCAGGTTCCACGTTGGAGCCGGAATCCCTGGTGTTGCGCCGCACTACATTCCGCCACCATCAACCTTCAACGTGCTTCTTGACTCCTACTGGTTCGATTAAACCTTGGTTTCTTACTGAGGGAAACTTGCTACTGTGCGCATCACACCTTCCTCTTGGGGTTCCCAACGGACGTGTCAACTACACGCATCAAGCAAATTTCTGGCGCCGTTGCCGGGGACTTGAAGAAAAGTTACACCACAAAGATTTCTATCTCCCACGTCAACTGCACGCCAGCAGCAAATTTCTGGCGCCGTTGCCGGGGAGATCAAGACACGCTGCAAGGGGAGTCTCCACTTCCAATCTCTTTACTTTGTTTTTGTCTTGCTTTATTTTATTTACTACTTTGTTTGCTGCACTTAAACAAAACACAAAAAAATTAGTTGCTAGTTTTACTTTATTTACTGTCTTGCTCTCTATATCAAAAACACACAAAAATTAGTTACTTGCATTTACTTTGTTTAGTTTGCTTTATTTACTACTGCTAAAAAATGAATACCCCTAAAAACACTAAGTTGTGTGACTTCACAAACACTAATAATAATGATTTCCTATGCACACCTATTGCTCCACCTGCTACTACAGCAGAATTCTTTGAAATTAAACCTGCTTTACTGAATCTTGTCATGAGAGAGCAATTTGCTGGTGTTAGTTCTAATGATGCTGCTGCCCATCTTAATAATTTTGTTGAACTATGTGAAATGCAAAAGTATAAGGATGTAGATGGTGATATTATAAAATTGAAATTGTTTCCTTTCTCATTAAGAGGAAGAGCTAAAGATTGGTTGCTATCTTTGCCTAAGAATAGTATTGATTCATGGACTAAATGTAAAGATGCTTTTATTGGTAGATATTATCCTCTTGCTAAAATTATATCTTTGAGAAGTAGCATAATGAATTTCAAGCAATTGGATAATGAACATGTTGCTCAAGCATGGGAAAGAATGAAATCTTTGGTAAAGAATTGCCCAACCCAAGGACTGACTACTTGGATGATCATCCAAACTTTCTATGCAGGACTGAATTTTTCTTCGCGGAACCTATTGGATTCAGCTGCTGGAGGTACCTTTATGTCCATTACTTTGGGGGCGGCGACAAAGCTTCTTGATGATATGATGATAAATTACTCTGAATGGCACACGGAAAGAGCTCCACAAGGTAAGAAGGTAAATTCTGTTGAAGAAACCTCCTCCTTGAGTGATAAGATTGATGTGATTATGTCTATGCTTGTGAATGGTAGATCTAATGTTGATCCAAATAATGTTCCTTTAGCTTCATTGGTTGCCCAAGAAGAACAAGTTGATGTGAATTTCATTAAAAATAATAATTTCAATAACAATGCTTATAGGAACAATTCTGGTAACAACTATAGGCCATATCCTTCTGCTAATGGTAATGGTTATGGTAATTCTTATGGTAATTCTTACAACAATAATAGGAGTGTACCCCCTGGTCTTGAAGCCATGCTTAAAGAATTTATTAGTACACAAACTGCTTTTAACAAATCTGTTGAGGAAAAGCTTGATAAAATTGATATCCTTGCTTCTAAGGTTGATAGACTTGCCTCTGATGTTGATCTTTTAAAATTGAAAGTTATGCCTAATAAGGATATTGATAATAAGATTGTTACTACAGCAAATGCCATGCAAGTTAGAATTAATGAGAATATAAGATTGATGGCTGAATTGCGAGCTAGGTGGGATAGAGAAGAAAATGAAAAACTAGCTAAAGAGAATAATGTAGCTAAAGTTTGGACTATTACCACCACTAGTAATGATAATGATTCACATGTTGCTACACCTCCTACCATCAATGGTGAAATAATTAGTGTTGGCAATGTTTCTACTCCTAGTGCAAAGCGTGCAAAATTACCTGAAATTGCTAAAACTGCTGAAACTGCTTGTGATAAAACTGCTAAATTTTTTTCCAACATTGGGGACAATGATCCCATTGCTGTAGCTCATAATGGTTTAGATTTTGATGATTGTAACATCTCTGAAGTTATAAAGTTCTTACAAAAACTTGCTAGAAGTCCTAATGCTAGTGCTATAAATTTGGTCTTTACAAAACATATTACAAATGCTCTCATAAAAGCTAGAGAAGATAAACTAAAACTTGAAACTTCTATTCCTAGGAAGTTAGAAGATGGTTGGGAGCCCATCATTAAGATTATGGTCAATGATTTTGATTGTAATGCTTTATGTGATCTTGGTGCAAGTATTTCCGTTATGCCTAAGAAACTGTATGATATGCTTGACTTGCCACCATTGAAAAATTGTTATTTGGATGTTAATCTTGCTGATAATGCTACGAAGAAACCTTTGGGGAGGATTTATAATGTTCGTATTATGGTTAACAATAACCTTGTCCCCGTTTATTTTGTTGTCTTGGATATTGAATGCAATGCATCTTGTCCCATTATATTGGGAAGACCTTTTCTTCGAACTGTTGGTGCTACCATTGATATGAAGGAAGGTAATATTAAATATCAATTTCCTCTCAAGAACGGTATGGAACACTTCCCTAGAAAGAGAATGAAGTTACCTTATGATTCTATTATTAGAACAAATTATGATGTCGATGCTTCATCTCTTGATAACACTTGATTCACACTTTCTGCACCTAGCTGAAAGGCGTTAAAGAAAAGCGCTTATGGGAGACAACCCATGTTTTTACTACAGTACTTTGTTTTATATTTGAGTCTTGGAAGTTGTTACTACTGTAGAAACCTCTCCTTATCTTTATTTTATTGCATTGTTGTGCCAAGTAAAGTCTTTGATAGTAAAGTCAATACTAGATTTGGATTACTGCGCAGGAACAGATTTCTTGCTGTCACGAATCTGGGCACAATTCTCTGTAGGTAACTCAAAAAAATCTGCCAATTTACGTGCATGATCCTCAGATATGTACGCAACTTTCATTCAATTTGGGCATTTTCATCTGAGCAAGTCTGGTACCATTTTAAAATTCGTCTTTACGGACTGTTCTGTTTTGACAGATTCTGCCTTTTATTTCACATTGTCTGTTTTGCTATGTTTGATGGATTTCTTTGTTCCATTAATTTTCAGTAGCTTTGAGCAATGTCCAGAAGTATTAAGAATGATTATGTCACCTCTGAATATATGAATTATGCACTGACCCTCTAATGAGTTTGTTTCGAGTTTGGTGTGGAGGAAGTTTTCAAGGATCAAGAGAGGAGGATGATACAATATGATCAAGAAGAGTGAAAAGTCAAAGCTTGGGGATGCCCCCGTGGTTCATCCCTGCATATTTCAAGAAGACTCAAGCATCTAAGCTTGGGGATGCCCAAGGCATCCCCTTCTTCATCGACAACATTATCAGGTTCCTCTAATGAAACTATATTTTTATTCAGTCACATCTTATGTGCTTTGCTTGGAGCGTCTGTTTGCTTTAGTTTTTGTTTAGTTTGAATAATTCGGATCCTAGCATTCTTTATATTGGAGATATTACGCTCCGCTGTTTCGTATGAACACATGTGTTCTTAGCTTTATCTTTAATGTTCATTGCGAAATTTTAACTATTTCATTCATTGATATATGGTTGGAAACGGAAAATGCCGCATGTGGTAAATGGGTTAATGTCTTGAATAATGTGATACTTGGCAATTGTTGTGCTCATATAGATCTTGTTTAAGCTCTTGCATCATGTACCTTGTACCCATTAATGAATAACTACATAGAGCATGTTAAAATTTGGTTTGCATGATTGTTCTCTCTAAGTCTAGATATTTTCTGGTTGAGGTGTTTGAACAACAAGGAGACAATGTAAAGTCTTATAATGCTTACAATACGTTTATATGTGAGTCTTGCTGCACCATTTCATACTTGAGTTTGCTTCAAACAACCTTGCTAGCCTAGCCTTGTATTGAGAGGGATTCTTCTCGTGCATCCAAATTCTTGAGCCAATAACCATGCCATTTGTGTCCACCATACCTACCTACCACATGGTATTTCACCGCCATTCCAAAGTACATTACTTGAGTGCTACCTTTAAAATTTCTATTCTTTACCTTTACAATATATAGCTCATGGGACAAAATATCTTAAAAACTATCGTGGTGAAGAATATGTACTTATGTGTCTTATTTCTTAGTAAGTTGCTTGTTGAGCGGTAACCATGTTTTCTGGGGACGCCATCAACTCTTTTACCTTTGTTGAATATCATGTGAGTTGCTATGCATGTTCGTCTTGTCTGAAGTAAGGGCGGTTTTCACAATCAAATGGTTTGAGTATGCATAATGTTAGAGAAGAACATTGGGCCGCTAACTAAAGCCATGATTCATGGTGGAAGTTTCAGTGTGGACATAAAACCTCAATCTCTTATGAGAATATTAACTGTTGTTGAATGCTTAAGCATTAAAAGAGGAGTCCATTATCTGTTGTCTATGTTGTCCCGGTATGGATGTCTAAGTTGAGAATAATCAAAAGCGAGAAATCCAATGCGAGCTTTCTCCTTAGACCTTTGTACATGCGGCATAGAGGTACCCCTTTGTGACACTTGGTTGAAACATATGTTATGCAATGATAATCCGTGTTAACCCAAGCTAATTAGGACAAGGTGCGAGCACTATTAGTATACTATGCATGAGGCTTGCAACTTATAAGATGTCTTATACATAACTCATATGCTTTATTACTACCGTTGACAAAATTGTTTCTTGTTTTCAAAATAAAAGCTCTAGCACAAAAATAGTAATCCATGCTTCCCTCTGCGAAGGCCCTATCTTCTACTTTATTGTTGAGTCAGTTTACCTATTCTTTCTATCTTAGAAGCAAACACTTGTATCAACTGTGTGCATTGATTCTTACATGTTTACCTATTGCACTTGTTATATTACTTTGTGTTGACAATTATCCATGAGATATACATGTTAAAATTGAAAGCAACCGCTGAAACTTATATCTTCCTTTGTGTTGTTTCAACGCCTTTACTTTGAACTTATTGCTTTATGAGTTAACTGTTATGCAAGTCTTATTGATGCTTGTCTTGAAAGTATTATTCATGAAAAGTCTTTGCTATATGATTCATTTGTTTACTCATTATCTTCATCATTGCTTTGAATCGCTGCATTCATCTCATGTGCTTTACAATAGTATTGATCAAGATTATGATAGCATGTCACTTAAGAAATTATCTTTGTTATCATTTACCTACTCGAGGGCGAGTAGGAACTAAGCTTGGGGATGCTTGATACGTCTCAAACGTATCTATAATTTCTTATGTTCCATGCTACTTTTATGATGATACTCACATGTTTTATACACATTATATGTCATATTTATGCATTTTCCGGCACTAACCTATTGACGAGATGCCGAAGAGCCAGTTGATGTTTTCTGCTGTTTTTGGTTTCAGAAATCCTAGTAAGGAAATATTCTCGGAATTGGACGAAATCAACGCCCAGGGGCCTATTTTTCCACGAAGCTTCCAGAAGTCCGAAGAGGAAACGAAGTGGGGCCACGAGGCGACGACACGCCAGGGCTGCGCGGCCTGGGCCTTGGCCGCGCGGCCCTGTTGTGTGGGTCCCTCATGACGCCCCCTGACCTACCCTTCCGCCTACTTAAAGTCTTCGTCGCAAAACCCCCAGTACTGAGAGCCACGATACGGAAAACCTTCCAGAGACGCCGCCGCCGCCAATCCCATCTCGGGGGATTCAGGAGATCGCCTCCGGCACCCTGCCGGAGAGGGGAATCATCTCCCGGAGGACTCTTCATCGCCATGATCTCCTCCGGATTGATGTGTGAGTAGTTCACCCCTGGACCATGGGTCCATAGCAGTAGCTAGATGGCCGTCTTCTCCTAATTGTGCTATCATGCTCGATCTTGTGAGCTGCCTATCATGATCAAGATCGTTTCTTTGTAATCCTACATGTTGTGTTTGTTGGGATCCGATGGATATTGAATACTATGTCAAGTTGATTATCAATCTATCATATATGAGTTGTTTATGTTCTTGCATGCTCTCCGTTGCTAGTAGAGGCTCTGGCCAAGTTGATACTTGTGACTCCAAGAGGGAGTATTTATGCTCGATAGTGGGTTCATGCCTCCATTAAATCTGGGACAGTGACAGAAAGTTCTAAGGTTGTGGATGTGCTGTTGCCACTAGGGATAAAACATCGATGCTTTGTCTAAGGATATTTGTGTTGATTACATTACGCACCATACTTAATGCAATTGTCTGTTGCTTGCAACTTAATACCGGAAGGGGTTCAGATGATAACCTGAAAGTGGACTTTTTAGGCATAGATGCATGCTGGATGGCGGTCTATGTACTTTGTCGTAATGCCCTGATTAAATCTCATAGTACTCATCATGATATATGTATGTGCATTGTTATGCCTTCTTTATTTGTCAATTGCCCAACTGTAATTCGTTCACCCAACATGCTATTTATCTTATGGGAGAGACACCGCTAGTGAACTGTGGACCCCGGTCTATTCTTTACATCTGAAATACAATCTACTGCAATACTTGTTCTTTACTGTTCTTCGCAAACAATCATCTTCCACGCAATACGGTTAATCCTTTGTTCACAGCAAGGCGGTGAGATTGACAACCTCACTGTTACGTTGGGGCAAAGTACTTTGGTTGTGTTGTGCAGGTTCCACGTTGGCACCGGAATCCCTGGTGTTGCGCCGCACTACATTCCGCCACCATCAACCTTCAACGTGCTTCTTGACTCCTACTGGTTCGATTAAACCTTGGTTTCTTACTGAGGGAAACTTGCTACTGTGCGCATCACACCTTCCTCTTGGGGTTCCCAACGGACATGTCAACTACACGCATCAGTCATCAACATCGCCGACCACACCATCGTATTCAGGGTGAGCATACGCGTCTGTAGAGCATACTTTCGTTTCCTGGAATCATCTATAGCTCGTGATTTGATTCTCGCCGGAGAGCACCACCGCGGGACATGGTCGCCGGCGTAGCTCCTATGATCCCCTCGTCAAACCAACCCCACCATCAGCTTCAGCGAGTCGAGGAGAGTCAGAAAACCCTAGTCGCGCGTCCTGGGGAAGCCTGTAGCGTAGCGCCACCGTGAATTGGTCGTCGGCGTTTAGCCGTCGGCAACACCAACGTGTCGTGTGGGGTCACGGGTCAATGTTGACTGGTCGTTGCCATCGTGGCAACTGACCTAGTCAACGGTCCCACTCGTCAGTGTCTGTAGCTAGGTGTGAACCGGTACATTTAGTGTTTTTGTTTTATTTCAAATTCCAGAAAATGCTGAAACTTTACCAAATTGTATAAAATTCATTTCAACTCAGAAAATTATGAATAATATATCAAAATACTCACAAAAATGAACACTACCCAAATAAAATATAAAACAAAAATGTGTGTCAAAATAAAAATTCACTTATTTTTATCTTTATTAATTAGTATTTCTAGTTGTTTAAAATGCAAATTGAATTCAATAATTAGTGAAGTTTCAAATTTAAATTTTAACTAATCAGTAACTAATTAAAATGTTAAGATTAATTTTCTTTATCATATTTGCATTAACTTAAATATTAGTGGTAATTCATAAACCCTAAATTGCATGTTACAATTTCCTATTTTCTGTAAATAATAATAACTCAAGAAAATATTATAGACAATATTGTTTTGGTAATTCAAAACTTATTTACTTAAACATCTTTAGTTAACAAGTCATTATTTTAAAACCTAACAACAATTAGGAAACCCTGATTTCTAATCAAACCCTAACTAGTAATTATTTTAATTCTTAAACCCTCTAAAAATTAATAGCCTGTTAAAATTATTAATAACTATATTTCAAGTGCTTAATCACATTAATTCTAGTACCAAATATTACTTTAAGAATTGAATCATAATTTAGAAACCCTAGTTTTAATATAAGTTAGAATCTGGATCCCATTATTTTATGTGATCAATTGAAAATACTTTAACCCTAAACTCTAGTTGCTTATCACATGTGATCATGTGAATGTCACCTTACATAGAGAACCATATTATGTGACCAACAAATACAAGTCATGATCCACTAGCATAAAACCAAGTCACATGAGATTATCATTTCTTGTCCCTATTCAAACCTATATGATTCCCTAAGTATCACCTAGGTATAAACCCTAACTTGTTAATTGAATTAGTACCATTGACCACTCCTATATACCACACCATTAGGATCAACTTCAACCATCAAACCCTAGTAGAACCATAAGATAAACCCTAGTACCAACCTTATGTAGCAATACACAACACATGCTTCTATTCCACTAAACCCTACTTAGGAAATGATAAGCCACTTAGCTTAGAAACCATTAGAGATTATTTGGTAACACAAATATGAAACCATAGTAAACCTAATAGCAAACCTATGGAACCATCTTAATAACCATCCTTTAATATGATGTATATGGGAAACCATGGTAATAACCCTATCCATACTTACTACATATAAACCCATTCTACTTAAAGAACCCAACTAGTTCCTATTAGAGAACTAAATGAATCCAATAGTAAATACTAGAAAGCCATAGCTCCTATGTATAGTAGTTCATATTTTTATTTAACCTGTTCTTCAAAAGTTATTCTTTTGAAGTACAAATGTCAATCAAACCTTAGAAGCCTAATCCTTCTTTGAAATACTCATTATTTCTTAAACAACATGTTCTTCAAAAGTTATTCTTTTGAAGTATAGTATAAGTAATCATCAACCATGTTCTGTAGAACTTAAAATTGACAACTATTCTTTACATATTATTCCACCACTATTCTTTATATGTATGGTTGTTATGATGTCTTATATCACTTGGTTATGATGCTAATATAACCAAACCCTAATAAGAACCTTGTTTGAGAACCATTCTAAAAGTGCAACCAACCCTAAAGAAATCTTTACAACTCATACATCCTAAATCATCAAGATTAGGTTACGCTCGGGACGATTGCATCTCATACTATGCATTATAACATCTTTGCCAGTTCTTTAAACATTGTCCTTACCGGACAATGATGGTATTTCAGAATTTGAGTTCTCACGTATCGAAGCTTTTGCCTGCATAATCTTGCAGTCAAGAAAGGCAAGTTCATCGCTTGCTCATGTCATTTGATTATTTTTATCAAATTATATGCAAAGTACTATACTTATCACTCTTGCATTGAAAAGCAAATATTATTTTACAATTATGAATATGACTATGTGGTGGGCAATGGAACCATGGTATGTGTTGATTGGTGGAGATTCCATTGCATGGGTACTATTCATCTAGGATTAAGTACCAATGCCGTCCAGTGATTCTAGCGCCGTACATATCGCGTTAACCATAAGATCTATAATGGCTCTGGGGAAGTCAACTGTATCTTTCCCTCTCGCATGCCAACGGGCTAGTAATAAGGGTTGCCTGGATCGGTCTATCTTTGGTAAAGGTGGGGACATGTGGTCCATCACGGTCTACCATTAGATACAGGGGAGGGCAGACTTATTATTGGTCTATGAAGGATTGTAAGGGTTGTCCGGATCGGTCTATCTATGGTGCATAGGACAGGGCACATAAGTTGTTCGGATCGGTCTACCTTAACGGTATAGGGGAGAACAAGTGCCTGTGTTGGTCTACCCATAGATATAGGGGAGGACAGACTTACAAAAGGGTGGGTGTGCGAGGTCGCGGAGAAGGCAATGATTGGCTTGGATCTTATACCTAGCCTCACACCAAGGAAGTGTGGACGGGAAAGTTAACGCCTGGTTGGCAACAAGGATAAGGTCTCTTATGGGAAAAGTAACGCACCTCTGCAGAGGGTATCAAAATTGTGGCTGTCACTCCCTGTTCCGGGAAGGGAACTGCGTACGCGGCAGGAAAGGAACTCCACGAAGTTCTGGTCAACCTGTGAAGACTGACGGGCATAGTTTTCAGAATAAAATAAACCTTTTGAAGAAATGTTTATGAAAACTTGCATTCGCCTACGACTTTCTGGTCTATGGATGTAGCTAGTGCATGATACACCTATTTCCTAATATGAACTTGCTGAGTACGCTCGTACTCATCCCACTCTTAAATCCCCTGCTTAGCTATGGAGACACCGAAGGAGAAACTACCGTGGAACTCGAAGACAAAGGAGTCAACTGCAACAAGATGAAGAATCCAGTCAAAGAAGTCAATGGAGTCAACTTCTACATCAGCTAGAGTGGAAGCTTAGACTAGTAATAGAAGGGAACATTTCCCTAATCCTAGCACCTAAGTAGCTAGATGTCTATAGCAAGCCAAGTAGTTCTTAAGCTAGAATTAGCAATAAGTTAGACTACAAGTCGTTCTTCTGGAGCTTTATTTGAACTTTTACCTCACTGTAAAGTAGGAGGCTGTGTTGATCTTCTGTAAACAGCTTGTATATCCTTCTATAGACATACCTTGGACTCGCATATGTTTCTGTTGTACCACTCTGAGAGATGTAATATGAGTGGAACGGTGTTTCACTTGTGTTATGTCAACGACTTGTGTACTACACCATGCAGTGGTACGCTGGGTCATTTCACGGCCACCCCTAGCCACGCCACCGGTTGCGTTCGAACCTCCGTGCGACGATCTATCGATCTATCCGAGTGGTCTCGCCAATTGCTTCCTCCTGCTCCAGATTGCCTCTGTGCTTGATTTGGAGACGAATCGCCTCCGGCGATTTGATGTCTCCGGCGAGCTGCAGTCGCCGTCGTCGACGCTCGCCTGTGCGTGGGACTAACCTGGCGTGGGTGATGCTGTGGCATCGCCTGTGTCGTCGTCCCCAGGTGTTGTGCTGGTGGTTGGGTTCGTCGGCGTAACGCCAGCGTCTACCCTGGACTCGCCATGTCGTAGCCTCTACTTCCAGGCGCAGGTAAGGTTCTCCTCTTCCTCCTCCATCTTTGTCGCCTCTCTATGCGCCTCTACGATTATGTTGTTCCTCTTCTTTTCTCCTTGCTTCCTGATGATCCTAGGATCATGCAGGAACACCTATGATGATGCCCTTTGCATCCATTCCTCCTCTCTGGTCTGCTTTGGCCAGCCATGCCATTACTAGCCACTGGCCAAGCGTGTGTTGCTGCTATGCTGTTCATTACTACTACTGCTGCTTCCTGCTCCTGCTGCTATGCCCCATTGCTACTGCCTATTGTACTTGCTATGCTATCCTGATGTCATGCCTAGGCTTATTGGTGCCATGCTTATGCTTGTCTAGGTCTACTGCTGCTTAATTATTTGCTGGTGGTTTTTGCTGTTAGCAATGGCTAACAACCTGACACTTGTGATACCTTTGGTGCTCTCCTGTGACTTGTACATGATCCAATTGATCAATATATGCTAGTGGCTAGGCTCAATGACTTGTTTGGTTGCTGCTCTAGCCATGGGCTAAGCCTCCCAGCCTTTGCTGGTTGCCAGTTGGTTACCTGTGATGCCTATTGATATGTGATTATCTATCTGAATGTCTTGTGATGCTACTGGTGCTTTACCAGTGACTTAAGTGCATACTTAGTGAATGGTTAAGCTACTTGTGCTTGCAATATCACTTGGTCAAATGGTTTTGGTAGCCAGGTGTGCTTTACTGAAGCCATTGCTTCAGTAAACCTCTTGTGCATGTCATGTTATTGCCATGTGTTGATTTTCTGTCAGTTATATTTGATGAACCATGTGTTGGTAATGATTTATTTGCATTAACAATTGCTTATATAAATTCCAGTATACTTTGGAATGAATTTGCTTGTCTGAACCATCATGGTAATGAAGACAAACTTGCCTGTGTGGCTAGTTTGCTTGCTAGGCTTGTGTAGTGACCTCAGTAGCTTGCTACTGCTTCTGGTTGCATCTTATTTGGCTATCTGGTGGGTTTTATGAAAAGATAAACAATATCCACAGTTAGGAATCATTTATTTGAATGCCATGTGGATGCTTTTGATGAAAACTGGGTTGATCTGATGGTTGAATACACCAAATGGTGCTAGGTTAACTAGTTGGCCACTGTTCTAGTTATTCTAATGTCTTGGATGGCTAGTACTAGATCTACTTATGCATATCCAGTAACTAGATCCCTAGTTTTTGGTCTGACCTCTTCATTCCTAGTATCACTTGGTAAATACCAAATGATGACATACCCTGTGGAGCATCGGCTCCACCCCAAGTGTGTGTATGAGCATGCTTATGATGGATTTGATCATGAGATCAATCCAGGTATGATTTATACCTTGTTCCAGCTCCTAGATAGATATTTTGTGTTGGTGCAATGCTTCTGGTTTGTTGATTTGATCAACAACCCTTCACCTCCTAGCTCCTGGATGATCTTGCCTTAGGTCACCATGATCTATGGATGGTTTGATTTGGTTTTGAGGTTGATTCTCTAGATGATTTATGGAAATGCACTACTGGTGTGTTCTTGAGCTGTTCTTGTTGTGCTAAATGATCCAATCCTATCTCTAAACCATTGTGCTATATATAGCACAGGGAGCTGCTCTCCTTGGTCGACAACACTTGTGTGGATGTGTGATGTGCTGTCCAGCTCTTCTCCCCTTGCTCATGATGGAGAAAAGCTGCGGGGCCTCACTTTGGCTTTGGTTGGGACTTGATCCTCCTGCCAAACCTTATCTCATGATTTCTGTTTATTTTCACTGCGAAGTGTCAATGCCACTTGTTACTGGACAAAACCATTCTATTTGTTGCTCTTATGCAGGTTTCAAATTGGACAAAGCTTTGGAGAAGATCAAATGAAGATTTGATGAAGACTTTAGCATAGAAATAATTTCATTGATGTAATCTTCATTTTCTTTCTTATTTCTGTTTCATATATTCCATTTATTGTAATATAAAGAATTCTGTAATGACAATGTAATGTGTGTGTATGATCAATAAAGCTCAAGGTTTTGTTTATGAGCTTTTATATAAATTTGATATTCAGTTATGAATTATTTGTGTAAGTGTGATGTTCTTTTGAATTATGAATTCATAATTCATTTATATATTGATCACTTTATACTTCTTTTGTTTGAATTCAAATTTGAAATGCCAAATCAAACATTCTCCCAAAACCCTAAGTTTCAAAAGAGATCATGTCGAAATTCATAGCACTCACATTGCTCTAACCCTAATAACAACGAGAGAGAAACCTCGACCCCTCTTAGGTTTTATGCAATAAGGCGCGAAAATTTCCCCCGTTTTGCGATGAAATGCACATCCCATTTCTAAATCTACCCTTTGGTTGTCCTATGTTCTGGGATATTACAATCTCGGGGCGGCGCGCGGGTCCACTTCTCGGATTCGCGGGCACTGGCACTAGCGCCTGGTTGAGATGCCACCCATGCGGGATGTGCGCATCCAGCCACAGCAGCGGCACGCCGAGATCAGCGTAGAGGCGCGATGTCGCCGTGTCCATGTTGACACGCGTCTCCGAGCGCAGAACGGGAGGAGGGCGTGGTGGCCTTCTCGGCGGCGGTGGCCTCCCAGCAGGCGCCCGGGTGTTCTGGCGGCCGCCATTGCTGCCGCGCTAGTCGCCGGGTCGAGACCCCGAGGCCTTGTGGTCGTTCCGGCCTAGGCGGAACCAGCCGCCCCCTTCTTCGCCATGGCTAGGGTTCGGGAGCTCAGGGTGGCTAGGGTTTGGAAGGTTCGGGAGCGAGTGGGAGGGTCCAGTATTCTCCATTTAAAGAGACATCCACACGCATGGGCCCGCGTCTGCTTGTCTCCCCCGGTCAGTGACGCATGGGCCCTTGGTCGTTTCGGGAGGACACACACGAACACGTGTGCCGTTCGCAGCCACCGTAAACGGACCGTATTTACACGCTCGAAATGGGGCTGATGTGGACCGAAATAACCCATGGTCCATATGTGGTTGCCCGTTGGGCCTCGCAAGACCCAAGCCCGATCCAGCTCTCCTCGGAGGCTAACCCCGTTCATAAATGACAGCGCATCCTACCCGGTTGTGGTCACCCACCCAACCCAACCCCTTCTCCTCCCATTTTCCAAAGACAAAGAGGAAACCTCCCTGATTTCATTTCCCCATCTCCTCCCTCCCCCAAAACCAAAACCCTAGTTCCCCAACACTCCTCCCCACCCCCCGTGTGATGGGATGCCGACCAAACCCTACCCCGAGCCCCTGACCGCCGCCGTCTCCCTCTCCCTCGCCGCCACCTGGATGTCCGCATGGACGCTTTCCCGGCCCTGATCGCCGCCGGGGCCACCGCCGTCTGCTGCCTCGTCTGCGCCATCTGGGCCTTCCGCCCCCCTTCCCCTAACAAGCACCAATCCGCTCCGACCCCGACCTGCTGCGCCTGCCGCCACAAGCCCAGCGCCAACGGCGAGATGGCCATCGGTGGGGACGAGATGAACAAGGCGCCAGCGCCTGCTCCGGCGGCCACGGGCGCCTCCATGATGGAGCAGCTCGTGCCCGAGATCACAACCCACGCTCTCAGCTACCTCGACTGCACCAGTCTCTGCCACCTCTCTATGACCAACTCAGCCATGCGCCGCGCCGCCAACGACGATGGGGCTTGGAAGGCGCTCTACCACAAGGTGCCCTCTCAGATTTTCCTTGATTGATTGACCTACTGTTGGATTAGGAATGTAGCATTACTGTCCTGCTCCTTTTGACTTGAATAGAGCCGTCCCCATAGTTAGGTTGCTGTTGATTTTGTCTAGAGTACTAAAATGCTCGATCATATCAATGGGACTTACTTGTTTTGCATGGACGGATGGTATAGCTCAGTGATTCATGCTACACGGACAAGTTATTATCGCTAGGAGGGCTCCTTTTTTTAATCAAGTTCTGGCTAAATTTATTATTTCCTCAGCATCGATGGCGACACGTCTTGGATAAGTTTACACAAGATATGACAAAAGAACATTGTATTACTTTCCAGACTTTCCTCCTTTCCCACAATCCAACCAAAACTCTAAAATTGACACTGCATACAAAAAGTTTGTATCTGAATCTGCACATTTTGAGTTTCTAACTAAAATATGTGTTTTTTTTTTGTACCATTACTGCATATCTGTACTTCTGTAGCGTTTTTCTTCTGATAGCACTTTTCGTTTTGAAAACTTCAAATATCTTTCATAGCACCATTCCCATGGCTTTGCAGATTTTGTATGGCAAATGCTATTTTTAGTATACTGTCAGTCTAATAACACAGCTGTATGGGTCACATGTTTTTTCCGTTGTGGCGGTTTGAGTTCATATATTTGACTGTTCAAAATAACTTGCCTTACGAGTTGTGATATGAAACTGCCAATCTCACCACAACATTTTACTTGTGAGTTTGTCATCAATAAACTTCTCCCTTGTAGGATTTTACAGTCGAGCAGGGTAATATAACTCCACCTAATGGTTGGAAGGCATACTACGCAGCTACGAAAGCCATCATGAATGTGAATGCTGAGTTCTATAATATCATCAGGGAAGGGTCCTTGCCAGCAATGAGTCACTTCTGGCTTAACGCAGACTATGTAAAGTGCATAAATGCTAGTGGAGAACTTTTTACAGGGTATGTCTAAGACTTTACTCCTAATTTTTTATATATGGCTCAAAAGGCATCATCCATACAATTCTTTACTGTTGTAAAAGATACACACACTTCTCATTCTATTTCATTTTAAATAGAGCAAAAAAATGATTGGGAACACTTAAATTTGGTGTGCAGCTGCATATACATATTAATACATTACTGCAGTGACAATTTTGCTTTCTTATGTGGCCTTGAATACTGGCAGCACTTCGGAAAAGTACAAAGGGTTCTTACTCTTTATAATGTTTATTGCTGATAAATACCTTAGCAAACCAATTGTGTACAGCTGTATGCTTGCATTATACATTGCATCAATGTCGGTTTACTCACTCCAACATGCATTTAATTGTATTTCTCACCATGTTCTATCATGGCGATATTGCTGTCACCTTATATGCAAACTTATTAAGTCACATTTAATTAATGAATAGAAAAATACATGAATACACAGGACACTTTTAAGATAATTTATTTCCTCCAAGTTCCTGTTATATTTATGCGATTATGTTGTTACTCATCTTTCTGGTAAAGTGTTTTCGCTTATTCTGTATTATCTCTTTTTCCTTGGACTATCTGCCAATCATCGTGTTTGCAACTTAATAACTATTCATGTTGTCAGAATAAAGAGTACACATGGTATCATATGTAGGGAATTTACAGTGTAGAGACATGTCAACTTCTACTAGCTATTCTTAGGAATCCATCACTAACTATAAAACTAAGTTAATGTTTCGGAACTGTGATAGAACCGGGTTAATTAACCAGTGGTTCCATGTGTTAGGGTATATTAGTTAATCCATTTCTTTTTATTCTGATGTTGCATTAGTTTCTGGAGGCATCTCCAGTGATCAATACCCTTCAAGTAGAACGCAGGCATGTGACAAACACTATGATATTACTACACTTTACGTTAAATGGAAAACAGTCGAGGGTCATACTTTATTGTCAATCATTTCATTTAACTTCTCATGCTCCTATACCCTTTTTGGGATGAAAATTTCCCTAATCTGGATGGATTTTCTTGCCTTTTGTTCATGGAGTCTTATTTGCAAGTTTTCTTGCGGTGGATTACTGCTATCTAACTCCTCGTTTGACAGATACAACGCAGTGATGAACAGCTGGGCCTTGTTATTCAACTGGGGCCAAGATGGTGGGCAGGGCACTGATTTTCAGTTACGAGATGTCAGAGCTCGTGTACTTTCTGATGTAGCTTGGGTCAACATGAAGGTGCATGTTGATGGTGAACCGGGACCTCTCCATGCGACCAATGTATATGAGTTCCGTAACGACAGGTGGTATATGGTTCATCACCATAGCTCGGTCATGGTGGACCCAGCGCCACATAATCTGTTTGGCTGAATCTGAGAACAACTCATCGGGGAGAAAACTTCTTGGCAGATTTCCATGTTGGGTGCGTGCTTCTTCTGCGGTTTAGACTTTAGACTGGTGTTAGATACCAAATGTGTTTGTGGAGAGCTTTCCTGCCCCTAGTTTTCTCCGTTCATTCATCCTGAATCACCTGTTTGTTTATATTATTCCCATCAGTTTTGTATAAATGTGGTGTAGGAGTTCAGATTGGTCATTGAAGGGTGTGGTGCCCTGTGACTTGGAGGCTGTGACTGACTTATATTGGCCCAATGAGTATAATGTTTAAGCAGTTGTTGTTTAACATGTCTGTCAGCATAGGAAATGTTGCACTTTTGATGTGTAATCACCACAAAACGTGAGCAGGAATTTGATGTGCTATGCAAGGTCTGTTGCTGGTTCAACTTGATAACTTTGGGCTGGCTTGTTGCAAGCCTGTTTTGGTAGCAAGGAGTCCTATTCCTTTGTGCCAACATGGATTTTCCACACATTGGTTACATCTGCATTCTTGTGAAGTTTTTGTGCTCAACATGACTGCAGTATGTAGTTTGTACATTCTACATTGTTGTCTGACTAGTTCATCTTTTCCATTGCACCGGAGTAATTTTCTGGCGCATCTTACAATTTCAGTTGTTGCTACATACTTTTACCACAGCTTCTTGTTGCCCATTTGGCAGGTGAAGGCAAGAACATATCTTCCCTCAAAAAGGAACGATTGCTATTGTGTTTCTTTGGAAAATACGAATGCCATTATTTATTCTGCTCAGGTGTACAACAGGAGAAACAACATTCAGGTCTCAATATTTATATATTTATACATAGCCGTCATAATAGCTTAGTTACAGAAATGAGGGCTGATCCTCTGCAGTCATCACCGCGCATGATAGACAACGGGGCGCATAATTTCTTAGCCCGCAAGATGGAACACTCACTTATCACTGTTTAATTGATTATATTAACGTATATATGTCTCCCTTATTGAGCTGTTTCTCAACAGTCCCTGAGCTGAGCATTGAGCGGCAGGAGGCGGCCTCAGGCATCGTCCTTGTCTTCAAAGATGTCAAGAAGGGAGAGAGCCTGCATAGACAGCAACATCTCAGTTAGATGAACCATGTGATGAACTGATGATGCTTCAGACACGCCATTGACGATGGCACAAACCTCGGTGATGCTGAGCTCCAGCCGGAATTTTGGACCGTCGTAGTGGTGCAGGATTGGTCGGAAAGCATCCTCCTCCAGCGGGTCGCAGATCTTCCTTGTGGCGACCCTCACCTGAATTCATCGTCTCAAATCAGCATGACATACACATAGGCCAAGTACTAGGTAAGTATTGTCCATCCTTTTATTTATGCAAGCCAGATGTAGAGGGTAGTGTGTTGTTGAATACTATACTACTCCAGATATAATTATGTTCCTTTTCAGTGCTAGTAGTTAACTTCAGATACAGGTGGTGTTCTTCCAGAAGAATAAGTCACTGGTGATGTCATTTTGAGACGAGATGGATGTAATTGAACATGTGTTGACAAGTGCACTCCTTCTAGAAGAACAGGTGGTTGGTTTAGGATTGACCGGCCAACCTAAAGGAAGTGAGGTGGTTGAGTAGTCGCTAGCAAGATCTACTGGTGGTACTAATCCCCTTGTTGCCGGTTTGGGAGTAGCAGGTTTTAGCTAGACCGTGCCATCACCCATCCGTTTAGTTAACTATATGATTGACTAGGTAGTAATTGCTTGTCTCGGTACTAATCCCTTGCTGCAGATCAAGACTCCTTGCAACTGGGCCGGCCGGTAGACATTTCTAGGCTCCTAAATCTACGTTCGTACTACTCTATATTGGTTCTCTGAAGTCTGAACTTAGGTAGCAGCATGTGGCATGGGTGGTGCATGAAGTACCTGCGCAGGGAAGCGAGACTCGCCGTGACACTTCTTGTCCTCCCACGCCGCCGGGTCGATGTTTGCTCCGCCGAAGCTCGCAGCCTGCACGTACGATACGATTCAGTTCAGTTCAGTATAGGGCGATGAGTCCAAGCAATTAATCATCAATGAATCAGTCATCAGATAAGATAAGACGGGCAAATTACCTCGAAGATGCCGTGGAGCTGGTGTGTTGAGTAGTTGTAGAGGAAGAGAGGCAGCCCTGGCCTGATCGCCCTCACCGAGTCTCTGTATCTCGACGGCAGCCCTGCAAATTAACCGAAACCATCACTTGACCTGATCTGATTAAACTAGTAGCTGAGACTGCTTGATCTTATCACTAATTATAGACGTCGTAGTAATTAAAACCATGACGATCGTACGTACCGAATAGCTGCCTCTTGAGGTTCTCCTCCATGGTGTCGTTGTTGCAGACGAAGATGTATCCTCCGATGGGCTCGTTCCTCGGCAGCGCCTCCGAGGCCGGCAGCGTCTTGAACCTCTTCTCGGATGCGGCGCCGTGGTTGTTGTTGTTGTCGTTGTTCTTGGCGTGCTTCTTCTTGCCGCCGTCCAGAGCTCCCTTATTCTTGCCGTAGCCGCCACCGCCGTAGTTGCTGCCGTTGTTGTTGCTGGCCGGCCTCCCGATGGACTTGTTGAAGTAGCTCTTCACCTCCCCGCTGCCGCCGTTCAGGTTGTTGCTGTTGTTGTTGTAGCTCCCGCCAATCATCATCTTGTTGAGCGCGAAGCTAGCGTTGTTGTTGTTGTTGAGGTTGGCGCTGTTGGGCTTGGCCGGGGCGCCATAGCCGTACGCCTTGGCGTCGCCGCCGGGGAGGGTGTTGCTATTGTTGTTGTTGTAGCGGTCGGCCTTGGTGGCGCCGAAGGCGAGCTTGCCTGAGCCGATGAGGCCGGGCCCGTCGTTGGCGTTGATCTTGGCGGGTCCGTCTTGGGAGGGAGAGAAGAGGCCGAGGCTGGAGTCGGCGTTCCGGGCGCGTGCGTTGTCGGCGGGGGACCAGATGGAGTCGCCGAGGGAGAGGCCGGAGAAGCCGGCCGTCTGCAGCCTGAGCTGGTCGGTGAACTGCCAGAACTCGCGGTCGTAGCCCTCCATCGAATCTCTCTCGATCTCCTCCTGTTGCCTCGCGGCGCGGTATGTACGTAGGGGTGCTGGAGCTGCGTGTTGCGCGGGATGGAAATGGAGGCCGAGGTCGGGGGGCGAGGGGTTTTATCGATCGGAGGAGACGGTGGCGGTGCTGGTTGGTTGGTGCGGTGCCGGTCGATCGAGTTGCTTACACTTGAAGTAGTAGCGCCAGTAGGAGGCTAGGAGCATGAATGAGGCAGGTCTGGACTGAGACTGGTCGACCATGGATTTCGTCAAGTATCGACTTGTCAGGGGCAGGGCACGCACTCGGACGTGTGGCCGTGTCGGGGGAAGCTTCGTGGAAGGTGGCCAAACCGCGTGCCGTGAGGGCCAGACTTCAATGGGAGGAGACGACGTGGAGGCCGCGGCCCGGCCCGGGCACGCGTCTTTCTTGACTCTCTGCGCCAGTTTTTATTTTTTTATTATATCTGAAAAAAAAGTTATCTTCTCGAACATGGGATGGCTTTGCCTTTACCTGTAGTGCCTACTTTCCCACCGCTGCTCCCGTCATCCAGATGTTTACCAAACGAAGGCACCAATAATGCCAGTGTACAAAATTACAAAGCCGTACCTAAGACATCTGCCATCTCCATAATTTAATGACTGCGATACTGCCAGTGTATTACTTTGTGACATCGCCACTTAGCAGCATCCAGCTGTTATACAATTGATATATATATATACGTAGTACTTTGTTTTTCAGGGACAATCCGGTGGTATCAATTTTGGTTCCAGGGACAAAAAAAAACCACCACCTTTCAAACCAAATGATACCACCTTTGTTTTTCGAGACAAAAAAATCCACAAATTTGTAAGTTTTTTTTTTTGCCAAAACAAACACTAAACTCAAATTGAACGCTGATTAACTGACAATGAGACAGAGGAGACAACACACGGATATGACCGTTAACGGCCTTTTAACACATGTCTGAAGGGGCGGCCGGTTAGGTTTTAGTTTCCCGCACGCGTTTCCGTCTCCTCCCGCACGCGTTTCCGTCTCCTCCCACGCACCTCACCTCCTCCGGCAACGGCGGCGGCGACCCTATAGGCTCTGAAAGCGACATCGATTCGACGGGCGACGAAGAAGATAACACTAACGGCTAGAGGTACAATAGCTCTAGATTTGACAAGTCACCATGTCCAGAGGCGCCATTGCCAGAGCATGCTTGCGGAGGTATCTTTTGCCAATGTTGTCCCCGCCTCAGTGACACCACGAGTGGGCATTCTCCTTGGGTTACAACAAGTTAGATTTCCCTTTTCTTCTTCTTCTCCGCTTTGCTATTTTGTTAGATTTGGAGTAGGATTAACTAAAACTTTATAATTCGGTCCGATTTAGAATTGAGCTAGGGTTTATCTAGGTAGTAAGAATTTCGAAACCAAGCTAGGCTAGGATTTATCTAGTGAGCACATTATTGTTTATCTGAAACTTTGCAACTCCGTTAGATTTAGAGTTTATCTATGACTTTGTAAAGCTTTATCTAGTTAGTAATAATTGTGCATTGTTTCTGTGTTGTATGGATGATGACATATGGGGGCTATATTTAATTTCCCTCGTAAAAGTAATATAGAGAGAACTTTGTGCATATCAGATCAGATCAGATATAACTGTTTGGTTATGTTAGCACTAATAGAATGACATGGTTATGGAATTAAAGATAACATGTGTAATGTTAGGGAAACTAGAAAAAAAACATGAAATGAATGGAGGTTGTTAACAATACGTTAAGGGTGGAGAAGATGCTAGACTTATTTGAGAATGAGAAGGTGCATGCTGAATATGATTATAATTAAGCACATCGCAGCAGCACTTTTGAATCTCGGGTACAAATTAATGAGATGTTGTGTGTTGACAATGAGGGTTTCACCTGCACTTTAGAGGATGAAGGGCTATATCTAGTTGTTGTTGACTTTTCAGATGTGCTTTATCTTGGCACAAGACATAATTGCAATTTTGAGAATGGCAAAGCAATTATTGTTGCTAATGATGTAAATTTTCAAGAAGATTTTCATTATGACATTGGTGAATATAGACGTGAAGATCATAACACAAGGGTAAACGGATGAGATCTGAGTGCGTCGCCTCGGTCGCCGCCTCTCGGCGGGCCTAACCCCACCGTCGTCCCCTCCTTCCTGCCCCTGGGTGCCATGGCGGACACCCTCTCCTGCTGGCAGGCGGTCTTCTGGCCTCGTCTGAGGCCCTCCAACGGTAATATTGATCGAGGTATTGGTTTCTTATACCTCAGATCTGAGGTTCGTCGTCTTGTTCTCCTCTCGGCTCAAGGAAAGGTGATTGGTGGTCGTGATCTTGCCGATCGGGAAGCCATTGGTCCTGGTATGGAGGTTGATCTCCCTGGTTTTTGTGTGCATGTTGGTTATCGGCGTGTCTGCCGCCTTCTTGTCAACTACCTCAGCCATCAGGGATCCCATCGGAGGTGCTCAACCAACAGGTATATGCTGTCCGCTTTGATTCATGTCCAGGACTAGACATTCAGAGGCAGATCTGGAGGCTTTTCCATTGCCCAGTTGCATTCTCTTTGGATCATTGCAATCAGGAATTTTGGTTAGTGGCATCTTTTGGCAGGGCTTCCTTCAGACTAGATCCAGATTCAGTTAGTGCAGCTCTTAGTGCATGTCTGGGCGGCATTGCCAAGGATTTATAGGTGGTTTCTCTCAGAGATCGTACTTTCCGTTTCTCTGTTTGTTCTAGGAAGGTGGGTTTCTTCGTGAATCAGCTGCGTTCTTTCAGTTGCAAGGACTTTAAGGTTTATTTCCTGCTTTTGGGCAATGGAGGGCCAAATGCTTTTCGTGAATTTCGTCTTTGGCAGCAAGAGGAAGCCCAGAGTTGGATCACTGTTAAATCAAAGCCATCTTCTTTTGCTGATGATGTCAGAGGACCTTTAACAGGTGCTAATCTTACTGCTATTGGGCCAACATTTCAGAATTTCCCAGGATCACACCTCTTGCCCAGTTTTTCATTCATTGTTTGTTTGAATTCAAAGCTAAGGCTCCTCCTTGAAGATCTTGTGAATGCTGGTTACTCAACAGATGATATTTTGCTGCATTTCCGCACTCATTGTGCAGGGATTTCTTCAGAGAGCCCCCTGGATCATCTCTCCAGAGCTGACCTTGCAACTATTTCTGATTTGGCAAGTCTGAAGTTGTTCACTACCGATCTGTCAAATTTCTTCAAAATGCTGTTGAAGTGTTACCCTCTCAAGAATGAACCGAAGATCACGGTGAAGGAGGTTTTTTCTCGTTTGAATAATGATCTCTGTAACCTGGGCGGGAGTTCAAATGCTGCTGCTGGGCCGAGAAAAGCGGTGTCGTCACCTGTTAGGCCGGGCAGGCCCATGACTGACCCAAGATTCAGTTGATGCCTGTCTCTGCATCATGTAAGGATTAATTGCCTTAATAGTATCAAGTGCTTTTTCTGTAAATCTTTTGGACACATTAAAGCAAATTGCTTCTCCTACCTTTTTGGAAAAGCTCATGCAGTTCAGCAGCGGAAAGTCTGGGTTCCAAAGAAACAAACTCCGCTTTTTTTGGGAAAAGATATATCTCCTTCCAAGGATAAGAAAGGTCGTCGTGCTGGCCTCGCTGGATCATCTGACCGTCATCGGTTTGATGGGAATCCAACGGCTCAGGATCAGCCGCCCCCGCCTGATAGGTCTTTTCAGCGCATTAATCTAGGCCTCAGTCTTTATTCCCCCCGTCAGACAGCCGTGGCCGTTTCGCCTCCTCTGTCCTATCAACCTCTGGAAACCCCAACGTACTGTAGCACCGCCCCGTCCGCCTCACCGGCGGAGCTCCTTGCGGCGATGGCCAACTTTCCAGTTGATTCGACGCCGTATATCCCCGGTCAGTATGAGTTGATTCAGGTGGCACATCGTCCTCAGCAATGCAGATACCATGTCATAGATGGGATTAGGGCGAAGCATGAAGACATCGCCATTAATACTGTCACTCCGCCGCCAGGTGATGTTGTTCCCTTTGGTCTTGTTCGCAATATGCTACTCAATCTGATAGAAATAGAGTATGGCTTCACCCTGGAGATGATTCAGCACTGCCCTATTGGGACAACTTTTGTCAAGGTCAGTTCTTTTGCTGATAGAGATTGGCTAGTTAATCAGAGTCCTCACGAGATTGCTGGAAGAACTATCTCCTTTGTCAATCATAATGAGGGTATTAACCATAGGGTTGTCACTTATAATCAAGAGTGTTGGCTGCTGCTTCTTGCTTACCCCCTAGATCTCTGGAATACTGAACATGTCAAGAGGGCACTCAAAGACTTTGGAGTTTTTGTTACTTGGGATGAAGAAGCTAGCTGCTATGGTGCTATTGTGATTAAGGTTAGAGTGGCTGATCTTTAGCATATTCCACATAGTTGTGTGGTGACTGATGGGAGTGCTTTTCAAGGAGAATCATGGACTGTCCCTATTTTCATCCTCAGTCAGAAGCTCCTTGGAAATTTGCCTACTGATGAGGATGATCCACCTGCAGATGGGTCCACACCTCACCCAATGCCCATGCCACCTTTTCAGCCTGATTTTGTCCCTGGAGGACATGATGCTGTGCATGTTCCTGCCCCAGTGTGGCCAGCTTGGGAGCCTCATCATCAGCATTTTGATGTTGGCCTTGAGAATAACCAGCAAGACAATGTCCATGTTCAGCAAAACAACATGCAACAGAATGAGAATATTCAGCAGAATATAGATTTTATGTTTCCTGACAATGCAGCTCTGAACCCTGATGTGCCACCTGCTCCTATTGATCTCAATGTAGTGCCTGGTGAAGCCTTTATTGAGCTCAATGATCTTGTTAATCCTAACCCTTCAAAATCAAGAAGAAATTCAGCTTATGGACATTAATCATGCAGCTCCTGGAGATAGCTCCATCACCTTGACTATCAGTTCTGATCCCTCTGCTTCAGAAGGCTCTGGTGGTTCAGTCAATGGAGCTTTTGTGGGACCGCCAAATAATCTTCTGATTGGTTTGGTCTTAGTACCAGAGGTCCAGAATAATCCTAGGTTTGTATCTAGAGAAGGTGCAATTGCCTGGAGGAGGTTCTTTAAACCATCCTCTGTCACTGATTGTCATAGCACTATTTCTGTCCCAATTGATTGGGTGGAATTTCTCATGTGTAAGCTAATGACTCCAGAAGACTATAAGTGGACTTCATCTCTTATGCAGTCAAAGGTGTGGGATATCATCACCAGGAACTCTGATCATGTTACTATGGATTTTTTGCTGCCATCAACTTGCCCTGCTAAATCTCCACCTCTATGTGCCATTCAAGAAGCTTGCAAGAAAGTCATGACTGGCTTTTCTACTCCTCAAGCTCCTAGGAAGACCTCCAAGATCTGTGCTCCTCCCACTACTTCTAAGATTCATTACAGTAAAAGGAAGAGAGGCCCTATGGTGATTTCTGAAGTTAGAAGGAGTGACATAATCCAAGCTTAGTCTAAAGGATACAGAAGGAAAACCTGCTTTGATAAGAACTGCTTAGCCTGTGCTCCTCCTATTCCTGGTCTTAAAAGTAAAGTTGTGAAGAATCTATACACCAAGTTTGGTCTCAAGGACAAGGACAAGGATGATGTGACTGAGGAAGATGGTGGTATCTCCTCCCCTGATGAAGAAGACTCTGCTTCTGATGATAGTGATGAGTAAACACAGCTCTCCATCACCTGATTTTGGGAAGGATTGGTTCCTTTATTTTGGACTATCTTGTTTTTTAGCCTTCCTTGTCTTTGTTGCTGTCAAACTCTCCTTAGAATGTGGAATTCAGTTTTATCTGCCGTTTCTGTGGTCTTCCATCTATTATGGTTGTCTGAAAGTGTTGGGTTGTGTATGATTATTTTGGTGACATGGTCCCTCTCAGGTTGCTACATGTGCCTGTGTCTATTTTGCACCTGGTCCATCTTAGGTGGTTTTTAGACTGCTCTGTTTAGTGTAGCCTGGTCTTTCTCAGGCTGTTGTTTTTATAGTTTCTTCCATATTGTTGGAAGTATGCATGGCTATCTATCCCCATATTTGTTTCCATGAGTACACATCATATAAAATTATGCTGGAAAGTTTTGAATTGGAACATAAGAGGCTTAAATGATAAGGATAAATGGACCATTATTTATGATAAAATTCAGGAAAGTGGGTGTCATATTATTTGTTTCCAAGAGACAAAGAGGGAAAGCATTACCTGGACTTTTTCAGAATTTTCTGTCCTAAGAGATTTGATGGGCTTGCTTATCAGCCATCTGTTGGTAGGTCTGGTGGTATCCTGAATATTTGGGATAGTTCAGTTCTTTCTGGTGATCGTGTGTTTCAGAACTCCTTTCCTTTATCTGTGGATTTTAAATCAGCAAAAGATGATGGTGCTTGGACTCTCACCAATATTTATGCACCCTGCCAAAATGCACAGCAATTAGCCTTTCTCACCTGGTTTCATAATATTCAGGTGGCTGATGATGTTGACTGGTTAATTGTAGGTGACTTTAATTTGATCAGATCACCTAATGACAGAAATAAACCAGGTGGCAATTTAAATGAAATGCTCCTGTTTAATGAGGCTATTAGCAATTTGGGTTTGATTGAAATCCCTATGAAGGGTAGAAAGTTTACTTGGAGTAATATGCACGCTGCTCCTCTTTTGTAGAGACTAGATTGGTTTTTCACATCACTTTCTTGGACTACCTCCTACCCAAACACTATAGCTATGCCTCTTGCCATGACAACCTCAGACCATATTCCTTGTGTCATCTCCTTCCAAACCTCTATTCCAAAGTCACAGATTTTTAGATTTGAGAACAGATGGTTGCAGTTAGAATTTTCTGCCACATGTTGAAAAGGCCTGGTGATGTCTACTCACGCTTCTTTTCCTGTAGACAGTGTTGGGCCTCCAAGAGCAGAGGTTTGTAGAACAGCAGCAAGTTTTTCCTTAAGTGGATCACCCAAGGTTTATCGAACTCAGGGAGGAAGAGGTCAAAGATATCCCTCTCAAGCAACCCGGCAATCACGATACAAGAAGTCTCTTGTGTCCCCAACACATCTAATACACTTGTCAGATGTATAGGTTGTAACACCCCAAATTTCAAAATAAAGAGAAAATGAATTTCCTTTTTTACAAAAATGAGGACCAACAAAAACTTTTCTTACATAGAGTGCTATGCTTAGTGCTCCTACCTATTACTTGTGTTTTGCCATGATGAGTGTTATTATGCTTATGGGTTAAACCCTAAAACCCTAAAGTGATCAAGTGAAGATCACAAACCAAATGGATTTAAAAGAGAGAGAAATCAAATAAGAAAAAAACCCTAAATCCTAAACCTTCTCAAATGTCTTTTGGATCTATTTTGAGAAACCTAAAATAAAGGAAAAGTCATATGTGGGCCTATAGCCATAATATATAAATCTTGAACCCTACCTTTTCTTATTTTGCTAAATGGTGGTGAACCATTGCAAAACTTATTAAACCCTAACCCACATCCCTCTTGTCGTCAATCTTTGAGAAATAAAATAAAGAAGGAAAAATCTTATTTAAGAAAGAGGCATATATGCCTATGGCTATTTTGTAAAACTTTACCCTAGGCCTTTCTACTTTATTTAGAGGATTGGAAAACCTTCCTAAACCTTATCTAGTACTTCTCCAACCCAATCCAAAATGAAAACCAAAGTTTGTTAAAAAGAAAGTAATAATGCCATAGAGGCATATGAGAGCAAAATATCAAATTTGTGAAATTGAGGATCTTGACCCTAAGACTTGAAATTGAATGGTTGGATCACTCCTATATCCCATTTCAACACTCAACAAACTCAATTGGGTCAAGCCTAGTCAAATTAAAAATCAAATGCCACATACGCATAGAGGCATAGGTGACACTTAGCCATTTCCACCAATTCTTGTCCTATGCACTTCTACCCTAACCAAATGGTGTGAAACCATCTCTGAACCCAATCTAACCCTAAATTGACCCTCAACCTTGCTCAAGTAAAGCAAGGGGAGCACCTTACAAGAATAAGAAAAATTGACATGTCCCCTCTCATGTGTTCTGGCCAATTTTGCAAATCTTTGAGCAAGACCATTTGAAATGGTTTCAATGGTTTGAAAATGTTTCTAAACTAATAGGAATCACATTAGAGTCAACAAAAGTCAACTCAAATGGAGAGAAATCCAATAGTGAGATAACTCCATTTCTCACTCACATACACCTATCCAATCTTGACCTAGCCACCTCCATTGCCTCCAAATGGTTGGAACCTTTTACCCAACTCAATCTAACACCAAATAAACCTCACTCTTGTCAAATGGAAGCAAAGAGGAAGAAAAGAATAAAAGGGAGAAAATCACAAAACCCTCACATATGGCTTATGCCATTTTTATAAATTTTGACCCTAGACCATTTTGGCCTTCACCATTAGTTGTATAATGTTACTAAACACTTATTACAACTTTTGGAATCCAAGAAACCCAATTCAAACCAAATTCAAACTCAATTGGGGATCACATGTGATATTGGTCAAATCTGCCAATTATAGCCTGATCACTACTTTGAGCCCTTGCCATTCAATTTTCTCAAACTAACTCTTGCTAACTCTTTGCACCATTTCAAAGTCAACATCAAGGTGAACACTTTTTGTAAAGACCCCCTGGCCAAAATCATTCTTGATCTTTTGCTATGCTTATGCAAAGTTGCAACTTTTAATTAAGTGGAACAATCTCCCACTTAGTGAACTTTGCAATATTTTGCTTTTCTAAATTTCACCACCACCTCTCTTTGCCTCGGGTCTTTTTGAACCAAACCTAACCCACACAATTCAAGTTGGCCAACTTTTTGAATCAAACCAAATTTGGACAAAATTTGTGAATTACAATTAGGGAACTATTTGACACTATTTAAAATAGTGTCCTAGCCAACCCTACCCTGCCCCAAATCTCTCCACCTTGTTCCCTTGACCTTTCTCACCCTAGCCAACCCACAGAAAACCTAAGGGGACAAGAAAACCTAGTGTGTGCATGGCCATGCCGGCCATGTCACACATGGACATACATCCCTCCTCTCCTTCCCTCACCAGCCATGCCCACCATGTCCTCTGGCTCCACCTCACTCCCCTGCAACCCCCTGTGCCCGCCATTGCCGGAGAGGAAGCCCACACGTGTCAGGCAACGCGCGCCCAGAGTGGCCCAGGCCATGCCGATCACGGCGTGGACACGCCCCAGCGCGCGCCACGACCACCTGCCGCCCCGACGACCTGCGCAGCCCCTGGCCCCCCTCTCTGCACCTTGAGCATCACCGTCGCCGCGCCAATCCACCAGACACGCTCCCGTGCTCTCGCTCTGCCTGTCGCCGACGACCAGCTCGCCGGACCCCCGTAAGCCTGCCGCCAGTACCTCGCCTCTCGCGCGCTCGCCAGACCGTCCCCCACCTCATTCTCTAGCTCCCTAACACCGCCTGGACGCCGCCTAGCTCGCGCTAACGTCGCCGACCCGATTCCCTCGCCGGAGACGCCGTGTCGCTGTCGACATGCCGCACCCCGCCCTGCCATCTTGCCACCTATAAAAGGAGCGCTCCTCTTCCTCCTCTGAGCACACCAAGCAACTTCCCTCCCTCCTCTGAGCCTCCTCGCCCTCTCTACACGCCACATTGCTCACCACCGCCGCCCAATTGCCACCTCGCCGCCCGAGTGCCGCCGCAGAGCAATCCGACGCTACCATCCACCCCCGGAGCTCCGGCGACCACCGTTGAGTTCGCCGTCGTCGACACCGTCGCCCTGCATCAGCGCCACCACTCGCCGACGTTCCAGCTCGCCGCCGACCCCCTACCTCCGCCGCGGCAGCAAGCCCCTCCCCTCGACGGAGACGACACGCCTCGACCGCACGATCTGCTTCTGATCCAACGCTCATCAGCGCCCCGTACCGATTCGGTAAGCCTCACTCGCTGACGCGTGGGTCCCCCTGTCAGCTGGCCCGCTGCGCTGGACGCACTGCTGGGCCGGCCCAACTCTGCTCTGCCGCTTTTCAAATAGTTTCGGCCCGTTTAGTTTCCCGCCAGCCCGCCTAGTCATTTTGATTTAAATCCAATTCAAAATTTTTCCAATACTGAACCCCACTTTGAAATTAAGTAGTTTCAAATCTACTGAACCAAAATTGATGAATTTTATACCGTTGGAAAGCTAGTGAAATTACCTATCAAATGCCACTGGTCCCATCTCAAAATTGTTTGTAGAATTAATGTAGCAAAATAAACAAAACAGGGACTTTTCTGACTTAGAATAATTCTTAAAAATCCACCAAAATAGATATTGAGTTGATTCCAACTCCAATAGCTCAAAATTGACTTACACTAATTGTTTATGTAAGAAAATGGTGTGGTCACTTTACATGATCATGCTCTAGTTTAAGTAGTGGATAATATGGCTAGTTTAACTAGTTGATATTGCCCAAAACTATTAAGTAATTCTTATGAAGTCTTATACTTCATTTAAATCTTGTCTCAAATAAATTCATGTGATGTTTGGACCCCTGGCCAAACTCACTTATATGAATTAATTGGAGATTTAAATCCTTTGTAGTGTTATTAAATGGTATGAGGTACTCTACCTCATTTAAATCTATTTCTCAAATAATGATGATGAATGGTTGACCTGAGTCAACATGATTTCATATATGATTGTTTGAGAAATTAAACCTTAAGAAGATTTCAATGAGAGAAAAGTATTTCTCAAACACTATATGGAAACTATCTTTCACATATGTAAGTAGAGGAAATTATCTTCCTCAAGCAACACCACCAAGGCACCCTAATTATAGTATTTGTGTAAATAGAACAATGGGTGAGTACAAGTAATGTTAGAATAGCCAATGAATTGTTGAGGATGTAAATCACCTCAATGATAGTGGGTAACCTAGTTACAACTATGTGTTAAATCATATGAGGGGTTGTCCTCTCATTTAAATCTCGGTCTCAAGTAGTTCAACATGAGGTATGGACCATGGTCTATATAACCTCACATTGAGTTATTTGGTGACATTAAATCACTACCACGTTAGTATTAAATTGTATGAGGTATGGAACCTCATTTAAATCATTTTCTCAAATGATGAGTATGAAGAGGTTGACTTTGGTCAACCTAGGTCATATATTATTCATAAGAGAAATTAAATCCTAATAAGGTAATGAGAGGAAATTATTTCTCTAAGTATTTGAAAGTAACACCTAAGTTAGTATGAGAAGAAATTATTTTTTTCCTAAATAAGAGGAACACATCCACCCACTTAATAGTAGTGTGTGATGCTAGTTTAAGTTGTGTAAAACTTGTGTGCGCTTAGTTTAGTATGTAAGTTTGGTATGATGATTGTGTACCCCGCATTCTGATACGTCTCCGACGTATCGATAATTTCTTATGTTCCATGCCACATTATTGATGTTATCTACATGTTTTATGCACACTTTATGTCATATTCGTGCATTTTCTGGAACTAACCTATTAACAAGATGCCGAAGTGCCGCTTCTGTTTCTGCTGTTTTTGGTTTCAGAAATCCTAGTAACGAAATATTCTCGGAATCGGACGAAATCAACGCCCAGGTTCCTATTTTTCCCGGAACCATCCAGAACACCCGAGAGCCGCCAGAGGGGAGCCCTGGGGGCCCCACACCACACCCTGGCGCGGCCAGAGGGGGGGCCGCGCCGCCCTATGGTGTGGGCCCCCCAGAAGCCCTCCTGCGCCGCCTCTTCGCCTATATAAAGCCCCTGGATCGAAAACCCTGAGACGTTCGACGAAAACCACAAAAACCTTCCAGAGCCGCCGCCATCGCGAGGCCAAGATCTGGGGGACAGGAGTCTCTGTTCCGGCACGCTGCCGGAGCGGGGAAGTGCCCCCGGAAGGCTTCTCCATCGACACCGCTGCCATCTCCACCGCCATCTTCATCACCGCTGCTACTCCCATGAGGAGGGAGTAGTTCTCCATCGAGGCTCGGGGCTGTACCGGTAGCTATGTGGTTAATCTCTCTCCATGTACTTCAATACAATGATCTCATGAGCTGCTTTACATGATTGAGATTCATATGAGTTTTGTATCACAATTCATCTATGTGCTACTCTAGTGATGTTATTAAAGTAGTTCTATTCCTCCTGCACGTGTGTAAAGGTGACTAGTGTGTGCACCATGTGGTTCTTGTCGTAGGCTATGATCATGATCTCTTGTAGATTGTGGAGTTAATTATCATTATGATGGTATTGATGTGATCTATCTGGTTATATTGATCTATCTTACACTATAAGGTTACTTAAATATGAACAAATTGTGGAGCTTGTTAACTCCGGCATTGAGGGTTCGTGTAATCCTACGCAATGCGTTCATCATCCAACAAAAGTGTAGAGTATGCATTTATCTATTCTGTTATGTGATCAATGTTGAGAGTGTCCACTAGTGAAAGTATAATCCCTAGGCCTTGTTCCTAAATACTGCTGAGTTACTACGCTTGTTTCTTGTTTCTTGTGTTACTACTGCTGCAATATTACCACCATCAACTACACGCCAGCAAGCTATTTTCTGGCACCGTTGCTACTGCTCATACATATTCATACCACCTGTATTTCACTATCTCTTCGCCGAACTAGTGCACCTATTTGGTGTGTTGGGGACACAAGAGACTTCTTGCTTTGTGGTTGCAGGGTTGCATGAGAGGGATATCTTTGACCTCTTCCTCCCTGAGTTCGATAAACCTTGGGTGATCCACTTAAGGGAAAACTTGCTGCTGTTCTACAAACCTCTGCTCTTGGAGGCCCAACACTGTCTACATGAAAGGAGGGGGAACGTAGACATCAAGCACTTTTCTGGCGCCGTTGCCGGGGAGGAAAGGTAAAAGGCACTCATACTCCGGTTCCAGGTAAAGTACTTTTCTGGTGCCATTGTGTTTGTGCTCGAAGCTATTTCCTTTAGATCCTGCAATTGCAACTTTTTGTTTCTTGTTTACACTAGTTAGGCATAATGGAAAACATCTGTGAGCTCTTTGTACTATTTCCTGAGTCAAGACATGAATGGTTTAATGCGAAAATTAAAAAACCCATGGAACATGTTAGCATGAATACTTTGAACACCATTGTTGCTAATGATATGGAAAATTCTAAGCTTGGGGAAGCTGGCTTTGATGAGCATGATATTTTTAGTCCCCCAAGAATTGAGGAGAAAATTTTCTTTGATGATACTTTGCCTCCTATTTATGATGATTATAATGATAGTGGTCTTTTGGTGCCACCTACTATGGAGAGTAAATTTTGTTGTGATTATACTATGCCTCCTACACTTGATGAGAATAATAATGATAGCTACTTTGTTGAATTTGCTCCCACTACAACTAATAAAATTGATTATGCTTATGTGGGTAGTAATAATTTTATGCATGAGACTCATGATAAGAATGCTTTATGTGATAGTTATATTGTTGAGTTTGTTCATGTTGCTACTGAAAGTTATTATGAGAGAGGAAAATATGGTTGTAGAAATTTTCATGTTACTAAAATGCCTCTCTATGTGCTGAAATTTTTCAAGCTATACTTGTTTTATCTTCCTATGCTTGTTACTTTGCTCTTCATGAACTTGTTTATTTACAAGATTCCTTTGCATAGGAAGCATGTTAGACTTAAATGTGTTTTGAATTTGCCTCTTGATGCTCTCTTTTGCTTCAAATATTATTTCTTGCGAGTGCGTCATTAAAACTGCTGAGCCCATCTTAATGGCTAAAAAGAAAGAACTTCTTGGGAGATAACCCATGTGTTATTTTGCTACAGTAATTTGTTTTATATTTGTGTCTTGGAAGTTGTTTACTACTGTAACAACCTCTCCTTATCTTAGTTTTGTGTTTTGTTGTGCCAAGTAAAGCCGTTGATAGAAAAGTAAGTACTAGATTTGGATTACTGCACAGTTCCAGATTTCTTTGCTGTCACGAATCTGGGTCCACCTCCCTGTAGATAGCTCAGAAAATTAAGCCAATTTACGTGCATGATCCTCAGATATGTACGCAACTTTCATTCAATTTGAGCATTTTCATTTGAGCAAGTCTGGTGCCATTTTAAAATTCGTCAATACGAACTGTTCTGTTTTGACAGATTCTGCCTTTTATTTCGCATTGCCTCTTTCGCTATGTTGGATTAATTTCTTTGATCCATTAATGTCCAGTAGCATTATGCAATGTCCAGAAGTGTTAAGAATGATTGTGTCACCTCTGAATATGTCAATTTATATTGTGCACTAACCCTCTAATGAGTTGTTTCGAGTTTGGTGTGGAGGAAGTTTTCAAGGATCAAGAGAGGAGTATGATGCAACATGATCAAGGAGAGTGAAAGCTCTAAGCTTGGGGATGCACCCGGTGGTTCACCCCTGCATATATCAAGAAGACTCAAGCGTCTAAGCTTGGGGATGCCCAAGGCATCCCCTTCTTTATCGACAACATTATCAGGTTCCTCCCCTGAAACTATATTTTTATTCCATCACATCTTATGTGCTTTGCTTGGAGCGTCGGTTTGTTTTTGTTTTTGTTTGTGTTTGAATAAATTTGATTACATCATGCTTGTGTGGGAGAGAGACACACTCCGCTGGTTCGTATGAACACATGTGTTCTTAGCTCATAATATTCATGGCGAAGTTTCTTCTTCGTTAAATTGTTATATGGTTGGAATTGGAAAATGATACATGTAGTAATTGCTATTAATGTCTTGGGTAATGTGATACTTGGCAATTGTTGTGCTCATGTTTAAGCTCTTGCATCATATGCTTTGCACCCATTAATGAAGAAATACATAGAGCATGCTAAAATTTGGTTTGCATAATTGGTCTCTCTAAGGTCTAGATAATTTCTAGTATTGAGTTTGAACAACAAGGAAGACAGTGTAGAGTCTTATAATGTTTTCAATATGTCTTTTATGTGAGTTTTGCTGCACCGGTTCACCCTTGTGTTTGTTTCAAATAAGCCTTGCTAGCCTAAACCTTGTATCGAGAGGGAATACTTCTCATGCATCCAAAATACTTGAGCCAACCACTATGCCATTTGTGTCCACCATACCTACCTACTACATGGTATTTTCCGCCATTCCAAAGTAAATTGCTTGAGTGCTACCTTTAAAATTCCATCATTCACCTTTGCAATATATAGCTCATGGGACAAATAGCTTAAAAAACTATTGTGGTATTGAATATGTAATTATGCACTTTATCTCTTATTAAGTTGCTTGTTGGGCGATAACCATGTTCACTGGGGACGCCATCAACTACTCTTTGTTGAATTTCATGTGAGTTACTATGCATGTTCGTCTTGTCTGAAGTAAGAGCGATCTACCACCTTATGGTTAAGCATGCATATTGTTAGAGAAGAACATTGGGCCGCTAACTAAAACCATGATCCATGGTGGAAGTTTCAGTTTTGGACATATATCCTCAATCTCAAATGAGAAAATTATTAATTGTTGTTACATGCTTATGCATAAAAGAGGAGTCCATTATCTGTTGTCTATGTTGTCCCGGTATGGATGTCTAAGTTGAGAATAATCAATAGCGAGAAATCCAATGCGAGCTTTCTCCTTAGACCTTTGTACAAAGTGGCATAGAGGTACCCCTTTGTGACACTTGGTAAAAACAATGCATTGTGATGATCCGGTAGTCCAAGCTAATTAGGACAAGGTGCGGGCACTATTAGTATACTATGCATGAGGCTTGCAACTTGTAAGATATAATTTACATGATACATATGCTTTATTACTACCGTTGACAAAATTGTTTCATGTTTTCAAAATAAAAGCTCTAGCACAAATATAGCAATCGATGCTTTCCTATTTGAAGGACCATTCTTTTACTTTTATTGTTGAGTCAGTTCACCTATTTCTCTCCATCTCAAGAAGCAAACACTTGTGTGAACTATGCATTGATTCCTACATATTTGCTTATTGCACTTATTATATTACTCTATGTTGACAATATCCATGAGATATACATGTTACAAGTTGAAAGCAACCGCTGAAACTTAATCTTCTTTTGTGTTGCTTCAATGCTTTTACTATGAATTGTTGCTTTATGAGTTAACTCTTATGCAAGACTTATTGATGCTTGTCTTGAAGTGCTATTCATGAAAAGTCTTTGCTTTATGATTCAGTTGTTTACTCATGTCATTACCATTGTTTTAATCGCTGCATTCACTACATATGCTTTACAAATAGTATGATCAAGTTTATGATGGCATGTCACTCCAGAAATTATCTGTGTTATCGTTTTACCTGCTCGGGACTAGCAGAACTAAGCTTGGGGATGCTGATACGTCTCCGACGTATCGATAATTTCTTATGTTCCATGCCACATTATTGATGTTATCTACATGTTTTATGCACACTTTATGTCATATTCGTGCATTTTCTGGAACTAACCTATTAACAAGATGCCGAAGTGCCAGTTCCTGTTTTCTGCTGTTTTTGGTTTCAGAAATCCTAGTAACGAAATATTCTCGGAATCGGACGAAATCAACGCCCAGGTTCCTATTTTTCCCGGAACCATCCGTAAGACCCGAGAGCCGCCGTAGGGGAGCCACAGGGGCCCCACACCACACCCTGGCGCGGCCGGAGGGGGCCGCGCCGCCCTATGGTGTGGGCCCCCGTAAGCCCTCCTGCGCCGCCTCTTCGCCTATATAAAGCCCCTGGATCGAAAACCCTGAGACGTTCGACGAAAACCACAAAAACCTTCCAGAGCCGCCGCCATCGCGAGGCCAAGATCTGGGGGACAGGAGTCTCTGTTCCGGCACGCTGCCGGAGCGGGGAAGTGCCCCCGGAAGGCTTCTCCATCGACACCGCTGCCATCTCCACCGCCATCTTCATCACCGCTGCTACTCCCATGAGGAGGGAGTAGTTCTCCATCGAGGCTCGGGGCTGTACCGGTAGCTATGTGGTTAATCTCTCTCCATGTACTTCAATACAATGATCTCATGAGCTGCTTTACATGATTGAGATTCATATGAGTTTTGTATCACAATTCATCTATGTGCTACTCTAGTGATGTTATTAAAGTAGTTCTATTCCTCCTGCACGTGTGTAAAGGTGACTAGTGTGTGCACCGTGTGGTTCTTGTCGTAGGCTATGATCATGATCTCTTGTAGATTGTGGAGTTAATTATCATTATGATGGTATTGATGTGATCTATCTGGTTATATTGATCTATCTTACACTATAAGGTTACTTAAATATGAACAAATTGTGGAGCTTGTTAACTCCGGCATTGAGGGTTCGTGTAATCCTACGCAATGCGTTCATCATCCAACAAAAGTGTAGAGTATGCATTTATCTATTCTGTTATGTGATCAATGTTGAGAGTGTCCACTAGTGAAAGTATAATCCCTAGGCCTTGTTCCTAAATACTGCTGAGTTACTACTGCTTGTTTACTGTTTTACTGTGTTACTACTGCTGCAATATTACCACCATCAACTACACGCCAGCAAGCTATTTTCTGGCACCGTTGCTACTGCTCATACATATTCATACCACCTGTATTTCACTATCTCTTCGCCGAACTAGTGCACCTATTTGGTGTGTTGGGGACACAAGAGACTTCTTGCTTTGTGGTTCCAGGGTTGCATGAGAGGGATATCTTTGACCTCTTCCTCCCTGAGTTCGATAAACCTTGGGTGATCCACTTAAGGGAAAACTTGCTGCTGTTCTACAAACCTCTGCTCTTGGAGGCCCAACACTGTCTACAGGAAAGGAGGGGGAACGTAGACATCACATTCGTATTTTAGACGCTAGTACCGGAGACCATCAGGAAGAGGAGGACTTCTACAAAGAGAAAGGAGAAGAGAACTTGGACCCTCACTTCAACCAAGGCAAGCTATTATCAATGAAAGCTTTACTCTTGCAAGCCAATACCATTGCAAGTCTTAATGTTGCAAGCTAATATTCTTGCAAAGTGCAAAGCCCCTTTGGGGCAAGGCACCATGATTCTTATTTTTTCTTATATGAACCCATCCCAAGTTTTTACTTTACAAGTTTACTGTTTTTTTTCTAAATGAGTTACTTTATAGTTAACGTTGGTCAAAGAAAAGAAGTACTAGGGTGGTAAAGTTAGCAAGCGATTATCAATGCAAGCTAGACTTTGCAAGTTAACCCCAGTGCAAGATAATACTCTAGCCCATTGCAAAGCTCACTATGAGCAAGGCATTACCCTCTTTACGTTATGCTTATGATCCTATTTCCCAGTTTTACTTTACAATCTTTATTTACTTTTGTTTTATCAAAGTACTTTTTGATTCATGATTCACTTGGTTAGTATTGGATTAGTACAAGAGTATCAAAGTTAGCCTAGAAGCAAAGCAAAATACTTAGCACCCCTCATACCTAGATGCTAGTGCCAATTTTGAAAGTGACTACTCCATTTGGGATTTTGGAATTTGAAATGACTTTGAAAACCTTGGAATGATGAGTCATTCTATTGAGAGATTTTGAAGGTGAATATGACTGGTGAAAGACTTGGTGAATTTTACAAAAAACACTGATGGTTGGGTTCGGATGCGATACCATTCCAATTTACAAGTACCCCCACAATACCTGAATCTGGGTAGGGCTTAACCGGAAATTTGTGTGTCTTAGTATGGGTTCCCTCTAAACAAGCGTCATCGGGGTTATGCCGAAAGCTGCCTCTACCACCATAGAAACGATATGATGCGAAATGAGGTGAATGTCCGGCCCAAGCCCTGTGCAGTTCCCAGGCTGACTGTCTGTCTTCACTGGGAGGCCAAGCTCATGGGGAGAGGTGCCTATACTAGGGTATGTAAATGAAAGGTTATGATTGGTAGTTCGCGTACTGCGTACGATAAATCAGGGCCAGTTACCCCTGACGAGCTATTGCAATTGTTGTGGCACAAGTGTACAACCTCTGCAGAGTTAAACCTATTCGAATAGCCGCGTCCTCGGTTAGGGACAGTTGGAAAGGCCATACTGTTCCGTCATCAGAACTTTTCGAAAACTATGAATGGTGAAGGGTGACTTGTGGTTTTAAACTTGAAAGGTGACACTGATTTTTGAATCACAACCGAGTTGTGGGAATGACACTAATGTTCCCACTTGAGTTAGTTAGCGCATACAGAGTTGTTTACAAAAATGTTTGTGAGCTAAAATTGGCTTTATGCAAAATAAACTAGAGCTTAGCACTCCTTACTAGAATTGTTAGTACTTACTTTAGTATTAGTTTGCGAGTACTTTAAAGTACTCACGGCTGTGTCCCTGGCTATTCAAATGGCCAGACTATGAAGCAGAACAGCCGTATGAAGAGGACGACCAGCAGGACGCCCACGACAACTAGGAAATCTTCTGACGTCAGACGTTGGCCTGTGGACGCAAGAGTCCCTTCTACTTACGCTTCCGCTATGAAACTATGAACTTTGTGTCCGTTGATCAATAGATCAACTATTTGTGTAATATGGATCATGTGATCTCTATTTGTAAGACGACTATGGTATGTAATGAATAATGACTTATGATATTCAACTGTTATGTCTCGCAACAACAATATTCCTGGGATTGCGATGTATGGCATAACAGGCATCTGGACTTAAAAATCCGGGTGTTGACAAGTTGGTATCAGAGCCATTGTTTGACCTTAGGAGACCCTAGTTAGAATGGACGTCTGAAAAACTTAGTTTCAAAAACCAATGAAATGAATATTTGTGAAAACTTGTTCTGACTCTTATCCTTGAGATCCTTTGCAAAAATGAGAAATCTATACTTTACTTTCTTTGCAAGCCTACCTAAAATGTTGCACACTTGACTACTTCTTTAACTTACTTATCCTAATTGCTCACAGATGAAGTACCAATGGGAGTCCTATCAGCTTGGTCCCGAAGGCGACCTAAAGTTCGAAAAGGAGTTGAAGCAACTAGTGGAATATCTGGGACATCCGTATCCCGAATTCTTCGGAATACCCCTCAAAGCTCAGTTAGGAGAACCACCTCGGTGGGACGTTTCTACTGATCTACGAAGGAAGCCTGATGCCCCGGTATGGGAAACCATCTGGATTTCTGTAACGGGAAGCACTTGGAAGGAAGGACTAGACAAAGCTATGCACGAAGCCATTTTCCGTCTGTGCGGACAAAATGAGGACAAGATCAAGAACACTCGCTTCATCTACTACCCAAGACATGACTCCATGGGAAGACCGATGACCATGCCCCCACCACAACCAAAGATGAACCCCTATGAAGCACCTCAGGACTTCAGGCAGTACAAAACCCGCAGGGATTTGGACAACGCCCTCGTCTCTCGCCAAGCACCTCACCCGTGAAGAAGAAGAATCCACCCGGAAGAGTAATATCACCCCAGCACTTAAGTAGGTGTGAGTTGTATCAGGATCCCCTTGTATCGTAGAGCGAATGAATGGTTCTTCAAACCAACGGTGTGTTAGATTTGTAGTGTGTGATGTTTGGTATGAATGAAAAAGTGTTGCTGGTTTTTACCCCCTCAACACTACTCAAGTTTTCAAGTTTTGAACTTTTGAACTTTAACTCAAACAAACCATAGAAATTTCCCTCTTATCTTATGATCTACCCCATTGTTCAGATGGCCCCTCCTACCCGCAACAACTTCCGTGCCCAGGCCAACCAGATACACATTGAGCACGCCAAGATGACTGACACCATCAACATCCTTGCAATGGAGCGCAAGGCACTTCGCCATCAGCACGCCAAGAAGGACTACCTCATTGCTCGCCTCCGCGTAAAGATAGCATCACTGGAGCAGCTCATCTCAATACCCAACCATGCCCCCAGAGGCAAGTCCAAGATGACTTGCTATGAATGTGGTGTTACTGGTCATTACTCTAACAAGTGCCCGATGAAAGCCGCCAACAATGCCCCAAGGACTGGAAGCAATGCTGTACCCATCGCACAAACAGACAAGCCAACGGTAACCTGCTATGAATGTCGAACGGTGGGTCATTACTCCAATGAATGCCCCAAGAAGCTTGCCAAGCTTGCCGCCAACCCCGCTGCACCTGCACAGCAGCAACGCCGTATCGCAACTAGAAGAAAGTATGCTCCAAACTACCCGAACAACCGCAACGGTCGCTACTACAACATGACGGCCACCGAAGCACACGAAGCACCTCAGAACATGCCAAGTATGTTTCCTGCTAAATCATATCACCCAATCTCTCTTAGGAACCTAACTCTTCTTAAAATCTCGGGACGAGATTTGTTTAAGGGGGAAGGGTTTGTAACACCCAAATTTCAAAATAAAGAGAAAATGAATTTCCTTTTTTTACAAAAATGAGGACCAACAAAAACTTTTCTTACATAGAGTGCTATGCTTAGTGCTCCTACCTATTACTTGTGTTTTGCCATGATGAGTGTTATTATGCTTATGGGTTAAACCCTAAAACCCTAAAGTGATCAAGTGAAGATCACAAACCAAATGGATTTAAAAGAGAGAGAAATCAAATAAGAAAAAAACCCTAAATCCTAAACCTTCTCAAATGTCTTTTGGATCTATTTTGAGAAACCTAAAATAAAGGAAAAGTCATATGTGGGCCTATAGCCATAATATATAAATCTTGAACCCTACCTTTTCTTATTTTGCTAAATGGTGGTGAACCATTGCAAAACTTATTAAACCCTAACCCACATCCCTCTTGTCGTCAATCTTTGAGAAATAAAATAAAGAAGGAAAAATCTTATTTAAGAAAGAGGCATATATGCCTATGGCTATTTTGTAAAACTTTACCCTAGGCCTTTCTACTTTATTTAGAGGATTGGAAAACCTTCCTAAACCTTATCTAGTACTTCTCCAACCCAATCCAAAATGAAAACCAAAGTTTGTTAAAAAGAAAGTAATAATGCCATAGAGGCATATGGGAGCAAAATATCAAATTTGTGAAATTGAGGATCTTGACCCTAAGACTTGAAATTGAATGGTTGGATCACTCCTATATCCCATTTCAACACTCAACAAACTCAATTGGGTCAAGCCTAGTCAAATTAAAAATCAAATGCCACATACGCACAGAGGCATAGGTGACACTTAGCCATTTTCACCAATTCTTGTCCTATGCACTTCTACCCTAACCAAATGGTGTGAAACCATCTCTGAACCCAATCTAACCCTAAATTGACCCTCAACCTTGCTCAAGTAAAGCAAGGGGAGCACCTTACAAGAATAAGAAAAATTGACATGTCCCCTCTCATGTGTTCTGGCCAATTTTGCAAATCTTTGAGCAAGACCATTTGAAATGGTTTCAATGGTTTGAAAATGTTTCTAAACTAATAGGAATCACATTAGAGTCAACAAAAGTCAACTCAAATGGAGAGAAATCCAATAGTGAGATAACTCCATTTCTCACTCACATACACCTATCCAATCTTGACCTAGCCACCTCCATTGCCTCCAAATGGTTGGAACCTTTTACCCAACTCAATCTAACACCAAATAAACCTCACTCTTGTCAAATGGAAGCAAAGAGGAAGAAAAGAATAAAAGGGAGAAAATCACAAAACCCTCACATATGGCTTATGCCATTTTTATAAATTTTGACCCTAGACCATTTTGGCCTTCACCATTAGTTGTATAATGTTACTAAACACTTATTACAACTTTTGGAATCCAAGAAACCCAATTCAAACCAAATTCAAACTCAATTGGGGATCACATGTGATATTGGTCAAATCTGCCAATTATAGCCTGATCACTACTTTGAGCCCTTGCCATTCAATTTTCTCAAACTAACTCTTGCTAACTCTTTGCACCATTTCAAAGTCAACATCAAGGTGAACACTTTTTGTAAAGACCCCCTGGCCAAAATCATTCTTGATCTTTTGCTATGCTTATGCAAAGTTGCAACTTTTAATTAAGTGGAACAATCTCCCACTTAGTGAACTTTGCAATATTTTGCTTTTCTAAATTTCACCACCACCTCTCTTTGCCTCGGGTCTTTTTGAACCAAACCTAACCCACACAATTCAAGTTGGCCAACTTTTTGAATCAAACCAAATTTGGACAAAATTTGTGAATTACAATTAGGGAACTATTTGACACTATTTAAAATAGTGTCCTAGCCAACCCTACCCTGCCCCAAATCTCTCCACCTTGTTCCCTTGACCTTTCTCACCCTAGCCAACCCACAGAAAACCTAAGGGGACAAGAAAACCTAGTGTGTGCATGGCCATGCCGGCCATGTCACACATGGACATACATCCCTCCTCTCCTTCCCTCACCAGCCATGCCCACCATGTCCTCTGGCTCCACCTCACTCCCCTGCAACCCCCTGTGCCCGCCATTGCCGGAGAGGAAGCCCACACGCGTCAGGCAACGCGCGCCCAGAGTGGCCCAGGCCATGCCGATCACGGCGTGGACACGCCCCAGCGCGCGCCACGGCCACCTGCCGCCCCGACGACCTGCGCAGCCCCTGGCCCCCCCTCTCTGCACCTTGAGCATCACCGTCGCCGCGCCAATCCACCAGACACGCTCCCGTGCTCTCGCTCTGCCTGTCGCCGACGACCAGCTCGCCGGACCCCGTAAGCTGCCGCCGCCGATTACCTCGCCTCTCGCGCGCTCGCCAGACCGTCCCCCACCTCATTCTCTAGCTCCCTAACACCGCCTGGACGCCGCCTAGCTCGCGCTAACGTCGCCGACCCGATTCCCTCGCCGGAGACGCCGTGTCGCTGTCGACCTGCCGCACCCCGCCCTGCCATCTTGCCACCTATAAAAGGAGCGCTCCTCTTCCTCCTCTGAGCACACCAAGCAACTTCCCTCCCTCCTCTGAGCCTCCTCGCCCTCTCTACACGCCACATTGCTCACCACCGCCGCCCAATTGCCACCTCACCGCCCGAGTGCCGCCGCAGAGCAATCCGACGCTACCATCCACCCCCGGAGCTCCGGCGACCACCGTTGAGTTCGCCATCGTCGACACCGTCGCCCTGCATCAGCGCCACCACTCGCCGACGTTCCAGCTCGCCGCCGACCCCCTACCTCCGCCGCGGCAGCAAGCCCCTCCCCTCGACGGAGATGACACGCCTCGATCGCACGATCTGCTTCTGATCCAACGCTCATCAGCGCCCCGTACCGATTCGGTAAGCCTCACTCGCTGACGCGTGGGTCCCCCTGTCAGCTGGCCCGCTGCGCTGGACGCACTGCTGGGCCGGCCCAACTCTGCTCTGCCGCTTTTCAAATAGTTTCGGCCCGTTTAGTTTCCCGCCAGCCCGCCTAGTCATTTTGATTTAAATCCAATTCAAATTTTTTCCAATACTGAACCCCACTTTGAAATTAAGTAGTTTCAAATCTACTAAACCAAAATTGATGAATTTTATACCGTTGGAAAGCTAGTGAAATTACCTATCAAATGCCACTGGTCCCATCTCAAAATTGTTTGTAGAATTAATGTAGCAAAATAAACAAGACAGGGACTTTTCTGACTTAGAATAATTCTTAAAAATCCACCAAAATAGATATTGAGTTGATTCCAACTCCAATAGCTCACAATTGACTTACACTAATTGTTTATGTAAGAAAATGGTGTGGTCACTTTACATGATCATGCTCTAGTTTAAGTAGTGGATAATATGGCTAGTTTAACTAGTTGATATTGCCCAAAACTATTAAGTAATTCTTATGAAGTCTTATACTTCATTTAAATCTTGTCTCAAATAAATTCATGTGATGTTTGGACCCCTGGCCAAACTCACTTATATGAATTAATTAGAGATTTAAATCCTTTGTAGTGTTATTAAATGGTATGAGGTACTCTACCTCATTTAAATCTATTTCTCAAATAATGATGATGAATGGTTGACCTGAGTCAACATGATTTCATATATGATTGTTTGAGAAATTAAACCTTAAGAAGATTTCAATGAGAGAAAAGTATTTCTCAAACACTATATGGAAACTATCTTTCACATATGTAAGTAGAGGAAATTATCTTCCTCAAGCAACACCACCAAGGCACCCTAATTATAGTATTTGTGTAAATAGAACAATGGGTGAGTACAAGTAATGTTAGAATAGCCAATGAATTGTTGAGGATGTAAATCACCTCAATGATAGTGGGTAACCTAGTTACAACTATGTGTTAAATCATATGAGGGGTTGTCCTCTCATTTAAATCTGGGTCTCAAGTAGTTCAACATGAGGTATGGACCATGGTCTATATAACCTCACATTGAGTTATTTGGTGACATTAAATCACTACCACGTTAGTATTAAATTGTATGAGGTATGGAACCTCATTTAAATCATTTTCTCAAATGATGAGTATGAAGAGGTTGACTTTGGTCAACCTAGGTCATATATTATTCATAAGAGAAATTAAATCCTAATAAGGTAATGAGAGGAAATTATTTCTCTAAGTATTTGAAAGTAACACCTAAGTTAGTATGAGAAGAAATTATTTTTTTCCTAAATAAGAGGAACACATCCACCCACTTAATAGTAGTGTGTGATGCTAGTTTAAGTTGTGTAAAACTTGTGTGCGCTTAGTTTAGTATGTAAGTTTGGTATGATGATTGTGTACCCCGCATTCGTATTTTAGACGCTAGTACCGGAGACCATCAGGAAGAGGAGGACTTCTACAAAGAGAAAGGAGAAGAGAACTTGGACCCTCACTTCAACCAAGGCAAGCTATTATCAATGAAAGCTTTACTCTTGCAAGCCAATACCATTGCAAGTCTTAATGTTGCAAGCTAATATTCTTGCAAAGTGCAAAGCCCCTTTGGGGCAAGGCACCATGATTCTTATTTTTTCTTATATGAACCCATCCCAAGTTTTTACTTTACAAGTTTACTGTTTTTTTTCTAAATGAGTTACTTTATAGTTAACGTTGGTCAAAGAAAAGAAGTACTAGGGTGGTAAAGTTAGCAAGCGATTATCAATGCAAGCTAGACTTTGCAAGTTAACCCCAGTGCAAGATAATACTCTAGCCCATTGCAAAGCTCACTATGAGCAAGGCATTACCCTCTTTACGTTATGCTTATGATCCTATTTCCCAGTTTTACTTTACAATCTTTATTTACTTTTGTTTTATCAAAGTACTTTTTGATTCATGATTCACTTGGTTAGTATTGGATTAGTACAAGAGTATCAAAGTTAGCCTAGAAGCAAAGCAAAATACTTAGCACCCCTCATACCTAGATGCTAGTGCCAATTTTGAAAGTGACTACTCCATTTGGGATTTTGGAATTTGAAATGACTTTGAAAACCTTGGAATGATGAGTCATTCTATTGAGAGATTTTGAAGGTGAATATGACTGGTGAAAGACTTGGTGAATTTTACAAAAAACACTGATGGTTGGGTTCGGATGCGATACCATTCCAATTTACAAGTACCCCCACAATACCTGAATCTGGGTAGGGCTTAACCGGAAATTTGTGTGTCTTAGTATGGGTTCCCTCTAAACAAGCGTCATCGGGGTTATGCCGAAAGCTGCCTCTACCACCATAGAAACGATATGATGCGAAATGAGGTGAATGTCCGGCCCAAGCCCTGTGCGCTCCTGTGCCGACTGTCTGTCTTCACCGGGAGGCCAAGCTCATGGGGAGAGGTGCCTATACTAGGGTATGTAAATGAAAGGTTATGATTGGTAGTTCGCGTCGCGTACGATAAATCAGGGCCAGTTACCCCTGACGAGCTATTGCAATTGTTGTGGCACAAGTGTACAACCTCTGCAGAGTTAAACCTATTCGAATAGCCGCGTCCTCGGTTAGGGACAGTTGGAAAGGCCATACTGTTCCGTCATCAGAACTTTTCGAAAACTATGAATGGTGAAGGGTGACTTGTGGTTTTAAACTTGAAAGGTGACACTGATTTTTGAATCACAACCGAGTTGTGGGAATGACACTAATGTTCCCACTTGAGTTAGTTAGCGCATACAGAGTTGTTTACAAAAATGTTTGTGAGCTAAAATTGGCTTTATGCAAAATAAACTAGAGCTTAGCACTCCTTACTAGAATTGTTAGTACTTACTTTAGTATTAGTTTGCGAGTACTTTAAAGTACTCACGGCTGTGTCCCTGGCTATTCAAATGGCCAGACTATGAAGCAGAACAGCCGTATGAAGAGGACGACCAGCAGGACGCCCACGACAACTAGGAAATCTTCTGACGTCAGACGTTGGCCTGTGGACGCAAGAGTCCCTTCTACTTACGCTTCCGCTATGAAACTATGAACTTTGTGTCCGTTGATCAATAGATCAACTATTTGTGTAATATGGATCATGTGATCTCTATTTGTAAGACGACTATGGTATGTAATGAATAATGACTTATGATATTCAACTGTTATGTCTCGCAACAACAATATTCCTGGGATTGCGATGTATGGCATAACAGGCATCTGGACTTAAAAATCCGGGTGTTGACATAGGTGCACTAGTTCGGCGAAGAGATAGTGAAATACAAGTGGTATGAATGAATATGAGCAGTAGTAACGGCGCCAGAAAATAGCTTGCTGGCGTGCAGTTGATGGTAGTAATATTGCAGGAAGTGAAGATGCAGTAGAACAGTAAATAAGCGATGATTGCAGTATTTGGAAACAAGGCCTAGGGATCATACTTTCACTAGTGGACACTCTCAACATTGATCACATAATAAAACCACTCTACACCCTCTTGTTGGATGATGAACACCATTAATTGTGTAGGGCTACAAGAGCACCTCAATGCCGGAGTTAACAAGCTCCACAACATTCGATGTTCATATTTAAATAACCTTAGAGTGCATGATAGACCAACGCAATTATACCGAGTACTAACATAGCATGCACACTGTCACCATCAAGCTATGAAAGGAGGAATAGATCACATCAATACTATCATAGTAATAGTCAACTTCATAATCTACAAGAGATCACAATCATAAACTACGCCAAGTACTGCATGATGCACACACTTTCACCATTACATCATGGAGGAGGAATAGAGTACTTTAATAACATCACTAGAGTATCACATAGACGAATAGTGATACAAAGCTCATATCAATCTCAATCATGTAAGGCAGCTCATGAGATCATTGTATTGAAGTACATATGAGAGAGATTAACCACATAGCTACCGGTACAGCCCTTAGCCTCGATGGAGAACTACTCCCTCCTCATGGGAGACAGCTGCGGTGATGAAGATGACGGTGGTGTCGATGGAGATGCCTTCCGGGGGCACTTCCCCGTCCCGGCGGCGTGCCGGAACAGAGACTCCTGTCCCCCAGATCTTGGCTTCGCGATGGCGGCGGCTCTGGAAGGTTTCTCGTACCGTGGCTTATTCGTATCGAAGATTTAGGTCACGGAGGCTTATATAGGTGAAGAGTCGGAGTCTGAAGGGCTACGGGGCAGCCACACAACAGGGGGGCGCGCTCCACTGGGCCGCGCCGCCACCATGTGTGGTGGCCCTGGGCCTCTCCTCTGGCCCCTCTTCGGTGCTCTGGAAGCTTCCTTGAAATATAAGATATTGGGCGTTGATTTCGTCCAATTCCGAGAATATTTCCTTACTAGGATTTCTGAAACCAAAAACAACAGAAAACAGGAACTGGCACTTCAGCATCTCGTCAATAGGTTAGTTCCGGAAAATGCGTCAAAACGATATAAAGTGTGAACAAAACATGTAGGTATTGTCATAAAACAAGGATGGAACATCAGAAATTATAGATATGTTGGAGACGTATCAGCATCCCCAAGCTTAGTTCCTACTCGTCCTCGAGTAGGTAAACGATAAAAAGAATAATTTCTGAAGTGACATGCTACCAACATAATCTTGATCATACTATTGTAAAGCATATGATATGAATAAAGCGATTCAAAGCAATGGTAAAGACAATGATTAAACAACTGAATCATATAGCAAAGACTTTTCATGAGTAGTACTTTCAAGACAAGCATCAATAAGTCTTGCATAAGAGTTAACTCATAAAGCAGTAAATTCAAAGTAAAGACATTGAAGCAACACAAAGGAAGATTAAGTTTCAGCGGTTGCTTTCAACTTGTAACATGTATATCTCATGGATAGTTGTCAACATAAAGTAATATAATGAATGCAAATATGCAAGTATGTAGGAATCAATGCACAGTTAACACAAGTGTTTGCTTCTAAGATGGAAGGAATAGGTAAACTGACTCAACATAAAAGTAGAAGAATGGCCCTTCGCAGAGGGAAGCATGGATTGCTATATTTGTGCTAGAGCTTTTATTTTGAAAACAAGAAACAATTTTGTCAATGGTAGTAATAAAGCATATGTGTTATGTATAATATATCCTACAAGTTGCAAGCCTCATGCATAGTATACCAATAGTGCCCGCACCTTGTCCTAATTAGCTTGGATTTACATGGATTATCATTGCATAGCATATGTTTTAACCAAGTGTCACAAAGGGGTACCTCTATGCCGCCTGTACAAAGGTCTAAGGAGAAAGCTCGCATTGGATTTCTCGCTTTTGATTATTCTCAACTTAGACATCCATACCAGGACAACATAGATAACAGATAATGAACTCCTCTTTAATGCATAAGCATTCAACAACAAATAATATTCTCATAAGAGATTGAGGATTGTTGTCCAAAACTGAAACTTCCACCATGGATCATGGCTTTAGTTAGCGGCCCAATGTTCTTCTCTAACAATATGCATACTCAAACCATTCAACTCATGATAAATCACCCTTACTTCAGACAAGACGAACATGCATAGCAACTCACATGATATTCAACAAAGGTAATAGTTGATGGCGTCCCCAGAAACATGGTTACCGCTCAACAAGCAACTTATAAGAAATAAGATACATAAGTATATATTCAATACCACAATAGTTTTTAGGCTATTTTTCCCATGAGCTATATATTGCAAAGACAAAGAATGGAATTTTAAAGGTAGCACTCAAGCAATTTACTTTGGAATGGCGGAGAAATACCATGTAGTAGGTAGGTATGGTGGACACAAGTGGCATAGTTTTTGGCTCAAGGATTTGGATGCATGAGAAGTAATCCCTCTCAATACAAGGCTTAGGCTAGCAAGGTTGTTCGAAGCAAACACAAGTATGAACTAGTACAGCAAAACTCACATAAGAACATATTGCAAGCATTATAAGACTATACATTGTCTTCCTTGTTGTTCAAACCCTTACTAGAAAATATCTAGACCTTAGAGAGACCAATCATGCAAACTAAATTTTAGCAAGCTCTATGTATTTCTTCACTAATAGGTGCAAAGTACATGATGCAAGAGCTTAAACATGAGCACAATAATTGCCAAGTATCACATTATCCAAGACATTATACCAATCTACCACGTGCAGCATTTTCTGTTTCCAACCATATAACAATCAACGAAGCAGTTTCAACCTTCGCCATGAACATTAAAAGCTAAGAACACATGTGTTCATATGAACCAGCAGAGCGTGTCTCTCTCCCACACAATGAATGCTAGGATCCAATTTTATTCAAACAAAACAAAAACAAAAACATACAGACGCTCAAAGTAAAGCACATAAGATGTGACGGAATAAAAATATAGTTTCAATAGAAGAAACCTGATAAATTGTTGATGAAGAAGGGGATGCCTTGGGCATCCCCAAGCTTAGATGCTTGAGTCTTCTTGAAATATCCAGGGATGAACCACGGGGGCATCCCCAAGCTTAGACCTTTCACTCTTCTTAATCATATTGTATCATCCTCCTCTCTTGACCCTTGAAAACTTCCTCCACACCAAACTCGAAACAAACTCATTAGAAGGTTAGTGCATAATAAAAAATTCACATGTTCAGAGGTGACACAATCATTCTTAACACTTCTGGACATTGCACAAAGCTACTGGAAGTTAATGGAACAAAGAAATCCATCCAACACAGCAAAAGAGGCAATGCGAAATAAAAGGCAGAATCTATCAAAACAGAACAGTCCGTAAAGACGAATTTTTTAGAGGAACCAGACTTGCTCAGATGAAAATACTTAGATTGAATGAAAGTTGCGTACATATCTGAGGATCACTCACGTAAATTGGCAGATTTTTCTGAGTTACCTACAGAGAACACTGCCCAAATTCGTGACAGACAGAAATCTGTTTCTGCGCAGTAATCCAAATCTAGTATGAACCTTACTATCAAAGACTTTACTTGGCACAACAATGCAATAAAATAAAGATAAGGAGAGGTTTCTACAGTAGTAACAACTTCCAAGCCTCAAATATAAAACAAAAGTGCAGAAGTAAAATAAACACATGGGTTATCTCCCAAGAAGTGCTTTCTTTATAGCCATTAAGATGGGCTCAGCAATTTTAATGATGCACTCGCAAGAAATAAGAGTTGAAGCGAAAGAGAGCATCAAAAAGAAAATTCAAAACACATTTAAGTCTAATCCACTTCCTATGAAAAGGAATCTTGTAAATAAACAAATTCATGAAGCATAATGCAACAAGCATAGAAAGATAAAACAAGTGTAACTTCAAGATTTTCAGCATGTAGAGAGGTGTTTTAGTAACATGAAAATTTCTACAACCATATTTTCCTCTCTCATAAAGATTTTCAGTAGCATCATGAGCAAACTCAACAATATAACTATCACATAAAGCATTCTTATCATGAGTCTCATGCATAAAATAATTACTACTCCCAACATAAGCATAGTCATTCTTATTAATTGTAGTGGGAGCAAATTCAACAAAGTAGCTATCATCAAATATAGGAGGCATATTGTAATCATAATTAGATTTATCCTCCATAGTAGGCGGCACCAAAAGACTACTATCATTATAATCATCATAAATAGGAGGCAAAGTATCATCAAAGAAAATTTTCTCATCAATGCTTGGGGGACTAAAAATATCATGCTCATCAAAGCCAGCTTCCCCAAGCTTAGAACTTTCTATATCATTAGCAACAGTGGTGTTCAAAGCATTCATACTAATAACATTTCCATTAGCATGCAAATATGGTTCCATAGGTTTTTTAATTTTTGCAACACACCATTTATGTCTTAACTCAGGAAATAGATTAAAAAGCTCAGAGCTGTTTTCCATTATGCCTTACTAGTGTTTAACAAGAAACAAAAAGATGCAACTGCAGGATCTAAAGGAAATAGCTTCGAGCACTCACCCAGAAAATAACTTAGTTGCTGAGATCTGGAGTGTGAGTGCCTTTTACCTTTCCTCCTCGGCAACGGCGCCAGAAAATAGCTTGATGTCTACTCACGCTTCTTTTCCTGTAGACAGTGTTGGGCCTCCAAGAGCAGAGGTTTGTAGAACAGCAGTAAGTTTTCCCTTAAGTGGATCAGCCAAGGTTTATCGAACTCAGGGAGGAAGAGGTCAAAGATATCCCTCTCAAGCAACCCGGCAATCACGATACTAGAAGTCTCTTGTGTCCCCAACACACCTAATACACTTGTCAGATGTATAGGTGCACTAGCTCGGCGAAGAGATAGTGAAATACAAGTGGTATGAATGAATATGAGCAGTAGTAATGGCGCCAGAAAATAGCTTGCTGGCGTGCAGTTGATGGTAGTAATATTGCAGGAAGTGAAGATGCAGTAGAACAGTAAATAAGCGATGATTGCAGTATTTGAAAACAAGGCCTAGGGATCATACTTTCACTAGTGGACACTCTCAACATTGATCACATAATAAAACCACTCTACACCCTCTTGTTGGATGATGAACACCATTAATTATGTAGGGCTACAAGAGCACCTCAATGCCGGAGTTAACAAGCTCCACAACATTCGATGTTCATATTTAAATAACCTTAGAGTGCATGATAGACCAACGCAATTATACCGAGTACTAACATAGCATGCACACTGTCACCATCAAGCTATGAAAGGAGGAATAGATCACATCAATACTATCATAGTAATAGTTAACTTTATAATCTACAAGAGATCACAATCATAAATTACGCCAAGTACTGCATGATGCACACACTATCACCATTACATCATGGAGGAGGAATAGAGTACTTTAATAACATCACTAGAGTAGCACATAGATGAATAGTGATACAAAGCTCATATCAATCTCAATCATGTAAGGCAGCTCATGAGATCATTGTATTGAAGTACATAGGAGAGAGATTAACCACATAGCTACCGGTATAGCCCTTAGCCTCAATGGAGAACTACTCCCTCCTCATGGGAGACAGCAGCGGTGATGAAGATGGCGGTGATGTCGATGGAGATGCCTTCCGGGGGCACTTCCCCGTCCCGACGGCGTGCCGGAACAGAGACTCCTGTCCCCCAGATCTTGGCTTCGCGATGGCGCCGGCTCTGGAAGGTTTCTCGTACCGTGGCTTATTCGTATCGAAGATTTAGGTCAGGGAGGCTTATATAGGTGAAGAGTCGGAGTCGGAAGGGCTACGGAGCAGCCACACAACAGGGGGGCGCCCCCCCTGGGCCGCGCCGACACCATGTGTGGTGGCCCTGGGCCTCTCCTCTGGCCCCTCTTCGGTGCTCTGGAAGCTTCCTTGAAATATAAGATACTGGGCGTTGATTTCGTCCAATTTCGAGAATATCTCCTTACTAGGATTTCTGAAACCAAAAACAGCAGAAAACAGAAACTGGCACTTCGGCATCTCGTAAATAGGTTAGTTCCGGAAAATGCGTCAAAACGATCTAAAGTGTGAACAAAACATGTAGGTATTGTCATAAAACAAGCATGGAACATCAGAAATTATAGATACGTTGGAGACGTATCACCTGGACACATTCTGTGCATTATGTTGATGCTGCTAAAAGGATCACTGCCAAGTTTAAAGTGCTTAGGAAGGTTTTGAAGGAGTGGGCTAAATCCCTCTCCTCTCTCAAGGATGAAACTGAGGACTGTAACTCTGTCATTGCTCTCTTGGACTCAGTAGAAAATTACAGATCCCTGACTCCTTCAGAGGTTGATCTTAGAGTTTCCCTTAAGAAACATCTTACACAGCTCCTTAAACAGCAATTGGCTTACTGGAAACAGAGAGGAAAGATCAAATGGGTCACTTTGGGAGATTCCAATTCAAAGTTTTTTCATTCTATAGCTACTGTTCAAAAGAGGAAAAATCATATCGCATCTCTGACACACTCTGATGGTTCCATTGCTACCTCTCATGAGAGCAAGGCAAGGCTGCTGTTGGATTCCTATAAAGAAACACTAGGCCAAACTGCTCCAACTTTAAACTCCTTTGATATGGCTAGTTTGCTTGCTTCTCCTGTGGATCTGTCTTTTTTTGGAAGAACCTTTTTCATCTAAGGAAATAGATGATGTGGTCAAGGAGTTTCCTAATAATAAGTCTCCTGGTCCTGATGGATTTAATGCTGAATTTTTAAGGAAGTGTTGGCCAGTGATAAAAAAGACTTTCATGATCTTGGTATTCAATTTCATTAGGGTGATCTTTGCCTAGAGAGTATCAATAACTGTTTCATCACTCTTCTGCCTAAAAAGCAAGATGCTGCCACCACCAATGACTATAGGCCAATCTCCCTTCTTAATTGTACTCTCAAGCTAATGACAAAGCTTCTGGCAAATAGACGTCAGAAAGTGATCATGCAGCTAATCCATGAAAATCGGTATGGTTTTATTAACTCAAGAACAATCCAGGACTGTCTCTCTTGGGCTTAAGAATATTTGCACCAATGTCACAAGTCAAAGAAAGAGTTGGTCATTCTTAAACTGGACTTTGAAAAAGCTTTTGATAAGGTGGAACATAGCTTCATTATGCAGGTTCTAGAGCACAAGGGTTTTGGGCATAAATGGTATCAGTGGATAAAATTGATTCTTAATTCAGCTACTTCTGCAGTTCTTCTAAATGGAGTACCTGGATCTTTATTCCACTGTAAAAGAGGGGTTAGGCAAGGAGATCCTCTTTCCCCTCTTCTCTTTGTGTTGGTTGCTGATTTCCTTCAAACCATTGTTAATAAGGCTATGAGAGATGGGTTTCTAACCAGGCCTCTGCCTTTAACCTCTTTATTGGACTTCCCCATTATTCAGTATGCTGATGACACTCTCCTCATCTTGCCTGCTGATGAGGTTCAGTTGTTGTTTCTGAAGGATCTGTTGATTGATTTTGGAAATGCCACAAGGTTAAGGGTCAACTATGATAAATCAAATTTAATTCCAATCAACATTTCTGAAGATAGGCTATAGGTTCTCCTACAGACCCTTCAATGTCAGAAAGGCTCTTTACCTTTCACATACCTTGGATTGCCCTTAAGTACAACCAAACCTGCAAAGGAATTCTTCATGCTTATTCTTCAGAGTGCCCAGAGAAGACTTTCTGCTTGTTCAATGTACCTCAGTTATGGAGATAAGCTCAGACTGGTTAATTATGTATTGTCCTCTCTGCCAACATTCTATATGAGTACCCTCAGATTATATCAATGGGTAATTAAGGAGTTTGATAAGTATAGGAGACATTGTCTTTGCAGAAGGAAGGATTTAGAAGAACATGGCCAGCCCCTAGCTGCATGGGAAATGGTGTGTAAGCCCAAGGATCAAGGAGGGCTAGGAGTGGTGAATTTATCCACTCAGAATAATTGTTTGCTTATGAAGCATCTGCACAAATTTTATAATAAAGCCAATCTGCCTTGGGTGAAGCTGTTATGGGAAGTCTACTATGCCAATGCTTTGCCTCCATCTAGGTCCAGAGATATTTCCTTTTGGTGGAGAGATTGCTTGAAGATTTTATCAGATTTTAAAGGTTTGACTAAGTGTTCCATTGGAACAGGATCTTCTGTTCTGTTGTGGATAGATTCTTGGATCAATGTGCCGCTAAATATGCAGCTTCCACATCTGTATTCCTTTACAGTTAATGAAGTGGTTTCCATTCATCAAGCAAAATCTTTAGAACAACTGTTAGCTCTGTTCCATCTACCTTTGTCCAATGAAGCTTTTGCTCAGTTTCAAACTCTACAAGATTTTATGATCAATCTTCCTGACAGTTCTGATTCTGATTCTTGGGAGGTTTTTGGAAGCAATACGATTTTCAAAGTCTGTAAGGCATATAAGCACTTTGTTGGTCAGTGTCCTGCTATCAAGAAGCTCTGGAAAACGTGCTATCATTCTAAGCACAAAGTCTTCTTCTGGCTGCTACTGCAAGATAGGCTAAATACAAGGCAGCTGTTACAAAGAAAGAAAATATACCGTCTGACTATTCTTGGCTATGTGTGGGTCTTTGCACCTAGAATCAAGAACTTATTTGTTCTTCACATGCCGTTTTGCTCTCATGTGCTGGCAATATATTTGTCCAGGATGGTCTATTCCTGTGAATTCAGGGCAGCCCTCTTTGCACACAGAGGTCATTGACTCACTCTCTGCTGCTATTGGGAAATCATTCTCATTGGACATTATCATCCTTGGCTGTTGGTCAATTTGGAGAACTCGAAATGATTTTCTATTAAAAGATGTCACTCCCAATTTATACAGATGCAAGAAATTATTCAAGGAGGAGTTGGCTCTCTTGGTCTTCAAGGCAAAAAGGAAATCCTATGCGGGACTTGCAGATTGGGTGAAGCTTTTCAGTTAGTTTCTTTTCTGTTTTTATTAGTTCTGAGGTGCTTTACTCTAGCACCTTGTTTAGGTGTTCTTTAGACTTTTAGACTCTTTTTATTCTTATATAAAATAAATAAAACACACAGTGGGGAAACTCACTGTTCAACCTCAAAAAAAAATAACACAAGGGTAATAAAGTATCTTGAATTAATAGAAAAAACAAATAGAAGATCCTGAACTAATGGAAAATATTGAGCAACAAAAGAAGCAAAGAGATGATCCTTTTCTGCACTATGAAGGGGATACATATGTGGAAGAGATATATGGAGAAGAGGGGTAATCAAAGGCTGATGAAGTGCATGAATAAGACTATTTTGCAATAAGTTGAAGCTAGCGAGGCGAGATCCAACTAGTAGATCATGTTATGAGCCAGAGGCTAGTGAGATGTGTTATTTTGTATCCTCATCTAATTAGGACACCAACCCCATAGACTTGGGTGATAGTGATGACGATGAACATGTTGCAAAAGTTACACTTCCAAGTGGAAATAAGAGGAAGGTGAAGAAGCCAAATAAGAGGGTTTGTTATGATGAGTCAAAGGCCGATCCATGGAGAAAATTTTCCTGAAGTTGTGCTTCACTAATTTTATGAGTTCAAAAGAGCTCTTAGATTTTCCACATAGCTCAACTAACAAACTTTATATCACAGAAACAATTGTAATATAATTATAGCTAAATGCAGTGAAGACGTCTGTCCATTCTACATGACGGCTTAAAACATTGCACATAAGAAAAAAAAATCATTAGGAAATTCAGAAACAAGCACACCTGTATTGCCCATGGAGAGAACATAAAGTAGCGACTGATTAGGTGGCCTACTAATCTAAGCATTCAATTAGAACAAATACAAATACGTGTTGGCATAGTAATGGAAATACTAGAGGGCTAGAGCTTAAGAAGTACATGGATGAAGCAAGTTATCCCTATGCCAAAAATGGTTTTACCATGCAATGGAAGCTCTGGAAATAGATTGTGAGAATCGACATCATGACCTCCATATCTCATTGTGGCCACTTCTACTCCTTTGCTCTCATACGTGTGTGATATGTTGCTTTGTGTTTTCTTCTTTCATTTGTTATTAAAGATTTTTTACATTTGCATTTTTTAGCGAAATAAAAAATTAATTAACTTTTCTTAGTAGTATATCCACCAAGAACGGTGTTTTGGAGCTTGCAAACGATGTTTCAACATTTCAAAAATAAATGAAACAAATATACAAGTACATACGGACGTGTCCCACAAGTATGTAATTTTTTTTAGTATGAATACCAAATAATCCGGCTGCACAAAACATGACGAAAGTGTGGAGATCTAAGATCATCTCCAGCCGCGTCCCCCAAACCGTCCCCCAAAGGGCGCCGGATCGAGCGTTTGGGGGACGTGTTTTGTTCGTGCCGCGTTTGGGGGACGTCGCTCCCCAGCCGCGTCCTCCAAACGCCGCCCCCAAACATTAAAAATAATTTAAATAGATAGAAGAAAACTCTTTACTATAATATTCAAATCGGTTCAACTTAAAATTACATATAAAACTTCGAAAAAACATAATTAAATTACATATAAATTATTTTAAACTACTTCGTCTTCTTCTTCGATGATGGCCCCGCCTCGTCGTCGTCATCACGGTGGCGCTTTCTGCTCGTCACCTCTTCCGAAGAGGCGGTGTCGGCCGACTCGTCGGAGGAACTAGTGTCCTCCTCGTCGTCGCCGGTGCTCACCGGCTTCGCCTTGGCCTTGGCCTTGGCCTTCGCTTTCGCGTCCGCCTCCGCCTTCGCACGGGCCGCCGCCGCCTCCTCTGACCCCAGCCATTCCTCCTCGCTGTCAAGTGCCGGCAGGGAATCATCACCGCTGCTGGACGTCTGGGTTCTGTCCCACCAATGGCGAAATCCAGCAGACTTGCCCTCGCTGGAGGTGTCGGATGGAAGCTGCGAGATGTAGCTCATCGTCGCTGGAAGCTTGGATCAATGGCGGGCGGTTGAAGATCCGAAAGCGCCTACGTACGGGTCTTCTTATTGAGCGCGGATGAACGGCGACGCAGAAGTCGAAGAGAGCGGCGGTTGCTCTTCCGAGTAGTCCACGCTCCATTCCGGCGGTTGGGGCATCGGGCGACGCGGTTGCCAATGCGACGGTTCCGCTTCCGGGCAACTGCACCGTCGCTACGTAGGCGGCGGTTGAGCATCCGAGCCGCTGACGCGTCGGCCCCGCCACTCCCCGCCTCGCTTTTCGTTGTGTCCGGCGTGCCCGGAGCGTCCCCTGTGGGATGGGGACGGGCTCGGGGCGCCGGACACCGTATGGGGCGCGCCGGACAAAAATGGGCTTTGGGGGACGCGGCTGGAATGGTTTTTTTGTCCGGCGCACCCCAAATCCCTTTGGGGGACGGTTTGGGGGACGCGGCTGGAGATGCTCTAAGAAAGGTCACAAATTTAAATCCACCCAAATTATCATAATCTGTCATTTTTCGTGTAGCCCAATGTATAAGGTTTATTTTATATAGAAGAACTATTCAGCCTCGAGGATGCAGAAAAGTTAGTTTGCACCCAACATATTTTTATATTGCTACATTCATAATTTTATGTTCCTATACTAACAATTAAGTTCATATTGACTCACAACAAAAAAAATCAACATAAGAAACGCAATGTATGAGTCATTACACTGGAAAAAAAAACACATACAATACGTTTTTAGGTCATATTTTTGCACATCACGTAAGAAAAAAAATACATCATGTCAATCTTTCTTATGTTCTACTACACTCAACTACCGAAATAAGGCAAAATTTACGTGATGTGAAAATCATATACGGTTGGCAAGATATAAGATGGATGTAGAGCAATTATTCCGCACACCATCGACTCCAATAGCGCGCCACAAGTTTGTAGAATACATCTATACATACATGTACATTTTTACAGAATTTTCTGAACTTTGTAATCCCAGTTTCACTAATTCTTAAAATTCTTAAAACCATACATGTTCATATTGACTCACACTTGATTTTCGGTATATTCACGCTTCTGGGTGCAACATCCTTAATAACTCTTGAAAGATAAGCAGACGAGCGGCAGCACCAAACTTTGTATGCAAAGTCCACTCGATGTAACGTCTGATCCACCAGGCCGTACAATGCACGTTTCAAAGGTAGATACTGCGATATTTTAATGTTTTAAGAATGCAGATACTTTTTCTGCTTTGGATTAAACAAAGGTATGCCAATACATGCACGGCGCTGTCGATGATGGACCGAATCAAACGCGTAGAAAACACTGCAGCAAGCAGAGAAGCGATCACGTTCACTCGCGCTAGTGGCTACGATTATTTGTCGTCCAACATTGCTTCGTGGGGAGGCGACTTGGACCATGGAAGGGCCGCAGCATGGACCGTGACGCACGTCGTGTTGCCTCATCCCCGCGGCCGATCTAGGTTGATTTCGTTTATTACACAATTATTATTTACACCCCCTCCGTTTTCAACTTTTCAACACTGCAAGGTATTTCCTTCATTTTTTATATATACTTCACTCTATTCGATCTGGTTAAACCTTCAAAAGTTTGTCAACAAATATACGGGAAAACATCCATATCTATGATACCGAACACATATAATATAAAACTATACTTTACGAACGATTCTAATACAAGCGATTTTATATTGTACATGCTGATAATTTTTCATAAATATTTGATCAAAATTTACAAAATTTACAAAATTTTAAATTTAACTAAACATAAAACGGAAAGAGTACTATGATTTGGACGTTACTTCAATGACATCTACGTTGATTTTGTCTACCAATAATCATACTCTGCTCGCAGGAATTCTATATTTGTCCTCACAAAACCAACATAATTTTGATTTTTCATATCTGCCTTGAGAAGAGTAAAAGACTGTGTCATAGAAGAAAAAGGAGTTTGAAAATCTCTGGTCAAAGATTGTGTTATAAAAGAAAGATTTTGAAGATCTAAAAAAATTGCTCATTTCTTTTTTTTGAACAGGAAAGGTCCCGAAGGATCTAGGGCTTCATTTCTTCAGCGATGGAGTACATTTTACAGATAAGGTCTAAAGAAAATAGGAAAATTACAAGCTGGCCCTTATAAATTGCCCTGAGGACCTGGAAATAAAACCGGAAAAAGCGATCAGGTCCAGCTCCTTCTTCACCGCGCCGAAGCTCCCCGGAGTCAACCTCTACGCCGCCGGGGACGAGACCACTTGGGGCACAGAGGTGGGAGCCAACTCCGACGAAACTGGAGAGCCTCCGAGCCGGCAGAAACGCCTGACGGATGTTGCTGCTGCCTTGAGGACATCCTATCACCGTCACATGAGGGTGGAGGGGCCGCCCTTCGGCCATGAGATACGGCGACAGAGGCGCCATGTTAATCCTCCGATGGAGGGGTTTCCTTTCAGCCATGGGATATGGCGACAACGGCGCCGTGGAGAACCTCCGAGAAGAAGCCAACAAGCTTCCCTGCTGCAGATGTGACGACCAGCCAGAGACAGCAAGCAACAACTCCTCCCTCTCGCACCCCGACGAGGAAGAAGAAGAAGCTTACTGCTGCACCTCTGGCCACCAGATCCGCCAGTAACGGCCTTATTTACGGAGATCTTCGTCTCCCCCACCGCCACATCTCCGGCTCCAACCACCGGAGCTCGACGAGGCAGAGAAGGAGAACAAGGCAGTACCAGATCCACCGACGAGATCTGCCACCTCCCTCCCGGCATCAACGCCATACGCCAAATAGGACCATCAACTAAACCTAATACTATAGCTATCTACTTCGGCGCCATCTCCTCTCCAGCTAGCCCGGCGGAGGGGAGGGAGAAGAGGCCCGGTGAGAAGAAGAGTGAGGTCAGGTACTGTAGCGGCTTGAGAGCGAGAGAGGGGGGAATGAGCCGCTTGAAGTTAATTGCTCATTTCTTTTAGACTTTATTTTATAATGCATGGTTATGTATTTCTACCATGTACTATTCTCTACTATAAATATACCATGGTATTGATTGTCAAAACAAGGTATCACATCAACCTTAACATAAAAAAGACACCAAGACAATTAGCTAGCCCTAGTTTTATCCCTTTTGAAAAAAATGAAAAGAAAGAAAACATGGAATGAAAGGAGTAGCTCTTTGCTTCAAAGCTTAATCCTCCCAAGTACCCTGCGTTTGGTGCATAAGAACCGATAAGACCAGCTCATAACTTAGGCCATTGATTGTCAAAACAAGGTATCACATCAACCTTAACAAAAAAAAAAGACACCAAGACAATTAGCTAGCCCTAGTTTTATCCCTTTTGAAAAAAATGAAAAGAAAGAAAACATGGAATGAAAGGAGTAGCTCTTTGCTTCAAAGCTGAAGACTAGTCACAATGGGAAGTATCATACACTAGTATCATGCACATGATACTAGTTTATGATACTACCCTCATAATGCATAGTATCATAAGATAGTATCATCATATTTAATGTTTTGTAGAATCTTGATGCAAATTACTGTACATGATGTGTTTGCCATTAAATTTTCTAGTTTTACGTGTTATGATACGGTATCATATTATGATAGCACTCCCATCTCTCACCTCATTAATTAGTGTGCCACATCAGATTTTTGCCAACATGGCATGCATGATACTACTTATGATACTCCTATTGTGGCTAGTCTAATCCTCCCAAGTACCCTGCGTTTGGTGCATAAGAACCGATAAGACCAGCTCATAACTTAGGCCATATATACACTTAATACACCATTTTTTAGAAGATTTCAGGGCAGAGTATATCCTCTTGAATACCTCACTGAAAACATTATAATTGCAGGACCAGACTCCCGGCTTTCCTTTCATTCCATTGGCCATGATTATATGAAATCTAACACTTAAATATTGAGAGGGTAACAGAAAAGTAAACCTAGACATGATGGAGGAAAAGAAACAACAAATGCCATCACCCAAACACCGTCGTGCCGTTGTGCACGAGGACCATCACCAAATAAACCATCTCAAGCACCTGCAAAAAAGAACCCGAAGCAGTAAAGTCACTTCTCTATCCAAGGACATCGATCGACCATTTAGCTCGGATCCAGGAATTTGTCGAAGCCTGAGCGCGAGGACTAAATTTTTTCTCTAGCAGGTCGAGGAAAAGACATCAGAACAGGGAAACTCCTACCGTTTTCATTTTTTGCGTTTTTTGCAGCCAGAGATTAGATAATGAAAAATGGTCCAGACTGGAAACTTATATTCCGCACCATGGAGCCATGGCGCATGCGCCTGGTGTAGGTCCGCTCTGCCATCTCTCGGAACAACCCGCGATCGCGACAAGGACCCGGGTGGGACCTCATCAACAACATGATGTTGCTGGCGCTCTACCGATGTCGAAAGTCGTTGCAGGTCTTTGTGGAGGCCTGGGTTGTTGCGAGGGAGAATCGCAACAACGAGGCGTTGCAACGGGAGGCCAACAAGGGGAAAGATGAGCACGAATATCACAAGTGGATGCTGGAGAGCCTCGTGATTTCAAAACGACTTTGCACATCCAATGAATATCACCCAACGATTTGTAGAACACATCTTTAATTTTCTTGTTCATGATATTGGAAAACAACACAAAGGTTAAAACATTTGTCCATGAGGATCGAAAATAAACGCGCACAAGGAAAAAGTGTTTGCATGATACAAGTAGCTGCTCACAAGTTTCAAAATAGATGTTCTGTGATTTTCTTTTGCTTATTTCTCCCCATTTTTTTCAAATATATATTGTTCTTGTTTGTTCTTACAAACTAAATTTCTATGTGTTTTCCTAATTTTAAACAAGCTCCAAGTGCTCAATATGTATCGGTTGTACAACTCTTTAAGTAGTATCGGACGGTTATTTTTGGTGGTTTCATGTTTTGGAAGACATATGATTCTTCCCGTTCATAAAAGGATGTTTTAACATTGACTAAATTTAGATATATCTAGCCCTGACTTAGTAGATAGGTACACTCAAATTTTGTCAACATCCTTTGGGGTGGGTAGGTGGGTGGGGGGTAGTATTCGCTGTAACGGATGAATCAGTTTCATTTGCAAAACAAAAAATGTTTTGAGCTGAATAGATCAAAACAGAAGAAATGAACCAGAGCAAAGACTAGCGGAAAGAAGCAAGAGAGCAATAGTGAGTCGTCGTGGCCGAATCTGGTCGCAGACGTGCTCGTCACTGCGTTGTTTTTTCCCACGATAAATCAAGTCATTTGTGGCCTCTTTTTTTTCACTTCGAACACGGCCTAGACCCTTAGATGTGCCCACGAGGCCCCCCTAGTCAGATCTGATTTTGTCGCTCCAAACGCACTCGAGCAGGAGGCGAACAGCACCGAAGCCTGGGCACTGGGGCACGCGCCCGGGTTGGAGGGGCGCTGCGTCCGCCGATGGCACCACGAGTAGGTCACCCGATGGTAGCCAATCTTAATTTACCGCCGTGAAGTGCGGAAAAGAGTTAATTACACTTGTAGTCGTACAAGTTATCCATCATGTGAAGGTTTAGTCCTAGATCTTGCAAAACGAAACCGTGGTCCTACAACTTGCAAATCATGTAAATGTTTGGTCCTTAATCAATCAGAACTTGACACATGGTGTTCTAGTTTTTGCACAAAGATCCCTAATATTTTTTATCTAGCACATGTGACCTTGGCACCACCTCGCTGTAGCCACTAGACCATGCAAGTGTTTGCGTTCTACTATAGGATGTTTCATTTATATCCAAAACTGCAGGAAAGAGAAATGACATGAAACAACTAAAATTTTACTTGTTGGGCCAAGTGTTCGAACTTTCAAACTCGACAACAAGTGGTGGCGCTTGCACGCGCCTGCCACTTTTCTACACATTGCTTTGTGTTTTTTACCTTGAGGAAGTATTGTTCTTATACACACTCTCTTTGTTCAATTTTGTAAATGTCTTATAGCAAGAGTTCCAAATACAAATCAACTTCATATTTGAAACACCAAGCACAAGATCTTTAACGTATGTAAGGAACCAGAGCAGATGGAGGCGCCTTGGTGCCGAGGAACGTCAACTTCCCGGCCGCATGGGGCTCCTCCCAATCCAAGCTTTCAGTGGTGGAGTGGTGGAGGGTTTCGACGGCGGAGCGTGCTGCTCGATGAAGACGGCGCTAGGACCTGGAAGGACTATTATATGATTTTTCTTTGTTCTAGGTTTTTCTGTAAGAATCTTGGTTAATATTATCGTTTCCTTCTGCAAAAAAAGGAACCAGAGCAGATGAGGTTTAGAATACACACAAAAGTATTTCTTTAGCATTCTTAAAATATATCCATCGTGTACAACATAATACATGGCATATATTTTTTTACATGACGTATATAAGTTGGGCTTCATATAACATCATGTTCCCTTAATATGAGAATCCACATACCTAAAAAAATTGCGAATAAGAACTTCAAAACAAAATGTTTTAATGGACAAATCAGTATTGAAAAGACTCGTCGCCAAGAAAATACATGAGTTATCTTTCATACCTTGTTAGTAGAACAAAAGAGTTGAACATCATTTCAAAATTGAGATTACTAGATTTAATATAGACATATTGACTCGTTAAACTTTGTGCACCCAGCTAAACATTTTCAGTAATATTGATGTGGGAATAAACCATATTTTCATTCCAACCAACTACATCATTTACATAAGAAATGCATACAATAGCAACAACATATTTTACTATGGTAGCAACATTCAGTACAAAATATCTAAGCATCTAAACTGAGTTTTAAGTAACAAATACATACATTACCCTCTAATAACTGAGAGCAGCTAAGTGTCTTCCTGATGCAGAAAAGAAAAAGAAAAAGTTCTATAATAGAATAACTTCCTCAAGTAGAGCATAAAGAAGTGTCTTGTTAGGCCGTAGTCGGGTATATGCGCCAGTACTTGCTTTTTGAAATTTTGAGTTCGAACCCTTATCTCCGCAAAATTAATTTTATTTGTTTCGTCAACCATTCCATGTTTTTCTTTCCAGCTGTCTCTATAAAAAAAACTAAACGTCTTCAAATACTTCATAAATCATAGCAAGGTCTACTAAGACTGCTCCTAGTGGGAGTAACATAGCTAGTAACATCACACATCTCAAGGCATTTTGGTGACATGGTATGCGAATAAATAAAGAAAGAGAGTGATGTGGTAACTAGCTATGTTACCATAACATCACACACCCCAAAGCAAAATGAGTCTACAACATAATAAATGACACAATGCATGACACCACATATAAGTTACTACCCACTATAAAGGTAGTAACCTAGACTAGTAACATGACATATGTTACTAGTCTAAGTTACTCCCCACTATGAGCAGCATAACCGGGCTGCTGTGATCTTCAGAGATCGCGAGGTCACACCTGGCCTGCCAAAATATTTTATTTGTTTCGTTCATATCACTGACAGGCAGGACCAGCATGTAAGGTGGTGCCAAGGTTACATGTGCCGGATAAAAAAATACTAGGGATCTTTTTGCAAAAGTTGTAAAGCCATGTGTCAATTTCTGATTGATTGAGAACCAAATTTTCACATGATTTGAAAGTTGTAGAACCGTGGTATTGTTTTTTACAAGATCTAAAACTAAATCTCACATCTAAAACTAAATCTCACGTGATAAATAAGTTATCGGACTATAGATGTAATTAGGGCATCTCCAACCGGCTGACCCAAACGGACGCGCTGGGCCGTCCGTTTTGGGCCGTTTGGGTGGCCAAGCGGACATCCGGACAGCGGCCCGCGTCCGCGTGTCCGTTTGGGTCGCGCGCTGCGCCCAACGCGCGGACGCAGCGCATTTGTAATAAAATAAAACAAAAATGAAAATAAAAAGGAAAACAACAAAACATAAATTTAAACTAGTTGGTCATTAAACTTAGCCCTATTTTGGGCAAATTTTACACAAAAGAAAGCCATATATGGCTTTAAACTAAATAAAAACCCTAGCCAGGGTTTGCGAGCACGCGGTGGCCGCCGGCAGTACTACCCCCAGTAGTACTCGTCGTCGTCGGCGTCGATGACGACGACGCCCCCCGGCGGCGACGCGCTGTTCCGACTCGAAACGCCGGAGGGCACCGGGGACTCCGGCCAGGGCGACCACTGCGCCCTTTCCCAGGCGGAGTCCGGGTTCGGCGGGCTCGCCGGCCTGCGCAGCCGTGCCCTCCGCGCGGACTCACCGCGGAGCTGCTCCTCCGCTGCGGCCTGCAGCTCCTCCTGTAGCCGGAGCGTGGCCAGCGCTCCTCCTCCGCCAGCGCGCGCGGCCCGGCGCTCCTCCTCCTCTGGAGCGCCGCCGACGCGTTGCCTCCTCCCGACGGCGCGCCAGCTCGAGGAAGGCCCACGCCTCCGCCTGGGCGTCCTCCTGGGCCTTCCTGGCCGCCTCCTCCAGCGCGGAGGCGCGCAGCGTCTCGGCGAGGTGCGGCCATTTGGCCAGCTCGTCGAGATCGCTCTGCTCGCGGGAGGCCGCGAGCGCCGCCTGCAGCTCCGGGTCGTCCTCCTCCGCCGCCTGGGCCTAGGGCTGGTACGGGGCCTGGGGCTGCTCGCCGATGTAGAGGCCGCCGGGGCGGTGGCCAGCCCGCCTAGCAGGTGTGCGTGGCTGCGCGCGAGGCCGCGCCGTCGCGGAGGTGAAGCACGTGTGCCGGCGCGCATCGTGCTCCACCTCGAACCACAAGTCCCAGTTGGGACTTGCGTCGCCGTAAGCGGGGTCCTGCTGGAGGTCCGCCTGTAGGATAACGTTGCATAGAAAACAAAAAAATTCCTACCGCGAGAACGCAATCCAAGCCAAGATGCAATCTAGAAGATGGGAGCAACGAGGGGATGAACGAGACTAACCCTTGAAGATTTCCAAAGCCTATAAGAGTAGGCTCTTATTGCTGCGGTAGATGATCACTTGCCGCTTGCAAAAGCGCGTAGAAGATCTTGATCACGATCGCTTCCGGCGCCACGAACGGGCAGCACCTCCGTACTCGGTCACACGTTCGGTTGTTGATGAAGACGACGTCCACCTCCCGTTCCAGCGGGCAGCGGAAATAGTAGCTCCTCTTGAATCCGACAGCACGACGGCGTGGTGTCGGTGGCGATGGAGAACTCCGGCGGAGCTTCGCTAAAGCTACGCGGGAGATATGGAGGAGAGGGGGGCGGCTAGGGTTTGGGAGGGGGTGGCCGGCCACTTCAATGGGGCGGCCAGCTTGTGGTCTTAGGGTGGCTGGCCCCCTCCCTTGGCCCCTCATTATATAGGTGGAACCCCAAGTGTTGGTCTCCAAGTCTTCGAATAAGACCTGAAACCAAAACCTTCCATATGAAAAGGAAACCTACCTAGGGTGGGAATCCCACTTGGGGTGGGATTCCCCCCTTCCATATGGGGGGGTGGCCGGCCCCCTAAGGGGGAGTCCACTTGGGACTCCTCCCCCACTAGGGTTGGCCGGCCAGGACTCCACCTTCCTTGGTGGTTTCTTCCGGACTTTTCTAGAACCTTCTAGAACCTTCCATATAACCTTCCGAATCATTTTAATTCACATAAAATGACATCCTATATATATGAATCTTATTCTCCGGACCATTTCGGAACTCCTCGTGATGTCCGGGATCTCATCCGGGACTCCGAACAAATATTCGAACTCCATTCCATATTCAAGTTCTACCATTTCAACATCCAACTTTAAGTGTGTCACCCTACGGTTCGTGAACTATGCGGACATGGTTGAGTACTCACTCCGACCAATAACCAATAGCGGGATCTGGAGATCCATAATGGCTCCCACATATTCAACGATGACTTTAGTGATCGAATGAACCATTCACATACGATACCAATTCCCTTTGTCACGCGATATTTTACTTGTCCGAGGTTTGATCTTCGGTATCACTCTATACCTTGTTCAACCTCGTCTCCTGACAAGTACTCTTTACTCGTACCGTGGTATGTGGTCTCTTATGAACTTATTCATATGCTTGCAAGACATTAGACGACATTCCACCGAGAGGGCCCAGAGTATATCTATCGGGATGGACAAATCCCACTGTTGATCCATATGCCTCAACTCATACTTTCCGGATACTTAATCCCACCTTTATAACCACCCATTTACGCAGTGGCGTTTGGTGTAATCAAAGTACCTTTCCGGTATAAGTGATTTACATGATCTCATGGTCATAAGGACTAGGTAACTATGTATCGAAAGCTTATAGCAAATAACTTAATGACGAGATCTTATGCTACGCTTAATTGGGTGTGTCCATTACATCATTCATACAATGATATAACCTTGTTATTAATAACATCCAATATTCATGATTATGAAACTAATCATCCATTAATCAACAAGCTAGTTAAGAGGCATACTAGGGACTTCTTTGTTTGTCTACATATCACACATGTACTAATGTTTCGGTTAATACAATTATAGCATGATATATAAACATTTATCATAAACATAAAGATATAAATAATAACCACTTTATTATTGCCTCTAGGGCATATCTCCTTCAGTCTCCCACTTGCACTAGAGTCAATAATCTAGTTTACATTTGTAAAGATATAACACCTTGGCCTTCCGGTGCTTTATCATGTATTGCTCACGGGAGAGGTTTTAGTCAACGGATCTGACACGCTCAGAAACGTATGTATTTTTTAATTCATTTGCGTCTCAACGCATCACTCATTTCCAAATGAGTCGGCATAAAATATGGTTGGTCTTCTGGTGGAACCTTAATTCCGCGGTCTGAAATATGTCACTAATATTGTCACACACAATATAGCTTCAAAGTTCTGACTCTGTCGGAACTACACCAAGTTCTCAAAGAACTTCTTGACTCAACATCCTCAGTCATTTGTTAAAACAATGACATACTATGCCTTCGTTTGTAGAATCCGTCACAATATTTAGAACTCTTCTAAATCTAACATAGACAACTTCTAGCTCATTGTGCTACCTTTAAAACAACACTTAGTCTAATTTGAGATTGAAATTCTATTTTTATATGTGACAAAACAAATATCGGTGTAATCACATTACAGCGATTTGTTTGTCATTTCTCCATACAAAACTATATATGTATCCTTGGTTCTTCTAAAGTACTCAAGGATACTCTTACTGTCGTCCAATGATCATCTCATGAATCATTCTGGTACATGCTCATAACATTTTAGAGCATAGGACATCTGATTGTGTACATATTATTCGTGATTCATAATCACTCATGTGTTTTTACTCATTGAGTATCAGATACACTCAAGTCTTGTTAAAACTTCTCATGACAAGAACATTTTCTTAATATTTCTATATGAACTATTTCAATATCCATTCTATGTACTTTGACTTAAACTTATTTTGTGTTTCAATCTATCTTCATAGATCTTGACACTAGATATGTTTCAGTCCATATCCTTTCATTGAAATTAATTTCTCAATGAAACCTTTTAATCAAGTATATAATTACATCATTTATAACCAACTATATGTCACCTACATAAAGTATTATAAATGTGTCTTAGCGCTCCCACTTAATTTCTTGCAAATGCAAGCCTCTTCATCGTCTTTGATGAAATCAAAAACTCTTTGACTATTTCATCTGGTGAAGATTCCAACTCCGCGATACTTACTTCATCCAATTGAAGTTCGTATACCTATCTAGTATTCCACGGACCAGCAAAACTCTTGGTTGTATCTTGTATACACCTTTAATACATACTTCTGATAAGTAATGTATTTTGCCATCCTACTAGCATATCTCATATAAGAAATATGTAGTGATTACTAGAATAATCCACATAGACTATAAGCATTGCTACGGAAGATCTAATCTTATCGTAGTCAACTCTTTGAACTTTGTCGTAAACAATTTTTTGACAAGTCGAGCTTCTTCAAGGATATTTCATCCAAGTCTATAGATCCATTTACTTTCAAAAAGTATTCATCTATTATGGATTTTATGGCGCATGGCCATTTTAACGGAGTCATGGCCCATCATAACTTATTTGTTTGTAGTTGGTTTATCATTGTTCAAAATCAATCCTTTGTCCACAAATCATTTATTTGATCACAAAGTAAACCATACCTACAAGGTTCAATATGTACTTCGATCTCCATGGCTAAAACACTTTGTAGTCATGGGAGCCATGATCGTCGTGGCCGCTTCCGAAACCAATTCCGATGCTGCGCTACTCTGATCATTATGCTCAGGTTCATAAACCTCATTATATTGTCCTCCCACTCAAATACTTCACTAGAAACAATTTCTCGGAAATAAGAAACATTGACAAACACTTTTGTCTTTGTCTCGTGGGAAGAATTCCCAATTAAATCTCTGGGATAACCAACAAAGATATTCATCCGATTTTGGTTGTATACTCTTTAGACCAAAATTTAAAGAAAGGACTATTAGGTTTTATACCCATGCCATAACTTGTATGGTGTCATTTCATCGGATCATGATGATGTTCTATTCAGTGTAAAAGCGGTAGTCACTAAAGCATAATCCACAAAAATATAATGACATCAATATTTTATCTCATCATTGACCCAACAAGGTTTGGATACATCTCTTGGATACTTCATCATCACTATGATACTCCAAGAAACGTGAGTTGTAGAACAATTTCATAACTCTCTTAGATGTTCGCTAAAACTCGTAATTCAAATATTTCCACCATGATCCAATCATAGATATTTGACTTTTCTATTACGATTATTTCCACTTCATGCTGAAATTTATTTGAATCCATTCAAATGTTTCAAACTTCTTCCTTATTGAATATATCCACATATATACTCAATTCATTGTTGAAAGTTTTCATGAAGTAGAAGAATCTCCCGCACACAACTATCCTCAGTGAACCACATACATCATTATGTATTTTTCCACTAAGTTTGTTGCCCGTTCAACTCTTGGCCTATGAACAGTATTTTAATCATTCTATTTAGAAAAGATTTGCAAGCGCCAAATGATTCAAAAATCAAATGACTCCAAAAATCCATTTGCATGGAGTTCCTTCATGCATTCCTTTCTAACATGACCTAAATGGCGGTTCCACAAATAAGTGGAATTCAAATCATTTGCCTTATGGCATTTTAGCGTCAGTGTTATGTATGTGTGTTTCACCATTAAGATTTATAATAACTTATCCATCGTATATGGAGTAATGTCATAATTTGAACAACTCATTGTTTTCATTTGACCAGAGTGACACGCGTACAGCACGCGACCGTTGGGAACCCCAAGTGGAAGGTGTGATGCGTATAGCAGTAAGTTTCCCTCAGTTAGAAACCAAGGTTTATCGAACCAGTAGGAGTTAAGAAGCACGTTGAAGGTTGATGGCGGCGAGATGTAGTGCGGCGCAACACCAGGGATTCCGACGCCAACGTGGAACCTGCACAACACAAACCAAGTACTTTGCCCCAACGAAACAGCGAGGTTGTCAATCTCACCGGCTTGCTGTAACAAAGGATTAGATGTATAGTGTGGATGATGATTGTTTGCAGAAAACAGCAGTAACGTATTGCGATGATTGTATTTCAGTATAGAAAATTGGACCGGGGTCCACAGTTCACTAGAGGTGTCTCTCCCATAAGATAAACATCATGTTGGGTGAACAAATTACAGTTGGGCAATTGACAAATAGAGAGGGCATGACCATGCACATACATATTATGATGAGTATAGTGAGATTTAATTGGGCATTACGACAAAGTACATAGACCGCTATCCAGCATGCATCTATGCCTAAAAAGTCCACCTTCAGGTTATCATCCGAACCCCCTCCAGTATTAAGTTGCTAACAACAGACAATTGCATTAAGTATTGTGCGAAATGTGATCAGTGACTACATCCTCGAACATAGCACCAATGTTTTATCCCTAGTGGCAACAGCATATCCATAATCTTAGAGGTTTCTGTCACTCCCCCAGATTCACGGAGACATGAACCCACTATCGAGCATAAATACTCCCTCTTGGAGTTACAAGCATCTACTTGGCCAGAGCATCTACTAGTAACGGAGAGCATGCAAGATCATAAACAACACATAGATATAAATTGATAATCAACATAACATGGTATTCTCTATTCATCGGATCCCAACAAACGCAACATATAGAATTACAGATAGATGATCTTGATCATGTTCGGCAGCTCACAAGACCCGACAATTAAGCACAATGGGGAGAAGACAACCATCTAGCTACTGCTATGGACCCATAGTCCAGGGGTAGACTACTCACACATCACTCCGGAGGCGACCATGGCGGCGTAGAGTCCTCCGGGAGATGATTCCCCTCTCCGGCAGGGTGCCGGAGGCGATCTCCTGAATCCCCCGAGATGGGATTGGCGGCGGCGGCGTCTCTGGAAGGTTTTCCGTATTGTGGCTCTCGGTACTGGGGGTTTCGCGACGAAGGCTATTTGTAGGCGGAAGGGCAGGTCAAGGAGCGTCACGAGGGGCCCAGATGACAGGGCCGCGCGGCCAAGACCTAGGCCGCGCCGCCATAGTGTGGCGGCGCCCCGTGGCCCCACTTCGTCTCCTCTTCGGTCTTCTGGAAGCTTCGTGGCAAAATAGGCCCCTGGGCGTTGATTTCGTCCAATTCCGAGAATATTTCCTTACTAGGATTTCTGAAACCAAAAACAGCAGAAAACAGCAACTGGCACTTTGGCATCTTGTTAATAGGTTAGTTCCAGAAAATGCACGAATATGACATAAAGTGTGCATAAAACATGTAGATATCATCAATAATGTGGCATGGAACATAAGAAATTATCGATACGTCGGAGACGTATCAGCATCCCCAAGCTTAGTTCCTGCTCGTCCCGAGCAGGTAAACGATAAACAAAGATAATTTCTGGAGTGACATGCCATCATAACCTTGATCATACTATTTGTAAAGCATATGAGCTGAGATCAAATCATTCAAAGCAAGTATCTATATTGACATAAGAGATGATAATGCAAGAGTTAGACAAGCTAGAAGTTTTCATGAACTATTGCTTTAAAGACATGCAACCGTACAAAGTTCATTAAAGATGTATTAAGTATTCAGCATAGAAGTTCTATCCTTCATTCCAAGCATCAAGTAAATTTTCACAACATAAGAAGGATTCAGTCAAGTAAACATAAACATGAACGTCATGAATCAACTGTTTCGAAGTCTACTCAACCGGTGAGCACAAGCATTTGGTATTAGCACCAGGATGTTATGGCATAAAGAACGTTAATGGGGGTTTGGAAGGCCAAATGGAAGAAAGGCTTGCAAAGCTGTAAATGACCATTAGACAAGAGGAAGCCTTATGATCGAAGCTATGCAAGGAGTAGTGATTGCCATGCAACGGATGCACATAGAGCTATATGTGTATGAAAGCTCTCCAATGGAACTAGTGGGGGTGCATCCAACTTGGTTGCTCACGAAGACCTAGAGCACTTTTGAGGAGGCTCATCATTGGAATATACAACCCAAGTTCTATAGTGTAAATTCCCCACATAGTTATACTAGTAAAACATGAAAACTCTCTCATATGAATGTAGGTGCTAAACATGAGCACAAATGATGACTATGAATAATGCGGGTGCTAAAACATGAGCACAAGTGTGGATAAAAGATAGTAATGCTGCCCCCTTTTTCTTTATTCTCTTTTTTTTCTTTTTCTTTTTCTTTTCCTTTTTTTCTTTCTTTTCATTTTTTTTCTTTCTTCTCTTTTTTTTCTTTTTGATGGCCTCCACGGCTCTTTTCATTTTTAGGGGCAACATCCTAATATGACAACACACTTTTTGGTACAAATAACTCATAATGAATGAAACATGATGTATGAAACTGTATGCCTCTGCCAGTGTAGCAGGATGTGCAATGATCTAGCGTAACATGGGTAAACCACACATCAGCTGTATATGATCATGCATAGCAATATATAAATAATAAATGACAACATGGCATGTAATGTAAAAATGGATGTTGCATGGCAATATATCTCGGAACAGCTATGGAAATGCTGTGGTAGGTAGGTATGGTGGCTGTTTTGAGGAGATGTATGGGCTTATGTGTAGGAGAACAAGAGAAAGTTCTCCCACGGGTTTGGATGTACCGGCGAAGTATGCACAATTCTCAATGTGAGCAAAAGGCAATGCACAGTACCGAGGAGGCTAGCAAATTTGGATGGTGGAAGTGCCAAAAACCGTAGCTTAACATTAGTCAAAAAGAACTCACAAGCTTATTGCAAACAACTAGCAGGTTCATCATTAAGAGCATGATTAAAATTTACTCCAAGGAGGGCCGTTCACGGTGGCACAAGTACCCCGCTAGCTCCCTCGACCTTCAGCACAACTTAGTTATTACGATGAACTCTCAGACATGGAAAGCTATCAAGTCCAACTACGCCTTCAACTATTTAAATAGAGTTTGTAGTACGGCACAAGCTTAAAGACAACAATCCACTACTAATTTTAACTTATTTATCCAGCAAGGCTTACCATCTAAATATCTCAAAACATTTGCAAAGAATCAAGTTATCAAAGCTCAATGTTCTACAAGTATTTTATTATAAATTACCACATGCAACATTTCCCGTTTCCAACCATACAACAATTTAACGAAGAAGAAACTTCGCCATGAATACTATGAGTAGAGCCTAAGGACATACTTGTCCATATGCTACAGCGGAGCGTGTCTCTCTCCCACAAAATGAATGCTAGGGTCCATTTTATTCAAACAAAACAAAAACAAAAACAAACCGACGCTCCAAGAAAAGCACATAAGCTGTGATGGAATAAAAATATAGTTTCAGGGGAGGAACCTGATAATGTTGTCGATGAAGAAGGGGATGCCTTGGGCATCCCCAAGCTTAGACGCTTGAGTCTTCTTGATATATGCAGGGGTGAACCACCGGGGCACCCCCAAGCTTAGAGCTTTCACTCTCCTTGATCATGTTGTATCATCTCCCTCTCTTGATCCTTGAAAACTTCCTCCACACCAAACTTAGAACAACTCATTAGAGGGTTAGTGCACAATCAAAATATACATGTTCAGAGGTGACATAATCATTCTTAACACTTCTGGACATTGCACAAAGCTACTGAAAGTCAACGGAATCGAAATATCCATCGAACATAACAAAACTGGCAATGCGAAATAAAAGGCAGAATCTGTCAAAAACAGAACAGTTCGTATTGACGAATTTTATCGAGGCACCAGACTTGCTCAAATGAAAATGCTCAAATTGAATGAAAGTTGCGTACATATCTGAGGATCACTAACGTAAATTGGCATAATTTTCTGAGTTACCTACAGAGAATTTTGCCCAGATTCGTGACAGCAAAGAAATCTGTTTCTGCGCAGTAATCCAAATCTAGTATGAACTTTACTATCAACGACTTTACTTGGCACAATAAAACACTAAACTAAGATAAGGAGAGGTTGCTACAGTAGTAAACAACTTCCAAGACACAAAATAAAAACAAAGTACTGTAGTAAAAAACATGGGTTGTCTCCCATAAGCGCTTTTCTTTAACGCCTTTCAGCTAGGCGCAGAAAGTGTATATCAAGTATTATCAAGAGACGAAGTGTCGACATCATAATTTGTTCTAATAATAGAATCAAAAGGTAACTTCATTCTCTTTCTAGGGAAGTGTTCCATACCTTTCTTGAGAGGAAATTGATATTTTATATTACCTTCCTTCATATCAATGATAGCACCAACAGTTCGAAAAAAAGGTCTTCCCAATATGATGGGACAAGATGCATTGCATTCAATATCCAAGACAACAAAATCAACGGGGACAAGGTTATTGTTAACGGTAATGCGAACATATCAACTTTCCCCAAAGGTTTCTTTGTAGAATGATCAGCAAGATTAACATCCAAATAACAATTTTTCAGCGGTGGCAAGTCAAGCATATTATAAATTTTCTTAGGCATAACAGAAATACTTGCACCAAGATCACATAAAGCATTACAATCAAAATCTTTGACCCTCATCTTAATGATGGGTTCCCAACCATCCTCTAGCTTTCTAGGAATAGAGGCTTCGCGCTCTAGTTTCTCTTCTCTAGCTTTTATGAGAGCACTTGTAATATGTTGCGTGAAAGCCAAATTTATAGCACTAGCATTGGGACTTTTAGCAAGTTTTTGTAAGAACTTTATAACTTCAGAGATGTGGCAATCATCAAAATTCAAACCATTATAATCTAAAGCAATGGGATCATCATCCCCAATGTTGGAAAAAATTTCAGCAGTTTTATCACAGCGATTTGCAGCTTTAGCGATTTCAGGCAGTTTTTCGCGCTTTGCATTAGAAGTGGAAACATTGCTAACACCAATTCTTTTATTATTATTAGTAGGAGGTGCAGCAACTTGTGTAGCATTAGCATTAATAGTGGTGGTAATAGTCCAAACTTTAGCTATATTCTCTTCTTTTTCATTTTCTTCTCTTTCCCACCTAGCACGCAATTCGGCCATCAATCTTATATTCTCATTAATTCTAACTTGGATGGCATTTGCTGTAGTAGTGATTTTATTATCTATATCCTCAGGTTTAGCAGCCATTTTATTAATTAAAGAAGATTGTGACGCAGACATGTATGATATTCGGTTTTCAGCATTAGCAAGTTTAGTTTGCAACCCCGAAATCTCCATATTCAAATTTTCAAGTTGATTTCCTATATTCTTCAACAAGGTAGATTGCTCATTCATAGTTTTAGTAAACAATTTATTTTGCTCATATTGTGATTGCATGAAGTTCTTGGTGGATCTTTCAATTTCTAACATCTTTTCCTCATTAGGTGAAGCGTATCTACCATAAGAGTTACCATTAGCAGGATATGGCATAGAGTTATTGTAATTGTTATTCTTAATGAAATTCACATCAACATATTCTTTTCGAGCAGCCAACGAAGCTAACGGAACATTATTAGGATCAACATTAGTCCTACCATTCACAAGCATAGACATAATAGCATCAATCTTATCACTCAAGGATGAGGTTTCTTCGACAGAATTTACCTTCTTACCTTGTGGAGCTCTTTCCGTGTGCCATTCAGAATAATTGATCATCATATTATCAAGAAGCTTTGTTGCTTCACCAAGAGTGATGGACATAAAGGTACCTCCAGCAGCTGAATCCAATAGGTTCCGCGAAGAGAAATTCAGTCCTGCATAAAAGGTTTGGATGATCATCCAAGTAGTCAGTCCATGGGTTGGGCAATTTTTAACCAAAGATTTCATTCTTTCCCATGCTTGTGCAACATGCTCAGTATCCAATTGTTTAAAATTCATTATGCTACTCGTCAAAGATATAATTTTAGCAGGGGGATAATATCTACCAATAAAAGCATCCTTGCATTTAGTCCATGAATCAATACTATTCTTAGGCAGAGATAGCAACCAATCTTTAGCTCTTCCTCTTAATGAGAAAGGGAACAATTTTAATTTTATAATGTCACCATCTACATCTTTATATTTTTGCATTTCACACAATTCAACAAAATTATTGAGATGGGCAGCAGCATCATCGAGAACTAACACTGAAAATTGCTCTCGCATAACAAGGTTCAGTAAAGCAGGTTTAATTTCAAAGAATTCTGCTGTAGTAGCAGGTGGAGCAATAGGTGTGCATAAGAAATCATTATTATTTGTGGTTGTGAAGTCACACAACTTAGTATTTTCAGGAGTACCCATTTTAGCAACAGTAAATAAAGCAAACTAGATAAAGTAAATGCAAGTAACTAATTTTTGTGTGTTTTTGATATAGCAAACAAGATAGCAAATAAAGTAAAACTAGCAACTAATTTTTTTGTATTTTGATTTAGTGCAGCAAACAAAGTAGTAAATAAAACTAAGCAAGACAAAAACAAAGTAAAGAGATTGGGATGTGGAGACTCCCTTGCAGCGTGTCTTGATCTCCCGGCAACGGCGCCAGAAATTTAGCTTGACACGCGTACAAAGACGCGACCGTTGGGAACCCCAAGTGGAAGGTGTGATGCGTACAGCAGAAGTTTCCTCGCTTAGAAACCAAGGTTTATCGAACCAGTAGGAGTTAAGAAGCACGTTGAAGGTTGATGGCGGCGAGATGTAGTGCGGCGCAACACCAGGGATTCCGGCGCCAACGTGGAACCTGCACAACACAAACCAAGTACTTTGCCCCAACGAAACAGCGAGGTTGTCAATCTCACCGGCTTGCTGTAACAAAGGATTAGATGTATAGTGTGGATGATGATTGTTTGCAGAAAACAGTAGAACAAAGATTGCAGAGATTGTATTTCAGTATAGAGAATTGGACCGGGGTCCACAGTTCACTAGAGGTGTCTCTCCCATAAGATAAACAGCATGTTGGGTGAACAAATTACAGTTGGGCAATTGACAAATAGAGAGGGCATGACCATGCACATACATATTATGATAAGTATAGTGAGATTTAATTGGGCATTACGACAAAGTACATAGACCGCTATCCAGCATGCATCTATGCCTAAAAAGTCCACCTTCAGGTTATCATCCGAACCCCCTCCAGTATTAAGTTGCTAACAACAGACAATTGCATTAAGTATTACGCGTAATGTGATTAGTGACTACATCCTCGAACATAGCACCAATGTTTTATCCCTAGTGGCAACAGCACATCCATAATCTTAGAGGTTTCTGTCACTCCCCCAGATTCACGGAGACATGAACCCACTATCGAGCATAAATACTCCCTCTTGGAGTTACAAGCATCTACTTGGCCAGAGCATCTACTAGTAACGGAGAGCATGCAAGATCATAAACAACACATAGATATAAATTGATAATCAACATAACATGGTATTCTCTATTCATCGGATCCCAACAAACGCAACATATAGAATTACAGATAGATGATCTTGATCATGTTCGGCAGCTCACAAGACCCGACAATTAAGCACAATGGGGAGAAGACAACCATCTAGCTACTGCTATGGACCCATAGTCCAGGGGTAGACTACTCACACATCACTCCGGAGGCGACCATGGCGGCGTAGAGTCCTCCAGGAGATGATTCCCCTCTCCAGCAGGGTGCCGGAGGCGATCTCCTAAATCCCCCGAGATGGGATTGGCGGCGGCGGCGTCTCAGTAAGGTTTTCCGTATCGTGGCTCTCGGTACTGGGGGTTTCGCGACGAAGGCTATTTGTAGGCGGAAGGGCAGGTCAAGGGGCGTCACGAGGGGCCCAGATGACAGGGCCGCGCAGCCAAGACCTAGGCCGCGCCGCCCTGTAGTCTGGCCGCCTCGTGGCCCCACTTCGTCTCCTCTTCGGTCTTCTGGAAGCTTCGTGGCAAAATAGGATCCTGGGCATTGATTTCGTCCAATTCCGAGAATATTTCCTTACTAGGATTTCTGAAACCAAAAACAGCAGAAACAAAGAATCGGCACTTCGGCATCTTGTTAATAGGTTAGTTCCAGAAAATGCACGAATATGACATAAAGTGTGCATAAAACATGTAGATATCATCAATAATGTGGCATGGAACATAATAAATTATCGATACGTCGGAGACGTATCACAGAGCAAAATAACAATTATTAAGTTCTTTATTATAAATTCTAAGGGCTAGATAGAATGCTAACGATGAACATAATAACACTTTATTTTTGTTCCAGTCGTGCATTCCTATCATATTCCTTGTCAGTCACTTAGGCCATTGTATTCTTGTATTGCGTTGTCTTGTATGACTCTTCATACCAACCAATATAGTACTAATACCCAAGAATTTCATAGTGTGACCTAACTAGGAATACAACCATAACATGTATATCATTTATATACACCTGAGCTAGACTTTTTAGTCTTTTCTTTCTTTCTGCCAAAATATCTTTTGCAGTTTCTCTTTTAGCTTTCCTCATTATTCAGAAAAACACTTCAACATCAATAACTTCTAGGTTTGTTGGTCTAATATCAATAACCTTGAGGTTCTTATTTTGAAGTTGATCATCATATGACAAGTGTTCTAGATTTCACTATTAGTAACTTTGTAATACGATGAACAATTTCACTCATAACTTTATCCATCAATTCATGACAACTTTCTGAGGCCATGTCTGTACATGCTAGGCTCATAAAGTTTAACCTTAGTATTCGCATGTGCAAATCTGGCTTGCACCCATTGTATGCACACGTAGAATCTATCACACCCGATCATCACGTGATGCTTCGATACGACGAGTCTTAGCAACGGTGCATACTAAGGATGATAACTTCATGGATATGCGAATATCGTTAGTGCCCCAATAGTTGGAGGATTGTGACGCCTGGCGTCTTCAACCTTCATACATTCCCATAAAACTTATGAGTTTATGTAGTCTCACCAAATTATATTCTATCATCTTGCAATAAGGTCTTAGATATCACATATATCTCATACCTTGATTATTTCTGAAAACTAAATTTTCAGCTCCTTACTTTTCAAACAAATTTGAACTTCAAGTTTGACGGAGACAAGATAACTTTAGGTACTAATTGAAACCATAGCTCTTTGAATCAATAATGTGAGGTTTACTAAAAGTTTGCAATAGGACTTAATCAATTCTTGATTCTTTAACAATACGGTACCAATCCGTAAAGTTTCTTGTCAGATTTTAACAGTATTTCTATCTCAATAACAAGACTAGCGCATGGTAGAAAAACGGATGCCAATACTACAAAATTAATTCAAAATACTACTCAGACTATGTTTATGATAATTAGTTCATGTTTTAATCTAATTACTAATGAACTCCCACTTAATACAACATCCCTCATAGTTGTTAAGTGGTACACGATCCAAATCCACTACACCAAAACCGATCATCACGTGAGATGATGTAGCTTCAATGGTGAACATCAACATGTTGATCATATCATCCATATGACTCGTGTTCAACCTTTCGGTTTCCGTTGTCCCGAGGCCATGTCTCAGACATGCTAGGCTCGTCAAGCAAACCCAAGTATTCGCGTGTGCAACATTGCTTACACCCGTTGTATGTGAACGTTGAGTCTATCACATCCGATCATCACGAGATGCTTCAAACGATTTAACTGTACAACGGTGCATACGAGGGGAGAACACTTTATTATCTTGATATTAATGTGAGGGATCATCTTATAATGCTACCGTCGCGTTCTAAGCAAAATAAGATGCATAAAAGGATTAACATCACATGCAGTTCATATGTGATATGATATGGCCCTTTTGTCTTTGCGCCTTTGATCTTCATCTCCAAAGCACGGACATGATCTCCATCATCTTCGGGCATGATCTCCATCATCGTCGGCGTAGCGTCAAGGTTCATGGCGCCGTCTTCATGGTTGTTCACCTCATGTAGCAACTATTACAACTACTTTGAAATACTACTCAACATGAAATTTAAAGACAACCATAAGGCTCCAGCCGGTTGCCACAATACAATAATGATCATCTCATACATATTCATCATCACATTATGGCCATATCACATCACCAAACCCTGCAAAACCAAGTTAGACGTCTCTAATTTGGTTTGCATATTTTACGTGGTTTAGGGTTTTCGAGAGAGATCTAATCTACCTACGAACATGAACCACAACGTTGATACTAATGTTTTCAATAGAAGAGTAAATTGAATCTTCACTATAGTAGGAGAGACAGACACCCGCAAAGCCTCTTATGCAATACAAGTTGCATGTCGAACGAGGAACAAGTCTCATGAACGCGGTCATGTAAAGTTAGTCCGAGCCGCTTCATCCCACTATGCCACGAAGATGCAAAGTACTCAAACTAAAGATAACAAGAGCATCAACGCCCACAAACCATTGTGTTCTACTCGTGCAACCATCTATGCATAGACACGGCTCTGATACCACTGTAGGATAACGTTGCATAGAAAACAAAAATTTTCCTACCGCGAGAACGCAATCCAAGCCAAGATGCAATCTAGAAGATGGGAGCAACGAGGGGATGAACGAGACTAACCCTTGAAGATTTCCAAAGCCTATAAGAGTAGGCTCTTATTGCTGCGGTAGACAATTACTTGCCGCTTGCAAAAGCGCGTAGAAGATCTTGATCACGATCGCTTCCGGCGCCACGAACGGGCAGCACCTCCGTACTCGGTCACACGTTCGGTTGTTGATGAAGACGACGTCCACCTCCCGTTCCAGCGGGCAGCGGAAGTAGTAGCTCCTCTTGAATCCGACAGCACGACGGCGTGGTGTCGGTGGCGATGGAGAACTCCGGCGGAGCTTCGCTAAAGCTACACGGGAGATATGGAGGAGAGGGGGGCGGCTAGGGTTTGGGAGGGGGTGGCCGGCCACTTCAATGGGGCGGCCAGCTTGTGGTCTTAGGGTGGCCGGCCCCCTCCCTTGGCCCCTCATTATATAGGTGGAACCCCAAGTGTTGGTCTCCAAGTCTTCGAATAAGACCTGAAACCAAAACCTTCCATATGAAAAGGAAACCTACCTAGGGTGGGAATCCCACTTGGGGTGGGATTCCCCCCTTCCATATGGGGGGGTGGCCGGCCCCCTAAGGGGGAGTCCACTTGGGACTCCTCCCCCACTAGGGTTGGCCGGCCATGGAGGTGGAGTCCCTCCGGGACTCCACCTTCCTTGGTGGTTTCTTCCGGACTTTTCTAGAACCTTCTAGAACCTTCCATAGAACCTTCCGAATCATTTTAATTCACATAAAATGACATCCTATATATATGAATCTTATTCTCCGGACCATTCCAGAACTCCTCGTGATGTCCGGGATCTCATCCGGGACTCTGAACAAATATTCGAACTCCATTCCATATTCAAGTTCTACCATTTCAACATCCAACTTTAAGTGTGTCACCCTACGGTTCGTGAACTATGCGGACATGGTTGAGTACTCACTCCGACCAATAACCAATAGCGGGATCTGGAGATCCATAATGACTCCCACATATTCAACGATGACTTTAGTGATCGAATGAACCATTTACATACGATACCAATTCCCTTTGTCACGCGATATTTTACTTGTCCGAGGTTTGATCTTCGGTATCACTCTATACCTTGTTCAACCTCGTCTCCTGACAAGTACTCTTTACTCGTACCGTGGTATGTGGTCTCTTATGAACTTATTCATATGCTTGCAAGACATTAGATGACATTCCACCGAGAGGGCCCAGAGTATATCTATCGGGATGGACAAATCCCACTGTTGATCCATATGCCTCAACTCATACTTTCCGGATACTTAATCCCACCTTTATAACCACCCATTTACGCAGTGGCGTTTGGTGTAATCAAAGTACCTTTCCGGTATAAGTGATTTACATGATCTCATGGTCATAAGGACTAGGTAACTATGTATCGAAAGCTTATAGCAAATAACTTAATAACGAGATCTTATGCTACGCTTAATTGGGTGTGTCCATTACATCATTCATACAATGATATAACCTTGTTATTAATAACATCCAATGTTCATGATTATGAAACTAATCATCCATTAATCAACAAGCTAGTTAAGAGGCATACTAGGGACTTCTTTGTTTGTCTACATATCACACATGTACTAATGTTTCGGTTAATACAATTATAGCATGATATATAAACATTTATCATAAACATAAAGATATAAATAATAACCACTTTATTATTGCCTCTAGGGCATATCTCCTTCACCGCCGGCAGCTGCGCGCGGCGCCTCCGGATCTCCGCGACGCGGGCGCGGCCGGACATCGGGGTGGGCGGCACCGGAACCCGATCTGGGCTCAGGTGCCAGCCGTGGGGGAGGTGCACGTCCCCCCACGGCATTGGGACGCCGGCGTCCCAGAACATCTACGCCACCGCTACGGTGACGTAGATTCGGTCGCGCCTGGGCGTCGCCGGCGGGCCCAGTAGCCGGCCTCGTGGTCGTTGGCGGACGGCTGGAACTTGCGCTTCGGGGCCATGGCGGCGCGGAAGCTTCGAGCTCGCGTGTGCGGCCGGAGTGGAGAGAGTGGGGACTGGATAGGGACATTCCCCTTCCCCAGTCAATATTTAATAGGACTGGGGCACCGACAGGTGGGCCAGTCACGCGGACGAGGCGGACACGCGAGGACGCCTCGTGCCATCCGCGGCCACGCAAACCCGGCCCAGATTTGGACCGGGTTTGCGTCGTTCCGGACTCCGCGGCCGTCCGCTTTTGTGGTGCGTCCCCGCGTTGGGCCGCGTTTTTGTCCGGCTCAACCTTAACGGACGCGCGGACGCGGTTTGGGTCGCGAGGTTGGAGATGCCCTTAGCTCTGCGGAAAACGTCAGGGATGGCGGACGAATTGATCACCGCGTTAATGCATGCCCCTATCGCCGCACTGCATATAGTACTCCTACGTGTCACCTCAAGATGCGATGGAACGGCGCCGTCGCCACTGGCCGCGTCGACGTCTGCTTTGCCCGCATACGGCTGCCGGTCGTCTGTGTGGGATCGTCGTTTATTTATTGCTGGCGCCTGTGGCCGGCAGGGCGCACCAACGGAGTATGGGCGTCGGCTCGGTGGTACACCATGCGCTACTGTGGTGCCCGACTCGTACAAGTACTAGAAAGGACAGCGACAACCATTTTTTCATGTTACGAGCTCTCTCACTCTCAGCCAACTTATTTCTACTCCTCGGAAGTTTGTGTGCTACATATATAGCCGCCGCCCGGGATTCTTCTGCCGCGCGGACGTATATATAGACCAACGCTCCGGATCCATAATGGCGTGATAAGGTAGAGTGGTCACCTCGATAGGTGACGATCTTACTTTCGGTGACCATGACCTAACCATATATAGAAGTTCATAAGATCTGCATCTATACTTGGAAGAAGCATTGCCAGTGCTACCCTTGTAGAGGTAGCGAGCGCGGCCTCCCGTAGCTCCATTTCCCCAAAGTAGTACTCCACGATACATTTCAATAGACTAGTTCTAGTCCACACGCTGATTACGACATTTGAGTCCCACCTCGACTTTCTTTTACATCCTCTAGAAACAGGTCACCGTCAACTCGTCGTAACTACACATTGCTGCAAAAAAACTACACATTGCTGCACCAAGATCAAGATGGGAGGCTAACACATGCCGCACGTCCATGTTGGGCCAGACCAGCATTATTTTTGCCACATTCGGTTTTCCTTTTTTTTTTTCTATTTTCTGTTTTTCTTGTGCTTTTAATTTCGATCTTTTTTTAATACGATGCTTTATTTTTAGTTCCAAAATCTGATTTTTTTTAAATTTGAATAATTTCTGTTTTTTTCAAAGAAGTTAATATTTTTAAAATATGAACATTTTTTGAATATGCACAATTTTAAAATTAAACTTATTTGAATTTGAACATTTTAAAAAATGTAACAATTTTAAAATTTGAACAATTTCCAACTTCAATTTTTTTAAAATTTAAATGATTTTTGAATTGGATTTTTTTTTCATTTTTTTGAATTTGAACAAAAGAAAATAGAAACAGAAAAGAAAACAGGAAAACAAACAAAAAGAAAGAAAAAAAACAAACGAAAATGGGCGACCATAGATGTGGTCGGTGTATAGGACTGGCCCACGAAGATGGAGGGGCCGTAGTGGCTGCCTTTTCATGGACACAATGGGTGTTGCCATACTTGACTTTAAGCCTAGACATAGGCAACCCGACTCGGATGGCCTGACCTGGGCCGGGTCTGAGCTTGATATTTGAGTATGAAGGCTGGCCAGTGTCAAGCTGGGAAATGCGTTGGTTAAACCTAAGGTCCGACCCAAGGCACGATGCCAACCGAGCATTTTGTGTGTCTCCCTGGGCTTTGGCCCGATTTCCGGGCTCAATGGTCGGTCTGAAGCCCTGCTCGGCCCGAGCTATGGACTGATAGCCATGTTTCCAGGTATACTTGAATCCTTGTAGCACATTGTGTTGTAGATGCCTTCGCCTGCTCACCGAAGTCCATAAAAAATAGGGGATTGTGACCAGATACACCATTGAACACATGACAACACTAACACACTCGTCTCTCTTTCTGTCGCCGCTCGCCCATCGACTTCCTTCAAGCGTCGCTCCGTGTCCTCACCGCTCACCACACTCATCACTATGATACCCTAGCGACCACTACACTTGCCATTCTCCTAGTGGATGTGTTTGCCCCTTTCCCTCGCTTGACACGCTCGTCACTGTGACGCCCTACTGAGTTAGCACTTAACAACATATCTTCCCATAAGCATGTGTTGGAACCGTTTTCAACTTTGAATGCACTTGTGTCAAATATTTATTCTTCGACCCTTGTTAGACTATTTAATGGAAGTACATGTTCCCTAGCAACTCTTGTTACACCGCGTTCTCATTCAAAAACTTAACTACAAATCCACTTGCAGAGAAAACATTTAACATTTAACTTGGAAGCGTAAGGTTCAACCTAGTTACGTGAACGCGTGGTTAGGGCAGATTAAGTATGTTATAATATTATGAAGCTCCACTTGTGAAATTTTGGACGTGTAAATAGCTAGGTACGTGTGTATGAGTTCTACGATCATATACCAGTACCCGCTCTATCCATTGGGATGGTATTTTCCTATTTATATACCTATGGATAATTTTTTTATCCCATACTCATACACTTAATGGGTTTACCCCGGATACACGGGTAGTGGTCCACATTGCTATCTCTACCTCTAGTTAAAGGCATCAGCCACACCCTTACCCATGATTTGAATATTTTGTGGATCTGATAAATACTAAGACATATGAAGACGATTTTTTGAGAATTTTCCACTTCGTCTAGAGAGAAACCCAAACTAGCGCTAAATGGACCCTTTTACCCTCAATTAGCAGCGCTCGATGCATTAGTTATTTAATTCCTTCCTAATTCCTGACATCGTAGTTTTTTTTTTGCTTTCTTTTCCCTTTTTTTCTGAGGAACAAATACTAATGGGCCGGCTCAATATGGCTTCCCGTGTGGGTGGACCGGTACTAACACCTGGACGATATGGCTCAACAGTAGGGCCCAGGAATATCCATTGAAGCGCAGAAAAGATGGGAAATATGGCGCCAACCCACACGTCGCTCCCGCCGAAAGGAAGCAATTTATCGGCAATTTCCCCGCCCACCCCGATCCCCGATTCCATCTCATTCATTCCCAACGATGGCGGCGTCGGCGCCGACGGGCTGCTTCAAGTGCGGCCGCCCGGGCCACTGGTCACGCGACTGCCCCTCCGCTCCGCCGTCCTCCTCCACCAACCCAAACCCGACCGCCGGCGCCTCTTACCCGCCGTCCTCTTCCCGCCCCGCACCCTACCAGCCGAGACAGCCACCCAAGCCCGCGGCGGCGGCGGCGGAGGGGGAAGATGCGCCGCAGGAAGGCGGCAAGAAGAAGAAGAAGGAGAGGGTGACGCGGCCCAAGCTCACGCCGGACCTGCTCCTCTCCGATGACGGCCTAGGATACGTCCTCCGCTACTTTCCCAAGGCATTCAAACCCCGCGCCCGGCCCGGCCACGAGGTATATGCTTGCTGAGGATCAACTCTAGCCAGGGGACAATGATTCCTCCTCTCCTCTCTGCAGTTTCTCTGCAATTAGCTGATAACTTTGTGTAGATCCAGTCACTTTCGTTACTCGCTGATGCTCCCCGGTCTTGTTATACATTTTTTTTGTTGTTGCAGTGGGTTGATCTGTTCGGTCTGTGGTACCTATTTTGTGATTGCAAGTCGGTATGATATATGGGCTGTTTTGTTTGCGAAATCGAGTCAAATTACAATATCTGCAAAAGACAAAGGACAATCGACGCCCTGTAAATTTCAGTAATTCACTGCATATTTGTCACCATAAGTAAAAATAATAATCCAGGGATGATTATAGCTTGTGTGTGGCATATGAAGCTGCTATTGCTCACAGTGCACGTGTGCTTGTTCTGGCCTCCTAATTTTGACTTTGTGTATTGCTGTCAGGTGGAGGATCTTGGCAATCTGATCAAGCTTTATGCTGACTGGCACTCTCGCTTGATCCCTTATTACTCATTTGAGCAGTTTGTGCGCAAAGTTGAGAAAGTTGGGGCCAGTAACCGTGTTAGGGTAAGCTTCTTTTTTTTTCCCATGCTGTTACAGGTGAATTGAGCAGTCTCCATAACATCCTCAACTGAACTGGTTTTACGTTACCTCATTTCTCGTTGAATTAAGTTTATGTGTTTTTTCCCGCTTGATAGGATGCCCAAAACATAATTACTTGATCTAATATGCTATTTCACAATGACATGCTGGCTTTTTAAATCTCAAAAATCATTTGAGGGAGTGTATTTTAGTGACTAAAGGCAGTGAAAAAGGCAACTACCTGCAACACATCCACATGAGGACTTCTGTAGGGGAACATGACTATTTCATAATTCAAAAACACATCTGAAAGAAAAAAGAGTTTGTCATGCTCCTTAGTCCTTATCACTCTTGGTCACAAAGGAATGTTACAAGAGTATGAATATGTGCACAAGTGATGTGTCCCCTAACTATTTCACAAATTTTAATATGTCTTATGGTGTAGCATGCCTTGACATTGACATCTAGCTGTGTATATTATATTTCGTGGCTTCTATCATGCCGATCTACCTTGTTCTTCCTGGAAGTATGTATTCTGCACTGACACTATCCTTGTTTCAGAGATGCATTTCTGAACTAAAGGAAAGGGTGGCCAGAGGGGGAGATCCTACAAAACTGCATGAACCAGCAGTGGAAGAAGTGATGCCAGAGGGAGAACTTGGTCTGAGTTCTTTGTTTTGTTTGCAGTGCACACATCTTTAGGCGTTTATGTTAGAAGTGCACTTGTCTGGATCCATAACCTGTGTTTCAGATGGTTCTGATCATAGCATTTCTCATTACCTGTCGCAGATGGAGCCACACAGGAAGACCCAATCCTGGGGACTGAACCTCCGTCGACGGACAGTCATGTCACGGAGTTGGTGCAAGAAGATATAGATCCACCACTGGTGGAAAGTAATGATGTTGATCCCATGCAAGAGGATTTGCTGAATGAAATCTACCAAAACACAGCTGATGTAAGTCATATTATACCTTGATGAACTTTATTACATAGCGGTTCTCTGCTCTAAGAAACACACATGTAAGTTCCATTAAATAAAATAGAAGCTTCATAAAAGATCCGATTTTGTTAGTAGACATTTGTTTTTCGGATCAATTCCCCTCAAGCCTAGGCATCCTGTGCAAATTAGTTTTCGAACCTTGTTGTTTGGTATGAATGTTTTGCGGACCTGTGATACTGTGTTATTGTTGATGATACAACAGGAACCTGGAATCAGACCTGGTGAGGGAGGTGCTGGAGAACCCTTGGCTCCAAGAGAGACCGAGAAGCATCAAGATGGAGGGACGAGTGGTGGAAGCAAGCCAAGCAAAATCGAATTGACAGATGAACAGAAGGCACGCATGGAGGCTAACCGGCTCAAGGCGTTGGAGAGAGCGGCAGCAGCACGGGCTCGTGCATCCCAGTCACAGCCTACTGCTGAAACTACCACCTAGTCGGGGCATGCAGGATGCTCAGTCGCTAGGCCTTGTATGCTGCTTGTGCTTTCTTGAAAGAGGTCAATATGGTGTTTATTGAACCTGAGGTGTAAAACGCACAAAACAGTTCCTTTCTGCATTATGAAGATGGTGTTTTGTTTGCCAGACTAGTTGTGAAAGCTTCTTTATTTCGGCTCTTATGGCAGACAAGCCACACAAGAGATTTGGCCAAATATGCATCTCTCCGTTTTCATGTTTTTTGGGTGCATCTGGTGTGACTCTTACCTAGCCAATGTATAATCCGATGGATTTCTCACTTTTACGACTTGCCATCTTGTACTTGTTTAAAAAGGATATAATACTCTCGCTGAACATGCAGATCATTGCTGTGAAAAATAACATGTAAAATATTTGCTAACTATATATTATATTATTAAGATGGTAACTGTTCATTAGTAGCATGGTACCTGTACTACAGACAGTTGATGGAAAAAAATGAATGTCTTTTTTTCTTCGCGGGCACGCGAAAAGCGTGCCATATCTTTATAGAAGAGAGCAACAACAATTACAAGAAGCCAGAGGGGGATGCGAACATCTGCCCTTAGCCAACCCACACACACACCACTAAACTCAACGCCTACTCTCGCAACATGATTCTCCGCTCCCCTCCCCTCGCAGCCCCCAGAGGCTGAACTCCTCCAAGACACAATCTATGGTTTGCTCCATGGAAAGCTGTCTGTCAAAGTTCCCAAAGACCCGGGCATTCCTTTGCTTCCAGAGCGTCCATGCGATCAGCAAGACAAATGTGTCAAAACCTCTCCTGTCCTCCCGCCTCAATCTCTTCCTCGTTTCTGTCCACCATCTCTCCAAATCGGTGTTCTCCTGCGGCTCCTGGAGCTGTGATCCCACTCTTCTCAAGCAGCCAAACCAGACCAACTTGGCGTACGGGCACTGCGACAGGATATGGTCAACATTGTCCTCCTCCTGGAGGCAGGTGGCGCAGGGATCAGGGCGGTCCTGTAGGCCATGTCGTGCCCTCCTATCCGAGGTCCAGAGCCTACGCTTAATCGCTAACCAACCGAAGATTTTGCATTTGAGGGGTGCAAATGATCACCAGATTGGTTTGGCCATACTCCAAGTAATCCTCCCCATGCAAAGCATGTTATAAGTCTCCCTGGCTGAATACCGCCTCAACGCCGAGCCTTTCCAGGTGATCTGATCCGGCCTAGAGTCACCCCGAGGCACTCTGCCCAGCTGTTCCCAAAGGAGGGTGCATTGCATCCAGCCCTCAATGGACAGCTCTCCAGACATGTCTGATAACTATGAGTCCTCAACCAAGGCATCGCTAACCTTCCTCACATTCTTCCTTCTAGTCGGGACTAAAGCCGCTACCTCTGGCGCGATCTCATCCACTCTCCGGCCATTGATTCATCTATCTCTCCAGAAGAGAGTATTCTCACCATCCCCCACATCAACGCACGCCAGGCTTTGAAACACATCATTGGCTTCAGCGTCATTGATAGCCGGCAGCCCTTGCCATGGCCTCGATGGATCCGTACGGTGGAGCCAACACCACCTCACTCTGAGGGCCAAACCTTGCAGACTCAGGTCCTTGACTCCAAGGCCTCCGAACCGAGTCGGCTTGCAGATTGTGTCCCACGCTACTAGACATTGCCCACCATTAACTTCCTTCTTCCCTGCCCAAAAGAAAGCTCTCATCCATTTAACCAACTCCTCCAGCACCCAGGCTGGCGCCTCTGCGACCATGAGTTGATGTACAGGTCTCGCACTAATCACCGATTTGATGAGAATGAGCCTCCCTGACTTCTGAATCATGCATCTCTGCCAAGCCGGAACACAGTGAATGACTTGGTCAATCAGCGGTTGCCATTCCGCTTAGTCAAGGGTCTCAGCGCCAGCTGCATGCCAAGGTATTTGATGGGGAACCCCACCACCTCGCACCCCAGCGTCTCCGCAACTCTCACAACGTCTCCATCTTGCTCCCTAATCAGCGTGGCTGAGGTCTTTCTATAGTTGACGCACAGCCCGGAGGCCTCCCCAAACACATGCAGAATGGCCTTTACCGCCTCAAGCTCGGCGCTCAGTGGTTTGCAGAAACTAACCACATCGTCAGCGTATACCGAAATCCTCTGGAGCTCCGAAATCCCCGCAAGCCTTGTGAGAAGCTGTCTCTCCGCGGCTTTCTTGATTGCCGCTGTCAACACTTCCATAGCCGCCACAAACAACATCGGTGAGGTGGGATCTCCTTGTCTAAGCCCTCTGGCATGCACGATCCCCCCCGGGCACTCCGTTTACCAACACTCTAGTGTTCGTCGTGTTCAGCAACAAGGCGACCCACTTTAGGAACCTCTCTCCAAACCCCATGCGCCGAAGCACCTCAAACAGAAAGCTCCAAGAAATCGAGTCAAAGGCCCTCGTGAGGTCCAGTTTGAGGAGCACTCCCGGCTGCCTCAGCTGGTTAATCCTCCTTGCAACTTGTCTCACCAGAATGAAGTTGTCATGCAGAGAACATCCTCTAACAAACGCCGACTGGTTGGTACTGACAACATCACCTAACCTCCTCTGGAGCCTGTTCGCCATCACTTTGGAGAACAACTTTGAAAAGCTGTGCACCAAACTAATGGGGCGATAATCCTTGACCTCCATGGCGTCCGGTTTCTTGGGGATCAACGTGATCAGGCCTCTATTGAGTCGTGCGAAGCCACGACCATCTCCCACACTTAGTTTAAACAGCCCCGCTAGGATATCTCTTTTGATGATGGGCCACGCTCTCTGATAGAAGGCTCCGGTGAACCCATCCGGCCCTGGCGCCCTATCCGGGGGGAGGTCCTTGACCACCCCCCAAATCTCCTCCTCCGTAAACATGACCTCCAAGTCCTGTAGCTCAGCTGTGGGGATATCAAGCTCGTCCAGGTTCATAGTATGCTCTCTAGTCTGGACCTGCCCAAGCAGTTGGGAGTATGCCTCTGTGAAGGCCTCCACTTTCAAACTCTGCTCCGTAACAAGCTCATCACCGACCTTTACCGCAGCGATGTGATTCTTCACTCTTCTCCCATTCGCGACTGCGTGAAAAAGCGCAGTGTTGGCATCTCCCTCCTTCAACCAGTGAATCCTTGATCTTTGTCTCGCCATAGTCCGCTCTAGCGAGGCGATCCCGAGAACGGCTTGCTTAAGCATCCTCCTCAACCAAATCTCCATTGGGGTCAAAATGCGCCTCTCCTGGGCCACATCCAAGCGTAGGATCAGGGTGTTAGCAATCGCAATATTTAGCTTAATGTTCCCCACTCTCTTTTGTCCCCAAGACTGTAGGCGCTCAGCAGCATTCCTAAAAAGTGCATCTAGCCTCCGGAAGGGGTCTACAATATTAGGGTCACAAACCCAGGCTTCCCTCACCGCCTCATCGAACCCCTCCAACTTGAGCCAAAAACTCTCAAATTTAAACCTTCTCTTAGGCCGAAATGCCGCATTTAGGGCCAAGTGGAGTGGTGCATGGTCTGACACTGAGGATGATAGGCCTTGCAGAACTGAATCGAAATGCTGCAGATCCCAGTCCACAGAGACCAACACCCTATCAATGCGTGTAAGGGTAGCTCTCTCCCTCTCATTACTTCAGGTATATTTCCGGCCATGCATGTAGAGGTCCTTTAGCTCATGCTCGTGCACAAAAGCTCTGAATCTCTGCATCATATTCCTGTCCAGGTTCTCATTGTTCTTCTCCGAGGCATTTAGGATCATATTAAAGTCTCCAGCTACAACCCACGGTCCGGGGCACAACATCCTCCTCTCCGACAGCTCTTCCAGAAACATGATTTTCTCCTCAGCCGCCTGGGGCCCATAAACAGTAGTGAGCCACCATTTGGAGTCATCTCTAGCCGTGACCTCTCCGGTAATGGCGTAAGTGTCAAAACTCACATGGTCAACCTGGATCACCGAGGTGTCCCAAGCCATCACCACACCTCCTCTTGTCTCGTCAGTTGGCAAGAACACAAACCCGTCAAAAGACGGCCCCAAACACTGCGAGACGTAGAACTCATCAACCTCCGTGATCTTAGTCTCCGAGATACACACAATACACACATGCAAACTAGTAATGAACTCCCGAATAGCACTCCTTTTAGCTGGATCGTTCGTGCCTCGAACATCCAGAACAACATCTCTAGATTACAATCCATAAAAACTACTGATACAACTCCACTCCGATGGACACCTCCTAATGTGCCGCAACCACTACTCTACAACCCTCCTGCTGGTCGAAGCTCCGGGGCACCAACTTGCCAAAGATAGACGCCATGACTCTCACATGCCGGTCTCCAAGCGGTGAGTCGAAGATCTCGTGGAAGCTGGCAAGGTGCTCCTCATCCACAGACAACTCCTCGGGGCATATTCCCAACGCCTTAAGCAGCACCATCTCCGTCGTCGATGCCTTGGACGCCTTCTCCCCCCTCTTCTATGCCTCCAACGCAGTGCTCCTGGTCAAGCGCCTAGGCGTGAACGGCTGCGCGTCTGCGCGTAGGCCAGACGAACCCTCCACCTCTCGAAGCAACGGTGGCGCCAACTTCTTGAGGATGGAGGAGCAGAACCTCCTGATGCGACAAAGCGCGAGCCTCTCCTGCTGCAACTTTTGCAGCTCCGTGTCATCATTCCCAACTTCCGCTGGCACCGACTCCTCCAGATTTGGTCCCTCAAAAGCACGGCGCGGCATCATCTGCATGTCGCTGTTAGGCCCCGTATAGGAAGGGCACGGGGAGCCTATCGGGTCACTCTCCAAACTCGCCGATCTGTCCTCCACCAACTCAACACTGAAGCTCTCCCCCATCGGCTTGTCCTGCTCCTGCTCCTGTTCTGACAGGGAAACCTGGAAGTATTCCTCCTCCTCGCTCCCATCCACGGACGAGCTAGACGCCGTGACCGAGCGAGAAACCAGTGGCGTGCACCTCCGAGCCACAAGTGGCGTGCAACAGTCCCGACGCGTGGAGCTGGGCTCGCTCCGATCCTTGGAGGCGTCCACCAGAGCCTCCTCTGTCCCTTTCATGGCCCCCACCTTGGGCTCGCTCCGATCGTTGGAGGCATCCACCAAAACCTCCTCTGTCCCTCTCCTGGCCCCCACCTTGGGCCCATCCATCAGCCCAGCAGGCAGGCGCAGCCACGCAACCCACGGTCAAACTCGCTGCGCCCAACTCCTGCTCCAGGCCCACGCCGGTCCCACCGACAGGAGAACCCTCCACAGCCAGGCCAGCGTGATCAAACTCGGGATCCAGCATAACTGGCGGCAGTGATTCCAGGGTGTCCTGCCACAGCAGCGACTGCCCCGTATGAGCCATCAACATCCACGGCCCCACCTCGGGAATATTCCCAGCATCTCCCTCCATCTCCTCAACGGCCACATGCTCCCCACCGCGCGATGGCGCAGCAAGGTTCAATCCAACGGTTGCATGCCCCTGTTGAACCGCACCTTGACCAACACTTTCCGCCTGAGCGCCGACAGAGAGGACAGGGCCTGATGCAACCGTGTTCAGCGATCCTGTTGTTTGAACCGTCCATGGCCCAGGTGAAGCCAAAGGTGGTAGGCCCCACGAGCCTCCGATGTCCACTGGTAGCGTGCCACCTGTCCCACATCGTCTCGGAGCGGGAAAGGGACCTGGCCCACCACGTTGATCCACCACTCCTCGCTTCGAGGGTAGAGATCTTCTCCGGCGACGGCCGACCTCTCCGCCGCCGCCATTACCATCCCTTGGGCCAGCACCCCGGCGGCCCGCATCATCTCCGTCCTGCGCCCGGCGACTCGGCACCAGCTCCTCAGACTCCAGCTCCTCTACCTCTACGACAAGGATTAAGACCCGGTATTGCAACGTCTTGCCCTCCGCCACCTGTTTGGACGCCGATGCTGGCGGCGCCCCTACCTGGACCACCGCTGCCCCCGGGAGCTCCCTCGCCGGCGGTAACGGCCTCTCCACCTCCAGCGGCTCGGGCACCGCGAGCGTGCGCGCCACAGGGATGGCGTCCAACTCCGACGTCCATGCCGTCAACTTGAACAGCGAGAGATCCATCCTCCAGCGTGTCTCCGGCGCCACTTCCGCCATGGCGCAAGATTTTGCGAGCAAATCCTCCACCACTTCGACGTCCCATGCATGCGGCGGGATGCCCTCGAGCACCAGCCAAACCTTCGTCGTGAGCGGCGCATGTTTGGCCTGCGACTGTCGGTTCCAAGGGCGGAGCACCATCGGTGCCCCCGCCACCAGCATGGTCGGCAGGCCCGCGGCGTGCCTTCTCAGCTCTTCCGACTCGAGTACCACCAGAAAATCCTCGGGCGCGAACGTGTGCACGGAGAAAGTCGTAGCCGGAATGCCGCGCCACCTCAGGGCCGCCGCCAGCTGCTCCGCCGAAACCGCCGGCCTCCGTCCTCCGACAGAGGCGACCATGGTGAAGCGGAGCCTCCACTCCAAATCGCTCATGGCGGCCGTTCTTCTCACGGCGCAGAGCGCAGGCGCCTCGTGCACACGCGAGCTCCTCGGAACATGCTCAGGCTCTGCGCACAGAGGCGGCCACGCCCCCATGGGAGGGAGACTCAGGGGGAGAGGGTCGAGTGGCGCGGCAGGGGGTGGTGGTGGTGGTAGTGGCAGCGGCGGCGGGGGTGGTGATGAGGACATCCCTACCTCACTACTACCTCCGTCATTGCAAGTTGAAGATGATCCTGCTGTGAAGCTCAAGTCCAATGAAGTTAGGATTGGACCAATGACACGAGCTCGTGCGAAGCTACTTAAACAACAGGTGAACTTGTTCCTAAATGATACTTTGATTGATGAGAACTTTATACTGCCTAAGTGCTATTACTTATGTATGATCAGGTATGAGGAGGGAGCAAGCATCGCACGAGGAGGAGAGGAGCAGCTGGACCAGAAGATGGACGTGAAGCTGGACATGGAGCTGGGCATGAAGACATCCCATGAACGCGCGAGGGAGGAGCGGGAGGAATGCGCGAGAGGGGAAGCTGAAGTTCAGGCCGGTGCCAGATCCGGTCCGACCGGCCGTGCCGCCGGACCAACCGGTCCCAGGCTTGGTCCAACCGGATCCAGCGCCGTGTCCGTCCGGTTTCAACCGGCCGCGGCGCTTGTGCCATCCGGGCACTATCTAGTAAGCCCGGAAGCCTCGCCCGGTCGCCGCCCGGCGCCAGGCCCGGTTTGAACCGACTGCCGGTCCTGCATCTGCCGATCGGGCCGCCGCACCGGCCGACTCCGAGTCCGCTCGACTGCAGATCTATTCCTCGGGTCGGTTATTTTCGTACTTTTTCGACCTGAGGTTGTCCTGGACGCCTATATAAGTCCATAGGACACCCCCAAAGTTGCTTTAGACCACGTTTAAGATAAACCCTAGTTCTTAGTTGTTTGCTCTGCAAAACTATTGAATTCCCTACACCATATTGCTTGATATTGTGTAGATCCTGATAAAGTTTTGTGTGATCTGCTGTTCCATTGGGAATTAGACGGTTGCAACTTACCGCTTCGTGGTCGGCGGCTACGTGTGCAAGTGTGTGGAGTTGCGAATATCTTGCAGGGTTGAGAGCTGTTGCATTGGCGACAGGGACCAATCGAGAGATCTCGTTGCGCCATACAAGTTATCATCCACTACTTCACCGTGTTTCTCCGCTGCTATCACCCCGTGATCATCATCACCACCGTTGCTTACTGAGAAGATCGGGCCACCCCATATCATCTTGGTATCAGATCCAGTTTTCCTCGGTAAGCCATCCACAATCCACCCCATAGTTGAGTTCTGAGTGTTTCCTATCCAGAAAAAGCCAAAAAAAAAATTAGGGTTAGGGTTTGCCATAGCCTTAGATTGCACTAATTTCGAGTTTTAGTTGCTTTTCGTAGTTGTTTTTGCGTATCTTTTCTTGCATCTAGTATTGTTAGGGTTTGAGTCTCTATAATTATCTAGTTTCAGTTATTGTTACTCCGAGTCCACATAGCGTACAGTGTGTTTGTTCCCAACCATAGACACAGCCTATCGACATAAAGTGACTAGGAACTTCCCCAGAAGAGACTAGTTTTACCGCTCGACAGGCTGCTCATTATGGTTTGGTGCTTTGCATATCTTGTTGGCCGTGTTATCAAGGAGTTGAGTCATAAAAATAAAAATAAAAAACAGAAAATTGAAAAGAAGCAAAAAGAGCTACATAGGTGCGTTATAAACGAAAAATCCAAAAAGAAAAATGAAGTGCTAGAAGAATCAAGTGAAGGCCTAAGTTTACTTTACTGCACCCGTAGTTGAGCAATCTTGTGCCTGTCTCGTTGAGCATTGCTAGCGTCTCTCTAGTGCATTGCAACCTTTCCTACATATAGTTGCATTGCCACATTTATCGCCTTGTGTGAGTATCATTGGTTATCTACGGTCAGCGCTAGAGCTTGTTATTGGTGCAAATAGGTAGCCTACCTACAACCCCACATATATCCTGCTTTGTCGTGTGATGTGTTCTTATACCCTTGATATTCGCTTCGCTACATCCGTGCATTAGTTGTCACTACAAGTGGTAAGCAATATTAATTCACTTTGGAGCGGTAAGATTTCCTTTTCTTATCAGTTTTTTTTAGTGAGTTGTGAGAGTTCCACCATATATTATTGATTTAGTGCACTAATCTACTAACGATGTCTGGTAGTGATCAAAAACTTGTTAACCAGGAAAACAAGAGTGCTGCAGATCTGATCACATGGAGGGAGTTTGAGGCTCTTCGTAATTTATCATACATTCTGATCATGAAGCTTTAAAATACCTGAAAGCTCAGTCTACTTTGCATAAGCGTCTTGCTAAGTGGGTTGAGTTCATTGAGTCTTTTCCATACATTATTAAGCATAAGAAGGGAAAAGATAATATTGTTGCTGATGCTCTATCTAGGAAGAATATGCTATTAACTCAACTTGATGTTAAAATTCCTGGATTAGAAGTGCTATGTGATTTGTATGCTATTGATCATGATTTTGCTGAACCATATCACTTATGTGCTCTTGGTAAAGCATGGGAAAAATATCACATACATGATGGGTTCTTGTTTAGAGCTAACAAACTATGTGTTCCAGAGTCGTCTGTGTGTTTGCTCTTATTACAGGAATTACATGCTGGAGGTTTGATGGGTCACTTTGGGCGTGAGAAGACGCTACTCATGCTAGCTGACCACTTTTATTGGCCAAAGATGAGGCGGGATGTGGACAGGTATGTGAAGAGGTGCATTACTTGCAACAAGTCCAAGTCGAAGCTGAAGCCTCACAGTTTGTATACTCCTTTACCGGCACCTACTACACCTTGGGAGGATATTAGTATGGATTTTGTGTTGGGTTTGCCGCGTACTAAGAGAGGCCATGATTCTATATTTGTGGTAGTGGACAAATTTTCAAGATGTCACACTTTATTGCTTGCCACAAAAGCGACGATGCGTCACATATTGCTAACCTGTTTTTCAGGGAGGTTGTGCGACTACATGGAGTCCCGAAGACTATTGTTTCTGATCGTGACGTGAAGTTTATGAGCTACTTCTGGAAGACGCTGTGGAGAAAGCTGGGGACGAAGCTACTTTTCAGAACTACTTGTCATCCCCAAACTGATGGTCAAACTGAAGTGGTGAATAGAACATTGTCACAACTGTTGAGATCCATGATCAAGAAGAACCTGAAGGAGTGGGAAGGGTGTTTTCCGCATGTGGAGTTTGCTTACAACAGGGCGGTACATTCTACCACGGAATTATGTCCTTTTGAGGTGGTGTATGGTTTCAAACCCATTACCCCACTTGACTTGTTGCATTTGCCCATACATGAGCGAGTTAATATAGAGGTATCCAAGAGGGCAGATTTTGTGCGAAAGATCCATGTGAAGACTAAAGAGTTAATAGAAAAGAAAGGCAAGAGCAATGCTGCAAGGATGAACAAGAAGCGCAAGGAGATCTTGTTCAAGCCTGGTGATATGGTCTGTGTACATTTTCGCAAGGATAGGTTCCCGAAGCTGCGGAAGTCTAAGTTGAAGCCTCGTGGTGCTGGTCCTTACAAAGTGCTTGCCAAGATCAATGATAATGCATACTCAATAGATCTTCCAGTTGATGAGTTTGGTGTCAGTAATTCTTTCAATGTTGCTGATTTGACACCATATGATGGAGAAGACCTTGGAGCGTCGAGGTCGACGCCTTTTGAAGGGGGAGGGGAGATGATGAGGACATCCCTACCTCACTACTACCTCCGTCATTGCAAGTTGAAGATGATCCTGTTGTGAAGCTCAAGTCCAATGAAGTTAGGATTGGACCAATGACACGAGCTCGTGCGAAGCTACTTAAACAACATGTGAACTTGTTCCTAAACGATACTTTGATTGATGAGAACTTTATACTGCCTAAGTGCTATTACTTATGTATGATCAGGTATGAGGAGGGAGCAAGCATCACATGAGGAGGAGAGGATCAGCTGGACCAGAAGATGGACGTGAAGCTGGACATGGAGCTGGACATGAAGACATCCCATGGACGCGCGAGGGAGGAGCGGGAGGAATGCGCGAGAGGGGAAGCTGAAGTTCAGGCCGATGCCAGATCCGGTCCGACCGGCCGTGCCGCCGGACCAACCGGTCCCAAGCCCGGTCCAACCGGATCCAGCGCCGGGTCCATCCGGTTTCAACCGGCCGCGGCGCTTGTGCCATCCGGGAACTATCCAGTAAGCCCGGAAGCCTCGCCCGGTCACCGCCCGGCGCCAGGCTCGGTTTGAACCGGACCGGACGGTCCCAGACCCGGTCGACCGGCCGCCAGACCGGCCGACTCCGAGTCTGTCTCGACCAGATCTATTCTGGGTCGGTTATGTTCGTACTTTTTCGACCTGAGGTCATCCTGGACGCCTATATAAGTCCATAGGACGCCCCCAAAGTTGCTTTAGACCACATTTAAGATAAACCCTAGTTCTTAGTTGTTTGCTCTGCAAAACTATTCAATTTCCTACACCATATTGCTTGATATTGTGTAGATCCTGATAAAGTCTTGTGTGATCTGCTGTTCCATTGGGAATTAGACGGTTGCAACTTACCGCTTCGTGGTCGGTGGCTACATGCGCAAGTGTGTGGAGTTGCGAATATCTTGCAGGGTTGAGAGCTGTTGCATTGGCGACATGGACCAATCGAGAGATCTCGTTGCGCCATACAAGTTATCATCCACTACTTCACCGTGTTTCTCCGCTGCTATCACCCTGTGATCATCATCACCACCGTTGCTTACTGAGAAGATCGGGCCACCCCATATCAGGTGGTGTAGGCGCGGGAGGCGGCGTTGGCGACCACGGAGGTGGCGCAGGCGCGGCCGCACGTCCAGGGCCCCTGCCAGGACCCCTCCAGGCCCCAGCAGGCTCACCCCTGACCGTCGACCGGCACCGCGCGAGCTTGGCTAGCGCCAGGGTCCGTAGTTCCTCCTCGGACGAAGGGCTTCGGGGACGCTTGCACTCCCTCGCCGGATGGCCCCGGAGCCAGCAGCGGACGCACACCTCATCGTTGGTGCAATCCCGCTTCCGGTGGCCGGGCTCGTAGCATCGGAAGCAAAGGCCGTCCATCTCCGGCGCGACGGCGCCCTGACCCGTCGCATCGTCGTTCCGAGCCTCCACGCGGCGCCGCCACATCGTCTTCTTTGATGGCCTTGGCTGCTCCCAGCCAAGCCGATGCTGGACACGACCCCGGCCCGCCACCGGAGCCGGCATCTCCATCTCAGCGCGCGGCGTGACCACGCTGTTCCCCGACGAGGAGGAAGAAATCCCCAGGCCGGAGACATGCTCGTTTCTTGCCGATGGCACGGACGCCGGGCTCCCAGCCTCCTGCCACCTCTGCGAGAAACCCGGAGGGTGCGAGGCAGAGGACTCCATGGCGGAGCAGGGGGAGGAAGGGGAAGGGAAGGGAGAGGGGGAGGGAGAGGTTGGCCGGGGACCTGGGGGTCTCCGGCAAGGAACCGCCGCTGCGGCGGGGGAAGCTCTCACCTACCTGCGGGAGCTACTCGGAACTTGGCCAGTGCAAACTCGAAAAAAGAATGTCATCGGCACATATATTCAATAAGCACATGTTTTAAAGTTCTCGTCAAGATGAACCCAGGGGTTGGGAATATTCTTTGCATGTACATAGTATGTGATCCCCGCCGTCTTTTAGGCACAAACATGTATAGATAGTGCCATTTGGGAGCACTCTATGCAACTTTGCAGAGTAGATTATTCGTTGTTTAATAGGTTGAATATTTGGTTTATGTGTGGCCTGTCACATTTTTTTGAGTAGGCTAAAGTCCATTTATGTGTGATGTGTCACACCTTTTGATTATGTTATCTTTTTTTTGTTTGGGTTGCAGTAAATATTGTATACATGCATGTAGGGAATTTTCTAAATAAAGCGTCTATTTTTTTTAAAAAAGTGTAATATGGCAAGAATCATCAATCTCCTCGTACACACGTAGTGCTTCCAAAACCGATAGAACACTTACTGCGGTGGTGGCACTAGCCCATCAACGAAGCATGGCAAAACTACACAGTGGTGTAACCTAGATTTTGCCTTAGAGGGGTCGGGATGCTTACTTTTTATATTAAGAAAAGGTTTTGCCACCACGTATGTCACGGTGTCTATTAGATTCGCCACGCGAGCCTAGGTGTCCGCTCGAGGTTATCAGGCTGTTCTGCCACTGACACTGATTTTGTTTCAGTACCCTTAATTTTGAGCCGACTCCCTCTTTGACATTAGAGTAGAGGTTCATGGCGTCCACGACTAGTACTCTTGGTCATCTTGCTTGTCCCGCAAGTCTTCCCTATAAACCCCATCAACCGGTCTTGACGACTAAGATTTCACTTCTCCGATAATTGCCGGATGCAGCGTGGCTCAAGCGTTAGCGGAGGCGATACCCAATGCTTCTCCCACGACGCGGTGGGCTTCAAAACTGTCATATTTGTTGCCTTCAAGGGGACACCTTTCTTCCTTCTTCGGATAGTGATGGTCTTGCTTTTGGGGAGTGAATATTCAACTTTGTTGGATCTTGCTTAGGTGGGGCCATCTAGCTTCTTTAGTTTATTTGCCTTGCAACGGTGGTTGGCCTCGCCCACACATGGCGCCACTACTGTTGTCATGGAAATAACGTAGCTCTAGGGATATATCAAGTCATTTGCGACACAATATGATTAGGGGTGTGTCCGACAACTTTATAGTGTAAGTTGTCATACACCTAAGAAAGTTGATAAGTCGACCTCTTTTGAATATGTTTGCGCCCCTTGTTGAAGCGCAACCTAGTCCTATATTACGAGAGCATCTAGGCGCTAGCAAAACTTTTGGGTCATATTTGACTTCCCAAGTGTCACCTCATAGCCCCCTCTTCCTAGACGTTTTTTGGGATGCGAGTCGAGTTGGACTCCTTGAAGTCAACATTAGGGCTCTCTAAAATGGTCTTTGAGTTCCTGGCAAATGACATATGATGCCCCTTCAGACTTTAGATGAGAAGGGTAGTTTTAATGCATTTGGTCCACTCTTCCACGGTGGACTAGTGATTTGGGGTAAGTCAGAGTCGATCTATGTTGGATTAGCCCACACATCCCTCCATCATCTTCGACTTGTTCTTTTACCCCTCTTCAATTTTTTTTGACTTAGTTGAGTATAGTTGAGGCCTGGATTTTTGTTGACTTTCTTTTACGTTGATGATTTTGTTGCGCATGATTTGGTGAGACATGGGATAAGGTTTAGTTATTATACCATAACAATTTCTATTTTTTTACACCCAACATCTGCATTACTAAGATGTACACAGCCGTCACACAGCCGTTCGAGTATCAAGTCCGAAAACAAATAACATATAAAGGTAGACAAAAAAGGCCAACTAGACTAAGCTTCATTGGCTTCAATCCACCTAATATGCAGCCACCCATGTTGGAAAGCAAACTCGTTAGCTGTGTTTTCCAGCCGTGTAGACACCTCCATAAAGAGATCTCTGTCCTCCAAGCGTTGAAGTGGCGACCATGAACAGAGCAAAGCAGTACATTGATAAATGACCTACATCGATAACCTTGTCATTCCTACATAGCCAAAGCGTCCATACGACTGCAATCATGCCCACTCTGATAAGTGTTTTATACCTAGTATCTACCCATTAACCAATTGCCAAATATGTTTGCAATGCTACGAGGTGGGTATAAGGTAGAACCGATTTGAATGATTGACCACCGACAGTTGAAAAAAAGGTGTTTGCCATATAGATCTATCATAACAATTTCTATAACAACAGAGATGCTTGCCACATAAAGTTACAAACAACGCAGAGATTCTACATAGTGGTGGGTGTCCTGTCTTATCTGACGGTTATCATTGTTCTGAGATGCGTGGTAGACAATTTTACATTTTCAACCTATACATTGTGCATGTTCGCGTTACTATAGGAACCAAGATGAACCTTGCACATCTTATCTTCTCACCCGGCCAGACCCTCTCCTCCTTATCATGTCCTGCCGCGGTGCAGCCACCATTTCCTCGTCCTCTCCCGAGCTCCACGGCGGTGGCGCCTCCGTCCTCGTCGTCCTCTACTCCGGCGCCACCATCCCGATCTGGAAGAGAGCGACGCCCCTGTTGTTGCGTGGTTCCCGACGCCACTCTGGACCGCTCCAGGTCCTCCACCACCGACAAGAATAAGATGGCGCAGCTCGCGAAGCTCGCCGGCCTCGTTTCGCCGCCATACTTCTCCGTCGGTGGGGAGCGCCCGTGCGAACTGCTGTGGGCGACGTCCTCGAAGCCGATTTGTTCTTCCATTTCTTTTTTCAATCAGTTTTCCTGTTCGAGATGTATTCTCTTCCAATTTTTCCTATTTAGACTCTATTTTTCGTAACACAGTCCGGTGATTTGCTTTTCCATTCTTCCCTATCTATATTAGGCTCCTAACATAATCTGGTCCAGATCCTGCATGTGCGCCGGAGAAAGAGGTCCATATTCAATTAACGTACTGGAAAAAGTGGTCCAGGTCCATGTTCAATTTGTATGCTGATTTGTTCTAAACATGATCGAAATGAGTTTTGTTCTAAACATGATGGATACTTTACCTATTGAATTCGCTACGAACAAGATTATGTATGTTTGATTTTCGGTAACATTCTTCATTTTCTGATTGTTCTAAGACTGGATTATGTATGTTTGATTTTTGGTAACATTCTTCATGTTCTGATTTTTGGTAACATTCTTCATTCTGCTGCAAACTTTTCGTTGCATGATGGATTTGAATACTGGATTGCAAACTAATTATGCCTAATACATTACTAATTGAAGTAATATTGTTCTGCACTATATTCTGAAACAAAAGAACTCTGAGGTTTGGAAAGGAATCACTTCAGAAAGTGGAGGTTTGGTATGCATAATGGGCAAGGACTCTGCTACGACAGTATGTTTTGGTGGGGGGTGTTGACTGCAAAAAATAGGCACACATCTTGATGCAAACATGACTAAATGGATGGCAAGTGATAAGACGGTGACCCCCACATATATGTAGACTTGCATTTTTGAGTTACAAAGAGCAAGAATCACCAAAGTTGAACACGTGTTGTCATTTGCATCATCAATGACACGAATGTTAATTAGGCGTTTTTTTATTACAAAATATAAGATAACCTTCTTGTTCATTTAGCAAGCAAGTTAGCTGTATCTAGCCTCGAGACAGCTTCCACGCGTAGGTGAGCTTCCCTAGATCAATCTATGGGAGTCTGCCACAATCTAATCACATTTTTTTTCGTGACGCGTCATTATGCTTGTTTCGTAAGCTTCTACTTCTCGAGATGTCAATTAACTATTCTGTTGGGAACAAATAATATAATATAAAAACAAAGAAATAAAAAATAATGGATCTGGGCCTGCCGGATCCCCACGAATGAGTATATAGTACATGAAGAACATCTGTTCCGATGCTCCACATAAATATTTGAGGAAATAAGTTCTTGATTACAGATAGAAGAGGGAAATAACGAAGTGCGTTGCACTGGTGAAGGCTTGTATATGCAGTAGTGAATAGTTTTTTTCTACAGGAAAGTAAAGAACCTCTGTAGGTATCGTGCGTGTGTATCAGCAAAAGGCGATCCTGGTATCAACGTATGTGTAAAGGACTTTTTAGAGATCTTGTATGATGAGATTTGAGTTAGTTACTGGAGAGGTTATCTCCTTGCTTGTATTTTCAATAAATAAAAAGAAAATTCTTGCATAATCTAGAGAGAAGAAAAACAAGATTCTGAAAGATGATCCTCAAAATGGTGAAGGGTTGATTAATAAGGATCCATATAGAAATTTCCAAGGTAAGAAACCAAATGAAAACAATTTACGACCTCTTTGATTCGAAGGTGTTGAACGATAGATAGAGTTAGAGAGATATGCGAAATATGTTGGATGTTGTATTGAGCCTCTCCGGCGAGTATATATAGGGGTACAAGTCTTAGAGAGCCAAGAAGGCTATCCTAAAGATAAGGCAGGAGATGATTACAAATCATATACTACCAAATACACATATACCAAATATATATCTAACACCCCCCCGCAGTCGTAGCGGTAGTGACATGAACAACAGTAACGTCGCGGACGGTCAGGCTGGAGAGAAGCCAAACGTAGGAACCAACGGCCTGACACTCCCCCGCAGTCGTAGCGTGAGCGTCGTGGACGATGTCACATCGCGGATACTTGGACTGTAGAAGAAGCCGAGGTGCTCATGCTAGGTGATAGCCCATTGTGCCGATGTCGAGGTAGCCGAGAGTGTGGGTGCTGCAACCTTGGTCGAGAGAGTTGAGCGAGGGATTGCCGTGGTCGATGTCGTGGCCGGGTGCCGGTGTTGATGTAGCCGCATGCGAGGTGGTGTGCGAGGAGAGTGACGGAGACACGCCGAGGCAATCGTGGAGATGGTCGATACCGAAGTCGATGCAGTCTGAGCCGTTGAGGACGAAGTGCAACCATAGTTTTGCCAGAACCAGGCGCACGTCAGGATGAAGGCATACTCTGGTTTTGCCAGAACCGAGTACGCATAGAAGAACTCGGCGGTGACGCGGTCCAGGCAGTCGTAGAGGCGATGCCGATGAAGACGTCGTCGAAGCCGATGAAGACGAGGCGCCGGTCCGAGCTTGCCAGGCCCGGGGACGAAGGCACGTACTGATGTTGCCAGTACCGGGCGTGCAGGGGTAGGGAACATTACAAAGTGCGCACCATGTCGGGGTAGACTAGCAGAGGAGGTCTCGACGACGGGTGTCGGAATAGAGGAGCAGGTGGCGTAGTCGGGAAAGAGGCGAGGACGCTGGCGGCAAAGTTGTAATGTACGAAGACGTAGAAGGCGGCTAACCCAGCGGTGACCTGGGGTGGTCATGCTGGACACCTAGACGGGTGTTGCGGTGGTCGACGAGCTCAGCGCGACATGGAGTGTTTGACGATCCCAGCGGTGACCTGGGCTGGAAGCACGCTGGTGGTACACGAAGTAGGCGAGGAAGACCCGGCGGCGTGACGAAGACCATGCGCGGACGGAGGCAACCTGCGCCCAAGGGGCGGCGCTGAGGTGGCCTCGGACGTCGATGCGCGGGGGACGGTGAAGGTGACTGCGTGCGGCGACGCCACGGCCCGAGGGGCCGGCGTAGCTGCAGGGCGCGAGTCGGTGCAGCGGCGGGAGACCAGCATCGACGTACACACCTCGGAAAGCGCGTCAGAGGCCGGTAGCGTGGACCAAAGGCGGCGGCGCTGCGACCCGAAGGGGCGATGCACCGGCAGTCCGATGCTCAATCGGAGGTAGGCATGTGCTCGGGGACGTGCTTGGCGGAGACATGCGCGGGGTCGGTTGATTAGACCTACGGAAACGCTACACGTGCCATGGCATGGACGACGTGCCGCAGGAGTCATTGGCGACGTTGTCGGTGATGTCCCGGGCGATGACGGCGAAGAAGAACATGCGATGGAGACCGTGCAGGCCAAAGCGGCTGGCTGCGACGCAAACGGCTTCCCATGTGCATCGCGTGCAGCCGTGTCCCACGGTAGATGGAGGCGGGTCGGCCGAGGTGGAGACGACGTGGGCGAGCCGGCCGCGGCATCCTACTAAGGCAGGCGCTGTAGCCAGCCAGCGAGTCGATCGCGGTAGCCGGTGTAGGGCGGATGATGGAGGAGAGCCGGTGCGAAGTCGACACCGAGGTTGGAGTAGAGGCGCGTGATGATGGCGGCGGTGGGCGACTCAATCCGATCTATGATCGGCAAAACCAAAAAAGAAAACGCCGATCGAGCGACTGACGGACAAAAAGAAAACCGATCTAAAGATCGAAAAAAGACTCGAGGGCAGCGGATCAACGGATCGGCAGACGAACCCTCATACGGGTTGCGCGGCCCCCAGAGTAGTTCATGGAGATCGACCTCCCCGAGGGCGGCGCGGCGCGGAAGATTGGGCGGCGGCTAGGTTAGGATCGGCGCCGCTCTGATACCATGTTGAACGATAGAGAGATATGCGAAATATGTTGGATGTTATATTGAGTCTCTCGGGCGAGTATATATAGGGATACAAGTCTTAGGAGTAGAGATAAGGCAGGAGATGATTACAAATCATATACTACCAAATACACATATACCAAATATATCTCTAACAGAGGGATTTTCCCAAAAATAATTTTGGTGGACTGAGATTCTTAAATTTTGTCATTGATGGTTACGAATAGCAACGCTCGTAGGTCAAATTCTTGCTCGTTGTGCTCATCCCACACAGGTACACCTGGTTTGGCCCACAACTCCAAAAGTTCATCAACTAATGACCTTAGGTACACATCAATATCGTTGCCGAGTTGCTTTGGGCCTTGGATAAGCACTGGCATCATAATGAACTTCCGCTTCATGCACAACCAAGGAGGAAGGTTGTAGATACATAAAGTCACGGGCCAGGTGTTGTGACTGTAGCTCTGCTCCCCAAAAGGATTCATGCCATCTGTACTTAGACCAAACCATAAGTTCCTTGCCTCACCTGCAAAATCCGGGAACTCTCTCCCGATGTTTCTCCACTGCCGACCATCAGCGGGGTGCCTCAACATCGCGTCTTTCTTACGTTCTTCCATGTGCCATCGCAACAACTTGGCATGCTCTTTGTTTCTGAACAAACGTTTCAACCGTGGTATTATTGGAGCATACCACATCACCTTCGCAGGAACCCTCTTCCTGGGTGGCTCGCCCTCAACATCACCAGGGTCATCTTTTCTGATCTTATACCGCAATGCACCGCAGATCGAACATGTATTCAAATTCTCGTACTTCTCACCGCGGTAGAGGATACAGTCATTAATGCATGCATGTATTTTCTGCACATCTAATCCTAGAGGGCAGACAAGCTTCTTTGCTTCATAGGTACTAACGGGCAATTCGTTATTTCTTGGAAACAACTTCTTTAGTATTATCATCAATTTTTCAAATCCCGAGTCAGTCACACCGACCTCTGCCTTCCATTTCAGCAATTCCAATATGCTACTCAGCTTTCTCTGCCCATCTTCACAACCTGGGTACAACAATTTGTGGTGGTCCTCTAACATCTTGTTGAACTGCAACCTCTCCTTATCCGTGCCACAATCTCTTCTTGCATTAGAAATGGCCCGACGAAGATCATCATCAACAGGATCATCTGCTGCCTGTTCTTCACCTCCTTCTTCTTCATTGTCTTCCATTGCGGTATCATCGCATTCAGAGAACATAGATCGGTACTGGTCATCGTTATCTTCTTCTTCATCGCCATCTTCCATCATAACCCCTTCTTCTCTGTGCTTGGTCCAAACATTATAGCTGGACATGAATCCAAACCGAAGCAGATGGCTCTTAATGTCTCTTGAGCAAGAGTAATCCTTCTCGTTCTTACATTTCAGATATGGACAACACATAAAACCTTGCTTTGACTTGTTGTCCTCGGCCACAAGCAGGAAAGAATTCACGCCCTCTCTGAAAGCGGGAGCACATCGGTTACCGTACATCCATGGATGACTCATCTGTATCATAAGTACAATTATGTATCAGATGCAATCACCTTGCTAAAATTAGTATTGTATGGACTATGTATATACGAGAAAATAGTTGGTAACCTTTTAGGATCGAAAAGAGGAGAAATATTATCAAATAAAATGAAGTGGCATCCCTCATACACATTTCATCAAACACCTCTTGTGCACATGAAGAAAAATGAGCTAGCATACACCTCCACCTTTCACCACCAAGGAAAAAAATGTAGGAAAGGTGGAGGGGGCTGACTGTGTGTATATATAGGCATGGCCCTTTTGTCGCAGGCCGTATTACGACCCGCGACAAAAGGGGTGCCGACAGGAGGCGCCAGAGCTCAGACCCCTTTTGTCGCGGGTTGTGATACGACCCGCGACAAAAGGGCGCGACAAAAGGCCCGGCTCGCTCCGAATGGTTTCGGGGCGACGTGGCTGCTGGCGCGTAGTTGACGTGGGAGTTAGAAATCTTGTTCCTTCACGTTCCCCGGCAACGGCGCCAGAAATTTAGCTTGACACGCGTACATCACGCGACCGTTGGGAACCCCAAGTGGAAGGTGTGATGCGTACAGCAGTAAGTTTCCCTCAGTTAGAAACCAAGGTTTATCGGACCAGTAGGAGTCAAGAAGCACGTTGAAGGTTGATGGCGGCGAGATGTAGTGCGGCGCAACACCAGGGATTCCGGCGCCAACGTGGAACCTGCACAACACAAACCAAGTACTTTGCCCCAACGAAACAAATGAGGTTGTCAATCTCACCGGCTTGCTGTAACAAAGGATTAGATGCATAGTGTGGATGATGATTGTTTGCAGAAAACAAGAGAACAAGTATTGCAAGAGATTGTATTTCAGTAAAGAGAATTGGACCGGGGTCCACAGTTCACTAGAGGTGTCTCTCCCATAAGATAAACAGCATGTTGGGTGAACAAATTACAGTTGGGCAATTGACAAATAAAGAGTGCATGACCATGCACATACATATTATGATGAGTATAGTGAGATTTAATTGGGCATTACGACAAAGTACATAGACCGCTATCCAAACATGCATCTATGCCTAAAAAGTCCACCTTCAAAGTTATCATCTCAACCCCTTCCGGTATTAAGTTGCTAACAACAGACAATTGCATTAAGTATTGCGCGTAATGTAATCAATAACTACATCCTCGGACATAGCATCAATGTTTTATCCCTAGTGGCAACAAAGACATCCATAATCTTAGAGATTTGTCACTTCCTGCATTCACGGAGACATGAACCCACTATCGAGCATAAATACCCCCTCTTGGAGTTAAGAGTAAAAACTTGGCCACAGCCTCTACTAATAACGGAGAGCATGCACGATCATAAACAACACATAGATATAAATTGATAATCAACATAACATGGTATTCTCTATTCATCGGATCCCAACAAACACAACATATAGAATTACAGATAGATGATCTTGATCATGTTCGGCAGCTCACAAGACCCGACAATTAAGCACAATGAGGAGAAGACAACCATCTAGCTATTGCTATGGACCCATAGTCCAGGGGTAGACTACTCACACATCACTCCGGAGGCGACCATGGCGGCGTAGAGTCCTCCGGGAGATGATTGCCCTCTCCGGCAGGGTGCCGGAGGCGATCTCCTGAATCCCCCGAGATGGGATTGGCGGCGGCGGCGTCTCTGGAAGGTTTTCCGTATCGTGGCTCTCGGTACTGGGGGTTTCGCGACGAAGGCTATTTGTAGGCGGAAGGGTAGGTCAGGGGGCGTCGCGAGGGGCCCAGGAGACAGGTCGGCGCGGCCAAGGGTGGGGCCGCGCCGCCTGCCCTCCTGGCCACCTCGTGGCCCCACTTCGTTGACTCTTCGGTCTTCTGGAAGCTTCGTGGCAAAATAGGACCCTGGGCGTTGATTTCGTCCAATTCCGAGAATATTTCCTTACTAGGATTTCTGAAACCAAAAACAGCAGAAACAAAGAATTGGCACTTCGCATCTTGTTAATAGTTTAGTTCCATAAAATGCACGAATATGACATAAAGTGTGCATAAAACATGTAGATATCATCAATAATGTGGCATGGAACATAAGAAATTATCGATACGTCGGAGACGTATCAGCATCCCCAAGCTTAGTTTCTGCTCGTCCCGAGCAGGTAAACGATAAACAAAGATAATTTCTGGAGTGACATGCCATCATAACCTTGATCATACTATTGTAAGCATATGTAATGAATGCAGCGATCAAAACAATGTAAATGACATGAGTAAACAAATGAATCATATAGCAAAGACTTTTCATGAATAGTACTTCAAGACAAGCATCAATAAGTCTTGCATAAAAGTTAACTCATAAAGCAATAATTCATAGTAGAAGCATTGAAGCAACACAAAGGAAGATGAAGTTTCAGCGGTTGCTTTCAACTTATAACATATATATCTCATGGATATTGTCAATGTAAAGTAATATAACAAGTGCAATATGCAAGTATGTAGGAATCAATGCAAAGTTCACACAAGTGTTTGCTTCTTGAGGTGGAGAGAGATAGGTGAACTGACTCAACAATAAAAGTAAAAGAATGGTCCTTCAAAGAGGAAAGCATTGATTGCTATATTTGTGCTAGAGCTTTGATTTTGAAAACAAGAAACAATTTTGTCAACGGTAGTAATAAAGCATATGTCTCTACTACTATAATATGCGAGTTTTGAATTTGGATTGGCGACCTACAACAATGCATACCAAATATTAGCCGTTGATTCGTTCCACTAGGTGGATATCTGCCATCCATTGGTACACAATCAAAGTGATCTAACGGCTGAAATTTCATGGATTCGCTCTGTACGGACTGGCGCCAAAGCAAAAGTTGCCTGCTCGCGGCGTTCCTAGGACTTTCTAGACTTCTCGCGGCGCTGCCTGCTCCCTCCGCTCCTGCTTGGCCGACTCCCCTATTCTTGCTGGCCCAGGCACAGGGGCGCTCGGCCACTGCACGCGAATGTGCAGAGCAAGCGCAAGAGCACTGCAGCAGGTTGCGTGGATGGGCAGCTCGCTGAGTCGAACTGCGGCCGGAGCATCGCTTGAGAGCTGAGCACGAGTTCGGTGCCGCCCATCAGAGCAACACATCATCCGCCGGCCAACCGGCCGTCCGGCCCAAGCTCGAGGCCGTTGGAGCAAGACGCTGCATCCGTCGGTCGTCCGGGTGCTCCGGCCCAAGTTGGAGGAATCCGCAGTCGTTGGTCTTCTTGGTCCTCCAATCCATGAAGATTCAGATCTTGTTTCTTGGTCTTCCATCTCTGCAACCCCGTCCCCATTCCTGCATGGGCATTCAGCCGGCAATGCACACAACAATTAGCCGATTTCACGGCTCGATTTGGCAACATTTTGTGAGGTTCAGAAGGGAAAAGGGGAGAGGATTTTTTTTTTTGACTCGATTTCATCAGAAGAGGCTGATGAAGAGATAGAAATACAATTGTTTTATGCTTAGGCCAGTACGGAAGACGGCCAATACTGCAGAGCATTTTCACTAAGCTAAATTGAAACCAACATGTTAGAATAGCCACCCAGAAGCAGAATAAACGCTGCGCTTGCTCTTACAGCAATTCAGCAAATTGCCTCAATTTTTGTGTGTACTGTCAAGTCACTGGACTCCGTACTCTCTAAATAAGAATTGTCGATTTCTGTTAATAAATGGCAAAGAGTAGCTTATATATGTGTTGTTTTATTTGTCGATTTTGTACTTTTATAACTACTAGGAGAGTGCTTTTTTTAAGTGTGCCTGCCCTCTAATCGGCAATGAAGTTTTTACAACCAAATTACTTGCTGTAGCTGTATATTTTAAGGTCTGCACAATAAATTTTGAAAATCCATCCAATTCAACAATTAAAAAAATATCGTTGATCTTAGCAAGACTCGACCAAAATTTGAAAATCCATCCATAAACGAATTTTGCTTGTATTATTAATCTTCCTAAGTTCATAATAATTGTATAACGGATGCAGTATTTTTAAACCATGTTCGTAGGCTTATCATAGAACGCTACGTGCATAGCACGTACCTTCTACTAGTGTTATGTAAATTATATCTTACAAGTTGCAAGCCTCATGCATAGTATACTAATAGTGCCCGCACCTTGTCCTAATTAGCTTGGATTACCGGGATTATCGCAATGCACATGTTTTAACCAAGTGTCACAAAGGGGTACCTCTATGCTGCCTGTACAAAGGTCTAAGGAGAAAGCTCGCATCGGATTTCTCGCTATTGATTATTCTCAACTTAGACATCCATACCGGGACAACATAGACAACAGATAATGGACTCCTCTTTTATGCATAAGCATGTAGCAACAATTAATTTTCTCATATGAGATTGAGGATATATGTTCAAAACTGAAACTTCCACCATGGATCATGGCTTTAGTTAGCGGCCCAATGTTCTTCTCTAACAACATGCATGCTCTAACCATAAGGTGGTAAGTCTCCCTTACTTCAGACAAGACGAACATGCATAGCAACTCACATGATATTCAACAAAGAGTAGTTGATGGCGTCCCCAGGAACATGGTTATCGCACAACAAGCAACTTAATAAGAGATAAAGTGCATAAGTACATATTCAATACCACAATAGTTTTTAGGCTATTTGTCCCATGAGCTATATATTGCAAAGGTAGAGGATAGAAATTTTAAAGGTAGCACTCAAGCAATTTACTTTGGAATGGCGGAGAAATACCATGTAGTAGGTAGGTATGGTGGACACAAATGGCATAGTGGTTGGCTCAAGGATTTTGGATGCATGAGAAGTATTCCCTCTCGATACAAGGCTTAGGCTAGCAAGGCTATTTGAAACAAACACAAGGATGAAGCGGTGCAGAAAAACTCACATAAATGACATATTGTAAACATTATAAGACTCTACACCGTCTTCCTTGTTGTTCAAACTCAATACTAGAAATTATCTAGACTTTAGAGAGACCAAATATGCAAACCAAATTTTAGCATGCACTATGTATTTCTTCATTAATGGGTGCAAAGTATATGATGCAAGAGCTTAAACATGAGCACAACAATTGCCAAGTATCACATTATCCAAGACATTTTAGCAATTACTACATGTATCATTTTCGAATTCCAACCATATAACAATTTAACGAAGAAGAAACTTCGCCATGAATATTATGAGTAAAGCCTAAGGACATACTTGTCCATATGCAACAGCGGAGCGTGTCTCTCTCCCACACAAAGAATGCTAGGATCCATTTTATTCAAACAAAACAAAAACAAACCGACGCTCCAAGCAAAGCACATAAGATGTGACGGAATAAAAATATAGTTTCAGGGGAGGAACCTGATAATGTTGTCGATGAAGAAGGGGATGCCTTGGGCATCCCCAAGCTTAGACGCTTGAGTCTTCTTGATATATGCAGGGGTGAACCACCGGGGCATCCCCAAGCTTAGAGCTTTCACTCTCCTTGATCATGTTATATCATCTCCCTCTCTTGATCCTTGAAAACTTCCTCCACACCAAACTCAAAACAACTCATTAGAGAGTTAGTGCACAATCAAAATATACATGTTCAGAGGTGACATAATCATTCTTAACACTTCTGGACATTGCACAAAGCTACTGAAAGTCAATGGAATCAAAATATCCATCGAACATAACAAAACAGGCAATGCGAAATAAAAGGCAGAATCTGTCAAAACAGAACAGTTCATAATGACGAATTTTATTGAGGCACCAGACTTGCTCAAATGAAAATGCTCAAATTGAATGAAAGTTGCGTACATATCTGAGGATCACTCACGTAAATTGGCATAATTTTCTGAGTTACCTACAGAGAATTTTGCCCAGATTCGTGACAGCAAAGAAATCTGTTTCTGCGCAGTAATCCAAATCTAGTATGAACCTTACTATCAACGACTTTACTTGACACAACAATGCACAAAACTAAGATAAGGAGAGGTTGCTACAGTAGTAACAAATTCCAAGACACAAATATAAAACAAAATTACTGTAGCAAAATAAACACATGGGTTATCTCCCAACAAGTTCTTTCTTTATAGCCATTAAGATGGGCTCAGCAGTTTTAATGATGTACTCGTATAAGGATGAGAGTTGAAGCAAAGAGAGCATCGAAAAACAAATTCAAAACAATTTTAAACCTAACCCACTTCCTATGAAAAGGAATCTTGTAAATAAACAAGTCAATGAAGAACAAAGTGAATAGCATAGGAAGACAAAACAAGTGTAACTTCAAAAATTTCAGCATATAGAGAGGTATTTTAGTAACATGAAAATTTCTACAACCATATTTTCCTCTCTCATAATAATTTCCAGTAGCATCATGAACAAACTCAACAATATAACTATCACATAAAGCATTCTTATCATGAGTCTCATGCATAAAATAATTACTACTCCCAACATAAGCATAGTCATTCTTATTAATTGTAGTGGGAGCAAATTCAACAAAGTAGCTATCATTATTATTCTCATCACCATAATCATCAAATGTAGGAGGCATAGTATAATCATAATAAACTTTATCCTCAATAGTATGTGGCACCAAAATACCACTATCATCATAAATGGGAGGCAAAGTGTCATCAAAGTAAATTTTCTCCTCCATGCTTGGGGGACTAAAAATATCATGCTCATCAAAACCAGCTTCCCCAAGCTTAAATTCTTCCATAGCATTAGCAATAATAGTGTTCAAAGAGTTCATGCTGATAACATTGCTACAACTATTTTGCAAACAAAGTTCCATGGGTTTTTTAATTTTCTCTTCAAACACCTCATGTCCTAACTCAAGATAAATACTATAAAGATCTCTAATATTTTTGTTGTTTTCCATTAAGCCTAACTAGTGAAATAAAAGCATGCATGGAATTAAGTAAAGTAAAACTAGCAACTAATTTTTTTGTATTTTGATTTAGTGCAGCAAACAAAGCAGTAAATAAAACTAAGCAAGACAAAAACAAAGTAAAGAGATTGGATTGTGGAGACTCCCCTTGCAGCGTGTCTTGATCTCCCCGGCAACAGCGCCAGAAATTTACTTGCTGGCGCGTAGTTGATGTGGGAGTTAGAAATCTTGTTCCTTCACGTTCCCCGGTAACGGCGCCAGAAATTTAGCTTAACACGCGTACAACACGCGACCGTTGGGAACCCCAAGTGGAAGGTGTGATGCGTACAGCAGTAAGTTTCCCTCAGTTAGAAACCAAGGTTTATCGAACCAGTAGGAGTCAAGAAGCACGTTGAAGGTTGATGGCGGCGAGATGTAGTGCGGTGCAACACCAGGGATTCCGGCGCCAACGTGGAACCTGCACAACACAAACCAAGTACTTGCCCCAACGAAACAGCGAGGTTGTCAATCTCACCGGCTTGCTGTAACAAAGGATTAGATGTATAGTGTGGATGATGATTGTTTGCAGAAAACAGTAGAACAAGTATTGCAGTAGATTGTATTTCAGTAAAGAGAATTGGACCGGGGTCCACAGTTCACTAGAGGTGTCTCTCCCATAAGATAAACAGCATGTTGGGTGAACAAATTACAGTTGGGCAATTAACAAATAAAGAGGGCATGACCATGCACATACATATTATGATGAGTATAGTGAGATTTAATTGGGCATTACGACAAAGTACATAGACCGCTATCCAGCATGCATCTATGCCTAAAAAGTCCACCTTCAGGTTATCATCCGAACCCCTTCCAGTATTAAGTTGCTAACAACAGACAATTGCATTAAGTATTGCGCGTAATGTAATCAATAACTACATCCTCGGACATAGCATCAATGTTTTATCCCTAGTGGCAACAGCACATCCATAATCTTAGAGATTTCTGTCACTTCCCTAGATTCACGGAGACATGAACCCACTATCGAGCATAAATACCCCCTCTTGGAGTTAAGAGTAAAAACTTGGCCAGAGCCTCTACTAATAACGGAGAGCATGCAAGATCATAAACAACACATAGATATAAATTGATAATCAACATAACATGGTATTCTCTATTCATCGGATCCCAACAAACACAACATATAGAATTACAGATAGATGATCTTGATCATGTTCGGCAGCTCACAAGACCCGACAATTAAGCACAATGAGGAGAAGAAAACCATCTAGCTACTGCTATGGACCCATAGTCCAGGGGTAGACTACTCACACATCACTCCGGAGGCGACCATGGCGGCGTAGAGTCCTCCGGGAGATGATTCCCCTCTCCGGCAGGGTGCCGGAGGCGATCTCCTGAATCCCCTGAGATGGGATTGGCGGCGGCGTCTCCGGGAAGGTTTTCCGTATCGTGGCTCTCGCATCGGGGGTTTCGCGACGAAGGCTATTTGTAGGCGGAAGGGTAGGTCAGGCGTCGCGAGGGCCCAGAGACAGGTCGGCGCGGCCAAGGGTGGGGCCGCGCCGCCTGCCCTCCTGGCCACCTCGTGGCCCCACTTCATTGACTCTTCGGTCTTCTGGAAGCTTCGTGGCAAAATAGGACCCTGGGCGTTGATTTCGTCCAATTCCGAGAATATTTCCTTACTAGGATTTCTGAAACCAAAAACAGCAGAAACAAAGAATCGGCACTTCGGCATCTTGTTAATAGGTTAGTTCCAGAAAATGCACGAATATGACATAAAGTGTGCATAAAATATGTAGATATCATCAATAATGTGGCATGGAACATAAGAAATTATCGATACGTCGGAGACGTATCAGTGGCCACGCCATTTGTCGCGGGTGCAGGCGCGCCCGCGATAAAAGGCTCCCACGAAAGCCCTGTTTTCCACTAGTGTACATATGTTGTCTGATTTGTAGGCTTGACTCAGCGGTTTCTAAGGATTCCTCTGGTAAATTTCACTGTACGTCATCTTAATAAAAAATTCTGGTTTCCCTTTAGCAATGAAATAAACATCGGTCCAAAATAATCATGTATGACTTGAGTGGTGTTGTATTGCAATACTACAGTACTTTTTTTACTACTCGCCCATTTTTCTTTTTTTCGAAATGGGGCATAGCCCAGCCTCTGCATCAGATTGATGCACACGGCTTTCATTTATTTAAAGCAGTTGTAGTTCAAAAATTTTACATCACTGATCAGATAGGGTTGAGACATGTATCAACCAACGAAAGAAATAGAAGCATACAAAGCTATCCATTCTGAATTCTACTAGTGTGTCGCCACCCAGTAGCCTGGAAAAAGAAGTCCTGAGTAACCGTTAGCATACGGTTGCATCTAGTATCCATAATCTCCCGCTGATCTTCCGGGAGGAGGAACGCCCATTGTTGTATCCAGAAAGCCACCCGTCGTATAACCTGCAAAAAATTTGTTCCCTTTTGTCTGTTAAAAATAAGATCATTCCGACTTGTCCAAATAGACCAACATACAGCAGATATGCCAATCCTTATTGTAATATCCCAGGTATTGGGGTTATAAAAATAGAGGAAACAGATGTGTGCATTGCATTCATGCATAGAAAATCTGGGGAATTTTCGCGCTTTAAAGTAAAACAGTCATAGTAACTGAAGTTTCACTTGACCTTGGTGGAATTGAAGTAGCCCATCAATTCAAGCGCTATAAACCTCAATGTGACTTTGATAAAACCTTGTTTTGGGGTAGAGATGATTTGATCTAAGGGGTTAGATCAAATGGAACTAATAATCAACACAACAACACTTTACTCAATGATCAATTGCTTGATCTTATAAAAGATCATAACATTGAATTCCTTGCCATAACATATGAACCTACAATTAATTGGAAATCAAGTAACAATAATTGGAGAAACTATTCTTCACTTATCTTCTCCATGTCTTAAACTAATCCATGCTCTTACCATAAACCCTATGATACCCATTCTACTTTAATCTTGGAAACATGACAAGAAGATCAACTCTAGAAATATATATTTTTACCTATTCCAAATTATTATACATCAAACCCAGAGAGGTGAGAGTTCTATATTATTTATTAGAGAAGCAATAACAAGCCTGGAGCTAAACCTTGGATATACATCCAAGTATTCAAATCATCATCTTTAAGAGGAACACTAGGATATTATTCAAGACAATTCCTAGAGAGAGAATCTAATTATGTTAAACCTAGATATTGATGATCACATCAACCTCTAGGGAGCCTAACCTTAGGTTATCATTGAATTCCTTCCCAAATGAGAGAGACCATTCATACTAACCTTAACTTTACCTACTTAAGAATCAAGGACACCATTGAACTAAAGTATTAGGAGTTAAACCATTTCATTTGGGAGTGGTGAGATAGCCAATACCAAATGGAGTAAGATCATATCTATGAAATGATGAAGTAAAGTAGCAACTAATCCAACTAAGCATCTATGTGGAGACTTAACCCTTTATTATCTAATGAGATCTTGTGAACATACCATAAACCCTAGAATAATCCATTCCTATATAAGAGAGCTCAAGATATAGTGTTACACTCAAGTTAGTTGAGGAAACACTTAGATTCAAGGGAGAAACCTATTATATATATCCAAATGGTTATATCATCATTAATGAGAAGAACTCTAAGTAATTATCTCAGGGAATCTCCTGGGATATAAACTAAAGAGGCAACCATAGTAGTCCCATTCAGGAAGGTAAATCAGAAGTACTATACCTTAGTTGATCAAGACAATGCTTGATCATAGAAGTGAGAAACCCACTTAATGAGAGATACCTTAGGAAGCCAAACCTTGATTATTATAAATTAAGTAATGATCATAAACCCTTAGAATTTGAGGTAGAAGATGTTAAGAACAAATTGATCATGCCTAAACCATGATCATGCTCTTGAGATATGTGAGGATAAGTTAAACCCTAATAGGATAAACAGATATCATTCACCACATGAAATCATAGGGAGGTAACTAATAAGAAACCCTAAGCTTATATTCCAACCTTAACTTGTGAATCACATGGTGATCAACAGTAGAACCCTGTCACATCTATATTCCAATTATTCCTCAATTAAAGGACCTAAGAAAATCTTTAGAGTAAAACTCCATACTTAATATGGTGAGAAACCATCCATCCAGATGACCAAAGTTAACTATAAAAAGAACTATAACCAATGTAGTTATTTTAATGATAAATTGAGGATAATAATAGAGGTTAATTGGTAGAAGATAAAACCAATTCTCAAATCCTTAGTAATTAGGGAAGCACATAAGATATGAAGCAAGTAACCATAATACCATGGTTAGGGGAGATTAAGCCCTAGCACATGCAATATGAGGTCATTCCAATTCCATAAACCAGAATTATATCTCAACCCTAGTTTATGTATCACTATGGTGATCATAATATAAAACCAGGCCATAATTGAGAATCAAACCCATGGCCATTATGGAAATATCATTAGAACCCTGGAATGGCATATTAATGAAATCTTATGCTTCACTTATTACACCTGAGAAAACCCCTTGTGATACATCTTATAAATAAGACCATAAGTGTGATTATCAACCACTTACCTATATAATTAAGACCCAACCTTGAGGAGAGTAATATTTACTCTAGGTATTTCAAAGGATTATGAGACCATAACACTAATGTTAGCTTTAATATGGGTTATCATCAAACCTACAAAACCTTAATAAAAAGTTGCTCACATGAAATATTATGCAAGTGATTAATTCCTCAAATGGAAACCAAGACAGAATAACAATCTCTGAAAAACTTTGAGATGAAATTATCCACTCTCATAATTCTAAACAGAATTGATTGCATAGTAAAAAAAAGAATTAAAGGGAACATAGAAAATTCATGATTAATTGTTATCTTGAGTAAATTCATAAATATGTAATATAATCTCATCTAAAATGTTTTGTCCAAATAGAATTGGGGAAATAGTAGCCAGGAAACTAAATCTTGATTAAAACAACATAATTTAAATAATTGCAAACAGTATTGGATTCAATTATGAATTCAAATTGAAGATATAAAACAGAAAATAAAAACAGAAAAGAAAAAGAGGAGAAAGACATTACCTGGCCGAGCAGCCCACCATTCCAACCAACCACTGGCCCAGTAGCAGCCCAAGTCGAGCCCAACAACAGCAGCCCGTACCTCTTCGTTAAAAAAATCAGGGGAGGGTCGTCCTCATCCCCTTCCTCCCCGCATGCCGGCCAGCACGACGCCGTGCACTTCCTCCTCTCTCTCGCTGTCGACCTCCCAGGGCTCCAATGCGTGACGAGGCATGCCACCGAGCCCTATAAGTACCCTGGACGACAAATTGGCTCTGTTTCTTTCTCTTTCTGCCCCAGTTCATCCATGCCGAAAACCTGGCCGCCCTAGTCTCCACCATCGCCGGTGAACTAGGCCTCCCCGAGCCAAGCCAAGCATACCAGCACAACCGCCGTCCTCGACTTGCTACGCCCACGGGAGGAATCAAGCCGAGGTGCCCGAAATCGACGCCAACGAGCTCGCCTGCTCCGACACCGGCGACACCAAATTCCGGAAAACCAGACCACGGTGAGCTTCTCCGACCTCATCATCACGTTCCTGGTATTCTTGCGCATCTCCCGAGCTATATATTGCATCCTTGCGCGTCCCGTAGCTCGTGTTTGCTTGTTGGCCGGAGCCCGCCGCCGCGGAGAGTGGTCGCCGATGATGTTCCGGTGGTTCCTTCACACAACCAACACAACCAGCAGCCTCAGTGCGTAGAGGGGGTTCGGAAAATCCTACTCGCGCGTCCCGGGGAGCCTTAAATCGGCGGCGCCGTCTCCTCCTGGCCGCCGGCGTTGAGCCGCCGGCAAGGCCGACGTGGCCGTGGGGCCGTTCCACGTTCTTTGATCGGTCGTTGCCTGCGTGGCAACTGACCTGGTCAAAGACCCCACCAGTCAGTGGTTAGGGGTAGCTTAGACCGGGTATATTTAGCAGATTCCGTTTTAGTTTAAATTTAGAAAATTGCTGAAACTTCAAATGAATATAGAAAATTCAATTTAAGTCAGAAAAATGTAAATAAGATATTACAATTCTTAGAAAAGAAAACTCCATCCAATAAAAATATAAAATGAAATTTTTATTTTTAATAAAAATTCAATTATTTAATACTTGTTATTTAAGCCTTTAATTTTAATTCTAAATACAATTAAAATTCAGAAATCAAGAAAACATTTATAAAATAATTAAAACCAGTAAGAAAATAAAGAAAACATGAAAATTCATTTTCTTTATTTATTATCCTATTCAATTTCTATTAGTGGAAATTGAAACCCTAATTAATAATTACCCTAATTAGTAAATTATTTAAAAATAATAAAAAACCAAATTGACTATTATTTTATTTTGAAGTTATTAATAACTTCAACTTCATTAATTAAGTTATTAACTTATGAACTAAATAGTAATTATGCAACCCTAGTTCCATATGGTAGAAAACTAGGAACTCATCATTTCATGTGTAACCTGATGTCTACGGGAGCTTCTATTCTTGTAGACAGTGTTGGGGCCTCCAAGAGCAGAGGTTTGTAGAACAGCAGCAAGTTTCCCTTAAGTGGATCACCCAAGGTTTATCGATCTCAGGGAGGAAGAGGTCAAAGATATCCCTCTCATGCAACCCTGCAACCACAAAGCAAGAAGTCTCTTGTGTCCCCAACACACCTAATAGGTGCACTAGTTCGGCGAAGAGATAGTGAAATACAGGTGGTATGAATATATATGAGCAGTAGCAACGGCACCAGAAAAGTGCTTGCTGGCGTGGAGTTGATGGTGGTAATATTGCAGGCATTAGAAACACAGTAAAACAGTAAACAAGCAGCGATAGCAGTATTTAGGAACAAGGCCTAGGGATTATACTTTCACTAGTGGACACTCTCAACATTGATCACATAACAGAATAGATAAATGCTAGACTCTACACCCTCTTGTTGGATGATGAACACCATTGCGTAGGATTACACGAACCCTCAATGCCGGAGTTAACAAGCTCCACAATATTCAATGTTCATATTTAAATAACCTTAGAGTGCAAGATAGATCAACATAACCAAATAGATCACATCAATACCATCATAGTAATAGTTAACTTCACAATCTACAAGAGATCACGATCATAAACTACGCCAAGTACTACATGATGCACACACTGTCCACTTTACATCATGCAGGAGGAATAGAATACTTTAATAACATCACTAGAGTAGCACATAGATGAATTGTGATACAAAACTCATATGAATCTCAATCATGTAAAGCAGCTCATGAGATCATTGTATTGAAGTTCATAGGAGAGAGATTAACCACATAGCTACCGGTACAGCCCCGAGCCTCGATGGAGAACTACTCCCTCCTCATGGGAGACAGCAGCGTTGATGAAGATGGCGGTGGTGTCGATGGAGAAGCCTTCCGGGGGCACTTCCCCGTCCCGGCGGCGTGCCGGAACAGAGACTCCTGTCCCCTAGATCTTGGCTTCGCGATGGCGGCGGCTCTGGATGGTTTCTCGTACCGTGGCTTTTCCCGTATCGACGTTTTAGGTCTGGGACCTTTTTATAGGCGAAGAGGCGGAGTCAGAGGGGCGACGAGGCGGTGAGGGGGTATGGCGGCGCGGCCAGGGCCTGGGCCGCGCCGGCCACCCTCCTGGGGCCCCTGTGGCCCATCTCTGGTCCTTCCCGGGTGTTCTGGAAGCTTCGTGTAAAAATAGGATGCTGGGCGTTGATTTCGTCCGATTCCGAGAATATTTCCTTACTAGGATTTCTGAAACCAAAAACAGCAGAAAACAGGAACTGGCCCTTCAGCATCTCGTCAATAGGTTAGTTCCGGAAAATGCACGAATATGACATAAAGTGTGCATAAAACATGTAGATATCATCAATAATGTGGCATGGAACATAAGAAATTATCGATACGTCGGAGACGTATCAGCATCCCCAAGCTTAGTTTCTGCTCGTCCCGAGCAGGTAAACGATAACAAAGATAATTTCTGTAGTGACATGCCATCATAACCTTGATCATACTATTGTAAGCATATGTAATGAATGCAGCGATCAAAACAATGTAAATGACATGAGTAAACAAATGAATCATATAGCAAAGACTTTTCATGAATAGTACTTTCAAGACAAGCATCAATAAGTCTTGCATAAGAGTTAACTCATAAAGCAATAATTCATAGTAAAGGCATTGAAGCAACATAATGGAAGATTAAGTTTCAGCGGTTGCTTTCAACTTGTAACATGTATATCTCATGGATAGTTGTCAATGCAAAGTAATATAACAAGTGCAATATGCAAGTATGTAAGAATCAATGCACAGTTCACACAAGTGTTTGCTTCTTGAGATGGAGAGAAATAGGTGAACTGACTCAACATAAAAGTAAAAGAATGGCCCTTCGCAGAGGGAAGCATTGATTGCTATATTTGTGCTAGAGCTTGGATTTTGAAAACATATAGAGAGCATAAAGTAAAATTTTGAGAGGTGTTTGTTGTTGTCAACGAATGGTAGTGGGCACTCTAACCCCCTTGCCAGACAAACCTTCAAAGAGCGGCAACCATTTTATTTATTTTTGTGTGGCACTCCTTCCAACCTTTCTTTCACAAACCATGGCTAACCGAATCCTCGGGTGCCTGCCAACAATCTCATACCATGAAGGAGTGCCTTTTTATTTTATTTTTATTATGATGACACTCCTCCCCACCTTTGCTTTCTCAAGCCATGGCTAACCGAATCCTTCGGGTGCCGTCCAACAATCACATACCATGGAGGAGTGTCTATTTTTGTTAGTTAATTTGGGACTGGGAATCCCATTGCCAGCTCTTTTTGCAAATTTATTGGATAAGCGGATGAAGCCACTAGTCCATTGGTGAAAGTTGCCCAACAAGATTGAAAGATAAACACCACATACTTCCTCATGAGCTATAAAACATTGACACAAATCAGAGGTAATAAATTTTGAATTGTTTAAAGGTAGCACTCAAGCAATTTACTTTGGAATGGCGGAGAAATACCATGTAGTAGGTAGGTATGGTGGACACAAATGGCATAGTGGTTGGCTCAAGGATTTTGGATGCATGAGAAGTATTCCCTCTCGATACAAGGCTTAGGCTAGCAAGGTTATTTGAAACAAACACAAGGATGAACCGGTGCAGCAAAACTCACATAAAAGACATATTGTAAACATTATAAGACTCTACACCGTCTTCCTTGTTGTTCAAACTCAATACTAGAAATTATCTAGACCTTAGAGAGACCAAATATGCAAACCAAATTTTAGCATGCTCTATGCATTTCTTCATTAATAGGTGCAAAGTATATGATGCAAGAGCTTAAACATGAGCACAACAATTGCCAAGTATCAAATTATCCAAGACATTCTACCAATTACCACATGTAGCATTTTCCGTTTCCAACCATATAACAATTTAACGAAGCAGTTTCAACCTTCGCCATGAAAATTAAAAGCTAAGAACACATGTGTTCATATGAACCAGCGGAGCGCGTCTCTCTCCCACACAAGCATTTATTCAAACAAAAACAAAAACAAAAACAAAAACACACAGACGCTCCAAGTAAAGTACATAAGATGTGACCGAATAAAAATATAGTTTCAAGAAAAGGAACCTGATAATTTTGTCGATGAAGAAGGGGATGCCTTGGGCATCCCCAAGCTTAGACGCTTGAGTCTTCTTGAAATATGCAGGGATGAACCACCGGGGCATCCCCAAGCTTAGACTTTTCACTCTTCTTGATCGTAGTATATCATCCTCCTCTCTTGACCCTTGAAAACTTCCTTCACACCAAACTCGAAACAAACTCATTAGAGGGTTAGTGCATAATAAAAAACTCACATGTTCAGAGGTGACACAATCATTCTTAACACTTCTGGACATTGCCCAAAGCTACTGGAAGTTAATGGAACAAAGAAATCCATTCAACATAGCAAAAGAGGCAATGCGAAATAAAAGGCAGAATCTGTCAAAACAGAACAGTCCGTAAAGACGAATTTTATTGAGGCACCAGACTTGCTCAAATGAAAATTCTCATATTGAATGAAAGTTGCGTACATATCTGAGGATCACTCACGTAAATTGGCATAATTTTCTGAGTTACCTACAGAGAATTTTGCCCAGATTCGTGACAGCAAAGAAATCTGTTTCTGCGCAGTAATCCAAATCTAGTATGAACCTTACTATCAACGACTTTACTTGGCACAACAAAACACAAAACTAAGATAAGGAGAGGTTGCTACAGTAGTAACAACTTCCAAGACTCAAATATAAAACAAAGTTACTGTAGCAAAATAAACACATGGGTTATCTCCCAAGAAGTTCTTTCTTTATAGCCATTAAGATGGGCTCAGCAGTTTTAATGATGCACTCGCAAGAAATAGTATTTGAAGCAAAAGAGAGCATCAAGAAGCAAATTCAAAACACATTTAAGTCTAACATGCTTCCTATGAAAAGGAATCTTGTAAATAAACAAGTTCATGAATAGCAAAGTAACAAGCATAGGAAGATAGAACAAGTGTAGCTTCAAAAATTTCAGCACATAGAGAGGTGTTTTAGTAACATGAAAATTTCTACAACCATATTTTCCTCTCTCATAATAACTTTCAGTAGCAACATGAGCAAACTCAACAATATAACTATCACATAAAGCATTCTTATCATGAGTCTCATGCATAAAATTGTTACTCTCCACATAAGCATAATCAATTTTATTAGTAATAGCGGGAGCAAATTTAACAAAGTAACTATCATTATTATTCTCATCATCAAATATAGGAGGCATATTGTAATCATAATCAAATTTATCCTCCATAACAGGCGGCACCAAAAGGTTACCATTATTATAATCATCATAAATAGGAGGCAAAGTATCATCAAAGTAAATTTTCTCCTCAATGCTTGGGGGACTAAAAAGATCATGCTCATCAAAACCAGCTTCCCCAAGCTTAGAATTTTCCATAGCATTAGCAACAATAGTGTTCAAAGCATTCATATTAATAACATTCCCATTAGCATGCATATAAAGTTCCATGGGTTTTTTAATTCTCTCTTCAAACACATCATGTCCTAATTCAAGATAAAGTTCATAAAGATCTCTCATATTTTTGTTGTTTTCCATTATGCCTAACTAGTGTAAACAAGAAACAAAAAGATGCAATTGCAGGATCTAAAGGAAATAGCTTCGAGCACAAACACAATGGCGCCAGAAAAGTACTGTTAACTGGAACCGGAGTATGAGTGCCTTTTACCTTTCCTCCCCGGCAACGACGCCAAAAAAGTGCTTGATGTCTACGGGAGCTTCTATTCTTGTAGACAGTGTTGGGCCTCCAAGAGCAGAGGTTTGTAGAACAGCAGCAAGTTTCCCTTAAGTGGATCACCCAAGGTTTATTGATCTCAGGGAGGAAGAGGTCAAAGATATCCCTCTCATGCAACCCTGCAACCACAAAGCAAGAAGTCTCTTGTGTCCCCAACACACCTAATAGGTGCACTAGTTCGGCGAAGAGATAGTGAAATACAGGTGGTATGAATATATATGAGCAGTAGCAACGGCACCAGAAAAGTGCTTGCTGGCGTGTAGTTGATGGTGGTAATATTGCAGGCAGTAGAAACACAGTAAAACAGTAAACAAGCAGCGATAGCAGTATTTAGGAACAAGGCCTAGGGATTATACTTTCACTAGTGGACACTCTCAACATTGATCACATAACAGAATAGATAAATGCTAGACTCTACACCCTCTTGTTGGATGATGAACACCATTGCGTAGGATTACACGAACCCTCAATGCCGGAGTTAACAAGCTCCACAATATTCAATGTTCATATTTAAATAACCTTAGAGTGCAAGATAGATCAACATAACCAAATAGATCACATCAATACCATCATAGTAATAGTTAACTTCACAATCTACAAGAGATCACGATCATAAACTATGCCAAGTACTACATGATGCACACACTGTCCACTTTACATCATGCAGGAGGAATAGAATACTTTAATAACATCACTAGAGTAGCACATAGATGAATTGTGATACAAAATTCATATGAATCTCAATCATGTAAAGCAGCTCATGAGATCATTGTATTGAAGTTCATAGGAGAGAGATTAACCACATAGCTACCGGTACAGCCCCGAGCCTCGATGGAGAACTACTCCCTCCTCATGGGAGACAACAGCGTTGATGAAGATGGCGGTGGTGTCGATGGAGAAGCCTTCCGGGGGCACTTCCCCGTCCCGGCGGCGTGCCGGAACAGAGACTCCTGTCCCCCAGATCTTGGCTTCGCGATGGCGGCGGCTCTGGATGGTTTCTCGTACCGTGGCTTTTCCCGTATCGACGTTTTAGGTCTGGGACCTTTTTATAGGCGAAGAGGCGGAGTCGGAGAGGCGACGAGGCGGTGAGGGGGTATGGCGGCGCGGCCAGGGCCAGGGCCGCGCCGGCCACCCTCCTGGGGCCCCTGTGGCCCATCTCTGGTCCTTCCCGGGTGTTCTGGAAGCTTCGTGTAAAAATAGGATGCTGGGCGTTGATTTCGTCCGATTCCGAGAATATTTCCTTACTAGGATTTCTGAAACCAAAAACAGCAGAAAACAGGAACTGGCCCTTCGGCATCTCGTCAATAGGTTAGTTCCGGAAAATGCACGAATATGACATAAAGTGTGCATAAAACATGTAGATATCATCAATAATGTGGCATGGAACATAAGAAATTATCGATACGTCGGAGACGTATCATAACCCTAAAACCCTAATGCCATTTAGACCCTAGTTCCATTAGTACATGTGAACCCTAAATTGTCCTAAACCTAAAACCCTAGGTTAGAACTTGTGATCATGGTACCTTCTTTTAAAGCATAGAACCATAGTAGCAACTAAATACTTGTCATGGCCACATAAAATGTAGAAGACCTACCACTAACACATGGATATCCCATGTGTTCATCTTCATCAGACCAATTAATCAAGTAGGGTCAACCAAGTGTAAACCCTAGGTCCTATTACCAAAGCCATCACCCTTATTCATTCCTATTTAGCATCACACCAATATGATGAACCTTAGGAGCAACCAAGCCAAATCTTGAGCATTAAATAACCATAGTCCACTAAACCCTATTAGTGTTGGATACTTATCCACCATCCTATTTAAGAGACAATTATTCCTTACTTAATAGAACCAATAGTAAAACCTAAACCACCTCAACCCTAATTAATATACTTCTTATCATTTAATAAGTATGTTCTTCAAAAGCTATTCTTTTGAAGTAAATAAAGAATCATCATCAACCCTGCTTATAAGGACCTATAAACCCTAACTAGCTACCACCCACAAGATGAACCAATCTTGATAGCAACCTTGTATGAATAATTGCTTAGAATGCCAGGCTTAACTCAACCTTACAAACTCTTGATGTTGATGAATCCAACTAGGTTGTGATCCATCTAATACTTACTCCAGCAACTACATGAAACCATAGTCAACCATAGAACCCCCAACCTAATTATCATACTTGTCCTTTATTAAAGAATATGTTCTTCAAAAGTTATTCTTTTGAATTATATAATAAGTAATCATCAAGCATGCATTATAGGACTTAAAATTGACAACTGCTCTTTACTTATTATAAAGCTACTATTCCTGGTTGTGTATGATTGTTACTATCCATTTTGCCACCTGCTTATAATTCTAAAACAACACAACCCTGAATAAGAACCTTGTTTGTGAATCACTCTAAAAGTGCAACACACCCTAAACCAATCATTACAACTCACTGATCCTAAATCATCGAGGTTAGGTCAGGCTTAGAACGATTGCATCTCATACTTATGCATTATTACATCCTTGCCAATCTTTTAAACATCGTCCTTACCGGACGATGATGATATTTCAGAATTTGGAGTTATTACGTATCGAAGACCTTGTCTGCATAATCTTGCAGTCAAGAAAGGCAAGTTCATCGCTTGCTCATGTCATTTGAGTATTTTTACCAAATTACTTGCAAAGTACTATGTTTATCACTATTGCATAAAAAGAAAAACCACTATTTTCATAACTATGAATATGACTATGTGGTGGGCAATGGAACCATGGATTGTTTGATATGGTGGAGGTTCCATTGCACGGGTTTATATCCATCTAGGATTAAACAACAAATGTCGTCCAGTGATTCTTGTGCCCTAATACCCGTGTTAACCATAAGATCTGGAGTGGGACGGAATAGTCAATTGTGTTTCCACCTCTCGTTCCTCAACGGATGCGCTTTACCGTAGTACACTTGTAATCCAAGGGGGCAAGCTGGTGAGGCTGGGGAGTCCTAAGTCCGCACGGCATTGTCCGTAGTACACTTGTCGCCCGAAGGAGCAAGCTGGTGAGGCTGGGGAGTCCTAAGTCCCCACGGTATTGCGGTCTAGGATGGGTTGCAGCTACCGGCGAAGGAGTTTGGTTTGATCCCAGACTATCGTCGTGGTCGGGGTCCACCCGTAAGTTGGAATAATGGGATCGGCGAGGACCCAGGGTCGGGGCATGCAACAAAGGGTGGGTGTTCGAGGTAGCGGAGGAACATGATTGGCTATGACCTTATACCGGGCCTCACACCAAAGGAAGTGTGGACGAGAACATGACTCGGTTGGCACGAAGGTTAAGATCTCTTATGGATAAAGCAACACACCTCTGCAGAGTGTAATGAATCGTGACCTGTCACTCCCTGTTCCGGGATTTGGAACTGCGAACGCTGCCGGAAAGGAGCTCCATGAAGTTCTAGTAAACCGGTGAAGGCTGACGGACATAGTTCTTCTAAATAAAAGCAACCTTTTGAAGAAATGATTATGAAAACCTGCATTGGTATTAGACTTTCTGGTCCAATGCTGTAGCTAGTGCATTAAACACCTCTTTCCTATAATGAACTTGTTGAGTACGCTCGTACTCATCCCACTCTTAAATCCCCTGCTTAGATATGGAGGCATCGAAGGAGGATCTACAGTGCAACTCGAAGGCCAAGGAGTCAACAACTACTTTAAGAGACAGGACCCTGTCAGAGGAGTCAGATACCACATCCAACAAGGAGAAAACCTAGTTTAGCAATAGAAGGGAACTATCTTCCTAAACCTAGCTCCTACTTAGCTAGAATCTATTCTTAGCCTTTATAGCTAGTTAAATACTCTACAAATAGAGTTCGTGATAGGATTAGACTACGAGTCGTTCTTCTGGAGTTATCTGCAGTTTTACCTCATTGTAGAGTAGGAGGCTTGACACGCGTACAGCACGCGACCGTTGGGAACCCCAAGTGGAAGGTGTGATGCGTACAGCAGTAAGTTTCCCTCAGTAAGAAACCAAGGTTTATCGAACCAGTAGGAGTCAAGAAGCACGTTTAAGGTTGATGGCGGCGGAGTGTAGTGCGGCGCAACGCCATGGATTCCGGCGCCAACGTGGAACCTACACAACACAACCAAATTACTTTGCCCCAACATGACAGTGAGGTTGTCAATCTCACCGGCTTGCTGTAACAAAGGATTAGATGTATAGTGTGGATGATGATTGTTTGCAGAAAACAGTAGAACAAGTATTGCAGTAGATTGTATTGGATTAAAAGAATGGACCGGGGTCCACAGTTCACTAGAGGTGTCTCTCCCATAAGAATAAGCATGTTGGGTGAACAAATTACAGTTGGGCAATTGACAAATAAAGAGGGCATGACCATGCACATACATGTTATGATGAGTATTGTGAGATTTAATTGGGCATTACGACAAAGTACATAGACCACTATCCAACATGCATCTATGCCTAAAAAGTCCACCTTCAGGTTATCATCCGAACCCCCTCCAGTATTAAGTTGCAAACAACAGACAATTGCATTAAGTATGGTGCGTAATGTAATCAACACATACATCCTTAGACATAGCATCGATGTTTTATCCCTAGTGGCAACAGCACATCCACAATCTTAGAACTTTCTCACATCGTCCTGCATTTAATGGAGGCATGAACCCACAATCGAGCATAAATACTCCCTCTTGGAGTTACAAGCAAAAACTTGGCCAGAGCCTCTACTAGTAACGGAGAGCATGCAAGATCATAAACAACACATAGATAATAGATTGATAATCAACATAGCATAGTATTCCATATTCATCGGATCCCAACAAACACAACATGTAGCATTACAGATAGATGATCTTGATCATGTTAGGCAGCTCACAAGATCCAACAATGATAGCACATTTAGGAGAAGATGACCATCTAGCTACTGCTATGGACCCATAGTCCAGGGGTGAACTACTCACTCATCACTCCGGAGGCGACCATGGCGGTGAAGAGTCCTCCGGGAGATGATTCCCCTCTCCGGCAGGGTGCCGGAGGTGATCTCCTGAATCCCCCGAGATGGGATTGGTGGCGGCGGCGTCTCTGGAAGGTTTTCCGTATCGTGGCTCTCGGTACTGGAGTTATTATCGACGAAGGCTTAAGTAGGCGGAGGAGATAGGTCAGGGGGCGCCACGAGGGCCCCACACAGCAGGCCGGTGATGACCCACAAGTATAGGGGGTGTATCGTAGTATCTTCGATAAGTAAGAATGTCGATCCCAACGAGGAGCAGAAGGTGTTGACAAGCAGTTTCGATGAAGGATTCACTGTAAATGCTCACAGACAAGTATTCAGGGGGGTTTGATGTAACAGTTGAATAATGTACGAGTATGTAAAGTGCGAGAGTAATAATTGCAGCGAGTGGCCCAATCCTTTTTAGCACAAAGGACAAGCCGGTTTGTTTACTTATAATGACCAAACGTTCTTGAGGACACACGGGATTTTAGTCTAGTGCTTTCGCTACATACGGCTAAATAATCTTCATTGTTGTGATAAGTGTTGTGTGGGTGAACCTATGCTAATGTACCGCCCTTCCTAGGACTAATACATACTTGTGATTATACCCCTTGCAAGCATCCGCAACTACAAGAAAGTAATTAAGAATAAATCTAACCACAGCCTTAAACTCGAGATCCTCGCGATCCCTCCCCGCATCGATATACCAGCGGGGTTTAGGTTTCTGTCACTCCGGCAACCCCGCAATTGGCAAACGAGTACAAGATGCATTCCCCTAGGCCCATAAATGGTGAAGTGTCATGTAGTCGACGTTCACATGACACCACTAGAAGAATAACACCACAACTTAAATATCACACCATTGAATATTACTCAACCATAGTTCACTACTAACATTTAGACCTCACCCATGTCCTCAAGAACTAAACGAACTACTCACAAGACATCATACGGAACATGATCAGAGGTGATATGATGATGAATAACAATCTGAACATAAACTTGGTTCAATGGTTTCACTCAATAGCATCAACAACAAGTAGAAATCGATACCGGGAGAGTTTCCCCTATCAAACAATCAAGATCAAACCCAAATTGCTATGGCGGTGACGGTGTCCAGCGGTGATGACGGCGGTGATGATGGTGAAGATGATGATGATGGTGATGGCGATGATGTCCAGCTCGATGACGGTGACGATGGCGTCGATTTCCCCCTCCCGGAGGGAATTTCCCCGGCGGATTCCTGCCCGCCGGAGAGCTCTTTTCTCTCTGGTGTTCTCCGCCCCGCGCAGGCGGTCAGAACTCTTCGCGAGGTACCCTCTCGTGGCTTAGGTCTTCGGGACGAAGGGTTTGGCGAAGAAAAGGAGGCGAAAGGGGTCGTGGGCCCTCCACACCACAGCCGGCGCGGCCAGGGCCTGGGCCGCGCCGCCCTAGGGTGTGGGCCCACCCCGGCTCCTCCCGGCTCCTCCTTCCGGCTTCCTTCGTCATCTTGAAAAATAGGATTTTTGGTATAATTTCCTTCCAGAGTTGATCTTCCGAAATATGGCGTTCTGACGGTGCTTTTTCCAGCAGAATCCTGGCTCCGGTGTTCGATCCTCCAATAATGATGAAACATGCAAAATAGATGAAATAACATAAGTATTGTGTCCCAATATGAAATATATCAATGAATAACAGCAAATTATGATATAAAATAGTGATGCAAATTGGACGTATCAACTCCCCCAAGCTTAGACTTCGCTTGTCCCCAAGCGAAACTGAGCTCGATAGACATGACCACATGTTTATGGAGTGAAGAGTCGATAAATAAAATACGGACAAGAAGCATCATATTCATTCACACAGGACATTATAGTAGACAACCTCTTATAACTCATATTGAAACAAGTATAAGGTAATCACAAGTAAAAGTGCATAAGAAATCATAATTGGTGATGGCAAACTTCGTTCTTGGTCAGAGAACAATTAACAGATTATATCTCATTGAGCAGCGCTCCCATGTTAAAGTTTATAAGGCACAACTTGCATACTCAATCATAATGGTTTTCTCATGATCATTGATAACTTGCAAAGCTATATTCATTCAGATAAAACTTGTACTAAACAAAGAAGAATAAAAGACATGATGTAGCAAATCACAATATAATGGTTTGATCACAACTACTCAAATGCTTGCTTGAGATGGAGGGAAATAGGTTTACTGACTCAGCATAAAGTAAAAGACAGGCCCTTCGCAGAGGGAAGCAGGGATTAAATCATGTGCTAGAGCTTTTTCAAATTTTTTTTTTTGCAATCATATAAAGAGAATAAAAGTAACATTTTGAGAGGTGTTTGTTGTTGTCAACGACTGGTAGCGGGTACTCTAACCCCTTGCCGTACAACCTCCTAAGAGCGGCTCCCATATTATTTTCATTTTGTGTGGCACTCCTTCCAACCTTTCTTTCACAAACCATGGCTAACCGAATCCTCGGGTGCCTGCCAACAATCTCATACCATGAAGGAGTGCCTTTTTATTTTAGCTTTATTATGATGATGACACTCCCCCCAACCTTTGCTTACACAAGCCATGGCTAACCGAATCCTTCGGGTGCCGTCCATCAATCACATACCATGGAGGAGTGTCTATTTAGTTTAATCAATTTGGGACTGGGAAACCCATTGCCAGCTCTTTTTGCAAAATTATTGGATAAGCGGGTGAAGCCACTAGTCCATTGGTGGAAGTTGCCCAACAAGATTGAAAGATAAAACACCACATACTTCCTCATGAGCTATGAAACATTGACACAAATAAGAGATACTAAGTTTTGAATTATTTAAAGGTAGCACATGAAGTATTTACTTGGAATGGCAGAAAATACCATTTAGTAGGTAGGTATGGTGGACACAAATGACATAGGTTTGGGTTAAGGTTTGGATGCACGAGAAGTATTCCCTCTCAGTACAGGTCTTTGGCTAGCAAGGTTAATTAGCAAGCATAAGAGTCGAGGGAAACAAACAAACATACATGTGATAGAAACAATCATGCATCTCCCTTGTAAGCACAAACAATTTTAACTTCAGAATAATAAGCTATGAGCTAACAAGAAAGACAATGAAACATCTACATGTATTTCTCTTTTCTATTTAAACCTCAAAGTGTTGTTGCTATTGACCAATGCTAAGTTTGCCAAAACCAAATAGATTTATTCAATGCTCCCAAAGTGATACCAATACTAATAACAAGGTGAATCATATAGTACAGATTGCAAACTAGAATAGGATGTGCAATATGTAAATGATAAGACTTCTCGTTAATATTCCATAACGATAACTCACACCAAGGGATACATAGATAACCAACTAAAGGAGAGATACTTCCAAACGCAACCCATCTTATATGATAACTTCCCTACTCATGATATGACACTACTTGACAATAAAAGTAAAAGGTAGTGATAACGTGATACCGCGGCACTCCCCCAAGCTTGGAACAAACCAAGGGGATGCCAATACCGATGATGAATTACTCCTGCGGTGATGGTGGTGATGAACTCCCGTCATCAAACTTCCAAGGAAGAGGCTCTCCATCAAGAAACGACATCTTGGTCTCGGGGATCCTGAAACTAGCAGCACGGCTTATGTATTTAAACCTGTTTTCATACTCACAGTTCTGATTCTGAAAATCATAGAGTTGTGCTTGGAGCTTGTTGGTGGTGTCGTGAAGTGAGAGGATATCGCTCCAAAGCTTTGTAGTTTCCTTCTCATGTTCAGCAATGAGTTCAGACACAATCCTGTGGAAAATATCCACCTCACGCTCGGCCATCTTCTTGTATTTGAAAACCTCTTGTTCTAGCTTCTCCATCCTGTCTTCCAGGCTTCCTTCTCCTTTAGGACCCTGGACATCCTTGACCTGCAGTTCTCCTTCAACGAGCAGCAACTCCTTGGGGTGCATCCTCAGCTCCTCCATGTACAAGTTGCCAACATCCTTGCTGGAGCTGCCCTTCGGAGTTTCCGACGAAGACATGATGGCTCTAGATCCGAAGCAAATCCTGGCAGAAACAACTCGAAACAAAACACGTCGAGAAAACGATATACGGACCTCCAGGGGTCCGGGGGATTATATAGCAAAAATTTTCTCGTCAAAAGGAAAGCACCAGATCGAACCAGAGTCGGAAAGGGGCGATGAGGCGGCCAAACCATAGGCCGGCGCGGGCCCAGGTCAGGCCGCGCCACCCTATGGTGGCACCCCCTCGTGCGTCCTTTCCACTCCGTTTCGAACTCGTAATTTCTCATATTTTCCAAAAACAGCAAAAATATAGTTCGGAAAGTAAATTGCGTACTTTTCATTACCGCATCAAGTTACCTATTCAAAGTCGAGTTCGCGGATCGTCAATTTGTCCTTTGATGAAAGCTTCCGGTGTTTCCACTTGAATAATATCAACATCAACATTATAGGAATCACCTGAGATATAATGCTTGAGTCTTTGTCCATTCACCACTTGCGTAGCATTGCCTTGGAGAGAGCTAATTTCGATTGCTCCTGAACGATACACCTCCTCGACAACATATGGTCCTTCCCATTTCGAGAGTAATTTCCCTGCAAAGAATCTGAGACGAGACCGATACAATAGGACTTTATCCCCAATATTAAATTCTCTTTTGATGATCCTCCTATCATGCCATTTTTTAACTTTCTCTTTAAAGAGTTTAGCATTTTCATAAGCTTCACTTCTCCATTCATCTAGAGAACTCAATTGCAACAACCTCTTATCACCGGCAAGTTTAGGATCTTTATTTAATTCTCTAACAGCCCAATAAGCTTTGTGCTCTAGTTCTAGAGGTAAATGACAAGCTTTCCCATAAACCATTTTATAAGGTGACATTCCCATGGGATTTTTATAAGCAGTTCTATAAGCCCAAAGTGCATCCTTCAATTTACTAGCCCAATTCTTTCTAGTTTTATTAACGGTCTTTCCCAAAATAGATTTAATCTCTCTATTTGATAACTCTACTTGACCACTAGTTTGAGGATGATAAGCAGAAGCAATTCTATGATTAATACCATACCTAGCAAGAGTTTTTCTAAAACCTCCATGAATAAAATGAGAACCTCCATCAGTCATAACATATCTAGGTACTCCAAATCTAGGAAAAATAATATCTAAGAGCATTCTTAAAGAGGTCTCACCATCAGCACTTTTTGTAGGTATAGCCTCCACCCATTTAGTAACATAATCAACAGCAACAAGTATATGAGTGTTACCTTCTGAAGACGGAAAAGGTCCCATGAAGTCAAATCCCCAACAATCAAACGGTTCAATAACAAGAGTATAATTCATAGGCATTTCATTGCGTCTGGAGATATTACCAACCCTTTGGCATTCATCACAAGATAAAATAAACTTTCTCGCATCTTTGAAGAGAGTTGGCCAATAAAAGCCTGATTGTAGGACCTTTTGCGCGGTTCTTTCTCCCATTGATGTCCTCCATAAGCACTACCATGACATTTACTCAATATCTCCTGTTGTTCATATTCAGGGACACATCTTCGCATAATACCATCCACTCCTTCTTTATATAAGTGTGGGTCATCCCAGAAATAATGCCTCAAATCATAAAAGAATTTCCTCCTTTGCTGAGCTGAAAAGGTTGGAGGCAAGTACTTGGAAACAATAAAGTTAGCATAATCAGCATACCAAGGACTGTCTCGCGAGCTCACCTTTATTACAGCCAATTGTTCATTTGGAAAACTATCATTAACAGGAACAGGATCATAAGCAATATTTTCCAATCTAGACAAATTATCAGCAACAGGATTATCAGCACCTTTCCTATCTACAATATGTAAGTCAAATTCTTGCAACAGAAGTACCCATCTAATAAGCCTCGGCTTAGCATCTTTCTTTATCATTAGGTATCTAATTGCAGCATGATCAGTATGAATAGTAACTTTTGAATCAACAATATAAGATCTAAATTTATCACAAGCAAAGACTACAGCTAATAATTCCTTTTCAGTTGTAGCATAATTTCTTTGAGCAGCATCAAGAGTTTTACTAGCATAATGAATAACATTCAGTTTTTTATCTACTCGCTGTCCAAGAACAGCGCCTACAGCAAAATCACTAGCATCACACATAATTTCAAATGGTAAGTTCCAATCAGGGGGTTCAACTATAGGAGCAGTTGTTAAGGCTTTCTTAAGAGTTTCAAAAGCTTCCTTACAATCATCATCAAAAACAAATGGTACATCTTTTTGAAGAAGATTAGTAAGAGGCTTTGAAATCTTGGAGAAATCTTTAATAAATCTCCTATAAAACCCAGCATGACCAAGAACACTACGAATACCTTTAACATCCCTCGGATAGGGCATCTTCTCAATTGCTTCAACTTTAGCTCTATCAACTTCAATACCTCTCTCAGAAATTTTATGTCCCAATACAATTCCTTCATTAACCATAAAGTGGCATTTCTCCCAATTAAGAACAAGGTTAGTTTCTTCACATCTCTGCAAAACTTTATCAAGGTTTCGCAAGCAACTATCAAAAGAATTCCCATAGACGGAAAAATCATCCATGAATACCTCTACAATACTTTCACAAAAACCATGAAAAATAGCAGACATGCATCTTTGAAAAGTAGCAGGAGCATTACATAAACCAAAAGGCATGCGTCTATAAGCATAAGTTCCATAAGGACAAGTAAAGGTGGTTTTCTCTTGATCTTTAGCTTTAACAGCAATTTGTGAAAACCCAGAATAATCATCAAAAAAGCAAAAATGAGTATTTTTAGACAATCTTTCTAGCATTTGATCAATAAATGGTAAAGGGTAATGATCTTTCTTAGTAACTTTATTAACTTTTCGAAAATCAATGCACATTCTATACCCTACAACTACTCTTTGAGGAATGAGCTCATCATTATCATTAGGCACAACAGTCATACCTCCTTTCTTGGGAACGCAATGCACAGGACTAACCCATCTACTATCAGCAATAGGATATATAATACCAGCTTCAAGAAGTCGTAATACCTCATTCCTTACCACTTCCTTCATCTTCGGAATTAGACGACGCTGAGGTTCAACAACAGGCTTTGCATCATCTTCCATATTAATAGCATGTTGGCATATAGACGGAGAAATCCCCTTCAAATCATCAAGAGTGTAGCCAATAGCGCCTCGATGCTTCTTCAATATTTCCAATAACCTTTCTTCCTCAATCTCTGAAAGCTTAGAACTAATAATAACAGGATATATTTTCTTATCATCAATATGAGCATATTTAAGATTATCGTGTAAAGGCTTTAAATCAAAAACAGGATCTTCCTTTGGTGGCGGTGTTGTACCCAAATCTTCCACCGGTAAATCATGCTTGAGAATAGGTTGGCGAAGAAAAATTTCCTCAAGCTCATCTCTTTCTTTCCTAAAAATTTCGCTCTCGCTATCCTCCAAATGTTGCTGCAAAGGATTATTAGGAACAAGAACAATAGATGCACATTGCTCCATTTTAAAATCATTACTAGGCAAATCAGCTTTATAAGGAGTTTTAGTAAATTTAGAGAAGTTAAACTCATAAGATTCACCAAATAATTTAGTCAAAATTTTCTCTTTCTTGCAATCTATAATAGCTCCACAAGTATTTAGAAAAGGTCTACCAAAAATAATAGGACAATAATCACTAGCAGCAGAACCAAGTACCAAAAAGTCAGCAGGATATTTAATCTTACCGCATAAAACTTCCACATCTCGAACAATACCAATTGGAGAAATAGTTTCTCTATTAGCCAGCTGAATAACCACATCAATATCTTCAAGTTCACAAGAATCAATTTCGTGCATAATCTCCGTGTAAAGCTCATACGGAATAGCACTAACACTTGCACCAATATCACATAATCCATAATAGCAATGATCACCAATTCTAACAGATAGCATAGGAACACTAGCTTGTTTGGGTTTATTAGGATGTGAGACAATATTAGAAGCATCTTCACAGAAAATAATATGACCATCCTCCACATTTTCAGTCACAAGATCTTTAACTATTGCAACAAGAGGTTCAACTTTTATTTGTTCTTCGTGTTCTACAGGTTTCTTTTCACTTTTATGAACCGCACTATTTATAACAGAGTACTCTTTCATTTTAGCAGGGAAAGGAGTTTTTTCAATATAAGCTTCAGGAATAACACGATCGCCAGCTTTCAACTACAACGCATTTATTAATAGATGAATCAATTTTATCTTTATACGGTTCATGATACTTATCAAAATTCTTCTTTGGCAATTCATAATGAGAGGCAAAAGCTTTAAAAAGATTTACAGCAACTTGAGAATCAAGACCATATGTAGCACTCATATTACGAAATTTATCAGTATCCATAAAAACTTCAATGCATTTGTAATCATAATTTATACCTGATTCTCTATCTTTGTCGATCTCCCATCCTTCAGTATTTTCCTGGATCCGATTAAGAAGGCCCCTTTTAAACTCTTCCTTATTACGCGTGAATGATCCAGAACAAGAAGTATCCAGCAAGGTCTTGTCTTCAAAAGAAAGTCTTGCATAGAAATTATCAATAATAACATTACCAGGAAGCTCATGAATGGGGCATTTGAGCATTAAAGACTTCAATCTCCCCCAAGCTTGGGCAATACTCTCTCCATCATGAGGCCAAAAATTATATATGCGATTCCGATCCTTATGAATTTCACTTGGAGGATAGAACTTAGAATAAAACCGGGGCACAATATCATTCCATTCAAGAGAATCCCCATTATCCAATAATTTATACCAATGCGCCGCTTTACCAGACAGCGATAAAGAGAATAGTTTCTTCCTCACTTCATCCATAGCAATACCTGCACATTTGAATAACCCGCATAATTCATGCAAAAACAAGAATGATCACCGGGATGGACAGTTCCATCCCCTTCATAGCGGTTATCCATAACACGTTCAATAATTTTCATAGGTATTTTATATGGTATTACTTCCTCACCTGGCGCTTCATCCACTACCGTTGCAGTAGTAGTAGATTTCCCAAATAAAAATTGAAGAGAAGATCTCTCCATAATGACTTATAGCAGCAGGCAGAAATAAAATCAGCACAACAGTAAAGGTTTTCCTTACCAATTCCACTTACCAATAGCGCTTCACTCCCCGGCAACGGCGCCAGAAAATAGTCTTGATGACCCACAAGTATAGGGGGTGTATCGTAGTATCTTCGATAAGTAAGAATGTCGATCCCAACGAGGAGCAGAAGGTGTTGACAAGCAGTTTCGATGAAGGATTCACTGTAAATGCTCACAGACAAGTATTCAGGGGGGTTTGATGTAACAGTTGAATAATGTACGAGTATGTAAAGTGCGAGAGTAATAATTGCAGCGAGTGGCCCAATCCTTTTTAGCACAAAGGACAAGCCGGTTTGTTTACTTATAATGACCAAACGTTCTTGAGGACACACGGGATTTTAGTCTAGTGCTTTCGCTACATACGGCTAAATAATCTTCATTGTTGTGATAAGTGTTGTGTGGGTGAACCTATGCTAATGTACCGCCCTTCCTAGGACTAATACATACTTGTGATTATACCCCTTGCAAGCATCCGCAACTACAAGAAAGTAATTAAGAATAAATCTAACCATAGCCTTAAACTCTGAGATCCTGCGATCCCTCCTGCATCGATATACCAGCGGGGGTTTAGGTTTCTGTCACTCCGGCAACCCCGCAATTGGCAAACGAGTACAAGATGCATTCCCCTAGGCCCATAAATGGTGAAGTGTCATGTAGTCGACGTTCACATGACACCACTAGAAGAATAACACCACAACTTAAATATCACACCATTGAATATTACTCAACCATAGTTCACTACTAACATTTAGACCTCACCCATGTCCTCAAGAACTAAACGAACTACTCACAAGACATCATACGGAACATGATCAGAGGTGATATGATGATGAATAACAATCTGAACATAAACTTGGTTCAATGGTTTCACTCAATAGCATCAACAACAAGTAGAAATCGATACCGGGAGTTTCCCCTATCAAACAATCAAGATCAAACCCAATTGCTATGGCGGTGACGGTGTCCAGCGGTGATGACGGCGGTGATGATGGTGAAGATGATGATGATGGTGATGGCGATGATGTCCAGCTCGATGACGGTGACGATGGCGTCGATTTCCCCCTCCCGGAGGGAATTTCCCCGGCGGATTCCTGCCCGCCGGAGAGCTCTTTTCTCTCTGGTGTTCTCCGCCCCGCAGAGGCGGCTGTAACTCTTCGCGAGGTACCCTCTGTGGCTTAGGTCTTCGGGACGAAGGGTTTGGCGAAGAAAAGGAGGCGAAAGGGGTCGTGGGCCCTCCACACCATAGGCCGGCGCGGCCAGGGCCTGGGCCGCGCCGCCCTAGGGTGTGGGCCCACCCTGGCTCCTCCTGGCTCCTCCTTCTGGCTTCCTTCGTCATCTTGAAAAATAGGATTTTTGGTATAATTTCCTTCCAGAGTTGATCTTCCGAAATATGGCGTTCTGATGGTGCTTTTTCCAGCAGAATCCTGGCTCCGGTGTTCGATCCTCCAATAATGATGAAACATGCAAAATAGATGAAATAACATAAGTATTGTGTCCCAATATGAAATATATCAATGAATAACAGCAAATTATGATATAAAATAGTGATGCAAATTGGACGTATCAGCCGGCGCGGCCAGGGCTTGGGCCGCGCTGCCCTAGCGTGTGGGCGCCTCGTCGCCCCACTTCGTTTCCTCTCCGGACTTCTGGAAGCTTCGTGGAAAAATAAGATCCTGGGCGTTGATTTCGTCCAATTCCGAGAATATTTCCTTACTAGGATTTCTGAAACCAAAAACAGCAGAAAACAGCAACTCGCTCTTCGGCATCTCGTTAATAGGTTAGTGCCGGAAAATGCATAAATATGACATAAAGTATGCATGAAACATGTAGGTATCATCAATAAAGTAGCATGGAACATAAGAAATTATCGATACGTTGGAGACGTATCAGCATCCCCAAGCTTAGTTCCTGCTCGTGCCGAGTAGGTAAACGATAACAAAGATAATTTCTGAAGTGACATGCCATCATAATCTTGATCAATACTATTGTAAGCACATGTAATGAATGCAGCGATTCGAAGCAATGGTAAATACAATGAGTAAACAAATGAATCATATAGAAAAGACTTTTCATGAATAGTACTTTCAAGACAAGCATCAATAAGTCTTGCATAAGAGTTAACTCATAAAGCAATAAATTCAAAGTAAAGGTATTGAAGCAACACAAAGGAAGATTAAGTTTCAGCGGTCGCTTTCAACTTATAACATGTATATCTCATGGATATTGTCAATGTAAAGTAATATAACAAGTGCAATATGCAAGTATGTAGGAATCAATGCACAGTTAACACAAGTGTTTGCTTCTTGAGGTGGAGAGAAATTGGTGAACTGACTCAACATAATAAAGTAGAAGAAAGGCCCTTCGCAGAGGGAAGCATTGATTGCTATATTTGTGCTAGAGCTTTGGTTTTGAAAACAAGAAACAATTTTGTCAACGGTAGTAATAAAGCATATGCATCATGTAAATTATATCCTATAAGTTGCAAGCCTCATGCATAGTATACTAATAGTGCCTGCACCTTGTCCTAATTAGCTCGGATTACCTGGATTATCATTGCAATACATATGTTTTAACCAAGTGTCACAAAGGGGTACCTCTATGCCGCCTGTACAAAGGTCTAAGGAGAAAGCTCGCATTGGATTTCTCGCTTTTGATTATTCTCAACTTAGACATCCATACCGGGACAACATAGACAACAGATAATGGACTCCTCTTTAATGCATAAGCATTTAGCAACAATTAATATTCTCATATGAGATTGAGGATATTTGTCCAAAACTGAAAATTCCACCATGAATCATAGCTTTAGTTAGCGGCCCAATGTTCTTCTCTAACAGTATGCATGCTCTAACCATTCAACTCATGGTAAATCGCCCTTACTTCAGACAAGACGTACATGCATAGCAACTCACATGATGTTCAACAAAGAGTAGTTGATGGCGTCCCCAGGAACATGGTTATCGCACAACAAGCAACTTAATAAGAGATAAAGTGCATAAGTACATATTCAATACCACAATAGTTTTTAGGCTATTTGTCCCATGAGCTATATATTGTAAAGATGAAGAATATAAATTTTAAAGGTAACACTCAAGCAATTTACTTTGGAATGGCGGAGAAATACCATGTAGTAGGTAGGTATGGTGGACGCAAATGGCATAGTGGTTGGCTCAAGGATTTTGGATGCATGAGAAGTATGCCCTCTCGATACAAGGCTTAGGCTAGCAAGGTTATTTGAAACAAACACAAGTATGAACTGGTGCAGCAAAACTCACATAAGAGACATATTGTAAACATTATAAGACTCTACACCGTCTTCCTTGTTGTTCGACCCTTACTAGAAATTATCTAGACCTTAGAGAGACCAATTATGCAAACCAAATTTTAGCAAGCTTTATGTATTTCTTCATTAATAGGTGCAAAGTATATGATGCAAGAGCTTAAACATGAGCACAACAATTGCCAAGTATCACATTATCCAAGACATTTTACCAGTTACTACATGTAGCATTTCCCGTTTCCAACCATATAACAATTTAACGAAGCAGATTCAACCTTCGCCATGAATATTATGAGTAAAGCCTAAGGACATATTTGTCCATATGCAACAGCGGAGCGTGTCTCTCTCCCACACAATGAATGCTAGGATTCAACTTTATTCAAACAAAACAAAAACAAACACAAACTAACGCTCCAAGTAAAGTGCATAAGATGTGATGGAATAAAAATATAGTTTCACTAGAGGAACCTGATAATGTTGTCGATGAAGAAGGGGATGCCCAAGGCATCCCCAAGCTTAGACGCTTGAGTCTTCTTGAAATATGTAGGGGTGAACCACCGGGGCATCCCCAAGCTTAGAGATTTCACTCTCCTTGATCATATTGTATCATCCTGCTCTCTTGATCCTTGAAAACTTCCTCCACACCAAACTCAAAACAACTCATTAGAGGGTTAGTGCACAATCAAAATTTACATGTTCAGAGGTGACATAATCATTCTTAACACTTCTGGACATTGCACAAAGCTACTGAAAGTTAATGGGATAAAGAAATCCATCAAGCATAGCAAAACAGGCAATGCGAAATAAAAGGCAGAATCTGTCAAAACAGAACAGTCCATAAAGACGAATTTTTTAGGTGCACCAGACTTGCTCAAATTAAAATTCTCAAATTGAATGAAAGCTGCGTACATATCTGAGGATTACTCACGTAAATTGGCAGATTTTTCTGAGTTACCTACAGAGACTACTGCTCAAATTTGTGACAGCGAGAAATCTGTTTCTGCGCAGTAATCCAAATCTAGTATGAACATTATTATCAAAGACTTTACTTGGCACAACAATGCAATAAAATAAAGATAAGGAGAGGTTGCTACAGTAGTAACAACTTCCAAGACTCAAATATAAAACAAAGGTGCAGTAGTAAAATAATGGGTTTTCTCCCATAAGCGCTTTTCTTTAACGCCTTTCAGCTAGGCGCAGAAAATGTGTATCAAGTATTATCAAGGGATGATGCATCAACATTACCTCGGGCTTTACGCCTACCCTTCTTATTATTTTTCTTACTCTTTGATTTAGGGAATACATGTCTACCCCCCCCCCCCCCCCCGGTGTAGAGGTGAATTTTAGGGTGCCTTCTCCCACATTTATGACTGCTCCCAATAGTTTCAGCAGGGATCTTCCGAGTGTGACTTGTCCTGTTCCTACACATTCAATAACAAGATAATCAGTGGACACTGTTCTTCCAAGAATGGTTGTATGCACACCCGCGGCTATTCCCTTAGGAATTATAACAGAGTTATCAATAAGAGTTATTCCTTCTCCCCCTTCAACAAGTCCCCAAAGTGTCAAAGATTCATAAATACTCTTAGGCATAAGGCAAAATTCAGACATAATATCACAATTGGCATGAAAAGTTTCACCACCGATAACAACTTTAATAGTAGGGTCCCATGTTGAAGGTTCAGAGTTCACTAAAACTTGATCAAGACGGTTACGAACATAGCTATAATTTTCTTTCAAGCAAGATGCACTTGTCTCAAGAGTGTTTAATCTATTATAGATGCTAATAAGAGCTGAATCAAAGTTATTAGCTAAACTATGTGATGCAACCAATTTTTTTATGGCATTAAAAGCTTGATCCCCATTGCAATGAAGGAAATCTCCTCCCACTACAGCATCCAAGGCATATCTATAGCGAATCATAAGCCCAAAATAAAAGTTACTAAGGAGCAAACTTAGAGTCATTTGAGGTTCAGCTTTACGATAAGAATCAAAAATTCTGGACCAGGCATCCTTAAAACTCTCCTCATCCCCTTGTTTAAAAGTGAAGACTAATTCCTCAGGTGAAGAAGTAACAGGTGCAGAGCTAGACATGGTAACAAAAGTTAAAATGCAAGTAAATAATTTTTTTGTGTTTTTAATATAGCAAACAAGATAGTAAGTAAAGTAAAACTAGCAACTAATTTTTTTGTGTTTTGATTTAGTGCAGCAAACAAAGTAGTAAATAAAAGTAAAGCAAGACAAAAACAAAGTAAAGAGATTGGAAGTGGAGACTCCCCTTGCAGCGTGTCTTGATCTTCCCGGCAACGGCGCCAGAAATTTAGCTTGACACGCGTACAACACGCGACCGTTGGGAACCCCAAGTGGAAGGTGTGATGCGTACAGCAGTAAGTTTCCCTCAGTAAGAAACCAAGGTTTATCGAACCAGTAGGAGTCAAGAAGCACGTTGAAGGTTGATGGCGGCGGAGTGTAGTGCGGCGCAACACCAGGGATTCCGGCGCCAACGTGGAACCTGCACAACACAACCAAATTACTTTGCCCCAACGTGACAGTGAGGTTGTCAATCTCACTGGCTTGCTGTAACAAAGGATTAGATGTATAGTGTGGATGATGATTGTTTGCAGAAAACAGTAGAACAAGTATTGCAGTAGATTGTATTCGATTAAAAGAATGGACCGGGGTCCACAGTTCACTAGAGGTGTCTCTCCCATAAGAATAAGCATGTTGGGTGAACAAATTACAATTGGGCAATTGACAAATAAAGAGGGCATGACCATGCACATACATGTTATGATGAGTATTGTGAGATTTAATTGGGCATTACAACAAAGGATTAGATGTATAGTGTGGATGATGATTGTTTGCAGAAAACAGTAGAACAAGTATTGCAGTAGATTGTATTCGATTAAAAGAATGGACCGGGGTCCACAGTTCACTAGAGGTGTCTCTCCCATAAGAATAAGCATGTTGGGTAAACAAATTACAATTGGGCAATTGAAATAAAGAGGGCATGACCATGCACATACATGTTATGATGAGTATTGTGAGATTTAATTGGGTATTACAACAAAGTACATAGACCGCTATCCAGCATGCATCTATGCCTAAAAAGTCCACCTTCAGGTTATCATCCGAACCCCCTCCAGTATTAAGTTGCAAACAACAGACAATTGCATTAAGTATGGTGCGTAATGTAATCAACACATACATCCTTAGACATAGCATCGATGTTTTATCCCTAGTGGCAACAGCACATCCACAACCTTAGAACTTTCTCACACGTCCTGCATTTAATGGAGGCATGAACCCACTATCGAGCATAAATACTCCCTCTTGGAGTTACAAGCAAAAACTTGGCCAGAGCCTCTACTAGTAACGGAGAGCATGCAAGATCATAAACAACACATATATAATAGATTGATAATCAACATAGCATAGTATTCCATATTCATCGGATCCCAACAAACACAACATGTAGCATTACAGATAGATGATCTTGATCATGTTAGGCAGCTCACAAGATCCAACAATGATAGCACAATTAGGAGAAGACGACCATCTAGCTACTGCTATGGACCCATAGTCCAGGGGTGAACTACTCACACATCACTCCGGAGGCGACCATGGCGGTGAAGAGTCCTCCGGGAGATGATTCCCCTCTCCGGCAGGGTGCCGGAGGCGATCTCCTGAATCCCCCGAGATGGGATTGGCGGCGGCGGCGTCTCTGGAAGGTTTTCCGTATCGTGGCTCTCGGTACTGGAGTTATTATCGACGAAGGCTTAAGTAGGCGGAGGAGATAGGTCAGGGGGCGCCACGAGGGCCCCACACAACAGGCCGGCGCGGCCAGGGCTTGGGCCGCGCCGCCCTAGCGTGTGGGCGCCTCGTCGCCCCACTTCGTTTCCTCTCCGGACTTCTGAAAGCTTCGTGGAATAATAAGATCCTGGGCGTTGATTTCGTCCAATTCCGAGAATATTTCCTTACTAGGATTTCTGAAACCAAAAACAGCAGAAAACAACAACTGGATCTTCGGCATCTCGTTAATAGGTTAGTGCCGGAAAATGCATAAATATGACATAAAGTATGCATAAAACATGTAGGTATCATCAATAAAGTAGCATGGAACATAAGAAATTATCGATACGTTGGAGACGTATCAAGGCTGTGATGATCTTATGTAACAGAGTCTGTGTGTAATTCTATAGACATGCCTTGGACCCGCATATGTTTCTGTTGTACCACTCTGAGCGATATAATACTAGTGGAACGGTGTTTCATTGGTGTTATATCAGACTTGCATACTACACCATGCAGTGGTATGCCGGGTCACCACACTTATCCTGTTCTTATCCAGCTTTTTAACTCCATTTAGCCAATTTTCAAACATATTTGTAATATTAGCAGGAGGAGGTATATTAAATGTGCAAAATATGATACGCCAAATGATTCTAGCAAAAGGGCAAGTTAAGAATAAGTGATGAATAGTTTCTGACTCATTACAGAAACAACATTTCTGACAACCCTTCCATTTACGTTTCGCCAAATTATCCTTTGTGAGCAACACTTTACTGTTTAGGAACCACATAAAAATTTTAATTTTTAGTGGAATCTTCAACTTCCACAAGTATTTTCGTAGAAACGGAGTGTGGCCATTCATTAGATCAAGATACAATGATTTGACAGAATAGATGCCGGACTCATTAAATTTCCAAACAAATTTATTCGGTGAATTCGTCAACTGTACCGTCATTAGTCGTTGACACAGATTTATCCATTGATTCCATTTATAATCATTAAACGCCCTTCTAAACCCGATATTTAGTGGAGTTTGTGCCAACACAGTGGACACTCTAACATTCTTTGTTTGTACGATATTATATAAGGCTGGATACTGCTGCGCTAGTGTCGTACCGCCAAGCCAGACATCTTCCCAAAATCGAATGTCTTCTCCATTTCCCAATTTAAAAGCTCCTCTTTTAAAAAAAATCATCTTTCACATGCATTAGACCTTTCCAAAATGGTGAGTCAGAGGGTTTAGCTTCCACCTGTGCTAAGGTCTGATTCTTTATGTATTTATTAGTAATAAGTTGTTGCCACATTCCTTCCTCAGTAAGGATCTTAAACAACCATTTACTCAACAGGCACTTATTTTTTAGTTCCAAAACTTCAATTCCCAACCCTCCTTGGTCTTTAGGTCGACACACCATATTCCACCTTGTGAGCCTATACTTTTTCTTTGTCTCATCCGTTTACCAAAAGAAGCTGGATCCAAAAAAATCTAACCGTTTTCTGACCCCTACAGGAATCTCTAAAAAAGACAGCATAAACATTGGTAGGCTCGTTAAGACCGAATTAATTAAAGTTAACCCGTCTCCGTACGAAAGTAATTTACTACGCCAAGTTCCTAGTTTTGCTCCAAAGCGGCTCTCAATCGGGTTCCATTCTAAATTTCTGAGTTTTCTAAAGTGTACCGGTATGCCCAGATATTTAATTGGCAAGGTTCCAACCTCGCAACCAAAAATCTGTCTGTATTGTATTTTCATGTCTTTAGCCTTTCCAAAGCAGAAGATCTCACTCTTATGAAAGTTAATTTTTAGACCAGACAATTGTTCAAACATAGATAGAATAAGTTTCATATTAATTGCTTTGTGGATGTCATGTTCCAAAAACAATATCGTATCATCAGCATACTGGAGTATCGATACCCCCCCCATCAACTAAATGGGGAATGAGGCTCCCAACTTGGCCGTCCTCTCTAGCCCGTGCAATCAGTATCGCAAGTACATCTGCAACAATATTGAAAAGAATCGGAGAGAAAGGATCACCTTGTCTCAATCCTTTTTTTGTTTGAAAATTGTGCCCAATATCGTCATTAACTTTAATACCCACACTACCCCCTTGGACAAATTTTTTGATCAGATCACACCATTTAGGGTCAAAACCTTTCATCCTTACACTTGCTGTAAAAATGGCCACTTAACTTTATCGTATGCCTTTTCAAAATCAATTTTAAAAAGAACCCCATCTAATTATTTCCGATGCATTTCGTGTATAGTTTCGTGTAGGACTACCACACCCTCAAGTATGTGGCGCCCTGGCATAAAGGCTGTCTGTGTTAGTCAAATTATTTTCTGAACAATCTTAGAAATGTGAATTGTAGCTACCTTAGTAAAAATTTTGAAGCTGACATTTAATAAGCAAATAGGTCTGTATTGTTGAATTTGAGTAGGAATTTCCTTCTTGGGTAGTAATGTAATGACTCCAAAGTTCAACTTATATAGGGGCACATCTCCACTATGCAATTGAGTGAACAAAGCCATTAAATCGTTTTTAACAATAGTCCAACAATTCTGATAAAATTCCGCGGGAAAACCATCGGGGCCAGGGGCCTTATTATGCTCCATTTGGGAGATAGCCTCAAAGACTTCCTCCTCCGTAAAAGGGGCCGAAAGAATGGTATTTTCTTCAGGTGTTAATTGGGGGATATCCAACACACGATTCTCCATCATAGAGAAGGAATTATTTTCAGGTTCCCCGAACAGCCTTTTATAATATTCAGTAATGTAAACCTTTAAATTATCATTGCCCACTATCGTTCCTTCCTCTTGCTCTAATTGGAAAATCTTTTTCTTTCTATGTTTGCCATTTGCAACAAGATGAAAATATTTCGTGTTAGAGCCACCTTCCTGTATGTGTTTAACTTTGGCCCGTTGTGCCCATTTTTGTTCTTCTTCACGTCTTAGCTTATTAAGGCTAGCATGAGCAATTTTCAAATTATTTTCTTAATCGCCCATTTTTCTTAATCGTACCAATCAAAGGGCCCTTATATGCAAGATTTCATATTTTCATTCCTGTCAAATTCCTAAACGATTCTTTAGTACGTCCAAGCAAGCCTTCAAAGAATGGCATTGCTCGGTGGGCGGCTCATGGAACAATGATAAACCGATCGTTCCAGGTACAAAAGGCCAGCCGGGCCATCCTGTAAAGCTAGTGTGCTGTGATGCATGTCCCCGAGTGACGGTCCCCTTTTTCCGAACTATAATCACACCATCTCCAAGAACTTGAGAGATGTAAACTAAAAAGAAGGACAATGGCCATGGCCCATATCGATGGACACGCGCTTGATCTTGCTTGCTACGAGTAGATTGCATGCATGGGCACGTACCCATTATTCTAGAGATACATGCGATTGGACCAATGATGGGTACGTTGGGATCTCCATCAGCTTGCGTCCGTCTTACTTGAGCAAGTGCACGCTTTACATGAACCATGTATGGCAAATGTCGTCGCCTTTCAATCCGACCCAGATTTTCGAAGCGTGATGAGACTTGACGAAATTCGACAACACCTATGCAACACGAGTCGCAAAGTGGCAAATCAACGGAAGATATGCACACTATCTAGCATGCACGCTCGAAACGCTGCTCTCAACCGTCTATGTCAAATTAGTTGTTTTATTCACTAAAGCCTACTATACCAAGGGCTTGCCGGGTCTGCCTGATTTTTTTTGAAAGTGGGGGCGAAAAATTTGCCACCATTCACTAATTAAGAAGGAGCGCCTTGACAAGACAAAGTTTCGAACCAAATAAAGTCCTAAGGGATTTATTATTACAAAACTCAAACATTTCGCCCGCGGCTACCCAAAGCATGGTTATAGTGCCCATAGTCTTCCGGTTTGCCATGGCTTCAGCATCTTCGCCCACCACGTTGCAAGGGTGAGATCATCTGTCCACTCGTGGATGTGAACGGAGGGGATGCCAATCCAAACCTTCACCATTCCCCAAAGTCACTTGCTGTAGACTCGTTCGTCGGGTTTAGTTTTGTGTAGAAGTAACTTATTTTTTTACATGAGGGAAGGACTGTCAGCCTCTGAATCGAAAAAATATATACGATTTTTTTAATTGATTTACTTAAGAAAGATCTGATAAAAATTATACATAAAACCCCGAAGCTAACATGCATCACCTACATAGGCGATAACGGGCGAAAATCATGTCAACAAGAAATTATTCCCTGAAAAAAATAGAAAACTTCCATGAAGATGAATAATCTGATCTTTGTTTCGTAGCCCTAACAAAACCGATACTGTATACATGTAGCTACTGTTAATGCTAGGTAGGAATGGTCCATATGGATCGGTAATCAATCTATACCAAAGATCGTGCCGAGAACATGCATTACCTATCAAGGATGCCCACTCCGACTCAATCATTTGCTGGAACGCGAAATCTCGGTCGATCCCCCATGAGTTGGGAGGACGACAGGCATCAACGGTGTCGCTCACGTTCGTACCGTTTGTAGAAGCCCTCAAACTTGTGGCCGCGCGCGGAGAATGAACGAGCAAATCATTGGGGGTTCGTCTGTTCCTCCACGCAAATGATTTGAACGTATCTAGTGGATGGTGCGCGCCATACTGCCATAGCCGTATTTACTCACAAACGGAATATGTCGTAGGTCGGGCGCAAGGTTTTGGCTAGAGAGACTACGGCCAAATTTTATACGGGTTAACAGGGAGATGCTAATGGCGAAGCCTAGGTCGGAGTTGAAAGCTGTAATGGCTAATGGCGAAGAGCATACGCAGGAGCGTGGACGCGTTCCGGAGACGGGGCACTGGCCGTCGGAGTTGAAAGCTCAATTCGGCTAGCTGCCGGAGCCCCAGGTGCGGTACACACCAACAAGGACGAAGCGAGATGGTCCTTCATTTCTCTTTTGCATTGAGGGTTGGCTATAGTGCAATGCTAGCCGATATACATATAGGGTATCTTTGAACCCTCTAGTGAGAAAGTTTGATTAGTACGACTGTTGTTCCCAGTAAACGACCCCCGCCGTGTCCCTCCCTGCTGCGACCCGGGGCTCCAAGCCTATGGAGCCGCCAGCCCGTCCCACCGCGCTCTTTTACAAATGTTGTCGCTCGGAGGATGCCGACGGATGGCGGCGGGGAGTCCCCCCCCCCCCCCCACTCTGTTTTTTTCTTTGACCTAGCATATCTAGTCTCCTACAATCCTACCACATCTCGGTGAGATTTGATTCTTCCGCAGGTGTGAGCTCTCTCTGGCCAAGATCTTGATGTCGGCATCCCAGCGTGGCATGTCGTTGTTCTAGCCTAGGTCGTCGAAGATCCGTGCCCATGTGGATGGTGTGACCATGGCAAGTACTTCATTCGCCTACTCGATTGGCCCTGGGATGTAGCGGCTTTGTGTTGCTGATGTGCTGACTCTAGGGGCCTCGGGGTGGCGCCATCGTTGCCGCTGATGGCGGAGGTCCGTTGGTGTCTCCAAATTGCACTTGCGTCGGCAACTTACGATATGTCGATTATAGCCATTTGCCGCGATTTCCATGGTACGGGCGTAGGTGGGCATGTCAAGGTGGGTAGATGGCTAGAGGCCCTCCATGCTTATGTTGAGTAAGATCACTAGGTGTTGGCGGTGACTAAGATCAAGAAGCATGGGGTGATGACGTATGTGTGCCTCGCGATCAGAACTCCACAGCTTTTGCAGCAGTTGTTGCCAAGTTGGTGGTGGTAGCAAACTTCATTCTTGGTGGTGGTGGTGCTCCTAGAGTTATGTGTCTCCGTATCTTTGATGAAAACCCTAAGTTTGATCTTCGGTGGTTGTACATAGCAATGGTGGCTTCCTAGTCATATATTTGTTGAAGGCACTGTCTAGAGACTGGATCTGGATCTTCTACAAGGTGAAATCCGAGGATATGACCATACTGGTTAGTCCAGATGACATGGGCATAACCCATCGGGTGCCTATTATTGCCATACCTGGTGCGGTTTAGTAGAAGGCCCATGAAGCCCATAGTGCAACAAGCAGTCAAAGCCTAAGAACATGGCTCATCAATCAAGGAAAGCTCAAAGAAGGAAACCTCAAGATGTAGTCGACTAGGATTCTTGTAAACCCTAACCTAGTTGCATATATAAAGCTAGACAAGGGTGCCCCTTAGAGAATATTCTCATGCTCGCAGATTAGACCTAGACAAGACACAACTCCACCTACGACGTCTCCATGTACATAACTATATGTTCATATACTAGATTGCTAGCTGGATGTAGCGATCCTCCACAGTGGGGACGTGAACCTGGGTACGTCGTGTGTCATCTCGCTCTCGGAATTTCAGGTGTTGCCTTTCCCAAAACCCAAATCCATAACCCTAGACATTTGCCGAGGTGAACCCTCTGTTGGATAATTAGGCACAATTTTCATAATTAATTCCATAATATAAAACATGATGACAACAACTACTAACATGTGAAACTCGAACATACTAGATGCATTAATCAACATGAGTAGCAGAAGCGCAAACGGTAAAGCATCCATCGCTAAACAGATCGAGATATGTTGCATGTACCGATCTGGTGGAGGTGGAGATGTAGCAGATGATGTCGCAACAGTAACTTTGTTGATGACAACGTTGTTGACGACAGGGACGACGGGTCAAAGTAGACGGCGTTGAAGACGACGGTAGGCAGCACCGCCCGACTTGGACGAAAGGTGACCCGTGATGAAGAGCTTGAGCAGCCGCGTAGAGCGCTTCCCAAAAACCTAATTGCCCCCCCCCTCGTACAGGATCGCAAGGACGAGCGGTTCCGGAGACCTGCTCTCCCGTTCGCCCATGCACGTCGGCGCGCGGGATGGAGTAGACTACGATGGCGGCGCAAGCAGAGAGAGGTGGCAAAACCCTAACTCGTGTATTAGATGTGTTTCTATGGTAGCCGGGCAAGAGATTATATAGGCTCAGGAAACCCTAGTGACATAGGCATCCCCAATGTGCCTGCCGAAGATGGTACCTAGGGTTTACTGAAGGCCCACGACCCGAAGTTTATGAAGCCCGGAAGCCCAATTAAGATATAGTTTGGAAAGATAGAGTTGTAATAGGAATAATGACTTGTAACTATTACAGGACGAACTCAAAGAGTCTCCCGGACTTTGTAACTTGTACATCACGAAACCCTCGGCTCCGCCTCCTATATAAGGGGGAGTCGTGGGACAAAGAGAGGATCGATTTCATTGTCAACACAACCCTAGTTTTCTAGCAGTCGAGTACTTTTCCGGCTGAACCCTCGAGATCTACTTGCCCTCTACTTCCTACGAAAACCCTAGTCTACAATCTGTAGGCATTGAGAAGTCAATACCTTGTCAATTGGCGCCGTCTGTGGGAATTAGAGGGGTCAAGGAGCTGATCTCGATGGCACGCTCAACATCGTCGACATCTTCGGTGGCAAGCAACGCGATGGACAGAGGTAAACAAATCGAAACTGGTCTAGTCGATTTTGTTCCTCACCCGCCCTCCCGTTTGGATGTATATGCGTATCTGGAGGAGCCTATGGAGATGACGTTTGGGAGGTTCCACTTCCGCGTTGGAAAAGAGGGATCACATCGTTTCGAGGTTCCGGTTTCGTCGGGACCATCGGCGTCTGGTTCTGATCTTTTGGACTCGTCGTCATCGTTCGAGACAGGCGCCGAGGAGATACCACCGCCACGCTTTGTCAAGACTGCGACAAGCGGAAAACTCGTCAAATTCTTCGGCAACATGTCCTTCGAGTCGTCTGCGAACTCCAGTATAAGCAGCAACTCAGACAGCATCGATAGCTTCGACTTCATACGACGGTGTCACAAACCTCGACAAAAGTCAAACTCTAAAAAATCATCAAGTCTATGTAATTGGAGAAACAAGCCGCCCACAGGAGGAGACATCAGAGACTTTCGATGATGTGGGAAATCCATACGTCGATCCCGCTGATCTTATGCGAGGTTTACGCACCAAATATGTCGGATCTGCAACACGACAGATGATACAGCTTCCGCAAGCAGCTTGGGACAGAGCTGCAAAAGCCATCGATGGCACGGAGCCAATGACTACGACTGCCACAGCTGAAGAGTTGCAAGCATACCAATATAAACTCGCTTGTGCTGGACGAGAACTCGAAAAACGTAGAATCGAGCTTGATAGGAGGAGGGCCGCAACTTCCGCATCAGGCAGGCAAAGAGCTGAGCTAAGTCAACAGTCAGGTGCTTCGGGAGGAGATAGTCACAGAGCAGCTCGCAACAAGGCAAGATCTCGGTTGCAGCATATACCTAAAGCCGAGAGGGAGAATCTAGTCCAGAACCTCGACATGTCATTTATGTCGATAGACACAAGGGGAAATATTATTCCCAAGACACCGGAAGCAGGATATATGGCGACCCAAGCTTCCATACTGGCATCCAGGCCACCTCCTGGAGATCCAAGAGAAGCATTGTACAATATGGCCATGGCAGGAGTTGGAGCCATGGGAACAGCGTTCGCAAGTACAAATACACCTCCCAAAGGCGCTCCAAGGCAAAGTAGTCCACGACCCACAGTGGCAGTACAAGATCCTCCAAGAACGAGTGGTGCAAGAAATACAACAACACAAGCGTGGGTCGATAGAGCGCGGCAAGAAAGGAGAGAACGTCGCCATTCACCAGAGGTCGATAAGGAGGATATGTGCGGGCTCCCTTGTTTTACCCGACGAGTTCGAAAAACTCGGGTCCCATCCGGGTTTAAATTGCCTGACAACTACAAGAAGTTCGATGGCTTGCAAGATCCTGAGGATTGGTTAGTCGACTACCTGGAGACGGTGAAGCTGACAGGTAGAACTAAATAAATGGCCATGCAAAGTATCCAGGTGCACTTAAGTGGAGCAACACGGTCATGGATAAAAAAGCTGCCGCCTGGATCCATCGACAGCTGGGAAAATTTCGAGGAGATATTTGTGAAGAATTTTCTATCCACATGCAAGAAACCCGCGTCATTGGAGCAATTAAGGGCTTGCAGACAGAAGTATGATGAATCTATGAGGACATATATCCAGAGGTGGAACATCATCAAAAACTCGGCAGAAAACATATCTGACGAAAGAGCAATATATGCGTTTGTTGGTGGAATCCAAAGAAAGGACTTAGTCGAGGATTTGGGTAGGACCAATCCAAAGACAATAGCAGCACTTATGGAAATAGCAAATCGCTGGGCGGATGGAGAAGATGTTGTTCATAACAAGCGGCATAGGTCGCCTGAGGAGGACCGCAACCGAAATAATCAAAATAGACGACGTTTCTCTCAACAATTCTCTGATTATGTCGGTCCTGGCCAAATATCGGCCGGCTTCCGAACAACTGATGGAAATAAAAATAGGGATGATTACCAGCGAAGTAACGAGCAACGAAGCGATCAGCGGGACGGTCCCCGTCCAAATAGACAAAATAATGGGTCTAGGTTCCAGAGGCCATATGTATCACCCGAGGATATCCTAAACGGACCATGCCAAATGCAATTTTTCCTTGATAATAACTGGAAGAGGAAGTCAGGGCATCTGCAAAAGGACTGTCGAACTTTCCTGGCGCTGCATAGATATGCAGGACACACCAACACGCAGGCAGTAACCAGGAAGCCACATGGGCCAAGGAGTGAGATTCACCTTCCACCTCCACCCGCAATTACGGATGAAAATCGTCATCAGTTGCAATTGGTGGCACCTCCAAGCAACGGTCCTTATATCGACACAAATGGTGCGGTCTCGATGATTCAGAAGGGCAGGCCCTCCAATAGAGCTCAGAAAGTGATTTCGCGACAAGTCTTTATGGCAGAGAAGATGCCTCCAGCAACAATCGAGTACCTGAATTGGTCAGGGCAAGATATCGGCTTCACTATAGCAAACCATCCGCAACAAGTTCCACGACCAGAGCAATCTGCCTTGATCTTACCAGCAGTAATCGCAGGATTCGACGTCTCGCGAGTGTTCATAGATGGCGGCAGCAGTTTAAACCTCATGTATGCAGATACATTGAGGAAGATGAACATTCATTGGCAAACCTAATGCCAACTGACACGTGTTTTCATGGTATCACGCCAGACAAGCCAAGTTATCCATTGGGGAAGATCAATCTCGACGTTCAGTTTGGAACTCTAGAAAATTACAGAAGAGAGAAGCTGGAGTTTGAGGTGGTGGATTTCCCGTCATAGTATCATGCTTTGTTAGGACGGTCCGCATATGCCAGGTTCATGGCAGTATCACACGACACATATCTGTTGTGGAGACTCCCTGGACCCAAGGGCCCAATCACAGTAAAAGGCAGTTTTGCGCTAGCCGATAAATGCGACAAGGACTTTCATCGGTTGTCAGAAACCTTCGGGATGCAAGCAGAATATATGGCGTCAAGGCTAACAACTGACTATGATGTGTTGCCTGACGACGGGAGACCAGTGAAGGAGCCAACCTTTGATACTACTAAAAACTCCAAAGAAGTACAAATCCACCCGACAGATCCCAAAAAGATGACATCCATTGCAACAAACATGGATCTCGCATAGGAAAGCGCGCTCGTCAAGTTCCTTCGTAAGCGCTGGGAAATCTTCGCATGGTGCCCAGCTGATATGCCTGGAGTACCCAGAGAACTTGTCGAGCACCACCTTAACTTGGATCTAATGGCTAGACCAAGAAAACAACCTTTGCGGCGTTTTTTGGAGCCAAACCGCAAAGCTATGCTGTCGGAAATTAATCGACTCAGAGAAGCAGGATTTATCAAAGAGTTGCATATAGAAGCCACATGGGTAGCAAACCCAGTGTTGGTCCCGAAGAAAAACACAGAGGTCCTTCGCATGTGCGTCGACTTCACGTGTATCAATAAACACTGTCCAAAGGATCACTTCCCCCTCCCGAGGATTGATCAAATCATCGACTCCACGGCAGGCTCCAAACGTCTTTCCTTCCTGGACGCATACTCTGGTTATAACCAGATCCGATTAAAAGAAGAGGATGAGGTCAAAACAGCTTTCATAACACCCTATGGCGTATTCTGCTATAGAACAATGCCTTTCGGGTTGAAAAACGCGAGAGCAACATATCAGCGGATGATGCAGAAGTGCCTTGCCACGCAGATTGGTAAGAACGTCCAAGTGTACATCGATGATGTCGTCATAACGACAAAACAGGGATCAACCTTGATCGAGGATTTGTAGGAAACTTTCGACAACCTCGACAAATTTTGCCTCAAGCTGAACCCGACAAAGTGCTCTTTTGGCGTTCCTGCAGGAGAACTTCTCGGGTTTCTGGTGTCAGCAAGAGGAATCGAGGCTAATTCAGACAAAATGCAAGCCATTGTAACAATGCGGAAACCAACCAAGCTAAAAGAAATACACCAGTTAACTGGGCGAGTCGCGGCTCTAAGCAGATTCGTCGCCAGGCTGGGAGAAAAGGCATTGCCATTTTACGCCTTGATAAAACAAGGGGAAAAGTTCGAGTGAAACGAAGAACCAGACAGAGCTTTTGAGGACCTCAAGCGTACAATCTCGACACCACCAATACTGGTGGCGCCCAAGGAAAAGGAACCTCTCCTGCTATATATCGCAGCCACGCCTCAGGTGGTTAGCACAGTACTTGTGGTTGAAAGAGAAGAAGAAGGAAAACTTCATGGAGTCCAGCGGCCGGTATACTTCATCAGCGAAGTTTTATCGCCTTCAAAACAGTGGTACCCGCAGTATCAGAAGTTAGCATATGGAGTGCTTACAACAGCAAGAAAATTGCGATACTATTTTTCGGCGCATCCGATAATAGTAGTCAATGAGGCGCCTTTGTCCAATATATTAAACAACCCAGAAGCTACGGGTCGTGTCTCCCTTTGGGGAATAGAAATTTCCCCTCGGGATCTCACGTATGAGAAAAGAAAAGAAATAAAATCGCAGATCTTACCAGACTTCGTCGCAGAGTGGATGGAGCTGCAAAACACGGGACCCCCAGATTTGTCAAGAACTTGGACCATGAACTTCGATGGATCCAAGAGGTTAGAAGGAGCTGGAGCAGGCGTGATATTAGTATCACCTTAAAGAGACAAGCTGAAGTATGTGTTGCGAATGACGTTCCCTAACGCATCCAATAATGAGGCGGAGTATGAATCGCTTATACACGGGATGAAGATGGCAATGGCCTGTGGAGCAACCCGATTAAAAATCTTTGGTGATTCACAGCTGGTGGCTCAACAGGTGATGAACCAGTGTGACGCAGTTAATGAAAGTATGATAGCATACAAAGACGTATACAATGAACTCGAGAAACTCTTTGATGGGTGTGAAGTAAATCATATTAGCAGACTCGGCAATGGCGAAGCCGATGTTCTGGAAAACATCGGGTCGCAGTGTTTAGCAATACCACCCAGCATATTTTGGGAAGAAATAATCGAAAGATCAACCAAGGCAAAGAAATATCAAAAGAAGAAGGAGAAGGTTGAGAAACGCTCGGGTGCTCCAATAGGACCAGAAGCAAACACATCGGGAGATGAAGAGGAATCACATGAGGTAATGATGGTGGAGCAAATTCCTTGGATGCAGGTGTAGCATACATCTTAAGGAAAGAATTACCCGAAGACCCGGTAGAAGCCATGCGAGTTATTCGACGGTCCAAAGCTTTTACTGTGATAAAAGGAGAGCTGTATAAACGAAGTATATCGGGGGTATTGCAAAGACGTGTTACACCCGAAGAAGGAAGAGTTATTCTGAAGTATGTACACGAGGGAGTATGCGGGCACCACGCAAGCAGTCGAGCAATAGCTGCCAAGGTTTTCAGGGTAGGATTTTACTGGTTATCAACAATAGAAGATGCAAAGGACATAGTGCATACCTGTAATGCATGTCAAAGATTTGTAGCAAAGCCTCACTCTCCGACAGTAGAGTTGATGCCAATACCCTTGTCATGGCATTTCGCTCAATGGGGCCTCGATATGGTGGGAAAATTGCATAAGGCGTGGCCAGGAGGATACGAGAATATGCTCGTGGCTGTCGACAAGTTTACCAAGTGGATTGAGGCGAAACCAATAAACTCGCCAGATGCAGCATCGGTGGTAAGCTTCGTCAAAGGAATCATTTTTTGATTTGGCGTCTCTCGTAGCATTGTCACGGACAATGGCAGAAATTTCACTTCCAAGGAATTCAAAGCATATTGCGCAGAGGTAGGCATCAAACTACACTTTGCATCAGTTGCACATCCGCAAACCAATGGTCAAGTCGAGAAAGCAAACGGTATCATTTGCAATGGCATCAAGAAACGGCTGATAACACCTCTGGATAAAGCTCGACACACTTGGCCAGAAGAGTTGCCTAGCGTCCTATCGAGTATACGAACAACACCCAATACATCAACACAGGAAACCCCGTTTTTTCTTGTTCATGGAGCTGAAGCAGTGCTGCCGATAGAAATAGAACACAATTCTCTGAGAGTGGCGGAGTTTGATGAAGAAACTTCGCGAAAAGCACTAGAAGACGATGTCGACGCACTTGATGAGGCCAGAGATGAGGTGCTGTCAAGGGTCACTAAGTACCAGCAAGACTTGAAAATTATCATAGTCGACCATTGCGTCCAAGGTCTTTTCAAGTGGGCGACCTAGTTCTTCGGCTTACTCAAGATAGTCATGAAAAGTTCGAGTCGCCATGGGTTGGACCTTACATCGTCACAGAGGTGATCGCAGGAGGAGCGTATAGGATAAAGGACAAGAAGACAGGGGTCCCAGAGAAAAACCTGTGGAACGTGGCGCAACTTCGACGTTTTTACGCGTAGAAGTCAAAATAGAAACATGCATGTAAACATACATTGTAATGAAAAAGCTCGCGAGTTTTCAGACACACTCTTTTACTTTCAGGGCACCGAGTGGGGCTGAAAGGTTTTTAATGAGTCGGGCTCACGATGCTGCAATATAGTAAAGATATTGGTGATAATATTTTTCTTTGACATGCTCAAAGGTTTACAAACCCGAAAAAATAAACTCGATCTTTACAATATAGAATACAAATTATTTGCCTTGGTTACAAAACCTCGCAAGTAATAAACATACATACGCCCATATAAAATACTCGGGGCTAGAGAAGAAAGAAAAAATAAATGCACATGGTTCTCGCAATATACATACTTCTCGCAATATATAAGACGTTTCTTTGAAAAGAAAAGTTCGGAAGAAGGGACAAGTTCATTCATCTCCTATAAGTTCATCTATTCGTATCATTTCGTTTTCCGTGGGAGCACCCATGGAATCAGCGTAATGGTTGTCGGTGCAATATTCATCATCCATCCGAAGAAGATCTGCAATCATCTTTTCGGCTACAGGCGTTATTTCTTTGTTGATCTTGTCGACATTTCTCCTTCATCTCTTCAATTTAGCGTGACAACGCTCAAGAGTGTCGGACATATCCAGTTTCGGGTGGCAAATTTGTAACATGATCATAGAAAATCTAGCACCAGCAAGTAATTGAGCCTTCACAAAACCATGGATTTGCTCCACACTTTTGAACTTGTTCATCAACTCAGGAAGGGTTTTTGGCTGAGGATTTCGAAGAAACATGGCGTTGTAGACCATGGACAAAGTTCTGGTGCAGAATTCAAGGTACTCCTGTACCTGACCAGCTCGATCTTGAAATCGCATAATTTGTCGGGTCTGCTCTTCGGAAGCCCAGAAGTTGGAGTTATGTTGTTGAGCAAGGCGAAGAAGAATTTCAGATTTTGCATCAACGCGCTGGTCTTCGGCAGTGGCATCCAAGAAAGGGCCTACCAATGTCACAAATTATAATGAGGATTGGAAAATTTGTACACGGATAAAGGAGAGGACTCAAAGGGAAGAACTTACCCACCATATCCAAGCTAGAGTCGTTCAGCAGCTCAAGCATATACTTTTCTCGGGATGTAGCTTGTAAAGCTTCAGCTATTGCAGAATCTTTTCAAACTAAGGCTTCCTGAGCCTGCTGAAGAGCTATCTTTTCTCGTTCGGAAGATTTGCGAGATTGGTCCATGACAATAAGGGATTGTTTCTTCATGACTTGGAGTTGTTTCCGAAGTTCAGATAATTCCAGGAGTCCAGAGTTAACGCACGAGGAATCATCCAATAAAACGTCGTCAGCTATCCGTTTGGAGCAAGACGTAGCAGGGGACGCACGTGATGGCCCAGTGTTCTTAGAATAATTATAAAACACCAACTGTAAGAAGAAAAAGAGTCGACATCAATTACCAGAAATAGCTCATTCCATTTCATTGATAAGTCGAGATATTTACAAAAGTAGGGGTCCATTACAAAAGGTCAACTCCTAATGAGTCGACATAAATAGTCGTATATCATAAGGATATTGACATCTACCAAAAGAAAGAGAGCAAAACAAGGGGGTAAGTTGGTCTACTTGACCTCCGGCTTGCAGGTAGTACTGGAGGAAGCAGCTGGCTTGTATCCGAGGAAGGAGAGAATCTTCTTCGAATGCGGATTGGCAGCCTTTATCAAGGACTGTCATTTCTCCTTGTTTATCCCCTTCGTCTCACCAGCTTTCGCTCAGTCAACATTTTGCTGGCTTTCGGCAACCAGAGCTATAGTACCTTCAACTCCATTCAAGTTCTCCTACCAAAAAGATACCCCAAGATCCTCTTCAGGAGTGAAGCGCTTGGAAAGATCAGAGAAGGTGTCTGGTTGTTGTTTCTTCGGGAAGAAGTAGGGGAAGAGGCGCGTAAATGCGGTCCGCGCATCAGCAATATTGCGGCGCGCCAGATCACCATGAATTTCAAGGAGGGAAAGGGCGTCGAGAAGATGATCCCCTTCAGGCTCTTGAAGTTCAAAATCTCGACCCATCTTCCCTGCTGAAATAAAGCTCGGGTTATCGACAAGTATAAGGAGAGTTAATCCTAAGAAGCGACTCGAGAAAAGTGATCAATAAACTTACTGACAAAACTCCGATTTTGCGATTCAAGGCGGCCAATGACATCCTCTTCACGTGCAATCTGCTGAGTTATCTTCTCGCTTAAAGCAGTTTCAGCTTGATGAAGTCTCTTTCGAAGATCTTCAACAGATGCAGCGTCCTGTTCAGCTTTCTTGCGAGCCTTTTCGCTTTGCTCAAGATTTACGGAAAGATCATTGGCGCGTTTGTTGGCCTTGGAAAGATCCTCTAACAGAAGGAAAACAAGGCAGGAGCATTAAGTCAAAACTGCAATATAGTCTACTCGTTGATAAGTAAAAAACATCACATAAGTATGAAGGTTTTCCTTTCAAGCCTTCGACAGTATTACGGTACCCAATAAATTGAGTACTGAGATTGATGAAGTGTTTCATCAGAGGTTGTAGCAAAAGAGGTGATGTAAAGGTTAAGAGGGGCAACACTCAAAAAACGATACAAAATAGCGGTAAGGGTACTTACATCGTCCAAGGAAGGAGTCGTTGAACTCCCGGCCAAGAAGCTTAATTCCTCGCCAAATTCAATCCTCGCTCTTTTCGGCGAGGAGGCTCGGGGGCTGATGACAGGAGTCAACATCTCCAAGTCTTGCTGATGAGGAGGCGAGGTTTCTTCTGGTGCACGGCGAGCTACTGACAAAACCAAAGTCTGCAACGTGCTTGTTGGAGCAGTCACATTGGCAGCGGGTTCTTCCTCCTCTCCGCCACTGTCCACAAAAGAAGATGAGGATATTCACAAACAGTATATACAAAAAATAAAAAAGGGGGTAGGATAGCTTACGAACTAATCATGGCATCATCATAGGGACAGAAGGCACCCTCTTCCTCGGGAGAAGCTTCCTCGACAGGCGACCCGCTGGGTTTGGAGGTGCCGGAATCTTCAACTTCACCCCTCTTCCTTTTTCTCTGTGGAGAAGCTGCGGAAGGAGGAGAGTGTGAATATTTGGTAGCCTTCGAGTCTATTTATTTGTCAGAAGAATCCGCGGACCTGTGAGATCCCGTGACTTCACTTTCAGGGCGAGGAGCGCCCTGAGCATCGTCGGTAACGACGATCCGTTTGTCGACCTCCCCACCTTCAGGTAAGGGAGGGAGAGAGGATAAATTTTGATGGTTCTGTAGAAGAACAAGTCAACAACAAGGGACAGTTCAGAAAGACAGGTGGATAGCAACAACAAGATAAGCAAGATAGCAGTCGAAATTTGAATCAAAGTCGAGAAAGCAAGTTAATAAAGATAGTAGTCGAAAAAATAGAAAACTCGAGAGACAAGTTACTTACATGGGGGAGGGCGTTGGTGCCGCTGAATGGCTCCACGCGACAGGAGGTTGGAACTGTGTCTTTGTTGCTAAGCGACGAGAAACGTCGAACAAGCTTCTCCAAATCCTTCACAGAGAGATCTTTGGATATGCGGTTGACATCCTTCTCGCCAGCATACATCTAGAGGGGGTTTTGCGAGCCTGTAGAGGCTGCACCCTGATCCTAAGGAAATGCGCAGTAATTTGAACACCCGACATTTCCTTACCGCAGGTGTTCTGAAGCTCATGGATGCGCTTCATCAGCGCATCTGTCGCCATGTTTTCCTGTTCGATAGCTTCCGCGTCCCATGAACGGCGCCGAAGGATTTTTGCGTCACCATTGAAGGGCGCGGCATTATATTCCTACGAGCCAAGGTACTCCTCGCGGATGTATAGCCACCTCCTGCGCCACCCTTGGACAGAGTCGGGGAATTTGACGTCGAAATAATCGACGTCAGAGCGTACACAGATAACAACACCCCCTACATTGTAGTTGGTGTTGTGAGAGTTGTTGCGGCGAATGTAGAAAATGCGTTTCCACATGGCCCAATTCAGATGGGTCCCGAGAAAGCATTCGCAGAGGGTAATGAAGATGGAGATATGGAGGATGGAATTGGGAGTCAGCTGATGTAGCTGCAGTCCGTAAACAAAAAGCAATCCACGGAGGAATTCGTGGATGGGGGAGACAGGCCGCGGATGAGGTGGTCGAAAAAAGTTACCCGATAGCCGATGCGAGTTGTTGGGAAGCTCTCCTCCCGAGGGAAGAGCAGTCCTTCTTCCTTCTTGGTCAGCCCGAGCTTCTTCAGCATGTTGACATCCTGATTGGAGATCTTGGATCTCTCCCATCCGGAGATCTCGAAGTTATCCGTCGCCATGGTGGTTTCTGGAGTGGAGTGCCTTGTGAGCCTTGTCCGCGGTGGCATCAAAGTAAGCGCTGGAGAGATTGAGGAGGAGCACGGGCGCAAGAGCTTGGTGTTTGCAATGGAAGCTTTGGAGAGAGAGGATAGGAGCGTGTCGCAACGAAGGGGATTTTTGAGGAAGGCGATGGCTATTTGTATCGAATCACTAAACCGCTGCGCTGTTGGATGATGGAGAAATAGATTCAGCGGCGTACACGTTTGACCATGTGTAAAATAGTCTTTTTACTATGAAATAACTAGACATGCGCTATAGCGCGCGTGCCAGGGAAAGTGGAAGACGTGTCCCCACTTGCGTAACGTGTCAAACGACGCAGTGGTGAGGGTCCGCATGTCAGCCATAGAATGGATTTTCGCACCTTCCCAACACATCGATCATGGCTATCGTCAACATTGATGTCACCATATGAGAAATTTCGACTTCAGTTCTTCCAAAGTTTGGTGGCAAAGGAGTTCTTATGATACAGACAAAATTATTTCGGGAGCCTTTGATCAAATACAAGTTTCGTTCAAATGCTCGGGGGCTACTTTTTGTAGGAAATATGATATGGAGTTGATTCAAAAGATAGCAAAGGTGAGCCTACAGCCAAGTATGAATCCTTGACTGTAGCCTCGGGGGTTACTCCCATCGGAGCGCTAGGCGCGCACCCGATAAAGATGGAAGTACTATAAAAAAAATTGACAATATATCGATAAAGATACTAAAAAAGGTGTGTCTACAACCAAGTACAAGCACTTGGATGTAGCCTCGGGCGCTACTCCCATCGGGAACGCTGTTCGCGTACCCGATGAATTTGAAGAAGTCATGGTGAGCATATTTCGAGTTATGATATAACTCTTCATATACTCCCATCGGGAGGACAAAGTGAAAAATATAAAAGTCATCGTATGACTCGAGCAAATGTGCTATTCCAGTAGCCGAAAAAGTCACTCGACAATATATTCTTAGAGCGCCTGAGTCGCGATTTAATCTCTGAATGTCGCAATACTTTGCGAAGGTAAGACCCCAGGATCTGTCCTGCGCGGCGTGGCATCGCACCCGAATGCGCTCTGCTACTTTTTTTCGTATCAACAGATGCAAAGAAAAATCCTAACGGACGCGTTAGGTACCCGATAAAATGCGACTGGAGTTCAGCATATGGTAAGACCTTAAGCGGCACATGTCGAAACTACGCCAGTATACCGAGATCATGTCCAGGGACTTGATCTTGAAGTAGGTATTTGCGGGGTTACACCAGAGCAGTTAACTGGTACCTGATCCGTCAGATGAGCCAGCCCCAATTACCGTTATCCCTGTACAATATATGATTGATTTATGAAAGTCATTTGATAACTCAAAAAAATCAAGTATAAATTATAATGATGGAGATTTTCCCCGATTCTTCGATTCAAGCAAAATCTCGGGGGCTACTGACATAGGCAACCCCAATGGGCCTGCCGAAGATGGTACCCGGGGTTTACTGAAGGCCCACGACCCGAAGTTATGAAGCCCGGAAGTCCAATTAAGAGATAGTTTGGAAAGATAGACTTGTAATAGGAATAATGACTTGTACTATTACGGGACGAACTCAAAGAGTCTCCCGGACTTTGTAACTTGTACATCACGAAACCCCCGGCTCCGTCTCCTATATAAGGGGTAGTCGAGGGAGAAAGAGAGGATCGATTTCATTGTCAACAAAACCCTAGTTTTCTAGCAGTTGAGTACTTTTCCGGCTGAACCCTCGAGATCTACTTGCCCTCTACTTCCTACGAAAACCCTAGTCTACAATATGTAGGCATTGACAAGTCAATACCTTATCACCTAGGCAACATGGGCCACGCCACGTCGCACGCATCTTTCGAGTCGGTTACAGATAGCCCACGGTCCGGGAGCGACCCGAACCGACTAACTGCGACGCGTCCGTCTAAGACCCTATTCGTTTTCCTGAGCTACAAAAAGTAAGGAAAGTCTCGGCTCGAGGCTCAATCCACTCACCACGAGCACGGCGCGCGTCGTGACGTGTTGTGTCGAGACGAGACGAGCGAACGAGGAGGAGGAGCGCGCGTGAACCACTCATGTTCTTACTCACTTACTAGTGGTGGAACAACCCACCATATAAGGTGGTCTAACTTCCTCCCAACTTTCCATGTGGGACTAAACTTTCCACCTCTTGCCACTCCCTAGTGAGATGCCACCCACTTGGGCTCAAACTCACATGGGCTGCCACAATGTGGGCTTTGAGATTTATAGGGAAATCTGAAATCTAATGTGGGTCACTAAAAGTGGACCCAATATTTCAACAATCCACCACTAGATCTCAAATGCCCAATTAGAGATTTACAAATATTCACTGCTTGTTTATATACCAGTGATTTAGCGGAGACTGTTAAGTTGAACTTCCGTCTAGAACCTTAAGCTACATCCATTCACACTTGAACAATGGACTGAGCCTTGAATTGCAAGTTTTGCGTGAACAGGGTTTCACTCAAAGTCATAACCAGTACATGGCTACCATTAGCCTACCCCGTGGGTGAAGCATATGTGTCATACTTCGTGGTCTCTTCATGAGTTTACTAGAGATCACCCAAATCTCATAGATTGCGACGTTTAACAATCGGACTCATATAGGTGTGTTATTTCAAGAATACTCTGTAGAACAACATCTTTGCTAAAATAGCCAACATAAACACATTAAGGCTTGTTACCAACCTGCCTTACAACAATTGAGAGTTGTGCATCTTCACATAGAAATGGTTACATAATACTCTCCTCAATTAAACCACCAGTTTGTTCTTCCCATGTCCTAATTCACGGGATCTCCGATCACAAAGGTTGGGTTACCACTATGGTGTAACATCAACAGGTCTCAAACCCATCTCCCTCGATGCCCTTTCTATCACATTACGTGATAGTCCCTTTGTAAAGGGATCTTCTAGGTTTTTGTCTGTTTGAATATATGTAACAGTTATTACTCTGGAGTTTCGCAATTTCCTGACAGACTTCAAATGTATTTTGACGTGTCTTGATGATTTCGCGTTATCCTTAGAATTGTTCATTGGGATTTCTATTTCCGTGCCCTTGGTTCCTTAGTTGTGCTCAGTTTTCCCCAGCTCCTTAGTTTTTCCTCAGTTTTCCCCAAGTCCTTGTTTGAAACCCGCAGAAGCAGCTCCGACGGCAGGAATCCGTTAAGTTGACCGTTCCGTGCTGACGAGTGGGGTCGTGTTGTTTGTGGGGTCGCGTCGTGTGGGGCTAGTAGGAAGGAACCGCGTGGGATAGGACGAGACCATGTTTGTGTGGCCGTAGCGTGTGGGGCCGTAGCGTGTGGAGCCGTGTGGGTCCGGGACGTGGGCACGAGTGGTTTCTGTCTCTTTTGCCCAGATTAGCAATTTTCAATGTACCTTTTTCCTCTCTCTCTCGCTCGATCTCATTCCTATTTGATAGCCCAAATTGGTAGCAAATCTAGAGCAGCTTCTCCTTCTGTTTTTTAACGCCATTCATTTCTTTATGCCTTCGTTTTTACCCAATCAGGTAGGAAATCTAGGGCACAAATCCAGAGAAAATATAGGATAAGATTGCATAGAGCAGCCAACATAGCATAGATATATTCACGACAGAACCAACAGTAGTACTGATAGAACCCTACAACATAAGCTACATTTTACATGAATTTAAGCTGCTCTACAGATAGAGCAGTCACATACAAAGAGTGCAGTAGGCATGTTCAAGGCCTCCAGGTTGCGCCTGTGACTCGCCTGGAGGTTGCGCAGGTGAATCCCAAGTGCTTTGTGTTTGGCCATAAACGCATGCACGTTCACCGTCGTTCCAACTCTAGCACCGCATCTGCCAATGGATTCAGCATGGGTTCACCAGGCAGTTGAAGTCGGTGGCACGGAGCTCCTGTTACAGAAGGGGCACTTGTAAATGCCTCGAGCAAAGGGGCCATCGTAATGGCCGGACTGCAGCCTCCTGAGGACGTGACGAGTCTTGGTGTGGAAGGACTCGTCGTCGCTATCGACGTCGCTGCTCTGCACCTGTCACGTAGCACCAAAGATCGTGCAAAAAACATGGAGTCAATTGCAACGATGATGGAACAGAGAGTGAACAAAGATCATGCATGATAATATGGGCTCGAAAAAAAGAGGTAGCCTCAGTTACATTGGACACACTTATATCCAGGATTTGAGTCAGTAAACCAAAGATCATGCACAACAAATTTGAACACACCAATTGTTTACTGACCAAACCCTGAATCAATTTGTGCCCAAATATTCATCATCATCGGCACAAATCTTAAACAAAAGCAAATCACAAGCACTAATAACGCAAGATCTAACACAAAAGGATTGAACTAGGAACAGACACACCCTAATAACGCTAGATCTAACACAAATGGATTGAACTAGGAACAGACGAACCCTAATAACGCTAGATCTAACACAAAAGGATTGAAATGGGATAAGAACAAGGGAGCAAAGGGTTACCTCCGGCTCGTCGTCGACGATGCTGGTGTCGTAGGGGTTCTCCGGCGCGACGTACGGGACTGGTTCGTACGGGTCCCAAGCGACGGGGGCCTGGATGGGGGCCTGGACGGTGGCGGCGGCCGATGCGCCGGCGGCTGATGCGCTGACTGCTACATTGGAAGCAGCGACAGGGGCCTGGACGGGGGCAGCGGCCGATGCGCCGGCGGCTGATGCGCCGACAATGGGCATCTCATTCTTCTCCATCGCCGGCGGTTTTCTTCGGGGTTTTTTCTTCGGTTGTGGAGAAGATGATGGGACAGGAGAGGCGGTTGCAGTGAGAACGTGCGTCGAGGGAGAGGAAAAGGGCTCTATAAAGACGAAGGTGGCGTGTACCGCAACACGCGTCCGCTATGCACGGCTGCAGCGTGCACCGCGACACGAGTCTATCCCGGGGACGTGTGGTGTACTCGCTATAACCTCGGGCCTTATACAGAAATTTTATCTGTACTCAGTTTTCCCCTCGAGTACTTAGACTGGCAAGTGCAATATACTCAGTTTTACCCTCAAGTAGCTAGTCAACAGAGAGTCAACAAATGAGATTAACATATCTAACTGAGGCATTTCATGCGCAAAAAAATTCAAAAAAATAAAAACATAGTGGCACCTACTCATGGAGTCTTCCTACGCAACCTGCCACCAAGAAAACCTTAACAAAAATATATAAATCAAGTTTTACCACAAATTGCCACTTCTCAGAATCACTAGTGTAGCTATGAAGATGCATGGTTTTCCACTCAAACCCCTTTGCAAAACATCTTCCCCAAAAACATAGTTTGTCTAAATGATGCCATAATTGTCACACTCATGTATATTTGAATTGCAAATAATTTGATGTAGCCCAATATGAATTATATTGTACAAAACACGCATTTTTCATTTTGTAATTATTTTTGTTTGAATCCCTTAGTCTATTTACTATTTATGTGCCCTTGGATTGTTAGTACTACTAAGTTTTGCCCTCAAGTTCTGTCACAAATGCTCTCAGAAGCCCAAACTTATCCTGATTGGTTGAGCCGTTGTCACACGGATCGACTCCATGAACTGTTGATCAACTGATCTAACGGGCAGTATACCCCTCCCCGTCTCTTCGTGGCCACCCCTCTCTCTCTCTTCATGGCCACCCCTCTCTCTCTGTCGGTGGATGCATTATTGTCACCCCTCTAACAATTATCAACTATCTTTCGCTTTCCTTTTTCTTTTAGGGGATATAGTTTTGGCATATAGTTTTAGTAATTTGAAACGGCCCAAAAGTGGTATAATTTTGGTATAAACATGAGGCATACATATTTGCGGATTTCGGTGAATGCATTATTGTCACCCCCTAACAATTATCAACTATCTTTCGCTTTCCTTTTTCTTTTAGGGGATATAGTTTTGGCATATAGTTTCGGTAATTTGAAACGGCCCAAAAGTGGTATAATTTCGGTATAAACATGAGGCATACATATTTGCGGATTTCGGTGAATGCATTATTTTCACCCCTCTAACAATTATCAACTATCTTTCGCTTTCCTTTTTCTTTTAGGGGATATAGTTTTGGCATATAGTTTCGGTAATTTGAAACGGCCCAAAAGTGGTATAATTTCTTTATAAACATGAGGCATACATATTTGCGGATTTCGGTGAATGCATTATTGTCACCCCTCTAACAATTATCAACTATCTTTCGCTTTCCTTTTTCTTTTAGGGGATATAGTTTTGGCATATAGTTTCGGTAATTTGAAACGGCACACACTAATATAGTTCGGTGAGCAATGATAAGAATCCCTTGTATAAACATGAGGCATACATAAAGCATTCCAATATAGTTGGTAATTTCGGTGAATGCACACACTAACCATGAAAACAACTACAAGTACATGTAACTGAATAATGAATTTGTAACAAGGTATCCCTTGTAACAACTTCTAGCGCCTGGTGAGCAATGATAAGAATCCGATTGCAATTATACAACAGAAAAAACAACCAGCCATCAGATTAGCTTGCTTCTTCAACTCGATCAGCTGCCTTAACTGCTTGTTCATTTTCTCCAGTTCTCCCTTCACTTCCACCAGTCCTACATTGGGAGCATTAGGCATAATCGGAACGGCTCCTCTCTCCGCCGCATTCTCTACAGCAAGTCCCCCCTCCCAAATTGCGCTCCCCAATAGCGCCAATTGATTCCTGCAATTGAAGCCTCTGAACGTACACATCGATCCACTCGAAATGCCTGCATTTCTTCAGGATCTGAAAACAACAACGGGAACCCTAAATCCCAAATTCGAGGGAATAGCAAGAAAATCGAGAGAAAACAGAGAAATTGGAGCGAAATCTAACCTTATCCCCCTCTCTATATGGCAAGCTCTCGCATGCAAGGAACTCACGTCCACGGTTGCCGTTCTCGTCCGTCTTATAGATCGACCGCTTTAGAGGCTCCTGGCGTGGGCAGTCAGGGCATCTTGTCAAAGGCACGGGTCCATACTGCGGCCATGAAGAACGGGAGGTTGAAGAGAAACTAGACATCACCTGCCTGCCGGAGAAGGGCTGCCGCTGGCGGAGAAGAAGAACAACGGGGCGCGGGGAAAGAAAGGGGAAGCAATGGCACGGGCACGGGCGCGGGGCTGGCTCGCGCTCCCATTTTGCAACAGTCACCTGGGTAAGCTGTGGGTCCGGCGCACTTAACATGGACAAGTTGTGGGTCCCATGATGATCTGGATAAGTGAAGACGTGTCCACTGCGGGGCACCAACATCGGCCCCACTTGCCAGCACCAACCAACGTCAACTAAACGGGATTCCTTCCGTCTGAGCTCCTTCTGCGGGTTTCAGACAAGGTCTTGGGGAAAACTGAGGAAAAACTAAGGGGCTGGGGAAAACTGAGCACAACTAAGGAGCCAGGGGCACGAAAATAGAAATCCCTTGTTCATTTTGACAATTGAAGTTTGATTGTCACAATCCAAAAGGATTGCCGGTACAGGTTTTTCAACCACATGCAAGTCCATCAAGAGCTCATGCAACCATTCTGATTCAAAAGTGGTTGTGTCCAAAACAGTAAGTTCTGCTTCCATAGTTGACCTCGTCAATATGGTTTTCTTGCAAGATCTCCATGATACTGCGCCACCTCCAAAGGTAAATACATACCCGCTAGTGGCGTAGAGATCAGCACATTAGTGATCCAATTTGAATCACTATATCCTTCAAGCACAGCTGGGTGCCCTGAATAGTGAATCCCATAACTCATTGTACCACATAGGTAGCGCATGACCCTATCAAGTGCATGCCAATGATCAGTACCCGGGTTTGACATGAACCTACTCAACTTGCTAACAGCAAAAGAGATGTCAGGTCTAGTCGAGCTCGCTAAGTACATTTGTGAGCCAACGATCTGAGAATATCTCAATTGATCTACGGCAATCCTCCGGTTCTTGCGCAATGTCACACTGGGATCATAAGGTGTTGGAGAAGTCTTGCTATCAATATAGCCGAACCAGCTCAAGAACTTCTCAACATAATGGGATTGCGTTAGAATAATCCCACTCTCGTTCTTAATAAGCTTGATGTTCAGAATCACATCAGCTTCTTCCAGGTCTTTCATACCAAAGCACTTTGACAAGAAAGACTTGACCTCGCGTATTACTTTCATGTTTGTACCAAATATCAGAATATCATCCACATACAAACACAGTATAACACCTTCGCCCCCACCATGGCGATAGTAAACGCACTTGTCAGCCTCATTGACAACAAAGCCTACAGAAGTTAAAGTTCTGTCAAACTTCTCATGCCATTGCTTAGGTGCTTGTTTCAGGCCATATAAAGATTTCAGCAACTTGCACACCTTTATTTCTTCACCTTTTACTACAAACCCATCAGGCTGATTGATACGTCTACAACGTATCGATAATTTCTTATGTTCCATGCTACTTTATTGATGATACCTACATGTTTTATACATACTTTATGTCATATTTATGCATTTTCCGGCACTAACCTATTAACAAGATGCCGAAGAGCCAGTTGTTGTTTTCTGCTGTTTTTGGTTTCAGAAATCCTAGTAAGGAAATATTCTCGAAATTGGACGAAATCAACGCCCAGGATCTTATTTTTCCACGAAGCTTCCAGAAGTCCGGAGAGGAAACGAAGTGGGGCGACGAGGCAGCCACACACCAGGGCGGCGCGGCCCAGGCCCTGGCCGCGCCGGCCTGTGGTGTGGGCCCCTCGTGGCGCCCCTAAACCTACCCTTCCGCCTACTTAAGCCTTCGTCGAGAATAACTCCAGTACCGAGCGCCACGATACGGAAAACCTTCCAGAGACGCCGCCGCCGCCAATCCCATCTCGGGGAATTCAGGAGATCGCCTCCGGCACCCTGCCGGAGAGGGGAATCATCTCCCGGAGGACTCTTCACCGCCATGGTCGCCTCCGGAGTGATGTGTGAGTAGTTCACCCCTGGACTATGGGTCCATAGCAGTAGCTAGTTGGTCGTCTTCTCCTAATTGTGCTATCATTGTTGGATCTTGTGAGCTGTCTAACATGATCAAGATCATCTATCTGTAATGCTACATGTTGCGTTTGTTGGGATCTGATGAATATGGAATACTATGCTATGTTGATTATCAATCTATCATCTATGTGTTGTTTATGATCTTGCATGCTCTCCGTTGCTAGTAGAGGCTCTGGCCAAGTTTTTGCTTGTAACTCCAAGAGGCAGTATTTATGCTCGATAGTGGGTTCATGCCTCCATTAAACTGGGAGTGACAGCAACCTCTAAGGTTGTGGATGTGCTGTTGCCACTAGGGATAAAACATCAATGCTATGTCTAAGGATATATTTGTTGATTACATTACGCACCATACTTAATGCAATTGTCTGTTGTTTGCAACTTAATACTGGAGGGGGTTCGGATGATAACCTGAAGGTGGACTTTTTAGGCATAGATGCATACTGGATAGCGGTATATGTACTTTGTCGTAAAGCCCAATTAAATCTCACAATACTCATCATAACATGTATGTGCATGGTCATGCCCTCTTTATTTATCAATTTCCCAACTGTAATTTGTTCACCCAACATGCTTATTCTTATGGGAGAGACACATCTAGTGAACTGTGGACCCCGGTCCATTCTTTTACATCGAATACAATCAACTGCAATACTCGTTCTACTGTTCTCTGCAAACAATCATCATCCACACTATACATCTAATCCTTTGTTACAGCAAGCCGGTGAGATCGACAACCTCACTGTTACGTTGGGACAAAGTATCTTGGTTGTGTTGTGCAGATTCCACGTTGGCGCCGGAATCCCTGGTATTGCGCCGCACTACACTCCGCCGCCATCAACCTTCAACGTGCTTCTTGGCTCCTACTGGTTCGATAAACCTTGGTTTCTTACTGAGGGAAAACTTGCCGCTGTACGCATCACACCTTCCTCTTGGGGTTCCCAATGGACGCGTGCTGTACGCGCATCAAGACTGTTTTCTGGCGCCGTTGCCGGGGAGATCAAGACACGCTGCAAGGGGAGTCTCCACCTCCAATCTCTTTACTTTGTTTTTGTCTTGCTTTTACTTTTATTTACTAATTTGTTTGCTGCACTAAAACAAAACACAAAAAAATTAGTTGCTAGCTTTACTTTATTTGCTATCTTGTTTGCCATATTAATAACACAAAAAAATTAGTTACTTGCATTTACTTTATCTAGTTTGCTTTATTTACTATTGCTAAAATGGGTACTCCTGAAAATACTAAGTTGTGTGACTTCACAACTACAAATAATAATGATTTCTTATGCACACCTATTGCTCCACCTGCTACTACAGCAGAATTCTTTGAAATTAAACCTGCTTTACTAAATCTTGTTATGCGAGAGCAATTTTCTGGTGTTAGTTCTGATAATGCTGCTGCCCATCTTGTTGAATTATGTGAAATGCAAAAGTATAAGGATGTAGATGGTGACATTATAAAATTAAAATTGTTTCCTTTCTCACTAAGAGGAAGAGCTAAATATTGGTTGCTATCTCTGCCTAAGAATAGTATTGATTCATGGACTAAATGCAAGGATGCTTTCATTGGTAGATATTATCCTCCTGCTAAAATTATATCTTTGAGGAGTAGCATAATGAATTTTAAACAATTGGATAATGAGCATGTTGCCCAAGCATGGGAAAGAATGAAATCTTTGGTTAAAAATTGCCCAACCCATGGACTGACTACTTGGATGATCATCCAAACCTTTTATGCAGGACTGAATTTTTCTTCGCGGAACTTATTGGATTCAGCTGCTGGAGGTACTTTTATGTCCATCACTCTAGGCGACGCAACAAAGCTTCTTGATAATATGATGATTAATTACTCTGAATGGCACACGGAAAGAGCTCCACAAGGTAAGAAGGTAAATTCTGTCGAAGAAACCTCCTCCTTGAGTGATAAGATTGATGCTATTATGTATATGCTTGTGAATGGTAGGACTAATGTTGATCCTAATAATGTTCCGTTAGCTTCATTGGTTGCCCAAGAAGAACATGTTGATGTAAACTTCATTAAAAATAATAATTTCAACAACAATGCTTATCAGAACAATTCTAGTAACAACTATAGGCCATATCCTTATAATAATGGTAACGGTTATGGTAATTCTTATGGGAATTCTTACAACAATAATAGGAATAAACCCCATGGACTTGAAGCCATGCTTAAAGAATTTATTAGTACACAAACTGCTTTTAACAAATCTGTTGAAGAAAAGCTTGGGAAAATTGATATACTTGCTTCTAAAGTTGATAGTCTTGCTGCTGATGTTGATCTTTTGAAATCGAAAGTTATGCCTAATGAAAATAATGATATTAAGTCATTTGCTACAGCAAATGCCATCCAAGTTAGAATTAATGAGAATATAATATTGATGGCCGAATTGCGTGCTAGGTGGGAGAAAGAAGAAAATGCTAAAGAAGATAATATAGCTAAAGTTTGGACTATTACCACCACTAGCAATGCTAATGCTCCACATGTTTCTGCACCTCCTACTATCAATGGTAAAATAATTGGTGTTGGCAATGTTTCCACTTCTAATGCAAAGCCTGCAAAACTGCCGGAAACCGATAAAACTGCTGAATTTTTTTCCAACATTGGGGACAATGATCCCATTGCTTTAGATTATAATGGTTTAGATTTTGATGATTGCCACATCTCTGAAGTTATAAAGTTCTTACAAAAACTTGCTAAGAGTCCTAATGCTAGTGCTATAAATTTGGCCTTTACAAAACATATTACAAATGCTCTCATAAAAGCTAGAGAAGAGAAATTAAATCGCGAAGCTTCTATTCCTAGGAAGTTAGAGGATGGTTGGGAGCCCATCATTAAGATGAAGGTCAATGACTTTGATTGTAATGCTTTATGTGATCTTGGTGCAAGTATTTCCGTTATGCCTAGAAAAATCTATAATATGCTTGACTTGCCACCATTGAAAAATTGTTATTTGGATGTTAATCTTGCTGATAACTCCACAAAGAAACCTTTGGGGAGAGTTGATAATGTTCGCATTACGGTTAACAATAATCTTGTCCCCGTTGATTTTGTTGTCTTGGATATTGAATGCAATGCATCTTGTCCCATTATATTGGGAAGATCTTTTCTTCGAACTGTTGGTGCTATTATTGATATGAAGGAAGGTAATATTAAATATCAATTTCCTCTCAAGAAAGGTATGGAACACTTTCCTAGAAATAGAATGAAGTTACCTTTTGATTCTATCATTAGAACAAATTATGATGTTGATGCATCATCTCTTGATAACACTTGATACACACTTTCTGCGCCTAGCTGAAAGGCGTTAAAAAAAGCGCTTATGGGAGACAACCCATGATTTTACTACTGCACTTTTTTTTAATATTTGAGTCTTGGAAGTTGTTACTACTATAGCAACCTCTCCTTATCTTAGTTTTGTTGCATTGTTGTGCCAAGTAAAGTCTTTGATAGTAAGGTTCATACTAGATTTGGATTACTGCGCAGAAACAGATTTCTTGCTGTCACGAATCTGGGCAGAATTCTCTGTAGGTAACTCAGAAAATTCTGAAAATTTACGTGAGTGATCCTCAGATATGTACGCAACTTTAATTCAATTTGAGCATTTTCATTTGAGCAAGCCTGGTGCCTCTTATAAATTCGTCTTTACGGACTGTTCTGTTTTGACAGATTCTGCCTTTTATTTCGCATTGCCTGTTTTGCTATGCTTGATGGATTTTTCTATTCCATTAACTTTCAGTAGCTTTGTGCAATGTCCAGAAGTGTTAAGAATGATTATGTCACCTCTGAACATGTGAATTTTGATTATGCACTAACCCTCTAATGAGTTGTTTTGAGTTTGGTGTGGAGGAAGTTTTTAAGGATCAAGAGAGGAGGATGATACAATATGATCAAGGAGAGTGAAAGCTCTAAGCTTGGGGATGCCCCGGTGGTTCATCCCTGCATATTTCAAGAATACTCAAGCGTCTAAGCTTGGGGATGCCCAAGGCATCCCCTTCTTCATCGACAACATTATCAGGTTCCTCTAGTGAAACTATATTTTTATTCCATCACATCTTATGTACTTTGCTTGGAGCGTCTGTATGCTTTTGTTTTTGTTTTGTTTGAATAAAGTTGGATCCTAGCATTCATTGTGTGGGAGAGATACACGCTCTGCTGTTGCATATGGACAAATATGTCCTTAGGCTTTACTCATAATGTTCATGGCGATGGTTAAACTGCTTCGTTAAATTGTTATATGGTTGGAAACGGGAAATGCTACATGTGGTAATTGGTAAAATAACTTGAATAATGTGATACTTGGCAATTGTTGTGCTCATGTTTAAGCTCTTGCATCATATACTTTGCACCTATTAATGAAGAAATACATAGAGCTTGCTAAAATTTGGTTTGCATAATTGGTCTCTCTAAGGTCTAGATATTTTCTAGTAAGGGTCGAACAACAAGGAAGACGGTGTAGAGTCTTATAATGCTTACAATATGTCTTTTATGTGAGTTTTGCTGTACCGGTTCATACTTGTGTTTGTTTCAAATAACCTTGCTAGCCTAAGCCTTGTATCGAGAGGGAATACTTCTCATGCATCCAAAATCCTTGAGCCAAACACTATGCCACTTGTGTCCACCATACCTACCTACTACATGGTATTTCTCCGCCATTCCAAAGTAAATTGCTTGAGTGCTATCTTTAAAATTTATATTCTTTATCTTTGCAATATATAGCTCATGGGACAAATAGCCTAAAAACTATTGTGGTATTGAATATGTACTTATGCATCTTATTTCTTATTAAGTTGCTTGTTGAGCGATAACCATGTTCCTGGGGACGCCATCAACTACTCTTTGTTGAATATCATGTGAGTTGCTATGCATGTTCGTCTTGTCTGAAGTAAGGGCGATTTACCATGAGTTGAATGGTTTGAGCATGCATATTGTTAGAGAAGAACATTGGGCCGCTAACTAAAGCCATGATCCATGGTGGAAGTTTCAGTTTTGGACAAATATCCTCAATCTCTTATGAGAATATTAATTGTTGCTAAATGCTTATGGATTAAAGAGGAGTCCATTATCTGTTGTCTATGTTGTCCCGGTATGGATGTCTAAGTTGAGAATAATCAAAAGCGAGAAATCCAATGCGAGCTTTCTCCTTAGACCTTTGTACAGGCGGCATAGAGGTACCCCTTTGTGATACTTGGTTAAAATATATGTATTGCGGTGATAATCCAGGTAATCCGAGCTAATTAGGACAAGGTGCGGGCACTATTGGTATACTATGCATGAGGCTTGCAACTTGTAGGATATAATTTACATGATACATATGCTTTATTACTACCGTTGACAAAATTGTTTCTTGTTTTCAAAATCAAAGCTCTAGCACAAACATAGCAATCAATGCTTCCCTCTGCGAAGGGCCTTTCTTCTACTTTTATGTTGATTCAGTTCACCTATTTCTCTCCATCTCAAGAAGCAAACACTTGTGTGAACTGTGCATTGATTCCTACATACTTTCATATTGCACTTATTATATTACTTTATGCTGACAATATCCATGCGATATACATGTTATAAGTTGAAAGCAATCGCTGAAACTTAATCTTCCTTTGTGTTGCTTCAATACCTTTACTTTGAATTTATTGCTTTATGAGTTAACTCTTATGCAAGACTTATTGATGCTTGTCTTGAAAGTACTACTCATGAAAAGTCTTTGCTATATGATTCAATTGTTTACTCATTGCATTAACATTGCTTCGAATCACTGCATTCATTACATGTGCTTACAATAGTATGATCAAGATTATGATGGCATGTCACTTCAGAAATTATCTTTGTTATCGTTTACCTACTCGGGACGAGTAGGAACTAAGATTGGGGATGCTGATACGTCTCCAACATATCGATAATTTCTTATGTTCCATGCTACTTTATTGATGACTAGATGACCCGTTGCGCTATCGCGCAAATGGCATAGCGCAAATGGCATAATCAACTCAAAATTTAAACCATAAGTTCTATCTTATTTTAGTATCAAGAATTATGCCGGAACTTAACTACTTCGATATCTTGCAAACACGCCATTTCATTGAGATGATGCAGTAAGATATGATAATTTAGTACGATTTCACACTATTTTTTTCAGCTTTTGTATAATCTCCCGTACCAAAGTATGGTTATTGTACCTAAAGAGGTAGCATCATAAAAGAAGTATCATAGGACAATTACTAATTTCAAGAAGAATGTTTCTATTTATTGTGAGTAGCAAGAAAGAAAAGATTTGGTTCAAGATTTTAAACACCTTAGATGATACCACAGGAACAAGAAACTACAAATAATGTTTGCCGCACGTAAAAAAATTCTAGCACTATTCTCGGATGATACAACCCATCTTACTCTACACCTTCCTCCATTCCCTCAACCCCATCTAATCCACTGACCAAGTAATCTATCGCGGCCATCCACCCCATCAGCTACGGCCACCCACGCCATTAGCCATCCACTGCTCGCCCCAACATTTACCTAACACTTGATAGAGGATAAAACAGATTAAACATTTCAAAATTGTAAGATAATATGTTGTAATTTACGAATCAAAACATAAGACATTTAGAGGAATAGTAGGAAATCCTAAAACCCGATGCGCCACTGGCACAAAAGGCAAGACAATATTCAAGCCAAGATTTACCAACATGAGGCAATCTTTTCATACCTCGATCGCCATAGTTTCCATATAATGGAGTCACAAATCAAGATTCGGTCCTGCAGGCTTTCATGAGAGAAGAAATCATCTGAAGGAGATGCTCAATGACAGATCTCTGAGATATAATAGCAACAATATATATATTGAAAATATTCACCATTATATAATTAGAGATACGCCATACAATGAGAAAAAAATGGTAAGAGGAGATAGAGGCACTCATCTGCTGAGAGCAGAAAAACGAGTGAGGCATATGAAGCTAACCACCGTGTTCTTCCCCGACTCACAAACCTTCGCCGCTCCACGCGTCCACCTGCACCATGGAGGCTCCCAGGCGTGCAAACTGATCATATACAGTCATGTTCACATAAATATTTCTCCAAAAAGCTGCCAGTTGCAAAAAAAATGCAACCCGAGCCTAGAATAATATACCTGTTGAGTATCAATTTGTCTACAGGTGATGTCGCTCTCAACAGATAATATCCACCTACAATACATATGTAGTATCATATTCCTTGAATATGATAAATAACCTAGTGGACACTTTTAGAAATATCGGTTGCTAGTGTACTATCAAAAATTGCATTGATGCCTAGCGAGAAAAGTCGTGTTACTTACCGGAAGTGGGTGATTACATATAGACCCTGCACTCATAGGAGAAGTTTCACTGAAGAGTACATAACAAAGAGTACATAACAGTAAGACATTTAATCGACCACCAGCTCCACAACCTTCATCCTTGATATCACCAACTGCATACTCAAAGGAAAAGCCCATGTATCAAGCAATAATTATTTGGGGGTAAACTTGAACCAAATGGGTATCTTTTAGGGACATCAAATCTGAAAATTCATTGGTTAAATCAATCTGGCAACCTGCACCTTCCAGATTATGGCCTATATATTCAAACCTCTAGATAGTAACACTAATTCATCAATAGGCGGCAATAAGTAATTAAGTAAGCTGTCGTCCATAGGCTAACACGACAGGAAAACTATTGTCCACTTGCTTCATATGCCAATCATGTTAGCAGGTACACACAACAAAATTATAGACATTTGAAAGACTATTACTGACATGTGATTTTGATGTAAGGCTACTCACCGGTTCAGAGCTAGCCGAATTCATAAAAGGGAACAAAAATAATTTCACTGGTTTTATCTAATAATGAGCGGGACAAAGCCTCTATAACATACACCTTCCAAGCAGCTTGAGTTCCAGACAAATACAAACTGTTTTCTCTAGTTCACATATATGCACATCACACACATAATAGTAGACTAACACCTAAAACACCATCTGTTTCATATGGCCCTCCTAAATGTTATATGTTTGCTATTAGACTAACACCTAAAATAGTTCTAAGACCGCAAAATTAGAAATGAAATGAAAAAGGGACCTCACACCACAGATAACTACCAAATCCTATTTAAATCCTGAATAAAAAAAAGACCTTTAATATCTCATGAGCTTTATTTTTGCTTTTTCCAGATTTCACCAACATCCAAAAGCATGTATTATACTGGTTGTTCCTATGACCTGAAAATCAGTATCTATTTTTACCTCATGTGTTTTTCTTTTGTTTTTTTAGCTACTACTGGAAGAGTTGATCCCTTGAAATAGAACCCCAAAGCACATTGCTATACAAGCACTACAGTTTTATTACATAGTATTCTTATGGACCAATCCTACCAGCATGAAGGATGAAAGACTCTTTTTTTTCTAGAAGTTGTATGTTTCCACTGGTAGATAAGGTGCTAACAACGTAAGGCAAAGTGTGATCACATGCATCAATATTCTTATCACCTTTTCCGATTCTATGATATATGATTAGGGTTCTAAAACAGCTACATAATTCAGAGCGACTCTATTATGATCTTCTCCATGGCATGAAACCTACTCACCACTTATCATGCCAACAAATATGACATCACAAACAGTCCATTATAAAATTTCAGAACTATAATTAGCACACTGTAGATTTCTTAAAAAGATCCATGTGAAGGTCCTGAAAAAAAATTCTAACACCACGCTAAACACAACATATTAATGTGTGTTCCAAGAAAACAAAACAAACTTCGAGAACTGATCCTTCATGGAAAAGAAATTTAGAAGAGGGGAGAACATGTGGAGTTAACCTTGGAAGAGGATTGACTCATGTTTCTGTACCTAGCAGCAATCATGCCAACTTTAATCTGCAATGCAGCTTGCTACCACTCAGGCAAATCTGCAATGCACCGAATGAGAAGATACCATGTTAACATCATACATGGTTAATCCATGATAAAGAAATTCTATGCCATATGTGGTGCTGGAAACAAAAAAAAGAAACAAACAAACCTACAAAATAAAATGGTACGCACAAGCTCACCATAAGCAGAGTGTATTGCGCCATTGTGTATAATCTATTCCCATGAAAACCTAACCAAATAAAGATAAGACCAGCAAGTCTTCAGTGTATACCCTACGGAAGAGAACCATTCTGCAATGACACAGCGGAAGTTTTGTCTTTTGTGCAATGACACATTCAGATCAAACCTTCTGCCCGTACCATAAATGCAATAATTCATTGATATTTTTTTGAATTCAAACTAAGTCATGATGCAACAGTTTGGTACCGACTACCGTTTTAGGTTTCCAATTGCAGGGGAAAAAAATGTGTTAACTATGTAGCCAGTACAATCAGAAGCCAAAGAAAAATATCTCCAACGTGCTGAAAGGGGCACTCCATACAGAAAGTCTAATCATGATATTCAAGTGCATATACATAGGAGAATGATTAGAACATAAGAAGCATTGATGTTTTGGAAAGTGTATTTAAACAAGCTTGAGGTAGCAAAATGAGTTTCATAAATCTGTTTAGATAATGTTTAGAGAGGAAAATATTTTTGGTTGCAAATGCGGAAAGAACAAGAAACACATGAAGCTGCTATTACCCATTTGCCAAATTTGAGACGCAGTCTGTAGCTATTGTCTCGGCAGAAATGGAACTGTAGAGGTACTGCTACATGTCATTTATCAAAGGCTATGCTCATGAAATATAGCAGTGAAGTGTATCAGACACAAAGCAAGAAACTTATATCACCCTAAGTACCTCATGAGCACATAATTGTTTTATTGACTCAATGACTGAACTCAAGCTAACAAAAAAGGTAGCTTGTTAGCAAATCTAGCAACAAAGAAAAAATAGGCAATTCGAAGGTATATAATCCACATGTCTCTAAATAGAGGTCAATTTCAGATTGATGTTCAATCCTTTTGAAACTTTTACCACTAATACTAAAATATTAAAAAATAGATTTGCTTAACAAAATAAATTCGTGTGATTTGTCTTTCCATGGCTATTTCCCTTGGTACTAAACCTCTGCCAAACAAACAATGAACATCAAAGGCACTTGACACAAACCATTGTTAGAGAAAAGTCACAAGTAAAGAAAGAAAAAAAGTCACATTATAGAGCACTTGTATTTCTTCAGTGGAGAGGTTTGAGTATAGATCAATGGAAAGAACCAAGAAGGAACTTTGATAGGGACCTTTTTTTTTGCAAAGATGACTATCAAGTGACACACCAGCTGCTGCCCTCCGGCGTGTGCATGCCTTGGCTTCGTGCATTTCCAGAGACAGGCTCTACAAAAGCTTGTTTAAAGACACCCGGTTTGGAAAGGCACACACATTTCTCTGCAACCTGGAAGCTTGAAGAGGGTTAACTTAAACAGTGACCTAACTTGCTATGAATTTTATACCACTGATTGAAAATAATTGATAGAACGATCATATATCCGTTCACATTTGAAAGCTCCTGAAATAAGACATAAATATTCAAAGGGCCCATGGAACATGAGCACCTGATACTATTTTTTGCTAGAAAACTTGGCCAAATGACAAGCTAAGAAAAGGAAAAACATTCAGAGACACGAATCAGATAACAGAGCTATCTATCCATGTGTCAGAGACATCTCTTTTAAATACTGGCAGCCAAGATATAGATATCATAACCTAGTTAACCTACTGGCAGCCAAGCCAAACCTTCAGAAACCAAAGGAAGAAAAGCTTTCTGAGCATAGTTTTTCTCTAGCTTTGTTCTATTATACCTTTTCCCACATAACTCATGTTTGCATTAGCACAGTCATGATATGAAAATGCAGGAACAAACTTGATTGTGTTCATAGAAGAAGAAAATAAGCACCTTCACCAAATTATCCCGCTAGATTTTCTCTTTGCTTTTTTGTCAAACCATACAATTAGGAAATCAAAAAGTGAGAGAGAAAGAGGAGTACATAACAGATAACAGAGGGTGCTAATGATGCTAATGTCATGGGTCATTAGAGCGCCATGGTTAAGCAACAATAGATAACTACTACTCGCCCCAAACCTTTGCATCGAATTCAGCATACAAGGCTTGATTTAATTTTTGTTCTGCAACAGTTATCATTCCCGCTTGATATGGTGATTCGCGATGGTGCAGTGACAACTGTAGAGACGTGACGATAAAACGGAAACCCCTAAAACAAGAACTCCAAATACTTCAGGACAATACAATACACAAAATAGTAGATTGCATGGTACAGTAAACTGAATTATTATAGCAATAATACCTTGCTTTCACCCATGCTCACGTCTATCAGAAGCAAAGCGCTAAAAAGGGGCTGGAAATCCGTTCAGTAAATTACGTGAATTTTTCCAGTCTGCAACTATTGGAAGCTGATTAACTTTAGAGCATCAGTGCAAACATCCTGGCTTCTTGTCACAGCTGAAAAGATCTTAATGTTGTATAAATTGATTCCATCATGAAATGTACACATGGAGCGAAAACCCGTGCTAAGAACATTAAATGCCACAAGAATAGCGTATTAGATACCAAAAGATGGCGTCAGGCTCATCAAAGGTCACATTCATATTGATCATTACCTGAACAATAACATCTGAATCAGTTTGGTGGTACAAAGAACTTTGCAAATCATCAGGAACATATTTGGTTATTTGTAGAATTGGAACATTTCTTCAGTAATACAGCTTCCATGTCAAAAAAATCAAACTACTAAAACATCAATTATCCAAGCGGTCAGTAGTAAAAATGATAACAACTTAAATCGGGAATTTTACATAACACTCACCAACAACGAACTGAGACATTGCCAAAAAGCCCCATCCAACACTTCCTTCCTCCGGTTGTACATGACGCCCTCGCCTGCCAAAATCGCCCCATTTACCATCAATCTCCTTGATATCTACATCGCCAAAAATTCACCCTCCTCCAAGGCTCCAACACAAGAATTTGAGCAAGTAATGGTCATCTCCTACCTCCAAATCACCTTCCTGTGACTTTTCTCTTTGCTCAAATCCATGCCAAAGCTGCAAAAACAGCAGCAAATCATCATCAACATCAAGAGTTTTAATGCGCTGAATAGCAGACTGACCAAATCGATTCATGAATCTAAATATATATGAAGAATGTGGCCAGAAAAATTAACAAAAATCCATATACACATCCAAATATATATATGCAGATCACGTGAGGGAGTGCTTGCTCCAATCTCTCTTCACGTCCAAGCATGACAAACATCCATCATAGAGACTCGCACTGAAAAAATAAGGAAAACCATGGATTAATTGTAAATTGTATTTTCCATCATGACAGAGCACAGAAAAAAAAATGACCACTATCCTGCAGGTGCTTGGGCACACATGGGAAGGTTCAGTAGATTACAGTGAGTTGGAACTAATCAAGAAACAATTAAGGGGCAATTTTACATTTACTGATGACAAACAGATTTAGCACAGCACATGAGGAAACACAAATTTAGCAAGGGAAAATGCAGTCGAACCAATTTCTAGCAGAACTGCCATTCAGCACACTGGGTATTATGAACAGAGCAACCAATTGAACAGCTAAAATGTGAGATTGGGTTAGTTCAGCACAAAACATCAAGCCATCAGCTCCATCAAATTTCCAAGAAATATTCCAATCATCCAAGCAGTACTGTTATCAGTAACGAAACAACCACGCAATGCCATCAGAAATCATCACGACAACCAAACGACTTCCAGTGTCACTCACCATGGCAAGCGTCATGAAGCCGTACGTCGCTAAGCACCATCGCGGAGGCGGGCGATGGCCTCGCGGATCTTGACGCTCACGCTCATGGCGGACATGGTGACGGAGGTGGCGTCCGACCGGGTCGGCGTGCCGCCGCCTGGCCGGGTAGTTGGCGTGCTGTCATCGTGGCAGTGGCGCGAGTGCGAGCGGTCGAAGCAGGAGTACGGCGAGAGCGGCTGCAAGAAGGTGCGGAGGCCATGGATGATGTAGCGGGCGTCGTTGTAGACCTCGGGGTGGGAAATCTCGACGCCTTCCACGAAGAGCCTGGCATGGTGGACGGAGAACGTGCCCCTGACGGTGGCGACGTTGAGGCAGAGGTTGAGGGAGGCCGAGGGGATCTTGGTGGTGGGGCTGGCGGCGAGCTCGGAGTACGGGTAGTAGCCGAGGGCGATGTGCTCCAGGAGGACGCGGCGGCGCGAGCAGAACGGGCACGAGGTCTGGAGGGAGACGTCTGGAGCCGCGAAGACGGTGATCGGTCCGTGCCACCTCGCGAGCGACGGCAAGTTGGGGTGGAGCGTCGCCGACACGGCCATCTCGTTGTACCCCAGCGCCCTAAGCGCCCTCGCCATCGGCAGCAGCCCCTCCTGGCTGCCTAAGGCCACCGCCCTCGCGACGCCGTCTTGGATGGGAGGCAGAGAGCCCGTGGCTGCCACCGCGGTGCGCTGGTCGAGGAGGAGCGGAGGAAGCGTCGTCGTTGCCGTGGCCGCTGCCGGTTCGGCGAGGGTTGCAGCCGAGGCGGAGCCCGCGTCCTCCTGCTGCCGCTTAGGTGCCTTGGAGGTCAGATCCGGCGCGGCGATGAGCAGAGGCGGCGGTGTGGCCGCTCTGGGTGGCCCGAGCGGCGCAGGATGGTTCGCCGCCATGGCTTCTTCGCGGGAAGAAGGTTGGTCATCGGCGGTGAAGCGGTCGAGGGCGAGGCGGGTCGACTGGCTCCCGTCCATCCCGAGGTGGTTTTGGTGCATGGAGCGGGTGGTGGCGCTAGAGACCGGATGAGAGTGGACGGTAGCTGTGCTCGCCGGGGAAGGGGTATGGCGGCGGGGCGCGGTGGTGGACTCCGGTGGGAGCTGGTCGTGGGAAGCAGACTTATGGAGAAGTGCGCCGCCGCTGAATCCGTGCTCCACATCCGTCCCAGTGCCGCCCCTCACTGCTCCTCCACCTCCGGCGCTCGGTAGGTCGAGGGGGAGACGCGCAACGGCGGCAGCTCAGGGTCGCGGAGGAGGAGGCGCGAGGGGGCGAAGCACGCCGACGGCGGCGGCTCGGGGAGGAGAGGAGGCGCGGGGGAGGAGAGGATGAGGAAGTGGAGGGGAGTATGGGGGTCGGATCGGGAGTGGATTGGCTGGTTTCTCGATCTAGGTTTTTACCCCAATGTGTGATCTGGGTGACCTGAAACCAGGAGCGTCGCTGCCTCTGTTCGCTGGTCCCGCACACGTCTGGTCCCAGCCATCAGTGATCCATCCAGAGAAGCACCGAGTGAGGAAAAAGTTACCACATCCGACGGCTGCTGTTAAAAGCGGGTCCGAAAATTACTGTAGTGAGGTAAACGAGCTACCAGGATTGTTTTGCCCCTTTTGGACCCTCTGGTTGGCCGGGTAGTCTAGGAACATTTATAGAAGTAATACCTACATGTTTTATACATACTTTATGTCATATTTATGCATTTTCCGGCACTAACCTATTAACAAGATGCCGAAGAGCCAGTTGCTGTTTTCTGCTGTTTTTGGTTTCAGAAATCCTAGTAAGGTAATATTCTCGGAATTGGACGAAATCAACGCCCAGGATCTTATTTTTCCACGAAGCTTCCAAAAGTCCGGAGAGGAAACGAAGTGGGGCGACGAGGCAGCCACACACCAGGGCGGTGCGGCCCAGGCCCTGGCCGCGCCGGCCTGTGGTGTGGGCCCCTCGTGGCGCCCCTAAACCTACCCTTCCGCCTACTTAAGCCTTCGTCGAGAATAACTCCAGTACCGAGAGCCACGATACGGAAAATCTTCCAGAGACGCCGCCGCCGCCAATCCCATCTCGGGGGATTCAGGAGATCGCCTCCGGCACCCTGCCGGAGAGGGGAATCATCTCCCGGAGGACTCTTCACCGCCATGGTCGCCTCCGGAGTGATGTGTGAGTAGTTCACCCCTGGACTATGGGTCCATAGCAGTAGCTAGATGGTCGTCTTCTCCTAATTGTGCTATCATTGTTGGATCTTGTGAGCTGCCTAACATGATCAAGATCATCTATCTGTAATGCTACATGTTGCGTTTGTTGGGATCTGATGAATATGGAATACTATGCTATGTTGATTATCAATCTATCATCTATGTGTTGTTTATGATCTTGCATGCTCTCCGTTGCTAGTAGAGGCTCTGGCCAAGTTTTTGCTTGTAACTCCAAGAGGCAGTATTTATGCTCGATAGTGGGTTCATGCCTCCATTAAATCTGGGGGAGTGACAGCAACCTCTAAGGTTGTGGATGTGCTGTTGCCACTAGGGATAAAACATCAATGCTATGTCTAAGGATATATTTGTTGATTACATTACGCACCATACTTAATGCAATTGTCTGTTGTTTGCAACTTAATACTGGAGGGGGTTCGGATGATAACCTGACGGTTGACTTTTTAGGCATAGATGCATGCTGGATAGCGGTCTATGTACTTTGTCGTAATGCCCAATTAAATCTCACAATACTCATCATAACATGTATGTGCATGGTCATGCCCTGTTTATTTGTCAGTTGCCCAACTGTAATTTGTTCACCCAACATGCTTATTCTTATGGGAGAGACACCTCTAGTGAACTGTGGACCCCGGTCCATTCTTTTACATCGAATACAATCAACTGCAATACTCGTTCTACTGTTCTCTGCAAACAATCATCATCCACACTATACATCTAATCCTTTGTTACAGCAAGCCGGTGAGATTGACAACCTCACTGTTACGTTGGGACAAAGTATCTTGGTTGTGTTGTGCAGGTTCCACGTTGGCGCCGGAATCCGTGGTGTTGCGCCGCACTACACTCCGCCGCCATCAACCTTCAACGTGCTTCTTGGCTCCTACTGGTTCGATAAACCTTGGTTTCTTACTGAGGGAAAACTTGCTACTGTATGCATCACACCTTCCTCTTGGGGTTCCCAACGGACGCGTGCTGTACGCGCATCACTGATCCATATAGATTTCATCTTCCAACTCTCCATTAAGAAAAGCTGTCTTTATGTCCATTTGATGAACGATAAGACCATAAGAGGCAGCCATGGACAGTAGTACTCGAATGGTGGTAAGTCTAGCGATAGGTGAATTGGTGTCGAAGTAATCTTCGCCTTCTCTCTGTGTGTGTAGCCTTTAGCTACAAGTCGTGCCTTGTACTTCTCAATAGTACCATTAGGCCTTAGCTTCTTCTTGAACACCCATTTGCAGCCTACAGGCTTGCATCCATGGGGTCGTTCTGACAGCTCCCAAGTTCCATTAGAAAGAATCGAGTCCATCTCATTATGGACAACTTCTTTCCAGGAATCTGCATCTGGAGATGCATATGCCTCTGCAATGGACGTGGGAGTATCATCCACAAGGTACACAATCAAATCATCACCAAAGGATTTTTCAAACCTCCGTCTCTTGCTCTGTTTAGGAGCTTCATTGTCATCCTTCTCAGTAACATTCTCATGTGATTGTTCAAAATACTCATTAGATGGACTAGACTCAGGTATTATCTCAGTACAGATTCTAGCAATGCTATGCATATCTTTCATAGGAAACATATTTTCAAAAAATGTTGCATCACGAGATTCCATAATAGTATCAACATGCATATCAGGTACCTCAGATTGAACTACTAAAAATATATAGCCTACACTCCGCGGAGCATAACCTAGAAAGATACAATCCATTGTCTTTGGTCCGTGTTTGCGCTTTTTCGTAATTGGAATATTAACTTTCGCCAAACATACCCATGTGCGCAAATATGAGAGTGATGGTTTTCTCCCAGCCCACTCCTCGTAAGGGGTTTTATCTTTATTCTTGTCAGGAACTCTATTCAGGACATGACATGAATTCAATAAAGCCTCCCCCCACCATGCCTTTGATAAACCAGCAGTGGCTAACATGGAATTCACCAAGTCACTTAGCGTGCGGTTTTTCCTCTCGGCAACCCCGTTTGATTGGGGCGAATAGGGAGGCGTCCTCTCATGAATAATGCCATGTTCCTCACAAAATTCATCAAAGATTTTAGGAAAATATTCACCACCACGATCCGACCTAAGACGCTTTATCTTTCTCTCTAGTTGATTTTCAACTTCAGACTTATAAATTTTAAAGTAGTCTACCACTTCATCTTTAGTTTGCAACAAATAAACATAGCAAAATCTAGTCGCATCATCAATCAATGTCATTAAAAATCTTTTTCCACCTTTTGTCAACACACCATTCATCTCGCATAGATCAGAATGTATGAGTTCTAGAGGTGCCAAGTTTCTCTCCTCGGCCGCCTTGTGAGGCTTCCGAGGTTGCTTTGATTGCACACAACTATGGCACTTAGAACCTTTGGCAATGGTGAAATTCGGAATTAAACTCAAACTGGATAGCCGAGACATTAAACAAAAATTAATGTGACATAAACGAGAATGCCAAACACTGGTATATTCACTAACATTGCCACAAATATGGTTCACAGACTTATTACTGAAATCCGAAAGCGAAAAGCAGAACAAGCCTCCACACTCATAGCCTTTACCAATAAATTGTCCAAACTTGGAAACAACTACTTTATTCGACTCTAAAACAACCTTAACCCCATCTCTGCATAGAAGGGTGCCGCTAACGAGATTCTTGTTCATAGTAGGGACATGTTGCACGTTCCTCAGCTGCACGATCTTCCCCGAAGTGAACTTCAGATCTACCGTGCCATAACCACGAATAGAAGCATGTGACCCATTCCCCATCAAGACGAAGAATCCCGGGCGACCTGGTAAGAAGTGAACATGGATATGTTAGCACACACATGAACATTAGCACCCGTATCAATCCACCAACATGGAGATTGAAATACCGAAAGAACAGTAAAGAGATTACCGTACCCATCAGCATTGCTAGCGGTCACCGTGTTGACTTGCCTCGCCTTTTTCTTGCGGTCTGATCTCTCTGGACAGTCCTTTGAAAAGTGTCCAGTCTCTCCACAGGTAAAGTAGCTCAGATCTGCTTTGTTTATCATCTTCTTCTTCTTGAAGGTTGTAGTCTTCATAGGCTTATTGAAGGAGGGCTTGTTATTCCCTTTATTCTTGTTGTAGGGTTTCTTCTACACCATGTTGGCACTAGACTAACCCTCTGCTTTCTCAGTAGTATCTTTAGCCCAAGATTTCTCCTCAACATCAAGAGACGCTATCAGATTTTCAACTGATATCTCTTGTCTCTTGTGTTTGAGAGTTGTGGCAAAGTTCCTCCATGAAGGGGGCAACTTAGCGATGATGCATCCAGCCACAAACTTCTCAGGTAAGGCACACTTAAGGAGTTCAAGCTCTTTCGCAATGCACTGTATCTGATGAGGTCTAAGACCTAGGTTGTGGCCCGATCTCGCGAATTGACCCGAAATCGAAAGGGGAAAAGAGGGGAAACGAAGAATGCGAAGAACACGAAGAACAAACACACGCACACCAACCCGATACAATCGAATCTTACTCTCGTGGCTCGATGGACCATGCCAATAGAATCACCTGGAAGAGATGCGAGGTAGAATTCCGTGTGAGAGATCGGGGTTGGAGACGGAGACCGGTGAGGGAGAGAGAGTGGAGCACACTTGAATCTCACTCACAAGTAGCCTAATCCTCAACAAGAGTAGCCTTGATACAAAGGGGATCTAACCCTAGGGAGACAAAGCTCAAAGTAATGTTTAAGCCATATCTTGTCTAACCCTACAAATGAGGAGTACGGGAGATACATATAGCCAGATTTGAGTCAAGGGTAGTTTGGGCAAAGGCTAAATAAGTTACAGCGGCTAGATGGCGAATGGACGGCTCAGATCTGAGTTCATGCGCGTGCGAGCGGTACCTCGGGCGGAGGTTCCGGCCATGGTACCGGAAACATCATCAAAATGGAACGAAGTGTACTGGGAGCTCGGACGCACGAGCGGTACCTCCAGCGGTACCACGGCTGGAGCCTCCGGCCGGAGGTACCAGTCCTCCTTTTCTCCCGCGCCCAAGGTGGTACCGGCCAGCACCCGCCGGTAGTACCGGCCAGGAGGGGCCGGTACTACCGGTCTCCCCTCCATGCGCGCGGCCAGGTTGGTGCTGGCCTCCTGCCAGCCATGGGTGGAGGCTCCGCCCCCCCTTGGCATGGAGGCTCCGGCCTCCCTCTTCCCTCTTCTCTTCTCTCCTCTTCCTTCATCTTGTCTTCTCATGTCCTTCTTCCTTTCTTCTTCTTCCTTTCCATTGACTTTAGCTTCTTCTTCCTTGAACAATGGTGTATCCTCCTCCTCCTCCTCATGTCCTTGATTAGACTTATACCTAATGACACATAACTGAAGGGATTCGTAGCATAGAAAACAAAAAATTTCCTACCGCGAGAACGCAATCCAAGCCAAGATGCAATCTAGAAGACGGGAGCAACGAGGGGATGAACGAGACTAACCCTTGAAGATTTCCAAAGCCTACAAGAGGAGGCTCTCGTTGCTGCGGTAGACGATCACTTACCGCTTTCAAAAGCGCGTAGAAGATCTTGACGGTGCCACAATCGGGCAGCACCTCCGTACTCGGTCACACGTTCGGTGTTGATGAAGACGACGTCCTTCTCCCCGTTCCAGCGGGCAGCGGAAGTAGTAGATCCTCCTCGGAATCCCGGCAGCACGACGGCGTGGTGGCGGTGGTGGTGGAGAACTCCGGCAGGGCTTCGCCTATGCGCTGCGGGAGTATTATGTGGAGGAGGAGAGGCTAGGGTTTGGGGAGAGGGGGTGGCTAGGGCGCCGGCCAAGGGCAGCCCTAGGTGGTGCGGCCAAGAGTGGCTGCCCCCTCCCTCTCCTCCTCATTATATAGGTGGAAATCCCCAAGAGTTGTAGTCCAAGTCTTCGAATAAGACCCCAACAACAAAACCTCCCATAGGTGGGAAACCTACTAAGGTGGGAGTCCTACCCAAGGTGGGACTCCCACCTTTCCCTTAGGTGGGGTGGCCGGCCACCTATGGTGGAGTCCACCTGGGACTCCACCCCCTTAGGGTTGGCTGGCCAAGCTTGGTGGAGTCCCTCCGGGACTCTGCCTTCCATAGTGATTTCTTCCGGACTTTTCTAGAACCTTCTAGAACCTGCCATAAATGCACCGGATCATTTCCAAACTTGGAATATGACTTCCTATATATGAATCTTATTCTCCGGACCTCCTCGTGATGTCCTGGATCCCATCCGAGACTCTGAACAAAACTTCGAACTCCATTCCATATTCCATATCTACTTGAACGACATCAAACCTTAAGTGTGTCACCCTACGGTTCGCGAACTATGTAGACATGGTTGAGACTTCTCTCCGACCAATAACCAATAGCGGGATCTGGAGATCCATAATGGCTCCCACATATTCAACGATGACTTAGTGATCGAATGAACCATTCACATACGATACCGATTCCCTTTGTCACGCGATATTTTACTTGTCCGAGATTTGATCATCGGTATCTCTATACCTTGTTCAACCTCGTCTCCTGACAAGTACTCTTTACTCGTACCGTGGTATGTGGTCTCTTATGAACCATTCATATGCTTGCAAGCTATTTAGACGACATTCCACCGAGAGGGCCCAGAGTATATCTATCCGTCATCGGGATGGACAAATCCCACTGTTGATCCATATGCCTCAACTCATACTTTACGGATACTTAATACCACCTTTATAACCACCCATTTACGCAGTGGCATTTGATGTAATCAAAGTACCTTTCCGGTATAAGTGATTTACATGATCTCATGGTCGAAAGGACTAGGTAACTATGTATCAAAAGCTTATAGCAAATAACTTAATGACGTGATCTTATGCTACGCTTAATTGGGTGTGTCCATTACATCATTCATACAATGACATAACCTTGTTATTAATAACATCCAATGTTCATGATCATGAAACTATGATCATCTATTAATCAACAAGCTAGTTAAGAGGCTTACTAGGGACTCATTGTTGTTTACATAACACACATGTATCAATGTTTCGGTTAATACAATTATAGCATGGTATGTAAACATTATCATAAACACAAAGATATATTATAATAACCATTTATTATTGCCTCTTGGGCATATCTCCAACAATAACACACTTGCATGAGGTAGCATTCCATCCAATGTCGTACCGAGATCGAGGGTAGCGAGGAGCGAGTTCACCTTGTCATGTATAGCCTTCACTCGGGCTCGTGTCATCGGTCCACTCGGGGGACTAGTTGGACGTGGTGAAGCGTCGACCTTGGGTGGGGCTACATCATCTCCCCCCCTTGGGGAAGATTCGTCCTCGAATCTTGTTCCTTCTCATCTCCATGTTCTTGTATAGTTGCCCTTGTATCCTTAGGGATGTTCGTCGTGGTGCGGGCGTCCTTGTTGTAGTCCATGACGGTTCTCCCATGAAGTGGTGGAGGAATAAAGTCGTGGTCGAAGAAAAACTTGGGGAAAAGCAACTTGCGAATAGAGAGCTTGTGTATGCCAATTTTTTTTATCGGTGAATAATAAGCTCTCATGTAAATACGAAGCATCAAGTCCTTTCTCAAGGGGACATTTGGCAAAAAGGGGGACAAAAAGAGTGTCGGTGTATTCAAAATGTGGTAGGGCAAATATTTGTGCATGTAAAAGTTTCCTTTGTAAGGAGTCAAAAATGTGGTATGTAGCGTTGTCCCAAACAAATCAAACATTCAAAAGGCAAGAAATTGTGTCAAAATTTTGGGCAATTTTTTTATGTGCAATGGCAACGCTATGGAAACTTTTAGCTTGTAAAAATATGGTTGGCGTGAGCCGAGTATGAGTATCCTCAAGTTTCAAAGAATCCATTTCAATTGCCATAGATGAAATGAGAAATCCAAAGGAGAGAAACTTTTGTGTGACATGTGGCACAAGATGCATAAGGTGTCTCTCACATGTATGACATGGTCCATGAGATTATCGGAGTGTATGATGATATCATCAAGACATACAACAATGATTGTGCCGACAAGATGTTTCAAGATATGTTGCATGAGAAGCAAAAGAGGTGACGAGGAATTGGACCAAACCGGAAGCTCGACAAGAGATGTCGGAAACACACGAGGGCGAAAGCTTTTGTGAACATACCCGTTGGTGTGAATCTCACGGATTGGATGACGTATTTTGTCCTTGTTGGGGTAGCTCTCTAGAGCTCGCTTCGTCAACTCATGCTCCGTGGCGGTGGAAGTTGTCGTTCGTGTACCTATACATGGAATAATCAAAACAAAAACCGTGTGTGCATGGTAGATGAATACATCATCCATCATGATGTTCCATGTCTTGTGCACATCACCATTAGTGTCAAGCAAGATAGTATGAAATGCATGGCGATAGTGCATATGGCATGAAGGTGCATTCGTGGCATGTGGTAACTTAGGATCATGAAAAATAAAGAAGGCTATGGGGGCCATCTCATGGACAATGAAATAAGCATTTTTGCATACCAAGCATAAGAAAGAGCAATTGTTCACAATCTTGGATGCAAGGATCATGGAATAGTGCAAACATTTTGGGCAAAGCATGCGGAAGCTAATGTCGTCATTGTCAACAACACATGTGAAAGAGCAAGTAGTCCTCATATCGCAAGCAAGAGGAAACAAGTCATTATTTTTCATGTCCACAAGGGGGATCATGATCTCATCAATACCTTTGGGTTTACCTTGGTAGTCCGACTCATTTGATGTAGGTATTGTGGTAGTTGTATGCTCCACATGGTTGACATCGTCATCTTCATCGAAGCATGGTGTGATGTGATCTTCTTGCACCATGTACATGCTCTTGTCAAACATCGGTGCTTCAACATCCATGGAACCTAGTGCATCATGAGGAAACACAAAGGAGGGAGAGGTTAAGGTGTTAGCAAATGCAATGGCCTCCATGGACCTATCAACTACCTCTCGCAACTCACTCATCTCCTCCAAATGGAAGCACTCAAACTCACATATGGGGTGGGAGGCACTCAACTCACTATCACTCTCACTCAAGTGGGCTAAGTGGCTCTCATGCTCACATGGGATTGGTACCAACTCATCGATCAAGCATATAGGAGTAGGCTCGACTTTCTCATCTCCATGCGCCTCCTTGGTTGAAGGGAAATTCCCATGCTCAACCATCTCAACTACATCGCCTCCCAAGTCGTCCTCAAGCGGTGGCGCCGTAGTGTCGTAGAGAGCTAGGCCCGGATCCACATCATCCTTGAGTTCACCTTGTCATGTATAGCCTTCACTAAGAGTGGGTGAAATCCAAAAATCAAATGTCAAAGTGATGATCACTAGAAACACGGAAAAGATGTGGAACTCACACACGAGATGAATGGGGTTAGTGCGACCAAAAAGTGAGTGGAAAAGTGTAAGAAAGGGTGCTCGGTGTCACACTAACACAAGGAGAGGCAAAGCTTTGGTTGCAAACGGAGAGACAACAAGATTCACACGCGGCCTCTCTTCTCTTTTCTCTCTTTTGCTTAAAAGTTTTTTCTCTTTTTGTATTTGGTGGCACTAGCACTCTTTTGTATCTATGGTGGAACTTGCACTCTTTTGTATGTATGGTGCCACTCGCACTTTTTTTTTGTTTTTGCGGCTTTTCTCGCACTATGTTAGCGTTATCCTTGCTTTTGCTATCTTGCCACACGAGTGTTTGCTTAGAAGCTTTACTCCACACTACACACACACCTCACAATCGGGGCCACGTGCAATGTCTCGCAACACTTGGTAAGCAATGCTCGATAGGATAGGTCGCAAAAGGAAGAGGGGTTACAAGGTGGGGAGCAAGTTATACCTAGATGAAAATGTTAAGAGTACGGTTGCAAGTTCGGGGTGCCGAGGATGTCGTCGCTTGCTTCGGAGCTGCGGGTTAGTTTCACAAACAAGGCACTCAAACCGGAACAAGCAAACACAAGTTAGGAGAAAAGTCGGGTCAAAGTATCTTGGCGTCGATGGCGGTGGTATGCCGGTGATGATATCGGTGAGCTTGCGGCGGCGGTGGTGGTAGTGGGGCAGCGGCGGTGTTTGCCGGTGGTATGCCGATGGCGGTATCGGTGAGCTCGCGGCGACGGTGGTGGTGGTGGGGCAGCGACGGTGTTTGCCGGTGGTATGCCGATGGCGGTATCGGTGAGCTTGCGGTGGAGACGGTGGTGGTGGTGGTGCCGCGGCGGTGTTTACCGATGGTGTGGGGGGTGGCGGTGTTTGCCGGTGATAAAGGGGGGTGGCGGTGTTTGCCGGTGATCAAGGGGGGTGGCGGTGCTTGCTGACGGTGGAGAGGAGTGGTGGTGGTCGACGGTGGTGGGGCGGACACGGTGGTGGTGGCCGGCTTGAGGGAGGAGGAGCGGTAGTGGAGGGTGGAGCCTCCACCCTGAGGTACCGCTCGTGCACGGGTGGAGCCTCCACACGGAGGTACCGCTCAGCTCTTCTCTTCCTGGGAGCTCACGCGCGAGGCCACTTTCTCCCTCATGTTCTTCCCCAAATCCAAATCCAGTTGACCCAAAACTCAAAAATCGAAGAAATTTGTGGATAGAAAGTGCGGGAAATAGTAGATCAACACTAGAGACACCGAATCAATGGACCAAAACCACTCAAAACGCAACAAAATCGCAGATCCGTCAAAAGGCAAATTAGGGCTATTTTTGGGGGATTTTTTGGGATTTTTTTTAGAAACGAAATTGGGTGGGTGGGGGGTCAAATTCGCGGTAACCTTGAGCTGCTGATACCATATGATCAGGTCTAAGACCTAGGATGTGGCCCGATCTCGCGAATTGACCCGAAATCGAAAGGGGAAAAGAGGGGAAACGAAGAATGCGAAGAACACAAAGAACACGAAGAACAAACACACGCACACCAACCCGATACAATCGAATCTTACTCTCGTGGCTCGATGGACCACGCCAATAGAATCACCCGGAAGAGACGCGAGGTAGAATTCCGTGTAAGAGATCAGGGTTGGAGACGGAGACCGGTGAGGGAGAGAGGGTGGAGCACACTTGAATCTCACTCACAAGTAGCCTAATCCTCAACAAGAGTAGCCTTGATACAAAGGGGATCTAACCCTAGGGAGACAATGCTCAAAGTCATGTTTAAGCCATATCTTGTCTAACCCTACAAATGAGGAGTACGGGAGATACATATAGCCAGATTTGAGTCAAGGGTAGTTTGGGCAAAGGCTAAATAAGTTACAGCGGCTAGATGGCGAATGGATGGCTCAGATCTGAGTTCATGCGCGTGCGAGCGGTACCTCGGGCGGAGGTTCCGGCCATGGTACCGGAAACAACATCAAAATGGAACGAAGTGTACTGGGAGCTCGGACGCGCGAGCGGTACCTCTAGCGGTACCACGGCCGGAGCCTCCGGCCGGAGGTACCGGTCCTCCTTTTCTCCCACGCCCAAGGTGGTACCGGCCAGCACCCGCCGGTAGTACCGGCCAGGAGGGGCCAGTACTACCGGTCTCCCCTCCATGCGCGCGGCCAGGTTGGCGCTGGCCTCCTGCCAGCCATGGGTGGAGGCTCCGGCCCCCCTTGGCATGGAGGCTCCGGCCTTCCTCTTCCCTCTTCTCTTCTCTCCTCTTCCTTCATCTTCTCTTCTCATGTCCTTCTTCCTTTCTTCTTCTTCCTTTCCATTGACTTTAGCTTCTTCTTCCTTGAACAATGGTGTATCCTCCTCCTCCTCATGACCTTGATTAGACTTATACCTAATGACACATAACACACTTGCATGAGGTAGCATTCCATCCAATGTCGTACCGAGATCGAGGGTAGCGAGGAGCGAGTTCACCTTGTCATGTATAGCCTTCACTCGGGCTCGTGTCATCGGTCCACTCGGGGGACTCGTTGGACTTGGTGAAGCGTCGACCTTGGGCGGGGCTACATCAGTATCTCATGAGTTTGTTCGACTACAGAACGGTTGTTCACCATCCTGATGTCATGGAAGCTCTCCATGATTTACAGTTCACTGCCTGCATCGGTTGCACCGAATTTAGCATTCGGTGCATCCCAGAGCTCTTTACCGTCTACTATGTGCATGTACACATCACATAGACGATCAACAAGAATACTCAGAACGCATCCGACAAAGAGAGTATTGTCTTCCTTGAACTTTTTCTGATCTTGTTCAGATATAGTTCCTTCAGGTAAGCCATTACTAACTTGGAATACTTTTAGATGAGTAAGCCAGAGCGTGGCCTTAATCTGCCACCTCTTAAAGTGCACACTGGTAAACTTATCTGACCTCAGTGCATCAGCAAAACCAGCAATAGTTAACTCAGGAAATTGCCTACAATTAGGTTTTTGGATTGTTGGATAATTAGGCACAATTTCCATAATTAATTCCAGAATATAAAACATGATGACAACAACTACTAACATGTGAAACTCGAACATACTAGATGCATTAATCAACATGAGTAGCAGCAGCGCAAACGGTAAATCATCCATCGCTAAACAGATCGAGATATGTTGCCCGTACCAATCTGGTGGAGGTGGCGGTGGAGGTGTCGCAGATGGTGTCGCAGCAGTAACGTTGTTGATGACAACGTTGTTGACGACAGGGACGACGGTTCGAAGTAGACGGTCTTGAAGGCGACGGTAGGCAGCACCGCCCGACTTGGACAGAAGGCGACCCGTGATGAAGAGCTTGAGCAGTTGATACGTCTCCAACGTATCCATAATTTCTGATGTTCCATGCTTGTTTTATGACAATACTTACATGTTTTGCTTGCGCTTTATGATGATTTCATGCGTTTTCCGGAACTAACCTATTAACAAGATGCCACAATTGCGCTCTGTTTTCTGCTGTTTTTGGTTCCAGAAAGGCTGTTCGGGCAATATTCTCGGAATTGGACGAAATCAACGCCAAAGATCTTATTTTCTCCGGAAGGCTCCAGAACACCGAAGAAGAGTCGGAGGAGAGCCAGGGGGCCACCAGGAGGGTGGGCCGCGCGGGCCACACCCTGGCCGCGCCCCCCTATGGGGAGGCCACCCTGTCGACCCTCCTGCGCCGCCTCTTCGCCTATATAACCCCTTTCGACCTAAAAACGCAGTACCAATTGACGAAACTCCAGAAAGACTCCAGGGGCGCCGCCGCCATCGCGAAACTCCAATTCGGGGGACAGAACTCTCTGTTCCGGCACCCTGCCGGGACGGGGAAGTGCCCCGGAAGCCATCTCCATCAACGCCACCGCCTCCATCATGCTCCGTGAGTAGTTCCCCCATGGACTACGGGTTCTAGCAGTAGCTAGTTGGTATTCTCTCCTCCATGTACTTCAATACAATGATCTCATGAGCTGCCTTACATGATTGAGATTCATCTGATGTAATCGGTGTTGTGTTTGTTGGGATCCGATGGATGATACATTATGATTAGTCTATCTATAAAGTTTGTGAAGTTATTGTTGCTGCAATCTTGTTATGCTTAATGCTTGTCACTAGGGCCCGAGTGGCATGATCTTAGATTTGAGCTCTATATGTATTGCTTAGATTGTATCTACAAGTTGTATGCACATGTCACTGTCCGGAACCAAAGGCCCCGAAGTGACAAGAATCGGGACAACCGGAGGGGATGGCGGTGATGTGAGGGACACATGTTTTCACGGAGTGTTAATGCTTTGCTCCGGTACTCTATTAAAAGGAGTACCTTAATATCCAGTAGTTTCCCTTGAGGCCCGGCTGCCACCGGCTGGTAGGACAAAAGATGTTGTGCAAGTTTCTCATTGCGAGCACGTACGACTATAATTGGAAAACATGCCTACATAATTAATAATCTGGATGTTCTGTCTTAATGCTTTGATTCCTATCAATTGCCCAACTGTAATTTGTTCACCCAATACTTGTTACTTGTTATTGGAGAGTTACCACTAGTGTAGATCGCTGGGAACCCCGGTCCATCTCTCATCATCATATACTTGTTCTACATGTCATTGGAAGTAGTATCAACTATTTTCTGGTGCCATTGCTCTCATATTGCTATTACTGCTGTTGTGTTACTGTTACTACTGCTCTCATATTACTGCTACTTTCACATCACCCCTGTTACTAGTGCTTTTCCAGGTACAGCTGAATTGACAACTCAGTTGTTAAGGCTTATAAGTATTCTTTACCTCCCCTTGTGTCGAATCAATAAATTGGGTTATACTACCCTCGAAGACTGCCGCGATCCCCTATACTTGTGGGTCATCAAGACTGTTTTCTGGCGCCGTTGCCGGGGAGGCGTAGCTCTACTCATAAGTTCACCTGGGGAGTACACTCTACATCTCTCTCTGTTTTATTTTGTTTTGTTTTGCTTAGTTTACTTTTTGTCTAGTTTATTTGTGCTTAGTTTATTTCTGTCTAGTATTACTTTGCTTAGTTTACTTTTGTCTAGTTTATTTCTGTTTTGTTTTATTTTTCTCATATACCCAAAAATCCATAAAAATTTGAAAAATCTAAAAATTAAAAACTGCTGTTATGGGAGAACCAACAACCTACTTGGAGCTTATAGAATGTTATAATAATTATAGAAAATCAAGAGCTGGTGAAGTAATGAGTGCTATGATAGAAAAAGTGAATACAATTGCTAAAATCTTGCTTAAACGCCATGATATAAACTGTTGCTCTCAACAGGATACTAAACATCTTAAATTTCAATGTGGTTTTAGTGAGGAATTTTTAATTAAGAACTATAATCGGAATTGCTATATTCATTATGGGTTCGAAGAGGTAGAACAATTTGTCGTATTTATGGGAGCTTCTGAGATCGAATCCTTCATGGTTGAGAATTATGAAACTTGTGTTGTTTGTAAGGACCTTAAAGATTATGTCTCTTCTATCCTTAATTGTTGCATAGAATGCTTCAGTGATAATCCTTATATCATTGACTATAAAGAGAGACTCATTAATGCACAAGAATGCACTCACAATTTGCAGGAACATGTGGAAGAAGAAACTGATGAACCTGAAAGCTCATTGGATGAAAAAGAGGAGGAAATTGATGAACCTGAAAGCTCATTGGATGAAAAAGAAGAGGAGAGCGACGAACAAAAGGAGGAAGAATGGATTAGCTACCCATGCCAACCTTCTAATGAGAGTAACTCTTTATCTCTTACATTATTTGATTGTCCTCCATGCTTACCGAAAGAGGTTGAATGTTATGTTCCTGTGGATTCTCTTGAAATATTACCTATGAGTAAAACTTGTGAGAATAATTATGCTACTGTTATTTATGATAATCCATGCTACTTTGATAAATCTTATGATAATGCTTTGTTTGTGCCTGATGTCGAAATGCATGGTACTAAAGAATTTTGCTTGGCAAATGTTTATGATAAAGCTTTAGATGATGGTCCTATGTTACTTGATAATATTAATTGTACTACTAATGAAAATGGGATTGGAGAGTTCTTGACTTTATCTATGTGTCCCATATCTCTTGAGATTGATCGATCACCTTGTTATATTATTGATAAAAGTGAGTTTGAAAGTTTGGATCCCACTATTTTTGAGTTTGATAAAAATTATATGTTTGTGGATCATGAAAAGTGTGCTGCATGTGATAGTTATATGGTTGAGTTTATTCATGAAGCTACTGAAAATTATTATGAGAGAGGAAAATATGGTTGTAGAAATTTGCATGGTACTAAAACACCTCTCTATATGCTGAAGATCTTGAAATTACACTTGTTCTATCTTCTTATGCTTGTTACTTTGCTTTTCATGAACTTGTTTATTTACAAGATTCCTTTGCATAGGAAGCATGTTAGGCTTAAATGTGTTTTGAATTTGCTTTTTAATGCTCTCTTTTGCTTCAACTCTTATTTCTTGCGAGTGCATCATTAAAACTGCTGAGCCCATCTTAATGGCTATAAAGAAAGAACTTCTTGGGAGATAACCCATGTGTTTATTTTGCTACTGTTTTGTTGTGTTTTGGAAGTTGTTACTACTGTAGCAACCTCTCCTTATCTTTAGTTTATTGCAATGTTGTGCCAAGTGAAGCCTCTAATCGAAGGTTGATGCTAAATTTGGATTTCTGCGCAGAAACAGATTTCTATCTGTCACGAATCTGGGCTGTTTTCTCTGTAGGTAACTCAGAAAAATATGCCAATTTACGTGCGTGTTCCTCAGATATGTACGCAACTTTCATTAATTTTGAGTTTTCTGATTTGAGCAACGGAAGTATTTCTTTAAAATTCGTCTTTACTGGCTGTTCTGTTTTGGCAGATTCTGTCTCTGTTTTTTTTGCATTGTCTCTTGTGGACTTTAAGCAAGGCTTTCTACACGTGGAGAGCTGTAGCTAATGTTTTATTGAGTTCTTGCAATGTCTCACTACAGGACCAAGGTGGATTCAAATTTTTTGAGTACTAACCCCTCTAATGAAGTTTATGAGAAGTTTGGTGTGAAGGAAGTTTTCAAGGGTCAAGAGAGGAGGATGATATATGATCAAGAAGAGTGAAAAGTCTAAGCTTGGGGATGCCCCCGTGGTTCATCCCTGCATATTTCAAGAAGACTCAAGCGTCTAAGCTTGGGGATGCCCAAGGCATCCCCTTCTTCATCAACTTATCAGGTTTCTTCTATTGAAACTATATTTTTATTCGGTCACATCATATGTGCTTTACTTGGAGCGTCTGAGTGCTTTTATTTTTGTTTGTGTTTGAATAAATTCGGATCCTAGCAATCCTTGTTTGGGAGAGAGACACGCTCCGCTTTTTCATATGAACACTTGTTCTTCGTTTTACTTTTAATGTTCAATGATAAAAGTTGGAAGCTACAACACTTATTGTGATTTGGTTGGAAACAGAAAATGCCTCATATTGTCTTGAATAATTTGACACTTGGCAATTGTTTTGAGATCTCAAGTAGATCATGATTAAGTTTTTTTTCATGTAGTTTAAACCTATTAGTGGAGAACTACTGTAGAGCTTGTTAAAATTGGTTTGCATGATTGGTCTCTCTTAAGGTCTAGATATTTTCTGGTAAAAGTGTTTGAGCAACAAGGAAGACAATGTAGAGTATTATAATGCTTGCAATATGTTTTTATGTAAGTTTTGCTGTACTGGTTCATACTTGTGTTTGCTTCAAATAGCCTTGCTAGCCTAAGCCTTGTATCGAGAGGGAATACTTCTCATGCATCCAAAATCCTTGAGCCAACCACTATGCCATTTGTGTCCACCATACCTACCTACTACATGGTATTTCTCCGCCATTCCAAAGTAAATTGCTTGAGTGCTACCTTTAAACAATTCAAAATTTAGCACCTCTGATTTGTGTCAATGTTTTATAGCTCATGAGGAAGTATGTGGTGTTTATCTTTCAATCTTGTTGGGCAACTTTCACCAATGGACTAGTGGCTTCATCCGCTTATCCAATAATTTTGCAAAAAGAGCTGGCAATGGGATTCCCAGTCCCAAATTAATTAACAAAAATAGACACTCCTCCATGGTATGTGATTGTTGGACGGCACCCGAAGGATTCGGTTAGCCATGGCTTGTGTAAGCAAAGGTTGGGAGGAGTGTCATCATAATAAAACTAAAATAAAAAGGCACTCCTTCATGGTATGAGATTGTTGGCAGGCACCCGAGGATTCGGTTAGCCATGGTTTGTGAAAGAAAGGTTGGAAGGAGTGCCACACAAAAATAAAATAAAATGGGAGCCGCTCTTTGAAGGTTTGTCTGGCAAGGGGGTTAGAGTGCCCACTACCATTTGTTGACAACAACAAACACCTCTGAAAATTTTACTTTTATGCTCTCTTTATGTTTTCAAAACCAAAGCTCTAGCACAAATATAGCAATCAATGCTTCCCTCTGCGAAGGGCCTTTCTTTTACTTTCTATGTTGAGTCAGTTTACCTACTTCCTTCCATCTTAGAAGCAAACACTTGTGTTAACTGTGCATTGATTCTTACATACTTGCTTATTTGCATTCATCATATTACTTTATGTTGACAATTATCCATGAGATATGCATGTTGAAAGTTGAAAGCAACCGCTGAAACTTATATCTCCCTTTGTGTTGCTTCGATGCCTTTACTTTGAATTTATTGCTTTATGAGTTAACTCTTGTGCAAGACTTTTGATGCTTGTCTTGAAAGTACTCTTCATGAAAAGTTTTGCTATATGTTATCTATTTGTTAGCAACTATAGACCATTGCCTTGAGTCACTTCATTCATTTCATATGCTTTGTAATAGTATGATCAAGGTTATGTAAGTAGCATGTCACTACAGAAATTATTCTTTTTATCGTTTACCTGCTCGGGACGAGCAGGAACTAAGCTTGGGGATGCTGATACGTCTCCAACGTATCCATAATTTCTGATGTTCCATGCTTGTTTTATGACAATACTTACATGTTTTGCTTGCGCTTTATGATGATTTCATGCGTTTTCCGGAACTAACCTATTAACAAGATGCCACAGCGTGCAGTTCTGTTTCTGCTGTTTTTGGTTCCGCAAGGCTGTTCGGGCAATATTCTCGGAATTGGACGAAATCAACGCCAAAGATCTTATTTTCTCCTAAGGCTCCGTAACACCGAAGAAGAGTCGGAGGAGAGCCAGGGGGCCACCAGGAGGGTGGGCCGCGCGGGCCACACCCTGGCCGCACCCCCCTATGGGGAGGCCACCCTGTCGACCCTCCTGCGCCGCCTCTTCGCCTATATAACCCCTTTCGACCTAAAAACGCAGTACCAATTGAAGAAACTCCAGAAAGACTCCAGGGGCGCCGCCGCCATCGCGAAACTCCAATTCGGGGGACAGAACTCTCTGTTCCGGCACCCTGCCGGGACGGGGAAGTGCCCCCGGAAGCCATCTTCATCAACGCCACCGCCTCCATCATGCTCCGTGAGTAGTTCCCCCATGGATTACGGGTTCTAGCAGTAGCTAGTTGGTATTCTCTCCTCCATGTACTTCAATACAATGATCTCATGAGCTGCCTTACATGATTGAGATTCATCTGATGTAATCGGTGTTGTGTTTGTTGGGATTCGATGGATGATACATTATGATTAGTCTATCTATAAAGTTTGTGAAGTTATTGTTGCTGCAATCTTGTTATGCTTAATGCTTGTCACTAGGGCCCGAGTGGCATGATCTTAGATTTGAGCTCTATATGTATTGCTTAGATTGTATCTACAAGTTGTATGCACATGTCACTGTCCGGAACCAAAGGCCCCGAAGTGACAAGAATCGGGACAACCGGAGGGGATGGCGGTGATGTGAGGGACACATGTTTTCACGGAGTGTTAATGCTTTGCTCCGGTACTCTATTAAAAGGAGTACATTAATATCCAGTAGTTTCCCTTGAGGCCCGGCTGCCACCGGCTGGTAGGACAAAAGATGTTGTGCAAGTTTCTCATTGCGAGCACGTACGACTATAATTGGAAAACATGCCTACATAATTAATAATCTGGATGTTCTGTCTTAATGCTTTGATTCCTATCAATTGCCCAACTGTAATTTGTTCACCCAACACTTGTTACTTGTTATTGGAGAGTTACCACTAGTGTAGATCGCTGGGAACCCCGGTCCATCTCTCATCATCATATACTTGTTCTACATGTCATTGGAAGTAGTATCAACTATTTTCTGGTGTCATTGCTCTCATATTGCTATTACTGCTGCTGTGTTATTCGTTACTCGCTCTCATATTATCGCTACTTTCACATCACCCCGTTACTAGTGCTTTTCCAGTGCAATTTGAATTGACAACTCAGTTGTTAAGGCTTATAAGTATTCTTTACCTCCCCTTGTGTCGAATCAATAAATTGGGTTATACTACCCTCGAAGACTGCCGCGATCCCCTATACTTGTGGGTCATCAGCAGTCGCGCAGAGCGCTTCCCAAAAACCTAATTCGCCCTCTCCCATACAGGATCGCAAGGACGAGCGGTTCCGGAGACATGCTCTCCTGTTCGCCGATGCACGTCGGCGCGCGGGATGGAGTAGACTACGATGGCGGCGCAAGCAGAGAGAGGTGGCAAAACCCCAACTCGTGTATTAGATGTGTTTCTGCGGTAGCCGGGCAAGATATTATATAGGCTCAGGAAACCCTAGGCAACGTGGGTCGCACGCACGTTTCGAGTTGGTTACAGATAGCCCACGGTCCGGGAGCGACCTGAACCGACTAACTGCGACGCGTCCGTCTAGGACTCTGTTCGTTTTCCTGAGCTGCAAAAAGTAAGGAAAGTCTCGGCTCGAGGCTCAATCCACTCACCACGAGCGCGGCGCGCGTCGCGTCGCGTCGCGTCGCGTCGCGTCGCGTCGAGACGAGCGAGCGAGGAGGAGGAGGAGCGCGCGTGAACCACTCCTATTCTTACTCACTTATTAGTGGTGGAACAACCCACCTTATAAGGTGGCCTAACTTCCTCCCAACTTTCCATGTGGGACTAAACTTTCCACTCTTGCCACTCCCTAGTGAGCTGCCACCCACTTGGGCTCAAACTCACATGGGCTGCCACAATATGGGCTTTGAGATTTATAGGGAAATCTGAAATCTAAATTGGGTCATTAAAAGTGGACCCAATATTTGAACACCCTCGTCACCGGATGACGACACGGTTTGTGCACTGTTAAGTTCCTAAGGGCATGCCCAATGCACTGCCCTAAAGGTATTGCCTCACACCTTTAGCTAGGTTCGGGTGGTCTAAAGTAGGTTCGGATGAGGAGGCAGCCTCCTCTTCACGAAGTGGGATCTTAAACCTTAAAAGCATGCTTTTTGGAGAGAGAAAGAGATACATAGTGTCATATTTGTGGGATCCTTTCTCTTTTTTTCTAACTAAAGTTGTATCTTTCATTGGAGGGATAAAATTCATCATGTTGCTTCTGACAACTTTTTTACATGAAGCAACTAGTTGTGTATGCCACCATTGCTCATGGCCTAAGTGCATCGGTTTTTTGGTACTTTTTTTTAGTCGAGGTGTCGTTTCCAGCGTGGTGCTATTGCTGCCGCGAGTCTTTGTTTTCAGGTTGGGTGCAATTGATATTAATATATTTGTACCATATCTCCGTGGATGCATAGTGACACTCGGCTGCACCTTTTATCGGGGACAAGGCAACAACGGTAAAGGCAGCTTTCAGAGGCCACATGCAGCTGTAGGCAGGCTGCAGGTGGATACGGGCAGTACAAAAAGTGCCTCTGACAGCCAGGAAAGAAAGGTTGGCAGGAGGCAGAAAGGCAGGTCCTTTACACTGGACCGGTACAGTTGGTCTTGACCATTGACAGGGAGGACATGCCTGCTGTGCTCACGGAACCTAGCCAGAGGCTAGCAGATACTACAAACGGTTTGCTCCGTACGTATATGTGGTTAGTTGTTAGAGGAGGTGGCTGAAATCAAACGAAAAAAGTTTCGTTGATAGATTCTCAGTTCTCACTCCAAGACACACACCAACATGAATGCTAAGAGAAAATGAAAAGCCAGGAAATGTAAACGCCCACGTCCACGGTTTTCAAAGAAGAGCAACACATATGGTCTCTTAGTTTCAGAGAGAAATTACACGTCAGAGAGAAATCCACTCAAAGACGGAGGCATAATAGGTCAAATGCATAGGTTTTCAACCGAGAGATATGACTCAAAGTTCTCAAAAAGATAAATGATATTGAATTTAGTGCACCTCATGTCAAGGCTAGAGAGACCCTAGGGTGTGAGATCCATGAAAGACTGCAACTATTTTATATTTAGTGGTGTGTTGGACGGATTTTGCACTTGAGACCACTTGACTTTGATACCATTTTAATTAACGCACCAGCAAACTAGCCCATATGAGAAGGGTGGGTGACATATTTCAAAAAAATGACACCCATAGAAGGCAATGTCGTTGGGTTCCCACATCAAGGTTTTCACCTAAGGTTAACACAATGGTAGCCGCACAGAAGAATTGACATTCCGAGATCAGGGCAGACACAAGGCTACCATCGGTGGTGCAAAAGAAACGAATTTGCGATATCGCTAAGACCTCCACGGAGACATTAGATATGGCGTTGTGGCACCATCCAAATGAATTCTTATGTAAAGGTCGAGTGGGAAGGTGGGACATCCCATGCCAAATGTCGGTCATAATTAATATGTCGTTCGACGGGACAAAGTTGAGAGCATCTACAGCCGTGTTTGGGGGACGCCAGACACTTAATCTCTCCCAGTCGCGCGCTCCAAAGGCCGCTTCGGTACGGACGTGCCCCAAATATTGTCCGGCGTTCCTAGCTCATCCCCTGTGTATAGAGGCTCTATCAGGGACACCAGACGACTTTACACTTGTTTTTTTGTTTGGAGGTCACGTTTGGAAGACGCGGCTAGGAACGGGAGCCCCACCAAAGCGGCAGCACGCCGCGGCGACCCCCAAACGACCAATCCAGCGCTTTTGTCGGACGTCGTTTGGGGGATGCGCCTGGAGATGCTCTTAGGTTGGGCGGGGGAAGTGGATGGCGTGATGGTGGCTAGGGTTTGCTCTGCGCCAATGCACCCTCTTGAGTTTCATAATTTGTTAATATGAAAATATTTGTTCCATCCAGATTGATAGATAAAAGTAATACTAATATACTTGTTTAGTTTGGCAGTGCTAGATGAAAAGAAATGTACATGTAAGATGAATCAGATATCAGATGATCCATTCCCGATAGCGAAACAAATAAATAACTGAAGAGAGGACCATCGGTGGTAGTACAAGTAGTCAAGTATTCCCTGCTGTTATCCACTAGACAGGCAAACCGCAAGTTAAGCTGAGAGAGTACATTCCATCTGCCTCCATTTGGAACCCACCTCTGCACTCACTCACTCATTGACTGACTGCCTGCCTGCCCGTACCGGCGACAGCTTTCTCATCCATCCTTTTCAGTCCTCCTTCAACTCATGTAGTAGCAGTAGCACCAAAGGAAATCGCAACTGCTGCTGCCAGTGCCAGTGCAAAGGCCCCATCCCTTCTTCCTAATCTCCCCGGCCCGTTCGCCAATCATGCCGGCCGATGATGGCGCCGCCTGCTAATTACGCTCGCTCTGTACATTGGCCGGCCACTCAAATCGCCATCATATATAGATGTGACAATGCTTCAACCCTACGCTCGTTAGCTTAGTGGTTGTGGTATCGATTGTGATTGTGGTACACACTGGCACTTCTACTACTCGATCATGAAGCAAGAGCGGCAGGGGAAGTGCAGCACGGCCATGGCGGCTGGCGCGCCGCCCTCGCTTTCCGGGACCGCGCTGCAGCAGCACCAAGCCGCCGCCTACTTCGGCCTTTCCTGCGCCCTCGCCGCTCTGCGGCGCGTGGCACCGAGCAAGGACGCCGGCGGCTGCGATCTTGGAGCGAGGCAGCGGCAGTGCCGGTGGTCCCGCGCGAGGGAGGCCGCTCTGCAGGGGAAGATCGGCGAGCTGGAGCTCCAGGTGGAGGAGCTCCGGCGGAGGAGGGCGGAGGACGCCAGGGCCAACGAGAAGGTGGCGGGCATCTTCGCGGCGCACGAGCAGCGGTGGTTCGCGGAGCGCAAGTCGCTGCGCCGGCAGGTCCAGGCCGTCGTCGCGGCGGCTCGCGCTCGCGAGGTCAAGCACGACGAGGCCACGGCGGCGCTGGCGCGGCGGCTGGAGGACCAGCGGCGCGAGGCCACGGAGCAGGAGGCCAGGAGGCGCGAGGAGGCCCAGGAGAGGCTGAGGGCGTCGGAGCAGGCGGCGGAGGAGCTGCGGGAGCGCGCAAGGAAGGTGGCGCTGGAGCACGCCGCCGACGTGAAGAGGCACAAGGCGTCGTACGTGGAGCTCGCGTCCGCGCAGAGGCAGCTGGAGGCTGAGCTGGCCCGCGCCGCGCGCCGCGCGGACTTGGCGGACGCGGAGCTCGAGGCCGCGCTGGAGCGCCGCGACGAGGCCGTGGCGACGGCCGCGGAGCTCTCCCTGGAGGCGGCGCGTTTGCGGCGGGACGCGGAGCACAAGGACAAGATCCTCTCCGCGATGCTGCGCAAGTCCAAGATCGACATGGAGGACAGGGAGATGCTGGTGCGGGAGGTGAAGATGTGCAAGGCCAGAAGGAAGCAGGCGGAGCTTGAGGCGGAGCGGTGGCGGAAGATGTGGGAGTCCCGGCACCGGAGGGGATCCTCCAGGTCGTCGGCGCAGCGCTGCGCCGCGGTGGACCACACGGGGTGCTCCGACAGGATGGCCCCTGACGCTCCCGACGCCAAGATACTGTTCGTTGACCATGTGGAGGAGGGCAAGAATGGCCGGCTGGCGCCGGTGACCAAGGAGCTGACCACTGTCGTTGATTGCTATGGCAGCAATGTAGACGACAAGCCCGGTATGTCCCAGAGGTTTTTCTTTCCTATATTCCGTATTTTCTTCAGAGAAATTGCTTGAAGATTCGAGCATCGAGTAGTGAATCTGCTCGAATTCAATAGCACGTACTACTAAAGTTTCACTGTAGTTAAGCAAATAATTGAGTAATTAACACCGTAACCATCTTTTGCCTGTTTGATTTCTGATGATGTCCGGAACGCAGTTGTAGAGGAGTACAAGGACCTGCAGGAGTGGTTCCACATGGAGACCGGCAAGTACACGAGCATGATCAGGCAGCGGCACAGCGCGGAGCTGGAGGCCTTCACGGAGCAGATGAGGCTCAAGGACGAGAAGCTGGAGGCGTTCCGGTGGCGCGCCGTGAGCATGGACGCCGAGGCGGCCCGGCTCCGGTGCCGGATCCAGGAGCTGGAGGTGAGGCTGTCGCAGAACGAGCAGCACGGCGCCGGCATGGAAGCGCTGCTTCTGGACAGGGAGAACGAGAACACGTCGCTTAAGGAGGAGCTCGTAGCGTTCCGGTCGGAGGCCCTCGACTCGTCGGAGCCGTTTTCTCCTACCGTCGCCGACTATGAAGAAGGCAGCAGAAACTCCTCCGAGCATTGTTCGCCGGTAAAGATCCAGCAGTTAACAGATTCCAGAGAGGCAAACCATGTAGAGGGCAATGAGATCATCGAACCGAACGAGTCCTCGGTTCTGATCAATGACACCTATGCGGCGGCGAGAAGATCGATCGACGAAGGCCGTCGGGTTCCGACGGATCAGTCATGCCGTTCTGAGATCGAGGAGGAGAAGGAGGCCTGCACCGATGCAGGAAAGAAGCGCGCGCGACCCAGCAGCAGCAGCGCCGCCAGTGCCAGTTCTGACGAAGCGCGCTCTGAAGCTCCAGAGCACAAGGCCTCTGCTTGCAGGGTGGACATCCACGCTCTCGCGGTCTCCTACAAGATCAAGAGGCTCAAGCAGCAGCAGCTCGTGCTGGAGAAGCTCGCCGCCGATGCTGCTGCTGCTGCTGCTGAAGGAGGGAAGGAAGGAGCGACGACGAGCAGCGAGGCCAATGGCAGCGGCGGCAGGCAGGACCCGAGGAGCTACCAGCTGATGATCTCCTTCGTGAGCAAGCACGTCAAGCGGTACCAGTCGCTCGAGGACAAGATCGAGGGCATCTGCTCGAGAATGGTAACGATCGATCGGTGCTGCACATGTTGCCTGTGTGTTTTCCTCAATTGATTCCTGGATCATACGTACATTTTCAATTACTTGACAATACAAGTGGTTGCTGGATGCTGCAGGAGGAGAGCAAGAGGAGCTGTGGAAGGGGGCGGGAGGGCGACAGGGAGCAGAACGTGGCGCTGGCGCGCTTCCTGGAGGAGACGTTCCAGCTGCAGCGCTACATGGTGGCCACGGGACAGAAGCTGCTGGAGATGCAGTCCAGGATCGCCACCACCCTCGCCCGCGCTGCCGTGGCCGGCGGCGGCATCAGCGACGGAGGCGATGGCGTTGACACGGCGAGGTTCATGGACGTTGTTGGGGCGCTGCTTCGGGACGTGCAGAGGGGACTCGAGGTGCGGATCGCCCGGATCATAGGGGATCTCGAGGGCACGCTCACCTTCCATGGCATCCTACACACCACATTCTGAATTCTGGTGTATCAAACGTCGACTGTCGGCCTGTCGCCTTTGAGTAGCGTGGTGTTGTGTGCACGTTGAGCTGGAGCCTGCTAGCAGAAGCATATGTTGAAAAAAAAAATGCAATGGTTGAGAACCAGCAGGCGAGTTTGGCTGCACATTTTGAAATGACAAACAAATCATCATGTTATCCGACGCAGTTATCGCACCGAGCTTTAGATTGTTGATGTTTCAGGATGAACTATCTTTTGGATTTGCACTGAGCACATGTACACTCAGAATCAAGTCTATTACAGCGAAGCATACCACTTGACAAGCATACCACAGATTGCAAATTACTTTCTCTGCTTCACAAATGAAAAAAATGATGGGCAACAGCATATTCCGCAAATACAAACTTATTACATTCACCCGCAGGTCCAATCCAAATTGTTTACTCCTTATTCCTTCTCGTCTTTGCTCATGCCCGCAACAGGTTGGTATGAATAATAATTTAATACAGATACATAGAACAAGTAGTACAGCAAGGCTCCAACCAAAAGGTTTGGGATTGTCAAGGTCGCTATTCAACGCCTATCAGCAGAAGAGTCGGAAGAAAAAAGATACTTCACACGGGAAAGGACCGAATCACTTGCTGGGTCATAGGGATGGTCCTTGGATGGGATTTCCAATATAGCAGGGATTGGCTTGTTGTAGCTATCCACCAAAAATCTTATCATGTTCGCAATCTGTAACATAGCAAAAAGATGTAAGAAGCTATTATATCCTCTCATAAGGTTAGTTGGATCAATATGTACAAAACACACATCTGCATCTGGTGCTGCTAATGTTCTAAATGGTTCCCTAAATGCTTTTAGACCGTTTTGTAAGGTTATGCGGAATAGGACACTCATGCACTGCTGCATACAATCTATTTGATTTTTATGAGTTGCAACAGAGGTTTATTTGAGGAGTAGGTGACACATGATAAGGCTAGAAATTGGTATCCAAATCAAGTCTAACGGCATATATTCTTAACTGAGATGACAAAGCTAATGAGGGCACGAGAAACTAACAGTAGTTTAAAAGTCCACTTCATATTCTACTTATACAGCTATAAATCTAGGGATTTCTTAGTTCTCGGCTAGCTGAGAACTAACTTCGTGCTTAGTCAAGTCTTACACCATTTGATTTGCATCATGATTCGTGCCAGCTATGAGTTGCAAAATGAGTTGTAACTGAAATTTGATGATATCATCTAACTGAGCACGAAATTAGTTCTCAGTCGACTGAGAAATAGTCACACCCATAAATCTACTACTATAGGACCTTCCGAGTTACAAGAGCCTCATTCATTTTGTTTACAGCCAAAGGAGCTGAGTCTAGGGAAAGTAATCAGGACTAATTAGCTACAAAAAATCGTGACCACCCCTCCAATTCCTTTTCTTTTTGTTTAGGTTGACATACTTTACAAGATTCAGACAACCAAGAGATTTGTTGATTCTGTATAGAAAACAAATAATGTGCATTCAAAACAATGGTTCACTTACATATTGGCTGATGAGCACAATGGCAATGTCATCCCTGGCAGTGAACTCTTTAAATGCGTCTTCAATCTGTTTCACTGTCGTTTCTGTGACATAAAACACACACAAAAAAGTATTTATTCGAGTGCCCAGGATCAGTGGATGTAACAAAAATATGAAATAGAGGAAGACATGATAATGGAGTTATTTGACAGGACTCAGGAGTAGAAGTGACATTTTAGATTGTTTAAAATACATGAACCAGTATAGCTATCTCCTATAACAACAATGAATAAAAGTTTTGCCTTTGTCTAACAGAATGAGTAGAACAATATACTTGAAACATTCTGTTGGCAATCATTCAAGATAATTTCATAGCCAAGAGATAAGATTTTGTACGGAGATCTTATGCCAATTGCTGTCTAATAATACGTTATGTAGCAAGTTGAGGATAGTACTGTTATCCACAAGAAGGTAGTTTGTTTTCTTGCGCAGATCAACATTGCCAACTCCAGCCATCAAGAAGCCAGTAACAGTGTCCTGCAAAAATAACAAAGCCCAATGTCAATTGGTAATATATCATCGATCATCATCACAATATTTTCGAGTTGTCAAATTCTGGAGTACAACAAATTGGCATTTACAGTAAGAAATCAAATTCTGTTTTCTGTATGATGGAAAACCGTGATCTATTTCGTAACCACAAAGACTTACGGATCAATGCTTAAATCAATGGCTTCAAAAACAATGCTTAATTCAATCAATGTACCAACGAATCGTCCTTGCTAGGGGATCTACATTACCACGCCCCAACAAGGCTATATCACCGTCTACCATCACCTGCCACGGACCGGGATAGCTAAAGATTTGCCCAGAACTATGATTACCGGGGCAGGGAAAAGGCACTGCTAACTCCTAGCTATCTAGTTACTGCTCGGGATCCACCAGACGCTCAATTATTAATGGAGAAGCTCAAGCAACATTACGGTCGGTCAAAAGGGGGGATAAGATCACCTCATCAGCGATGATGGCGATGAGTGCGGAGTTGTTCGCCGCGATATTACCCCTCCCCGCCATTACTGCTTCCTGTGAAGAGCCAAACAGATGCAAGAAATCGATTAACAAAAGAAAAGGGGGCAAATTTGGTAAGCAAATCCGTGTTGAACAGGAGAATAGGAATTTCAATCGGATCGAACCTTGAGGCGGAGATCGCAGAATCAGAGGAGGAGATCCAGGCGGGAGAGGAATAGGAGTGGGAGATCCGGGAGAAAAATATGGGGGTGGGGAGGCGGAGTCCGGGCAGGGGAGGGCCGGATGAACGTGGGTTGCTTGGCAACGACGGAGATCGGATCGGGGCAGGCAACCACGTCCACGGGAATTGGAGTCGTCATGGTACGTGACGTGTACGTCGGCACGTTTTCATTTTACACCCTTGCTAGTGTAAAATTAACCCGGGGTCCACATAATCCCTGTTGTCCCGTACGCAATTTGTCGGGTCTACCGATACGGCGATGTTTTTTTTTTGAACAGGAGAGACCCCGAAGGGTCATGAAGTTTCATTTAGTCAAACGTCGGTACATTTTACAAGCAGACCCTCTAAGAAAAAGAAGATGAAAAGCAGACCTTGAATATTATAACCAGGACCCTGAAAGAAGTTGCAGAAACACGATCGAGTCCTCAGTCGCTGCCGCCGGTCAGAGACCCCACCATCGTCGCCGCCCGGGACTTTGCCACTTGGGGCGTCGATGGTGTTGCTTCCTGGAGCGGGGTCGAGGGAAATCCTCACGCAGAGGATAGATAGCCGACGAAGTAGCCAGCTTGGAGTGGCTCAGAACGCCGAAGATAGCGCCGGCAAGCCATGCCTGACGCTGGTGAACTCCAAATCGAAGATCTGGAGCAAGAGCTCCAGAGGCGCGGAGCGGTCCCCTCGGCCAAAGATAGCGGCGGCGCAGCTCGCCGACGCTTGGTAGCTTCCGCTGCAGAAGCTTCACATCTCCCTGCTGCCACCAAGCTTTCCAAACTGACGCATCACCTCCACGCCCTCTCCCCTCGCCACCATGGCCGGCCGGAGAAGAGGGAGATGTTGCACAGATCAGAAACAAGATGCAGTCCAGGGCTTTATTGACTCTTGTGGAGGGAAGAGCAGCACCACTGCTCGCCATCAGCTCCTTCCTCTGGAGCTTGACGAACTGGGGTAGAATCTCCTCCGGCCGCCATGAGCTACCCACAAGCCATGGCCACCGAGTCTACATCGGCATAACGCCAAACCGGGACAAAGCCCGAACACTACTACTAGACCTAGATCTACTATATACAGACCTGCCTCCTCCCTCCCGCCGCCTCCAGCCGGCGGAGCCGCCGGAGAAGAGGGAGGGAGGAGCCGGGAGGTGACAGGAGACTCTCAAGGTGGAGCGGACGGAGGGAGAGGGGAGAGGGGGGAAATGAGTCCCACGCGATACGGCGATGTCGAGAGCGACTTTCCTTCCCGACGGCGGCGAGCTCCCGGCGGGGCGCAGCCATGAAGCGCATCTGACGAGGGATCACCTCGCCAATGCCTACGTATTGTAGACTTGGGTTTCGGGAGAGAGTGACGATGGAGATTCCGGGAGCGAGATTAGGCACACGACGTACCCAGCTTCGGGTCCCCTCGGTGGAGGATCCCTACGTGCTGCTAGCAATCCAGTATATGAGCACAAGTATCTTTACAGGGTGCCGCCGTAGCGGAGCTATGTTGTCTATATGTTGTCTATCTGTTAGCCTCCCTATTTCGGGTGCCCTGGCTAGCTTTATATATGCAACTAGCCTAGGGTTTTACAAGAGTCCTAGTCGACTACTTCTTCGAGTTGCCTTGTTAGGCCTTCTCCATATTAGGCCGAGTCGATCCAGGTATACTAATAATGGGTACCCGAAGGGTATACCCATGTCAGTAGCCCCCGAGTGTCTAGGGAAGTCGAAGACTTGCGTAGAGACTCCAAGCATTATCATCTCCGTCGTCGAAGAAATGCAAGGCGAGGTCCATGTTATAGATCATGTGTAGCGTAGATGATGTCTCGAAATTATTTTCTATCGGGTGCGCGGCAGCGCTCCCGATGGGAGTAGCCCCCGAGTCTATGGGCAAGAGCTAGCAATTCGGCATAGACTCAAGTTGTACTACTCGATGAAGAACTTAACTATATTTCTGGAGGACTTGATGAAATCCATGGGCTCCCGATGGGAGTAGGCTCCACTCGAATCGTAGAATCGAGTTGAGTCTACAAAGCTTGATTGTCGTAAATGCTGTCGAAGTTATTTTTCTATCGGGTGCGCGACCAGCGCTCCCGATGGGAGTAGCCCCCGAGGCTACAGCCAAATGTTTGCACTTGGGTGTAGGCTCAACTTGCTTTTAATCGACACCACAATTTTTCCTCTTTCTTGTATCTTATCTGGAGGGTGAACAATACTCTCGATAAGAGTAGCCCCCGAGCCTATGGGCAGGTGCTTGCACCTGGGCATAGACTCAAGTTGTACTACTCGATAAAGAACTTGACTATATCTCCGGGCGCAGCCCCTCGTTTTATTGACTCCAGGCCGTTGCTATCTATGTTGTTCAGGGATAATGGTAAATGGGGCTGGTTCATCTGACGGATCAGTACCGATTAAGCGCTCTTGTGGCAATCCCGCAAGAACCTACTTCAAGATCACGTCCCTGGACATGATCTCGGGACCTGGCGTAATTCGTCACGTGCCGCTTAAGGACTTACCATGATCCGAATTCCAGTAATGTTATCGGGTCCACAGCGCGTCCGCCGGGATATTTCTTCACATCTGTTGATGTGGAAAAAAGTAGCAGAGCGCAGTCTTTGGCGATGCCACGCCACACAGGACGGATCCCGGGGTCTTACCTTCGCAGAGTTTTGCGGCATTCAGAGATTATTCGCAACTTTGGCGCTCTGAGAATATTTTGTCAAGTGCCTTGTTCGACTGATGCAATGACCCATTTTGCGGGTTCTTCTATTTTTCTCTCGGGCTTGATGAGACAGCTGAATATATTGGTTATTCTATATTGTCGGGTACATCACCGATGCTCTTGCTCGGAACAATATGACGAGTCAATGGACCCGAAGATTTGTCCACCTTTTTTTGTTTTTTTTGGGTTCCTCCTTGATGAAAATTTCGTCAAGTTCCTCCTTCAGGAAAATTTCTTCGGGTATTCTTTGAGGACAATTCTTCGGGTCCTCCCTGAGGATAATTCTTCGGGTCCTCCCTGAGGAAAATTCTTCGAGTCCTCCTTGAAGATAATTCTTCGGGTCCTCCTTGAGGATAATTTTTGGGACCTCCTTGAGGATAATTTTTCGGGATCTTCTTGAAGATAATTCTTCGGGACCTGCTTGAGGATAATTCTTCGGGACCTATTTTTTCTTGATGACAGTTTCGTCGAGTTCTCCCTGTAGACGATTTCGTCGGGTTCTCTCTTATATACTTTGAATTTTGTTTTCTCCTGCACAAATAAACAAACTTTTTCTATCTTTCCCTTGACTCTCTTTTTCGCATGCGGTGTCGGATGCTCAGATTCGATGATATGTAAAGTGAATATATGCCGCACAGCCCCCAAGTGTCGGGTGCGACGAAAGTAAACGATAATCAACTTTGTGCAAAATAAAAGAACACTTAGCTTTTTGGACACGACGAAGTCGATGCATGATAAAGTCTTCGAGTGTAGATAAGAAATCTAGCCAAAGTAGAAACCACCAAATAGTAAAAGTGGATGCCGCGAAATTGTTGATGAAGAAATAGCCGAGCCCCCGAGCGTTGCTGAGGTGATGTCATGATTGTTGTGTCGCAGTCGTGACCCGAGGCGAAATCGTTGTCGAGCCCCCGAGCGTTAGGCGTGACGTCAAAATAAGTTGATGGAGTCGCGGCATCATATTTGGTAAAGCCATTTAGGATGAAGCCATAGACAATAATATACGAAGATGAATCCCAGATGAAGTATTTGAGATGAATCCATATTGAAGATTACGCCATTAAATATAGAGCATATATTGAAGATAAATCCGTCGATATCATAGAGGATGAATCCATTGGCCCGAAGAATCCAGTAATAATCATAGAAGATGAATCCGCTGATATCATAGAAGATGAATCCATTGACTCGAATAATCCAGTAATAACCATAGAAGATGAATCCATTGTCCCGGAAACGCATCGGGTAATATTGTATAAGAGTGAACCAATAATAACCCGAAGAGAAACAAACCAGCAAGCCGAAGAAGATAAATCCACTGTTCTGAAGAAGATAAATCCACTAAGTCGAAGAAAATAATTCCATTGAGCCGAAAATAATAATTTCACTGAACCGGAGAAAATAATTCCACTGAGCCGGAGAAGATATATCCAGAGCTGAAAAAAATTCACCAAGTAACCGAATATATTTGTGGTAATGAAGTAATGGTACAGCTCCAGTGTTAGGTGAAGTTTTCTCTAATGATGTAATGATGTAGCCCCCGAGTATTCGGGTGTGGCGATAGTAAATAATAATTGACTCTCGGAAGAGGAACACTTAGCTTTTTTATCGGTTGCGGTGAAACCGACGTGGAAGCAAGTCATGTGGTGGACGTAGTAGATGTGGCGGATCCTCAATGGATGAGCCCCCAAGCGTAGTGAGCGCCATAGCGAACGGGATCGACGCAGCAGTCGAAGTCGAAGTTTTATTGCGATCTGCAGTTATATTGCAATGCGCAAGCTCAGGCGCAAATAATAGCTCGAGCCGAATATGTTTGGCCAAATAAATTTTGCAAGTAGTAATTAATTAGAAATATAGCACCTGATATTTTTGTAACGGATATTGTCAATGTAGCAGCATGTTGTGCAGCGGATGACGCGGATTTAGCAAAGTGTTGGTCTTCGACTTGGTCCGTACGGCGGATGAAAATCTTGTTGGATGCGCTGTGAAGTAGATGAACCACCAGCTAGATTTTCAATCTAATCTTACCCATCGCACAAGAGGTTAGCTCTGAATAGAACAATCAACAAAGAAAAACGAAATTGTAAGAAGAGAGATATGAGATCGTATAGAGAAGAATTCCGTGAGCGTGGACATAAATGATGGGTGCATGTGTGCGTGCACTTCCCTCGAGGAAACCATGTGCTCCTGTCTCCTGGCCGCGTATCTCTCGTGCGGCTGATTGATCTTTCCTTTCTTTAACGGCATGGGTGGCATGGGTATCTGCTAGCAGCGTTGGAACGGTCCAAGGTGAAGACCGAGGGTGATTTTGGCCTAAGCTTGGTCAACCACTGCGATGCCTGCCGTCGACGCAAAAAACAAAAACTGCACCGATTTGACAGATGCGATCTGAATTTTTTCTCCATCTTGCGCGGAGCCCTACATGCGGAAACAGTCCCGATATGTTTCGTTGTTGCCGACTGTATCTTCTTCGAATGAGATCCATTGCATGGAGCGCCACAGATGCTTCGTTCACGTAGATCGGCGCGTCGCCGCCTGCAGCCTGTTTGCTGATGTAGATTGACGGAAGCGATCAAGCCTTTGAATATGACAAGGATCTCGTCCGGATAACGAAATCCAGTCGTCGCTGTCCCCACGGTCGGCGCCAATTGACGATGGATCACCTCGCCAATGCCTACGTATTGTAGACTTGGGTTTCGGGAGAGAGCGACGATGGAGATTCCGGGAGCGAGATTAGGCACACGACGTACCCAGCTTCGGGTCCCCTCGGTGGAGGATCCCTACGTGCTGCTAGCAATCCAGTATATGAGCACAAGTATCTTTACAGGGTGCCGCCGTAGCGGAGCTATGTTGTCTATATGTTGTCTATCTGTTAGCCTCCCTATTTCGGGTGCCCTGGCTAGCTTTATATATGCAACCAGCCTAGGGTTTTACAAGAGTCCTAGTCGACTACTTCTTCGGATTGCCTTGTTAGGCCTTCTCCATATTGGGCCGAGCCGATCCAGGTATACTAATAATAGGTACCCGAAGGGTATACCCATGTCAGCATCCTCCAGGACTCCTTCCTCTAGAAGCTGCCGAACCACTCCCCGCCAGCGAGCCTCTCACTGTCCACTGCCTTCCGTCGACCAATGCCTCGTATTGCTAATTCACATCCATTCAGAACCGTATGTCCCATCGGCTCCGGCTGGACGCCACACCTAGGTGAGAGCATCTCTAACAGAGGCCGTAAATCCGCCGGAACTGAATTCTTCCGGCGGATTTACGGGTTCGGGCCGAAAGTGACGCAGAACAACACTCGAATCGGTGGGTCGACCCATATCAGAAGTTTGGAAGCTCGAGAAACTGGACCGGCGACACGTATATATAGAGGCCGCGGAGGGGAGTAGGGTTCCAAAACCCTACTCCCTCCGTCGCATGCACGGTTGGACTTCCAGCGAGCAATCGCGGAGGCACCGCCGCCGCTTCTCCTCTCTCTCCACCACCAGCGTGACCGCATGGCCGGGGAGAACAGCGGAGGCAGGGGAGGCGGGCGGATTGGCGGGAGCAACTCTCCGCCGCACCCCACCGTCTTCTAGTACGAGGCCGAGCGGCGCAAATGGAACCGCAGCGAAGGCGCTCGGAAGCGGAGCGCGCGGCGCTGGACCAACTGGGGTCTGACGCCGCCGGGGACGCTTGCGCGCTATGCAAATAGTGGCAAGGGGTCGTCCTCGGCCGCGTCCGACCGTGCGCTGTGGCGGCCCGTCTCGGACAGCAGCGACGAGGAGGAGGAGGAGGAGGTGCTGGAGGAGAAGGTGTCGGTGCGCACCCTCCAATTGCAGTCCGGGGACTTCTTCCTCAACGACAACGAGGAGGCGATGGCGGTGCAGCAGGTGGCCGTCATCTCCGCCGTCGAGGCGCGCGCGCGCTTTCGCCACGAGGAAGCGGAAGCCGTCTGTGTCGTGCGCGAGTACGAGGCCGCGCAGAAGGAGGCGGTCATCCGCCGCGTGAAGCAGGAGGTCGCCGACCTCGACTCCGAGTAGGCCGCCGCCGGCATAGTCCTCCGCGGTGCGCATAGTAGGTCACCGCCGGCGAAATTAATTTAGTTTTGGAGGTGGTCGCCGACGACCACCTCAAATGCATTGTATCTATCGATCGTATCTATCGAATTATGCCTAAATATGTTTGAATTTCAGTTCTACTACTTGTTTGCGATGATCACTTTACCGGCAAATTTTGAAATCGATGTTTTTCGGTTCTGAATACGGGTGATGTTTTGCGCCACGCTAAAAAATGCTCGCTTTTTGTTTTTCGGGAGACTGAACTCACTTTTTTCGGTTCGGAAGAATAAGGGCTCTGCTAGAGATGCTCTGGCAGAGTTTCAACGCGTGGTCGTCGGCTGCCCCGTCCGGCAACTAGCTTTCCAAGCTCCATGCCTAGATCGTTTCCCAGCAGGTAAGAGCATCTCCAGCCGTGTCCATTAAAGTGTCCCTCAACAGAATTTGAAGCACACTCGACGTTTGACCTCCCTACTCGCGCCACAAAGCCATTTTCTATCCGACGCGGTCCAATACGGTGTCCGACGTCCCGAATCCGTTCCCGCTACACATGGAACGCTCCGGGGACGCCGGACAGAACGAAATCCTGCGTCGCGTGTGGTGGGCCAGCATCGTGAGCGTCGCAGAGGAATGCATGCGGGGTTTAAACCTGCTGCCTACCTCTGGTCAGGCGACCTTATTGCCGCACAGCTTTCCTAGTGAGCCCGTGTCCTTTCCCCAGGCGGCAAAGTGAAGGGTTGCATCCCACATGGCTGTGTGGCCATCCGCACCGAAGTTCATTGCGACCAACCTCTCCCTTCCGCTTCGGTTGCTGCCGCTGTATAAAAGCAGTATATGCCTTCCCGCCGACTCCAAACCATTAGTCCCACACTCAAACCATGTCCAGTAGGCGCCAAAAGATTCGGTCGTGGCAGCCTCACCATCGCCCAAGCTTGGGTGTTGTACGGCGTGCGATACCTAGTGACGCCGGACATGCGCCTGCCGAGAAGCGGTGGCTGGAAGATGGCCATCAACAGGACCAACATTGATGCAGCCCCGCTCACGGATGACACTACATCATGGCCAACTTATTCCCCAAGTGAGCCAAGGACTCGAGCCCAAGTGCAAGCCATACATGATAAGGTGAATTCACTCCTTTCTACACTTGAACTCGACATAACCTTGGACGGATTGCTACCTCATACCTATATACTATGTGTCTCTAGGTACCAATCTTGTCAAGGATCCGAAGGGGAAGAAGCCTCGTTGCTCATGAACAAGAAGGGAAGACCAAAGAAGAAGAAGAAGAAGAAGAAGAAGAAGAAGAAGAAGAAGAAGAAGAAGAAGAAGAAGAAGGAGAAGAGCTCCAGCCGCCGGCCACCACAAGGCCGGCACTGCCGCCCCGACCTGGCCGGCACTGCCGGTGGGCGCACCCCGACACTGTCGGCCCAACTTCACCGGCACTGCCGGCCTCCACCGGCACTGCAGCCTAGAGCCAGCCGGCACTGCCGGCCGAATCGCCTGAAGAAGCCAGGGCCGACACTGTCGCCCCGAGCACGCCGGCACTGTCGGCCCCTCCTAAGTCAACTTCATCTGGGCCGTCTATTTGCATCCTATGGCTATGTTTATTCTGTGCAAATGACTAAGTTACCGCTTGGACGAATCTGGGGCTATATGTATCCCATCCCCCACCTCAATTAGGTTTAGACAAGATTTAGGCTTAAACTACTTTGAGCTTTGTCTCCCTAGAACTATGTTCTTTGTATCAAGACACTCTTGAGGGATTTCTGCTCTTCATGGATGATTCAAGGCTACCACCTATCTCATCCAAGTTCTAGTTGGGATCTCCATCACCAATCTCCCATTTCTTAGATTCTACCCAAGAGTCTTGATACGTCTCAAACGTATCTATAATTTCTTATGTTCCATGCTACTTTATTGATGATAATCACATGTTTTATACACACTTTATGTCATATTTATGCATTTTCCGGCACTAACCTATTGACAAGATGCCGAAGAGCCAGTTGTTGTTTTCTGCTATTTTTGGTTTCAGAAATCCTACAAAGGAAATATTCTCGGAATTGGACGAAATCAACGCCCAGGGTCTTATATTTCCACGAAGCTTCCAGAAGACCGAAGGGGATACGAAGTGGGGCCACGAGGTGGCGCCACACTAAGGCGGCGCGGCCAAGGAGGGGCCCGCGCCTTGGCCTCGCCGCCCTGTTGTGTGGGCCCCTCGTCAGCCCTCCGACTCTGCCCTTCCGCCTATAAAAAGCCTTCGTCGAGAAAACCCTAGTACCGAGAGCCACGATACAGAAAACCTTCCAGAGACGCCGCCGCCGCCAATCCCATCTCGGGGGATTCAGGAGATTGCCTCCGGCACCCTGCCGGAGAGGGGAATCATCTCCCGGAGGACTCTTCATCACCATGATCGCCTCCGGATTGATGTGTGAGTAGTTCACCCCTGGACTATGGGTCTATAGCAGTAGCTAGATGGTTGTCTTCTCCTCATGTGCTATCATTGTTCGATCTTGTGAGCTGCCTAACATGATCAAGATCATCTATTTGTAATGCTACATGTTGTGTTTGTTGGGATCCGATGAATATGGAATACTACGTTATGTTGATTATCAATCTATTATATATGTGTTGTTTAAGATCTTGCATGCTCTCCGTTGCTAGTAGAGGCTCTGGCCAAGTTGATACTTGTAACTCCAAGAGGGAGTATTTATGCTCGATAGTGGGTTCATGCCTCCATTTAATCTGGGACAGTGACAGAAAGTTCTAAGGTTGTGGATGTGCTGTTGCCACTAGGGATAAAACATCAATGCTTTATCTAAGGATATTTGTGTTGATTACATTACGCACCATACTTAATGCAATTGTATGTTGTTTGCAACTTAATACTGGAAGGGGTGCGGATGCTAACCTGAAGGTGGACTTTTTAGGCATAGATGCATGCTGGATAGCGGTCTATGTACTTTGTCGTAATGCCCAATTGAATTTCACACTACTCATCATGACATGTATGTGCATTGTTATGCCCTCTTTATTTGTTAATTGCCCAACTGCAAACATTGTTCTTACTGTTCTTTGCAAACATCATCTTCCACACTATACATCTAATCCTTTGTTACAGCAAGCCGGTGAGATTGACAACCTCACTATCACGTTGGGGCAAAGTACTTTGATTGTGTTGTGCAGGTTCCACGTTGGCGCCGGAATCTCTGGTGTTGCGCCGCACTACACTCCGCCACCATCAATCTTCACGTGCTTCTTGACTCCTACTGGTTCGATAACCTTGGTTTCTTACTGAGGGAAACTTGCTGCTGTACGCATCACACCTTCCTCTTGGGGTTCCCAACGGACGTGTACTTCACGCGTATCAAGCACATTTTTCTGGCGCCGTTGCCGGGGAGATCAAGACACGCTGCAAGGGGAGTCTCCACTTCCAATCTCTTTACTTTGTTTTTGTCTTGCTTTACTTTGCTTTATTTACTGCTTGTTTGCTCATTATATCAAAAATACAAAAAAATTAGTTACTTGTTTTACTTTATTTATTATCTTGTTTGCGTTCTCCATATTAAAAACACAAAAAAATTAGTTACTTGCATTTACTTTATTTTATTATCATGACTTGTCCTGTAGTTGTTACTCTATCACCTGAGGAATCAATCTTCACTTTTAAACAAGGTGGTGAAGAGAGTTTTAAAGAAGCTTGGTCTAGAATTTTTGATTCCTATAATAAAACTGGACCTAAAATGACCCTAAGTTTGCTTCTTAGTAACTTTTATTTTGGGCTTACTCTTCGCTATAGATATGCCTTAGATGCTGTAGTGAGAGGAGATTTCCTTCACTGCGATGGGGATCAAGCTTTTAATGCCATAAAAAAATTGGTTACATCATCTAGCTCCGCTAATAATTTTGATCCATCTCTTGTTAGTATTTATAATAGATTGAACACTCTTGAGACAAGTGTATCTTGCTTAAAAGAAGGGTATGGTCGGATTCGTGAGCATTTTGATTATGTTCCAATAAACTCTGAACCTTCAATGTGGGACCCTACTATTAAAGTTACTATTGATGGTAAATATTTTAATGCCCGTTGTGATATTATGACTGAATTTTGCCTTATGTCTGAAAGTATTTATGAATCTTTGACACTCTGGGGACTTACTGAAGGTGGAGAAGGAATAACTCTTACTGATAACTCTGTTATAATTCCTAAGGGAATAGCTGAAGGAGTGTTCACAACCCTCCTTGGAAGAACGGTATCCACTGATTATCTCGTTATTGAATGTGTAGGGACAGGACAAATCACACTTGGAAGATCCCTGCTGAAACTCTTGGGAGCAACCATAGATGTGGGGAAAGGCACTCTAAATTCCTCTATACCTGGATGTGGTCATATATTCCCTAAACCAAAGAGTAAGAATAAGAGTAAGAAGGGTAGGCGCAAAGCCCCTCGTAAGAATGTTAACGCTTCATCTTTTGATAACACTTGATACACACTTTCTGCGCCTAGCTGAAAGGCGTTAAAGAAAAGCGCTTATGGGAGACAACCCATTATTTTACTTCTGCACTTTTATTTTATATTTGAATCTTGGAAGTTGTTACTACTGTAGCAACCTCTCCTTATCTTTATTTTATTGCATTGTTGTGCCAAGAAAAGTCTTTAATAGTAAGGTTCATACTAGATTTGGATTACTGCGCAGAAACAGATTTCTTGCTGTCACGAATTTGAGTAGTATTCTCTGTAGGTAACTCAGAAAAATCTGCCAATTTACGTGAGTGATCCTCAGATATGTACGCAACTTTCATTCAATTTGAGCATTTTCATCTGAGCAAGTTAAGTGCCCCAGAAAAATTCATCTTTACAGACTGTTCTGTTTTGACAGATTCTGCCTTTTATTTCGCACTAGTACAAATGCCCGTGCGTTGCCACGGCACCTCGAGTTTATTACTTATCCTACATGTAAATATGATGCGCGTGAATAATCCCAATGTGGAGAATATGCAAACAAAGCCACTTTTTAGCATATAATTCTAATAAATAAATTAACTGCGAAAATTTTCACAAGAGTTGGCCGTTTGGGTTACTCAAACTATATCCCTCCCTTCCGCTTCTTCTTTCTCATAGAGCAGAACATTTCAAAGACATAGCAAAGATGCATCTTTCATCTCTTTTCATTTCCACGAGACCCTCAATTTCACCTTTTTTAACACTATGCCAATAATGTGTATCTTATTTTTCTCACTCCAACAATATCCAAATTGTAATTTGTAGTCACACATGCTGCCAATGTGCCACTCACCGGCTGTGCTCTGATGTTTTCTCCAACTCTAGTAAACTGTTGCCAATGGCTTCAGAGGGATTGTAGCAATCATCACCCCACTTTCGACAACAATAATCATTGTGACATTTCCATTCACGCCTCACAAGTCTGAATACCAAGCAATTTTCAAAAATAATTTTCAAGGTTCAAAACCCACAAAGGATACTCTATTTTCCTCTTGTATTTTTTAATTGTAGCGCAAAAACCAATGGTTCAGCTCATATGGAACATTCTAATTCAGTTCTAATTAAACTAACTCATAAAAATAATAATATAACATTATTTATTATGCTATTTTATTTCTTATATCATAACCGTCTATATATATATATATCCAAATACAAACTTAGATTAGTTTTATTGAAGATAACTTCATTATCTCAAATAACGGTTACATATTTCATCAAGGTAACAAAATAATAATAACTTTAACGGTGCCGGCCACCATGAGCATGAGCACGAGTTCTTGGCCAGCGACCTCCACAACCATCGCTGGTGTCGGCCGGCTGTCCCCATCAATACAAGTATACAACTGAGCTCAATTTTTTTTATCTCTCCTTCCTATCAGCAACTCAGATGCTTACCTATTCCCTGTATAATATTTATTCTCAATCTAATGGAAAATAGAATAAGAATGATAAAATGACAATTCAATGCAAATAATAATTCATTGCAAATACAGCGTCCCAAACCATGTAATGGATTAATCTGCCACCTGTGTGCTATCCCCATCTTTCTCACATTCGTTCTCTTCAGCATCATGCTCCATCACTTCCCCTATTTAAAAACAACACATTAATCAACATCCCAAAATACGAGTGGGAGAAAACATGACTGAATTTTGAAAAATTTGTCTACAAAGAATCCTACTGAAATGAACTGGATTTAACACAAGCATCCAACTGGAAGTAAACATATCTACTACCTCCGGTCCTAAAAAATCGATGCTCCCACCTGCCTAAGCACACGCACGCGCAGTTCTCCCTCTGCATCAATTAAATCCGACCGGAGGGAGTATGTTTCATTTTAGTTTGGATAGTGACAAAAGCTGGAAAAGTTCAGTTTGTTGGTTGAGAATTCTCTAGCATGGCTAACCGTAGCAATAACACTAACACCGGGCACGGCACAATAAGCTTTTCTATAAAATAAAACATAAGATAAAATAAAATGAACACACGGCTGAATAGAGAAGTGTCACCATCCTGATAGACATACAAGGCAAATGTTCAGCACAATAACAACCTAGATGTAGCGCACCACTAAAAGGCCATTTGGGTGTAATTTCATGAATGTCTACTAATGTGAAAGCTTCAAACATGGTTTGAGCAGAATCCATGCTGCATTCCTTCTTTAATTTACGTTCGAAAGATAAACTGGCGGTGCACTTGTGTCACAGCCAAATAATATAGTAGCAATAAAGAAAAGAAAAAATGCTAGACCAGTATGATATCCGCAAGAAAAGTTAAGTGCTGCTGCATAATAGATCACTTAAGTAAAATAAGCTGTCACCAATGTTTCGGGAGCACCCAGGCCGTTTCGCCCCAATCAAATCATGTGTATAATGAAGAACGAACAACTGGCAGGGAAAGAATTGAGGCTGCATGTATACCTTTGGACCAGATCTAGAGGAAAATTCATGGCGAAGCAAGCGGTTGCGACGGTCTGCTCCTGACAGCGAGACAACAAAACTTTTTTTAGATCACAGCCAACACTTTTGTTCGGAACATTTTTACTCTAAATAACATCTAAATAACAGAAGGGAAGAGAACTGGAGATCTAAATTGCACTATTTGGAAGGATAAAGAAATGTTTGCTTCAAATCAAATTAGCTAGCTAAGGCTTCAAAAACCACATACTGATCTAGCATGGATCTAGCAACCACCAAAGAACATTTGAGAAAAGCAAAATTGAGAAGCTGCAGACCACTTACTCGCTACCGATGAAAGAGACAACTATGAAACGCTCAAACACATACCTCATGGTCTCTAGAAATCATTGGTTATCTGCGTATCTATGTGATGGTACAAAGGAAGCATGAAAAATTGTACAGAATGAGTAATCATCTGCTATTTAGAGTTTCTGTCAACATGCGTCCATGCTTATTCTACTAAATGTGTTGAAACGGATGATGTGGTTCCAAAATACTGAATCAACAACAATGTTTTCATTACTGTCATAGTCTGCTATACTTCTGAAAGACTGGACCATGTTTATCTGCATGAAGAATAAGTATTAACAAGACTCAAGAAATACATATTTGTGTGACACTATCTCATCTCACGTTAATGATATATTTGATCATGACTACACTATATTACAGTCACAAGAAATGCAATGTGCACTCAGATTTCCTCCATCAGACACACGTGTGTCATCACTGAGCCTGACATGAGGAACCTACTGCAGCAACGTTAGCCGTATTCGCTTCCTAAGATGCCCCGGATTCCTTGTGGAACTACCAATGAGTTATCAACATAAGCAGGCATGGAATTAGTTCACGTATTGAGGGTGGATAGGTTTTGATGCATCAACCAAGCGGAATTTGAACGTTCGAGCTGAATTAGTTCAGTGTGAATGGGTTTTCACATCTGATGCGTCAACCATGAGGAATCTGAACTTTCGAGCTCACCTTCCTCAGGATGAATCAGTTATTTCCTCTAGGCCTTTGTATAGTGGTTTCGCTTGAGAAGCGAACTGAAGATGATCCATTGAGAAAAAAATATTAACATATTAACTAAATGTTGCATTAATGCAGTGACCAACACGACAACTGAGCAAAGATACAGACTTTGACGCATCAATAATTCTAAAGAATAAGTCCCTCTTACATCAAGTATGTGAAGCAAGCTACAACCAAATTGCAATAGGCTTTCTAGTAAAAAATGCATCATGGAGCATGAAACTAAATAATGGGCATGATTTTTTTTTTTGAAACGGAATGGGCATGATCAAATTACGGCTGGTCTATGGTGAGCAAGTACTTCAGATAATAGGTTTGAAAATTTTATGTTCACTTATTTTCAAGGAACATGCACAAACAAGAATATTCAATTATATCAGAACAAATATATCTTGAGAAGAATGCTATCCTATTGCAATATGAACAACCAAAACATGCATTTTTAGTCGAAGAACAAAATTATCTCCCTTTCAATGTATTGAACTAAATGCTAACAAAGGGATTTGTTCAACAAAATTAGGTGATACAAAGTGACAACCCTTAGGCTCATCTGTTGTCCATGAAAGCGAGAAATATGAAAATATTTTCATCATCAATAAGCACTTCCTGTACTATTTGAATAAAATGATCTTCTTTGGCATGTCTTCTTTTCTTATCATCAAAAGATCCATGCATCAACCAATATATAGCAATATAGTAGACCATTTTGACTACTTAATCTACTACTACCAACTTGCCGACTAACAAACAGAATCACAACCAAAGATTTTGCTATTCACCTTTGTTCTCAGATTGAAAGGGAGTTTGCTTGTAACCATATCTGTTCTTTAATTCCGGATGCTCCTTACTGATCCTGATGGCTATCAAATCACAGAGCAAATAGACAATTAATTTAGAGAGCACAAATAAAATACAATCAACTTTAGTGCCGGATCATGTGTTCTCCGGCCGATGACCCGCCCAGCTAAATCAAAATAAGTGAAAAACTTCAATCAAACACTCAACTGTAAAAACCACCCGTTGATGTTGTCGTCGAGGAGAACACTGCTTTCCCTGCGGAACAACTCAGACAAAAAGTGCATCTTGGTCCACTTCAGCTAATTTCATGCTATAACCTGCACACAAAAGGCAACTTAAACTAAGAATAATTTTGGAATGAACCATCATCAAATTCAGTAACCATGTAGTACTAAATACTAAAAAGCAATGAAGTCGCTAAATTGCACTTAACATCAAACTTCACTAACCATATGTATAAGGCTTCTACCCGTCCGAGCAAAATGATTCCAGGTCCATACTCTATACTCTTGAGATCAAATGAAACCATCTTATCTTATCCAAAATTTACTGTGTCTCGTATCTCTGGGACGCGATGAAGCTGAACTGGAACACGTATTGGGCCTGATGGCTGAGAGGTGCGGGACGTTGCGCGGATCTGTACTGAGCTCTCGAGCTCCTCCACCAATGGATAAGATTCCATCTCGTGCATGAAAGAGGTAAACTCATTACCAAGTTTTGGTGTTTGCCGACTAAGTAATATAGTTATATTGGATCAGTGAGGTACAAACACCCATTAATTAGTAGAGGATGGAAAATTCCATCACCTAGAAATCAAAGAAGGAAGCATGTAAAAAACAATGGAGCATATAACCAGCCAACAACATTATCAGCACTGATGGAGAACCGGCAAAGTAACAAAATAAAATAGATACTACGCATAACACATATTCAGCTTTTGAGAAAAACAAATGATGTCATTTCTGCCTCACCTTTCTTAGTTCCTCTACACGGATAGCCATAGGAGGGGTGATCTGATTCTCAAAATTGGGCGAAACACTACAGACTGTACATAGGGTGGGCGATATCATTCTCAAAATTAGGTTATTTGTGGCCATGATAAGCAGAACAGGGTCTTACCTTTTGCTGAAATTTCACTTCCCATTCTTAAATCATGTGATTATGAGCTAATACTAAATTTTAAATAGACACATAAATTTACGTATAGATTGGCAGATTGCAATTACATGTTAAGGATTCCAAAACACATGTACTTCTTTCTGTGAGTCCAGGTTTTTTTAATTTGTTTTCAAGCACTGTCCTTCACCCAATATTACTGCATTGGCATGCAATTAACTGTGTGGTCTGGTCTAAAATCCCAGTGGATGGTCCCAACAAAATACAGTTTAGTCCACACATTTATTTAATTAGTTGTCTTCGAACAAGACATTATGTGGTGTCTGTATAATAATTCAAGCACAAAAAGGGAGTGTTTAGTAGACACAAAATCTGAAACCTGCTAAATTTGTCTTGGAAAAATGAAATACCTTTCAGAAAGAGCTAGACATGTATTAACCCTTACCATTCTTCTTACCATTTAAAAAAATGTCATAGTTAATGGAGTTGAGGAGAGTAGTGTACCACTTGGTCTGGGTGCTACCAAGCGCCTAATGCTCTACTGTATTGAAGCTCTCAATTTATATAGTAATAGTACATAAGATGTTTGAAATCCCCAGGCAGAAACTACCATATCAGAACAGAATGGGGCACAAGAAAACTCTAGCGTGTTTAACATACTAATCAAGGAGCTTACTGAGTGCAGCCCAATAGCTCAAAATTGACCTTATCATCACCATCTTATCACATATATAAGTCTTATCACATATACTTGTGCAACACAGATTAAGTGTGCTAATTTTCACCCAAAATCAGGTGACTGTTTCAGATATAAAGGTATATATGTGTGAGACCAAAAGATGACAGGCGTTTTCCATGCTTCCAACCATGTGTCTTTCAAATGAATTAGTTAAGACGCAAGAAGAAACAACAGATAATATTAGTTTTAGGCAGTAGAACAAGTGGGCATTACCTATGTTTCGTCCGCCAACTACAGAGGTATAGTTTCAGCTGGAGGCTTAGTCAGTAGCAGCTGAGTTGATGAGGACTCGACATCTGGGCGCGAATACACAGAGGAGGATGGCGTCACGGAGGTGAGAAGAAGGCGGCGTGGTGGCTGTCCTGCTGGCCGGGTCTTGGCCTCTGCCCTCCTTCCTCCGCACTGCTCTCCTCTCCCGACGTCTTCGCGTTCAGCTTGACCTCCCGCCTCCAATCCGACTGATGCCAAAATGGTTCTCCCGGTCGTGCTCCTGCAATTGACGAGATGGAGGTTAGCCCCTTGGAAGAGTTCAGGCCGCCGCATGTTCAGCTCCTTTCATGAAGCCGCCGCCATCCCCGTTCATCCTCGGGTCCGCAAACACCGCAATACCCTCCGACACGCGCCGTTGCAAGGGATTGAGGATGGGTAGAGAGATGGGCATGTAGAGAGAGACAGAGGAGCGAGAATGTACCTGAGTAGGCAGTTGCATCTGACGCCACTGCACCATGAATGGAGAGATGGAGAGGAAAAGGGGAGGGGATTGTGACTCCTGGTTGGGGGCGAGACGGAGCCGAGACCGGCAGCTGCTGCAGAAAGACAACGGGACGGTCGGCGCCTCCTCGCCGACCTCGGGCTTCCTCCGCGCCGGGCCGCCGGCGATTCCATCGCCTGTGGATCTGTAGTCACCGAAGGGGAGGGGCGTGCGCCAGGGGAGATGTTTGGGATGGGGCGGGATTAGAGCGAGGTGGGCGCATGATTTAGGGACCGGTGAAACGGAGCTGTCCACAGTGCGGAACGGGAGTACGACCACGACGACCAAAGGGTTTGACGTATTGAGAGTTGGCAGAATAAGAAACATGTTCCTCCTTTTTAAGTAGTGTAGATTGCCTGTTTTGCTATGTTTGATGGATTTTTTTATTCCATTAACTTTCAGTAGCTTTGTGTAATGTCCAGAAGTGTTAAAAATGATTATGTCACCTCTGAACATGTGAATTTTTGATTATGCACTAACCCTCTAATAAGCTTGTTTCGAGTTTGGTGTGGAGGAAGTTTTCAAGGGTCAAGAGAGCAGGATGATACAATATGATCAAGGAGAGTGAAAGCTCTAAGCTTGGGGATGCCCTCGTGGTTCATCCCTGCATATTTCAAGAAGACTCAAGCATCTAAGCTTGGGGTGGGCATCCCCTTCTTCATCGACACATTATCAGGTCACCTCTAGTGAAACTATATTTTTATTCCGTCACATCTTATGTGCTTTACTTAGAGCGTCTGTTTGTTTTTGTTTTTGTTTTGTTTGAATAAAATTGGATCCTAGAATTCATTGTGTGGGAGAGAGACACGCTCCGCTGTTGCATATGAACACATTAGTTCTTAGCTTTATTCTTAATGTTCATGGCGAAGGTTGAAACTGATTCGTTCATCATTATTATGGTTGGAAACGGAAAATGCTACATGTGGTAAATGGTATAATGTCTTGAATAATTTGATACTTGGCAATTGTTGTGCTCATATAGATCATGTTTAAGCTCTTGCATCATATACTTTGCACCTATTAATGAAGAACTACATAGAGTTTGTTAAAATTTAGTTTGCATGATTGGTCTCTCTAGAGTCTAGATATTTTCTGGTGAGGTGTTTGAACAACAAGGAAGTCAATGTAGAGTCTTATAATGCTTGCAATATGTTCTTATGTAAGTTTTGCTGTACCGGTTCATACTTGTGTTTGCTTCAAACAACCTTGCTAGCCTAAGCCTTGTATTGAGAGGGATTACTTCTCGTGCATCCAAATCCTTGAGCCAAAAACTATGCCATTTGTGTCCACCATACCTACCTACTACATGGTATTTCTCCGCCATTCCAAAGTAAATTACTTGAGTGCTACCTTTAAAATTCCATTCTTTGTCTTTGCAATATATAGCTCATGGGAAAATAGCTTAAAAACTATTGTGGTATTGAATATGTACTTATGTATCTTATTTCTTAATAAGTTGCTTGTTGAGCGGTAACCATGTTTCTGGGGACGCCATCAACTATTTCACCTTTGTTGAATATCATGTGAGTTGCTATGCATGTTCGTCTTGTCTGAAGTAAGGGTGATTTATCATGATCAATGGTTTGAGTATGCATATTGTTAGAGAAGAACATTGGGCCGCTAACTAAAGCCATGTACCATGGTGGAAGTTTCAGTTTGGACAACAATCCTCAATCTCTTATGAGAATATTATCTGTTGTTGAATGCTTATGCATTAAAGAGGAGTCCATTATCTGTTGTCTATGTTGTCCCGGTATGGATGTCTAAGTTGACAATAATCAAAAGCGAGAAATCCAATGCGAGCTTTCTACTTAGACCTTTGTACATGCGGCATAGAGGTACCCCTTTGTGACACTTGGTTGAAACATATGCTATGCAATGATAATCCATGTAAATCCAAGCTAATTAGGACAAGGTGTGAGCACTATTGGTAATCTATGAATGAGGCTTGCAACTTATAGGATATCTTATACATAACACATATGCTTTATTACTACCGTTGACAAAATTGTTTCTTGTTTTCAAAATAAAAGCTCTAGCACAAATATAGTAATCCATGCTTCCCTCTGCGAAGGGCCTTTCTTCTACTTTTATGTTGAGTCAGTTTACCTACTTCTTTATATCTTAGAAGCAAACACTTGTGTCAATTGTGCATTGATTCTTACATGTTTACCTATTTCACTTGTTATATTGCTTTGTGTTGACAATTATCCATGAGATAAACATGTTGAAGTTGAAAGCAACTACTGAAACTTATATCTTCCTTTGTGTTGCTTCAAAGCTTTCTACTATGAATTTATTGCTTTATGAGTTAACTCTTATGCAAGTCTTATTGATGCTTGTCTCGAAAGTACTATTCATGAAAAGTCTTTGCTATATGGTTCAGTTGTTTGCTCATTGTCTTTACCATTGCCTCGAATCACTTCATTCATCTCATGTGCTCTACAATAGTATTGATCAAGATTATGATAGCATGTCACTTCAGAAATTATCTTTGTTATCGTTTACCTACTCGAGGACGAGTAGGAACTAAGTTTGGGGATGCTTGATACGTCTCAAACGTATCTATAATTTCTTATGTTCCATGCTACTTTACTGATGATACTCACATGTTTTATACACACTTTATGTCATATTTATGCATTTTCCGGCACTAACCTATTGACAAGATGCCGAAGAGCCAGTTGCTGTTTTCTGCTGTTTTTGGTTTCAGAAATCCTACAAAGGAAATATTCTCGGAATTGGACGAAATCAACGCCTAGGGTCTTATATTTCCACGAAGCTTCCAGAAGACCGAAGGGGATACGAAGTGGGGCCACGAGGTGGCTCCACACTAAGGCGGCGCGGCCAAGGAGGGGCCCGCACCGCCCTGTTGTGTGGGCCCCTCGTCAGCCCTCCGACTCTGCCCTTCCGCCTATAAAAAGCCTTCGTCGAGAAAACCCCAGTACCGAGAGCCACGATACGGAAAACCTTCCAGAGACGCCGCCGCCGCCAATCCCATCTCGGGGGATTCAGGAGATCGCCTCCGGCACCCTGCCGGAGAGGGGAATCATCTCCCGGAGGACTCTTCATGTAATATCCTAGGTTTAGAGGCTACAAAATGAGAGAACACCAAAGTGTGCATTGCATTCATGCATAGAAAATCCGGGGAATTTTCGCGCTTTCAAATAAAACTTACCACAGTAACTGAAGTTTCACTTGACTTGCTAGAATGAAAGTAGATCATCAAGTCAAGCGCTATAAACTTCACTGTGATCTTTGCTAAAACCTTGTTTTGGGTAGAGATGATTTGATCTATGGATTAGATCAAATGGAATTAGATTTACAACAACACATTCTTTAAGAATCAAACCCTAACTTATTAACACTTAAGAGTTAGCAACTACCTTTGTGTGTAAATTAATTCACTTCTAAACTTACTACCAAATAAGGTAAACCACAGGGTCTAAAGTGCATAAAAGCCACACATTCTTATTTAAATCATAACTTATTAAGTATATGGAATATCATAAAACTAAATCCATTTACATTACGATTTATAGTTCAAACTATTTGAATAAAATTGACTATGAGTATTTTGAAACTCATATAATCATGCCTTGGTGAAATCAAATACCAACTATCCAAATTTGAGGAATAACCTTCAACCTTGATCTTTTGACTAATATTATAATATAAATCCAATCCAATATGATATAGTGACTCATCAACAATAGTAAAACCATCCACAAGATATTTAGTAGCAAATGCCACTTGGCTATCCAAAAATAAATCATATGAGAGGATAATGATCTTGCCACATAGGATGAAAATATCTACATGATTTGCATCCCAAGCTTTGCCACCTCATGCTCAAAGGATTGCTATGGATGAGGGCATGACACCCAAGCACCTTACTCATCAAACCAACACAAGAGTCACCACCTATGTGTCATGATACTAGAGCTTGCCCAAGCCTATAAATAGAGCCACACCCTTCATCCATATGATCACCTTGTAGCATGATGCAAGGAAACCAAACACTTGAGACCTTCCCTATGAATTAGCTAGGATCAAGATGAAGAAGCTAGGAGGTGGAGGCATACCACAAGAAGAAGGTTTATCAGATTTCCTGAAGAACAAGCTACAGAAGATACCAAGGTAGAATTCCTAGGCAAACCATATATTTAGAGGATCATATCATCATCTCTTGAGTAGGACCTTAGGAAACCAATTCCATAATCATCACAATTTGGTATTAATTAGAAACCCTAAGAATCTAAGTGAGTGTGATGAGAGGAATAATAAAGAGAGATTAGTGAGGAATAAGTGGATCATGTCTAATGCATGATCTTACTTTATAAATTGAGATGATAAGTTAAACCTATATATGTGATTCATAGATCTCATTCTTCTCATGAAATGATAAATATATCAATAGTAGTTAATCCAGACCAAAACTCCTGCCTTGTATAGAGTAGTAATGCTATTGTACTTAAACCTTGCCTATCCAAACACTTAAGACAAACCTAGCATTGCCTTGATACAATAATTCTACCTAAGTGAGGAGGATAACCCTAGCCACTAAAACATGATCAAAGCTTATACCATATCATAATTCTAGTTGTGTATCACATTGGTGATCACTACTTAAACCCTAGAAATAGTTATCCACATAAAATCATGATTCATCCTATTCTCAACACCATTTAAACTCTAGCCATAATTATATTACAATACATATTGTTAAACCTAATAACATGTTCACCATGCACATGTGGTAAATTCTCAAATCAATTAAACAGAAATGGTTCCTAAATTATAAAAGAATGGAGATCAATATCTTAACAATTTCCATTTTATTAAACCTCACAAACTCTAATTAAAATTCAATAGTTGTTTAAACAAAAGAATTATGCAGAGAGTATTATCAAGAAGTGATATTGATATTCAAATAGTTTTGAACCTGCAAAACAACATAGAAATCAGATCTGAATTCAAATCGAAATATCAAACATAAAATAAAAACAGAAAATAGAAATTTGAAATAAGAAAGGAGGGAAACTTACCTCAGCAGCCCGCAGCAGCCCAGGACCATCACCACCTCAACAGCCCAGTACCAGCCCAGCCCACCTAAGAAATCAACCCACCACCATACCGTTTCGAGTGGCTTTAAGAATCGTGCGAGAGGAAAAATGAGACCGTCGTCTTCCCCGGCGTCGACAGCGAGCTTGAGCCAGTAGGCCACGATCCACGTCGATGATAAGGACGTCCCGGACGCGTAGAAGCTTCCAGAACTCCTCCCTATGTCTCTCGCGTCCGAGCCTATCCACGGGCGAAAAGATCTTCGCCAAATCAAAGTCTCCAGAGACCGCCACCTCTTCACCGTCGCCGTTGTCGTGTCGAAGCCTCGAGGAGGTGTGCCTCAACGTCTTCGTTCTACAGTCCAAGCCGAGCATCCAGGGGAGGTGTGTGTGCGGCCAATTTCAGGATTTTCTTCCACAGTACATGGCCGGGAATGGCGAATTCGTCGCCGCCTCCGTCAACAATCGCCGAAGCCAATCACACCGTCAGCACCAGGGTGAGCTTGCGCCTCCTCCGAGCTATCTATTGCTTCCTGGCATCAACCGTAGACGTATTTCGATATCTCGCCGGAGTAAACCGCCGCGGAAGGAGGTCGCCGGCATAGCTCCGGTGGTCCTCTGAGGAGGGCGACCACACCATCGTGCTCGTTAGGTTCCAGGGAGTCAAAATCTATCGGTAGCTCATCCCGGGAGGTCAAGAATCGGCGGCGTTATTTCCGTCTGGTCGTCGGCGTCAAGCCGCCGGCGAAGCTGACGTGGTCAGTTGGCCCCACGCATGGTTGTTGACTAGTCTTCGCCAGCGTGGCGGTCGACGTGGCCTAGACCCCACCTGTCTGTCTCTGGGTGTGTAACCGAATCGGTATGTTTAGCCTTTTTACTTTATTTCAAAATCAGTAAATTGCTGAAACTTTGTAAAACCATATAAAATCCATTTCAACTCAGAAAAATATGAATAATATATCAAAATGCTCATAAAAATAAACTCTATTCAAATAAAATATGAAATAAAAATGTGTGTCAAAATAAAAATTCACTTATTTTTAACCTTATTAATTATGCCATTTCATTTATTTAAAAATACAATTTGAATTCCATAATTAGTAAAGTCTAAAAATTAAATTTTAACTATTTAGTAACTAAGTAAAATGTTAAGATTAATTTTATTTATCATATTTGCATTAACTTAATTGTTAGTGGTAATTCATAAACCCTAATTTGCAAATTACCATTTACCATTTTCTTTAAATAGTAATAACTCAAGAAAATATTATAAGCCAATATTATTTTGGTAAATCAAAACTTATTTACTTAAACATTCTTAAGTTAACAAATTAAATACTTTAAACCTAATAACAATGATTAAACCCTGATTCTTAATGAAACCTAAATAGAAGTTGCTCTAATTATTAAATCTTGTGAAAATTAATAAAATGTCAAACCATTCCTAATTTTGATTCAAAGTAATTAGTAACCACAACTCTATTACTAATCATCATTTTAGGAGTTATACAATAATTTAGAAACCCTAGTTTTAACTTAAGTAAGACATTGATCTCATTATTTCATGTGTTCATCCATAGTAGTTGCAAACTTAAAACCCTAAGAATTTAACCCATGTGATCATTACACTTTAGAAGCAACTCTAAAACCCTAATTTTGTGTCACATGTGATCATGTGAGAGTTACGTAACATATAGAACCCTAATAAGCAACAATTGAATGCATGCTTATGATCCACTAGCATAAAAACCAAGTCACATGAGATTATCATTCCATGTCCCTATCCTTAATTAAAACCTATATGATCCACTAGTGCCACCTAAGTATAAACCCTAACTTGTGAATGGAATTAGTACCACTAACCACTATCCTATATACCATACCATTAAAGGTCAACCTCAATCATCAAACCCTAGTAGCACCATAATGATAAACCCTAATGTCAATCTTGTGTAGTAATGCACATCACATGCTCCTATTCCACTACACCCTACTTAGGAAATGATAAACCACTTAGCTGGGCAACCATTAGAGATTACTTAGTTAAGTAGTTGTGAAGTCATAGTAAACCCTAACTCATAGCAACACCTTGACCATCATTCTTTGATATGATAACCATAATCAACCTTAGTAATAAACCTGCTAATACTTGCTACATATAGACCAATTCTATTTAAGAACCCAACTAGTTCCTATTAGTGAAACTAAATGAATCCAATAGTAAACCCTAGAAGCCATAGCACCTATATATAGTAGTTCATATTCTTATTCTAACCTGTTCTTCAAAAGTTATTCTTTTGAAGTACAAATGACAAGCAAACCTTAGAAGCCCTAATCCTTCTTTGAAATACTAAATATTTCTTAAACAACATGTTCTTCAAAAGTTATTCTTTTGAATTATAGTGAAGTAATCACCAACCATGTTCTGTAGAACTTAAAATTGACAACTGTTCTTTACATATTATTCCACCACTATTCTTTATGTGTAAGATTGTTATGATGTCTTATATCACTTGATTATGATGCTAATATAACCAAACCCTAATAAGAACCTTGTTTGAGAACCGTTCTAAAAGTACAACCAACCCTAAAGAATTCTTTACAACTCATACATCCTAAATCATCGAGGTTAAGTTACGCTCGGGACGATTGCATCTCATACTATGCATTATAGCATCTTTGCCAGTTCTTTAAACATTGTCCTTACCGGACGATGATGGTATTTCAGAATTTGGAGTTATCACGTATCGAAGCTTTTGCCTGCATAATCTTACAGTCAAGAAAGGCAAGTTCATCGCTTGCTCATGTCATTTGATTATTTGTATCAAACTATATGCAAAGTACTATACTTATCACTCATGCATTGAAAAGCAAAGTATTATTTTATAATTATGAATATGACTATGTGGTGGGCAATGGAACCATGGTATGTGTTGATATGGTGGAGGTTCCATTGCATGGGTTATATCACCCTAGGATTAATTACCAATGCCGTCTAGTGATTCTAGCGCCGTACATATCGCGTTATCCATAAGATCTATAATGGCTCTGGGGAAGTCAGCTGTATCTTTTCCCTTCTGCACGCCAACGGATTGGTAGAGCCGGTGGGGTGTTGGAGGCACTGCCGCAATAGGTTGGGAAATCCTTTTAAATCCCCATCCATTAGTGATGATGGCTCTACGATCTATGAAGGATTGTCCGGAGTACACCGTGAGTAAAGCCGTATTATCGGGGGAAGTCTACTGGGGGTGTACGGTTGGACAAAAGGGTGGGTTTGCAGTCGCGGAGAAGGCGGTGTGGGCTTGGATCTTACACCTGGCCTCACACCAAAGGAAGTGTGGACGAGCATGCTACTCGGTTGGCAACAAGGATAAGTTCTCTTATGGGAAAAGTAACGCACCTCTGCAGAGGATACTGAATTGTGACTGTCACTCCCTGTTCCGGGAAGGGAACTGCGAACGCGGCAGGAAAGGAACTCCACGAAGTTCTAGTCAACCTGTGAAGACTGACGGGCATAGTTTTCAGAATAAAATAAACCTTTGGAAGAAATGTTTATGAAAACTTGCATTGGCCTATGACTTTCTGGTCTATGGCTGTAGCTAGTGCATGATACACATATTTCCTATTATGAACTTGCTGAGTACGCTCGTACTCATTCTATCCCATTTGAACCCCCTTCTTAGATCAAGGCACCGAAGGAGAAACTACCGTGGAACTCGAAGACAAAGGAGTCAACTGCAACAAGATGAAGAATCCAATCAAATAAGTCAATGGAGTCAACTTCTGCATCAGCTACAATGGAAACCTAGACTAGTAATAGAAGGGAACCTTTCCCTAATCCTAGCACCTAAGTAGCTAGAATTCTATAGCAAGCCAAGTAGCTCTTAAACTTGAGTTAGCAATAAGATAGACTACGAGTCGTTCTTCCGGAGCTTTATTTGAAGTTTTACCTCACTGTAAAGTAGGAGGTTGTGTTGATCTTATGTAAACAGCTCGTGTGTACTTCTATAGACATACCTTGGACTCGCATATGTTTCTGTTGTACCACTCTGAGAGATGTAATATGAGTGGAACGGTGTTTCACTTGTGTTATGTCAACGACTTGTGTACTACACCATGCAGTGGTACGCTGGGTCATCACACTTCATCACCATGGTCGCCTCCGGATTGATGTGTGAGTAGTTCACCCCTGGACTATGGGTCCATATCAGTAGCTAGATGGTTGTCTTCTCCTCATGTGCTATCATTGTTCGATCTTGTGAGCTGCCTAACATGATCAAGATCATCTATTTGTAATGCTACATGTTGTGTTTGTTGGGATCCGATGAATATGGAATACTATGTTATGTTGATTATCAATCTATTATATATGTGTTGTTTAAGATCTTTCATGCTCTCTGTTGCTAGTAGAGGCTCTGGCCAAGTTGATACTTGTAACTCCAAGAGGGAGTATTTATGCTCGATAGTGGGTTCATGCCTCCATTTAATGCAGGACGTGTGAGAAAGTTCTAAGGTTGTGGATGTGCTGTTGCCACTAGGGATAAAACATCATTGCTTTGTCTAAGGATATTTGTGTTGATTACATTACGCACCATACTTAATGCAATTGTCTGTTGTTTGCAACTTAATACTGGAAGGGGTGCGGATGCTAACCTGAAGGTGGACTTTTTAGTCATAGATGCATGCTGGATAGCGGTCTATGTACTTTGTCGTAATGCCCAATTGAATTTCACACTACTCATCATGACATGTATGTGCATTATTATGCCCTCTTTATTTGTCAATTGCCCAACTGTAATTTGTTCACCCAACATGCTATTTCTTATTGGAGAGACACCACTAGTGAACTGTGGACCCCGGTCCATTCTTTTACATCGAATACAATCTACTGCAAACATTGTTCTTACTGTTCTTTGCAAACATCATCTTCATAACTATACATCTAATCCTTTGTTACAGCAAGCCGGTGAGATTGACAACCTCACTGTCACGTTGGGGCAAAGTACTTTGATTGTGTTGTGCAGGTTCCACGTTGGCGCCGGAATCCCTGGTGTTGCGCCGCACTACACTCCGCCACCATCAACCTTCACGTGCTTCTTGACTCCTACTGGTTCGATAACCTTGGTTTCTTACTGAGGGAAACTTGCTACTGTACGCATCACACCTTCCTCTTGGGGTTCCCAACGGACGTGTACTTCACGCGTATCAAGCAGGTCTCTCTAAGAAGTGGTTCTATTGGCTTGGTCTAACCTACCAAGGGAGTAAATTTTGTTTGTGTTGGGTTGTGTGTGTGTGTTTGTATTGGATCTTGTGTTCTTCTTCCTCTCCCACCTCTTCCATCCACAAACTTGGTCAAATTCGTGGGATCTGGGCACATCCTAGCCCTTAGGACACATCAAATGGTATCAGCAGCTCTAGGTTAGCCCGGATTTGACCCCCATCCATCCAATTTCACCCCACATTTTTTTCCAAAAAAAGCCCTAAATTACCTTTGGTCAGATCTGCGATTTTGTTGAGTTTTTAGTGGTTTTGATCCATGGATTTCGTGTCCCTCTGGTTGATCTACGTTTCCCCCACTTTCTAGCCTCCAATTCCATCGATTTTCGTCGTTTTGGTCGATTTTGGTCCGCTTTTCGCGAAGAACAGTTCGTGTTGTTCATCAGGGACCGGCACTGCCGCCCCTACCAGGCCGGCACTGCCGCCCAGGCTGGCACTGCCACCATACCCAGGCCGGCACTGCCGCCAGACCAAGGCTGGCACTGCCGCCAAGAACAAGCCAAGCTCGCTCAGCCCCATTTCGACCACGACTTCACTCTTGTGTTTGGTTTCTGGTTTGAGTGCCTTTGTTGTATACCCTAACACCGCAGCGAAGACGCAAACGCGAAGACAACCTCGGCACCCCGGATCCTCAAACGTACTTTGACACCCACCACCACCACCATCGCAAGTTGAGTGATCATACCCGCCTACAACCCATTAGGTATAACTTGCACAACCTTGTAGCCCTTCTTCTTTTGCGACCTATCCTATCGAGCATCGCTTATCAAGTGTTGCGAGACATTGCACATGGCCCCGATTGTGAGGTTGTGTGTGTAGTGTGGAGTAAAGCTTATAAGCAACGAGCTCGTTGATACGTCTCCGACGTATCGATAATTTCTTGTGTTCCATGCCACATTATTGATGATATCTACATGTTTTATGCACACTTTATGTCATATTCGTGCATTTTCTGGAACTAACCTATTAACAAGATGCCGAAGTGCCGATTCTTTGTTTCTGCTGTTTTTGGTTTCAGAAATCCTAGTAACGAAATATTCTCAGAATTGGACGAAATCAACGCCCAGGGTCCTATTTTGCCACGAAGCTTCCAGAAGACCGAAGAGGAGACGAAGTGGGGCCACGAGGCGCCCAAACCCTAGGGCGGTGCGGCCTGCCCCTTGGCCGCGCCGACCTGTGGTGTGGGGCCCTCGTGTGGCCCCCTGACCTGCCCTTCCGCCTACTTAAAGCCTCCGTCGCGAAACCCCCAGTATCGAGAGCCACGATACGGAAAACCTTACTGAGACGCCGCCGCCGCCAATCCCATCTCGGGGGATTCAGGAGATCGCCTCCGGCACCCTGCCGGAGAGGGGAATCATCTCCCGGAGGACTCTACGCCGCCATGGTCACCTCCGGAGTGATGTGTGAGTAGTCTACCCCTGGACTATGGGTCCATAGCAGTAGCTAGATGGTTGTCTTCTCCCCATTGTGCTTAATTGTCGGATCTTGTGAGCTGCCTAACATGATCAAGATCATCTATCTGTAATTCTATATGTTGCGTTTGTTGGGATCCGATGAATAGAGAATACTTGTTATGTTGATTATCAAAGTTATGTCTATGTGTTGTTTATGATCTTGCATGCTCTCCGTCACTAGTAGATGCTCTGGCCAAGTAGATGCTTGTAACTCCAAGAGGGAGTATTTATGCTCGATAGTGGGTTCATGTCTCCGTGAATCTGGGGAAGTGACAGAAATCTCTAAGATTATGGATGTGATGTTGCCACTAGGGATAAAACATTGGTGCTATGTTCGAGGACGTAGTTACTGATTACATTACGCGCAATACTTAATGCAATTGTCTGTTGTTAGCAACTTAATACGGAGGGGTTCGGATGATAACTTTGAAGGTGGACTTTTTAGGCATAGATGCATGCTGGATAGCGGTCTATGTACTTTGTCGTAATGCCCAATTAAATCTCACAATACTCATCATAATATGTATGTGCATGGTCATGCCCTCTTTATTTGTCAATTGCCCAACTGTAATTTGTTCACCCAACATGCTGTTTATCTTATGGGAGAGACACCTCTAGTGAAGCTGTGGACCCCGGTCCAATTCTCTATCTTGAAATACAATCTCTTGCAATCTTGTTCTCTTGTTTTCTGCAAACAATCATCATCCACACTATACATCTAATCCTTTGTTACAGCAAGCCAGTGAGATTGACAACCTCGCTGTTTCGTTGGGGCAAAGTACTTTGGTTGTGTTGTGCAGGTTCCACGTTGGCGCCGGAATCTCTGGTGTTGCGCCGCACTACATCCCGCCGCCATCAACCTTCAACGTGCTTCTTGGCTCCTACTGGTTCGATAAACCTTGGTTTCATGCGAGGAAAACTTGCGCTGTACGCATCACACCTTCCTCTTGGGGTTCCCAACGGACGCGTGCTTTGTACGCGTATCAAGCTCTTTTTACGGCGCCGTTGCCGGGAGATCAAGACACGCTGCAAGGGGAGTCTCCACTTCCCAATCTCTTTACTTTGTTTTTGTCTTGCTTTATTTTATTTACTACTTTGTTTGCTGCACTAAATCAAAATACAAAAAACTTAGTTGCTAGTTTTACTTTAATTGCTATCTTGTTTGCTATATCAAAAACACAAAAAAATTAGTTACTCGCATTTACTTTATCTAGTTTGCTTTATTTACTACTGCTAAAATGGCCACCCCTGAAAATACTAAGTTGTGTGACTTCACAACCACAAATAATAATGATTTCTTATGCACACCTATTGCTCCACCTGCTACTACAGCAGAATTCTTTGAAATTAAACCTGCTTTATTGAATCTTGTTATGCGAGAGCAATTTTTAAGTGTTAGTTCTGATGATGCTGCTGCCCATCTTAATAATTTTGTTGAACTATGTGAAATGCAAAAATATAAAGATGTAGATGGTGACATTATAAAATTAAAATTGTTCCCTTTCTCATTAAGAGGAAGAGCTAAAGATTGGTTGCTATCTCTGCCTAAGAATAGTATTGATTCATGGACTAAATGCAAGGATGCTTTTATTGGTAGATATTATCCCCCTGCTAAAATTATATCTTTGAGGAGTAGCATAATGAATTTTAAACAATTAGATACTGAGCATGTTGCACAAGCATGGGAAAGAATGAAATCTCTGGTTAAAAATTGCCCAACCCATGGACTGACTACTTGGATGATCATCCAAACCTTCTATGCAGGACTAAATTTTTCTTCGCGGAATTTATTAGATTCAGCTACTGGAGGTACCTTTATGTCCATCACTCTTGGTGAAGCAACAAAGCTTCTTGATAATATGATGATCAATTACTCTGAATGGCACACGGAAAGAGCTCCACAAGGTAAGAAGGTAAATTCTGTCGAAGAAACCTCTTCCCTGAGTGATAAGATTGATGCTATTATGTCTATGCTTGTGAATGATAGGACTAATGTTGATCCTAATAATGTTCCGTTAGCTTCATTGGTTGCCCAAGAAGAATATGTTGATGTAAACTTCATTAAAAATAATAATTTCAACAACAATGCTTACCGGAACAATTCTAGTAACAACTATAGGCCATATCCTTATAATAATGGCAACGGCTATGGTAATTCTTATGGGAATTCTTACAACAATAATAGGAACACACCCCCTGGACTTGAAGCCATGCTTAAAGAATTTATTAGTACACAGACTGCTTTTAACAAATCTGTTGAAGAAAAGCTTGGGAAAATTGATATACTTGCTTCTAAGGTTGATAGTCTTGCCTCTGATGTTGATCTTTTGAAATCGAAAGTTATGCCTAGTAGGGATATTGAAAATAAAATTGTTACTACAGCAAATGCCATCCAAGTTAGAATTAATGAGAATATAAGATTAATGGCTGAACTGCGTGCTAGGTGGGATAGAGAAGAAAATGAAAAACTAGCTAAAGAGAAGAATGTAGCTAAAGTTTGGACTATTACCACGACTAGTAATGCTAATGCTACACATGTTGCTGCACCTCCTACTATTAATAATAAAAGAATTGGTGTTAGCAATGTTTCCACTTCTAATGCAAAGCGCGAGAAACTGCCTGAAATTGCTAAAACTATTTGAAAGCACTTTGTGATAAAACTGCTGAAATTTTTTCCAACATTGGGGATGATGATCCCATTGCTTTAGATTATAATGGTTTGAATTTTGATGATTGCCACATCTCTGAAGTTATAAAGTTCTTGCAAAAACTTGCTAAAAGTCCTAATGCTAGTGCTATAAATTTGGCTTTCACGCAACATATTACAAATACTCTCATAAAAGCTAGAGAAGAGAAACTAGAACGCGAAGCCTCTATTCCTAGAAAGCTAGAGGATGGTTGGGAGCCCATCATTAAGATGAAGGTTAATGATTTTGATTGTAATGCCTTATGTGATTTTGGTGCAAGTATTTCCGTTATGCCTAAGAAAATTTATAATATGCTTGACTTGCCACCGCTGAAAAATTGTTATTTGGATGTTAATCTTGCTGATCATTCTACAAAGAAACCTTTGGGGAAAGTTGATAATGTTCGCATTACCGTTAACAATAACCTTGTCCCCGTTGATTTTGTTGTCTTGGATATTGAATGCAATGCATCTTGTCCCATTATATTGGGAAGACCTTTTCTTCGAACTGTTGGTGCTATCATTGATATGAAGGAAGGTAATATAAAATATCAATTTCCTCTCAAGAAAGGTATGGAACACTTCCCTAGAAAGAGAATGAAGTTACCTTTTGATTCTATTATTAGAACAAATTATGATGTTGACACTTCGTCTCTTGATAATACTTGATACACACTTTATGCGCCTAGCTGAAAGGCGTTAAAGAAAAGCGCTTATGGGAGACAACCCACGTGTTTTTACTACAGTACTTTGTTTTTATTTTGTGTCTTGGAAGTTGTTTACTACTGTAGCAACCTCTCCTTATCTTAGTTTAGTGTTTTGTTGTGCCAAGTAAAGTCGTTGATAGAAAAGTTCATACTAGATTTGGATTACTGCGCAGAAACAGATTTCTTTGCTGTCACGAATCTGGGCAAAATTCTCTGTAGGTAACTCAGAAAATTATGCCAATTTACGTGAGTGATCCTCAGATATGTACGCAACTTTCATTCAATTTGAGAATTTTCATTTGAGCAAGTCTGGTGCCTCGATAAAATTCGTCAATACGAACTGTTCTGTTTTTGACAGATTCTGCCTTTTATTTCGCATTGCCAGTTTTGTTATGTTCGATGGATTTTTCGATTCCATTGACTTTCAGTAGCTTTGTGCAATGTCCAGAAGTGTTAAGATTGATTATGTCACCTCTGAACATGTTAATTTTTATTGTGCACTAACCCTCTAATGAGTTGTTCTAAGTTTGGTGTGGAGGAAGTTTTCAAGGATCAAGAGAGGAGTATGATGCAACATGATCAAGGAGAGTGAAAGCTCTAAGCTTGGGGATGCCCCGGTGGTTCACCCCTGCATATTCTAAGAAGACTCAAGCATCTAAGCTTGGGGATGCCCAAGGCATCCCCTTCTTCATCGACAACATTATCAGGTTCCTCCCCTGAAACTATATTTTTATTCCATCACATCTTATGTGCTTTTCTTGGAGCGTCGGTTTGTTTTTGTTTTTTGTTTTGTTTGAATAAAATGGATCCTAGCATTCACTTTGTGGGAGAGAGACACGCTCCGCTGTAGCATATGGACAAGTATGTCCTTAGGCTCTACTCATAATTTTCATGGCGAAGTTTCTTCTTCGTTAAATTGTTATATGGTTGGAATTGGAAAATGATACATGTAGTAATTGCTATAATGTCTTGGATAATGTGATACTTGGCAATTGTTGTGCTCATGTTTAAGCTCTTGCACCATATACTTTGCACCCATTAATGAAGAAATACATAGAGCATGCTAAAATTTGGTTTGCATATTTGGTCTCTCTAAGGTCTAGATAATTTCTAGTATTGAGTTTGAACAACAAGGAAGACGGTGTAGATTCTTATAATGTTTACAATATGTCTTTTATGTGAGTTTTGCTGCACCGGTTCATCCTTGTGTTTGTTTCAAATAGCCTTGCTAGCCTAAACCTTGTATCGAGAGGGAATACTTCTCATGCATCCAAAATCCTTGAGCCAACCACTATGCCATTTGTGTCCACCATACCTACCTACTACATGGTATTTCTCCGCCATTCCAAAGTAAATTGCTTGAGTGCTACCTTTAAAATTCCATCATTCACCTTTGCAATATATAGCTCATGGGACAAATAGCTTAAAAACTATTGTGGTATTGAATATGTACTTATGCACTTTATCTCTTATTAAGTTGCTCGTTGTGCGATAACCATGTTCACTTGGGACGCCATCAACTACTCTTTGTTGAATTTCATGTGAGTTGCTATGCATGTTCGTCTTGTCTGAAGTAATAGAGATCTACCACCTTATGGTTAAGCATGCATATTGTTAGAGAAGAACATTGGGCCGCTAACTAAAGCCATGATCCATGGTGGAAGTTTCAGTTTTGGACAATATCCTCAATCTCATATGAGAAAATAATTAATTGTTGTTACATGCTTATGCATAAAAGAGGAGTCCATTATCTGTTGTCTATGTTGTCCCGGTATGGATGTCTAAGTTGAGAATAATCAATAGCGAGAAATCCAATGCGAGCTTTCTCCTTAGACCTTTGTACAGGCGGCATAGAGGTACCCCTTTGTGACACTTGGTTAAAACATGTGCATTGCGATGATCCGGTAGTCCAAGCTAATTAGGACAAGGTGCGGGCACTATTAGTATACTATGCATGAGGCTTGCAACTTGTAAGATATAATTTACATGATACATATGCTTTATTACTACCGTTGACAAAATTGTTTCATGTTTTCAAAATCAAAGCTCTAGCACAAATATAGCAATCGATGCTTTTCCTCTATGGAGGAACATTCTTTTACCTTTTTGTTGAGTCAGTTCACCTATTTCTCTCCACCTCAAGAAGCAAACACTTGTGTGAACTGTGCATTGATTCCTACATACTTGCATATTGCACTTATTACATTACTCTATATTGACAATATCTATGAGATATACATGTTACAAGTTGAAAGCAACCGCTGAAACTTAATCTTCCTTTGTGTTGCTTCAATGCTTTTACTATGAATTATTGCTTTATGAGTTAACTCTTATGCAAGACTTATTGATGCTTGTCTTGAAGTACTATTCATGAAAAGTCTTTGCTATATGATTCACTTGTTTACTCATGTCATATACATTGTTTTGATCGCTGCATTCACTACATATGCTTTACAAATAGTATGATCAAGGTTATGATGGCATGTCACTCCAGAAATTATCTTTGTTATCGTTTTACCTGCTCGGGACGAGCAGAACTAAGCTTGGGGATGCTGATACGTCTCCGACGTATCGATAATTTCTTGTGTTCCATGCCACATTATTGATGATATCTACATGTTTTATGCACACTTTATGTCATATTCGTGCATTTTCTGGAACTAACCTATTAACAAGATGCCGAAGTGCCGATTCTTTGTTTTTCTGCTGTTTTTGGTTTTAGAAATCCTAGTAACGAAATATTCTCGGAATTGGATGAAATCAACGCCCAGGGTCCTATTTTGCCACGAAGCTTCCAGAAGACCGAAGAGGAGACGAAGTGGGGCCACGAGGCGCCCAAACCCTAGGGCGGCGCGGCCTGCCCCTTGGCCGCGCCGACCTGTGGTGTGGGGCCCTCGTGTGGCCCCCTGACCTGCCCTTCTGCCTACTTAAAGCCTCCGTCGCGAAACCCCCAGTACCGAGAGCCACGATACGGAAAACCTTACTGAGACGACGCCGCCGCCAATCCCATCTCGGGGGATTCAGGAGATCGCCTCTGGCACCCTACCGGAGAGGGGAATCATCTCCCGGAGGACTCTACGCCGCCATGGTCGCCTCCGGAGTGATGTGTGAGTAGTCTACCCCTGGACTATGGGTCCATAGCAGTAGCTAGATGGTTGTCTTCTCCCCATTGTGCTTAATTGTCGGATCTTGTGAGCTGCCTAACATGATCAAGATCATCTATCTGTAATTCTATATGTTGCGTTTGTTGGGATCCGATGAATAGAGAATACTTGTTATGTTGATTATCAAAGTTATGTCCATGTGTTGTTTATGATCTTGCATGCTCTCCGTTACTAGTAGATGCTCTGGCCAAGTAGATGCTTGTAACTCAAAGAGGGAGTATTTATGCTCGATAGTGGGTTCATGTCTCCGTGAATCTGGGGAAGTGACAGAAATCTCTAAGATTATGGATGTGCTGTTGCCACTAGGGATAAAACATTGGTGCTATGTTCGAGGACGTACTTACTGATTACATTACGCGCAATACTTAATGCAATTGTCTGTTGTTAGCAACTTAATACTGGAGGGGGTTCGGATGATAACCTGAAGGTGGACTTTTTAGGCATAGATGCATGCTGGATAGCGGTCTATGTACTTTGTCGTAATGCCCAATTAAATCTCACAATACTCATCATAATATGTATGTGCATGGTCATGCCCTCTTTATTTGTCAATTGCCCAACTGTAATTTGTTCACCCAACATGCTGTTTATCTTATGGGAGAGACACCTCTAGTGAACTGTGGACCCCGGTCCAATTCTCTATACTGAAATACAATCTCTTGCAATCTTTGTTCTCTTGTTTTTCTGCAAACAATCATCATCCACACTATACATCTAATCCTTTGTTACAGCAAGCCGGTGAGATTGACAACCTCGCTGTTTCGTTGGGGCAAAGTACTTTGGTTGTGTTGTGCAGGTTCCACGTTGGTGCCGGAATCTCTGGTGTTGCGCCGCACTACATCCCGCCGCCATCAACCTTCAACGTGCTTCTTGGCTCCTACTGGTTCGATAAACCTTGGTTTCATACTGAGGGAAAACTTGCCGCTGTACGCATCACACCTTCCTCTTGGGGTTCCCAACGGACGCGTGCTGTACGCGTATCACTCGTGCGGAAACATAGCAAAAGCAAGGCTCTCCCAACCAAAGAGTGAGAAAAGCCGGCAAAGCACAAAAAGAGCAAGAAGAGTGCAAGTGCCACCAAATACAAAAGATTAAAAGCTTTTAAGCAAAAGAGAGAAAAGAGAAGAGAGGCCGCGTGTGAATCTTGTTGTCTCTCCTTTTTCAACCAAAGCTTTGCCTCTCCTTGTGTTAGTGTGACACCGAGCACCACCTTACTTGTGGGTTTTCTCATTTTTCCGCTCATTCCTTGGCCGCACTAACCCCAATCATCTCGTGTGTGTGTTCCACATCTTTCGTGTTTTCGTGATCACCATTTGGACATTTGATTTTTGGAGCTTACCCACTCTTAACAACAAACTTGATTTCGGATTTTGACTTTTGGCTTTCCACCATCCTCACCTACCACCATATTTGCTAGCCTTTGCGTGTGTTTCTGTGTGTGTACCCAACACAAATTGAATTATCTCTTGGTTTAGTTAGTTGACCCAATTCTATCACTTCAAGGTGAGCCTTGACGGTACTTTCTTCCACTAACATCGCATGTGGAGCTCGACACCAACTATGGCTCCACAAGCATCGCGGACATGACCGACATCGAGGAGCTCTACATTGACAATGGCTCAACAAGCATGGACGACATGGTGGAGCACCACCACGAGGACGACATCGAGGAGCTCTACATCGACAATGGCTCAACAAGCATGGACGACATGGTGGAGCACCACCACGAGGACTACATCGACGCCAAGGTAGAGACTCACCTCGACTCCACCATGCACAACACCGGTGCTCCCAAGTACCACCGCTTGGCCAATGGAGCTACATATGAAGATAGAGGACTTCCAAGATGGTGCCACCATGAGAGTGCTTATGCACATGATCATCTACATTGATTTCGTCACATGGATCATCAAGAGCATCCCCAACACGATCGTCATCGACACTCCTCTCCGAGGTCAACAAGGCGCCACCAACATGCCAAGGCACGTGAACCATCTCCTAGGCATGTCAAGGGTCGCCATCGACACACACCATCTCAAGATAGTCGTCGACCACTACTACCTCATGGACTCCATCTACATACGTCCCCACATGATCTTCGCCGACACAAGCCACCTCATGATCGCCATTGACCAACATCCTCCAAGGATCTTCGACGACACCCTTCAAGACATGGTGATGATGCACGGAGACGAGAGCCTCGACATGAAGGCGACTGATACGTCTCCGATGTATCGATAATTTCTTATGTTCCATGCCACATTATTGATGATATCTACATGTTTTATGCACACTTTATGTCATATTCGTGCATTTTCTGGAACTAACCTATTAACAAGATGCCGAAGTGCCAGTTGCTGTTTTCTGCTGTTTTTGGTTTCAGAAATCCTAGTAAGGAAATATTCTCGGAATTGGACGAAATCAACGCCCAGGGTCCTATTTTGCCACGAAGCTTCCAGAAGACCGAGAGCCACGATACGGAAAACCTTCCAGAGACGCCGCCGCCGCCAATCCCATCTCGGGGCATTCAGGAGATCGCCTCCGGCACCCTGCCGGAGAGGGGAATCATCTCCGGGAGGACTCTACGCCGCCATGGTCGCCTCCGGAGTGATGTGTGAGTAGTCTACCCCTGGACTATGGGTCCATAGCAGTAGCTAGATGGTTGTCTTCTCCTCATTGTGCTTAATTGTCGGGTCTTGCGAGCTCCCTAACATGATCAAGATCATCTATCTGTAATGCTATATGTTGTGTTTGTTGGGATCCGATGAATAGAGAATACCATGTTATGTTGATTATCAATTTATATCTATGTGTTGTTTATGATCTTGCATGCTCTCCGTTATTAGTAGATGCTCTGGCCAAGTTGATGCTAGTAACTCCAAGAGGGAGTATTTATGCTCGATAGTGGGTTCATGTCTCCGTGAATCTGGGGGAGTGAGAGAAACCTCTAAGATTATGGATGTGCTGTTGCCACTAGGGATAAAACATTGATGCTATGTCCGAGGATGTAGTTATTGATTACATTACGCGCAATACTTAATGCAATTGTCTGTTGTTAGCAACTTAATGCGGAGGGGTTCGGATGATAACTTTGAAGGTGGACTTTTTAGGCATAGATGCATGCTGGATAGCGGTCTATGTACTTTGTCGTAATGCCCAATTAAATCTCACTATACTCATCATAATATGTATGTGCATGGTCATGCCCTCTTTATTTGTCAATTGCCCAACTGTAATTTGTTCACCCAACATGCTGTTTATCTTATGGGAGAGACACCTCTAGTGAACTGTGGACCCCGGTCCAATTCTCTATACTGAAATACAATCTACTGCAATACTCGTTCTACTGTTTTCTGCAAACAATCATCATCCACACTATACATCTAATCCTTTGTTACAGCAAGCCGGTGAGATTGACAACCTCGCTGTTTCGTTGGGGCAAAGTACTTGGTTTGTGTTGTGCAGGTTCCACGTTGGCGCCGGAATCCCTGGTGTTGCGCCGCACTGCATCTCGCCGCCATCAACCTTCAACGTGCTTCTTGACTCCTACTGGTTCGATAAACCTTGGTTTTTACTGAGGGAAACTTGCCGCTGTGCGCATCACACCTTCCTCTTGGGGTTCCCAACGGACGCGTGTCGAACGGAAAGACAATACGTCAACCACGCGCATCAAGCAAAATTTCTGGCGCCGTTGCCGGGGAGATCAAGACACGCTGCAAGGGGAGTCTCCACATCCCAATCTCTTTACTTTGTTTTTGTCTTGCTTAGTTTTATTTACTACTTTGTTTGCTGGACTAAATCAAAATACAAAAAAATTAGTTGCTAGTTTTACTTTATTTGCTATCTTGTTTGCTATATCAGAAACACAAAAAAATTAGTTACTTGCATTTACTCTATCTAGTTTGCTTTATTTACTGTTGCTAAAATGGGTACTCCTGAAAATACTAAGTTGTGTGACTTCACAACCACAAATAATAATGATTTCTTATGCACACCCATTGCTCCACCTGCTACTACAGTAGAATTCTTTGAAATTAAACCTGCTTTACTAAATCTTGTTATGCGAGAGCAATTTTCTGGTGTTAGTTCTGATGATGCTGCTGCCTATCTCAATAATTTTGTTGAACTTTGTGAAATGCAAAAGTATAAAGATGTAGATGGTGACATTATAAAATTAAAATTGTTCCCTTTCTCATTAAGAGGAAGAGCTAAAGATTGGTTGCTATCTCTGCCTAAGAATAGTATTGATTCATGGACTAAATGCAAGGATGCTTTTATTGGTAGATATTATCCCCCTGCTAAAATTATATCTTTGAGGAGTAGCATAATGAATTTTAAACAATTTGATACTGAGCATGTTGCACAAGCATGGGAAAGAATGAAATCTTTGGTTAAAAATTGCCCAACTCATGGACTGACTACTTGGATGATCATCCAAACCTTTTATGCAGGACTGAATTTTTCTTCGCAGAACCTATTGGATTCAGCTACGGGAGGTACCTTTATGTCCATCACTCTTGGTGAAGCAACAAAGCTTCTTGATAATATGATGATCAATTATTCTGAATGGCACACGGAAAGAGCTCCACAAGGTAAGAAGGTAAATTCTGTCGAAGAAACCTCTTCCTTGAGTGATAAGATTGATGCTATTATGTCTATGCTTGTGAATGATAGGACTAATGTTGATCCTAATAATGTTCCGTTAGCTTCATTGGTTGCTCAAGAAGAACATGTTGATGTAAACTTCATTAAAAATAATAATTTCAACAACAATGCTTACCGGAACAATTCTAGTAACAACTATAGGCCATATCCTTATAATAATGGCAACGGCTATGGTAATTATTATGGGAATTCTTACAACAATAATAGGAATTCACCCCCTAGACTTGAAGCCATGCTTAAAGAATTTATTAGTACACAAACTGCTTTTAACAAATCTGTTGAAGAAAAGCTTGGGAAAATTGATATACTTGCTTCTAAAGTCGATAGTCTTGTTGCTGATGTTGATCTTTTGAAATCGAAAGTTATGCCTAATGAAAATCATCATAATAAAATTGTTACTACAGCAAATGCCATCCAAGTTAGAATTAATGAGAATATAAGATTGATGGCCGAATTGCGTGCTAGGTGGGAAAGAGAAGAAAATGAAAAAGAAGATAATATAGCTAAAGTTTGGACTATTACCACCACTAGTAATGCTAATGCTACACAAGTTGCTGCACCTCCTACTAATAATAATAAAAGAATTGGTGTTAGTAATGTTTCCACTTCTAATACAAAGCGCGAAAAACTGCCTGAAACTGCTAAAACTGCTGAAACTGCCTGTGATAAAGCTGCTGAAATTTTTTCCAACATTGGGGATGATGATCCCATTGCTTTAGATTATAATGGTTTGAATTTTGATGATTGCCACATCTCTGAAGTTATAAAGTTCTTACAAAAACTTGCTAAAAGTCCTAATGCTAGTGCTATAAATTTGGCTTTCACGAAACATATTACAAATGCTCTCATAAAAGCTAGAGAAGAGAAATTAGAGCGCGAAGCTTCTATTCCTAGAAAGCTCGAGGATGGTTGGGAGCCCATCATTAAGATGAAGGTCAATGACTTTGATTGTAATGCTTTATGTGATCTTGGTGCAAGTATTTCTGTTATGCCTAAGAAAATCTATAATATGCTTGACTTGCCACCGCTGAAAAATTGTTATTTGGATGTTAATCTTGCTGATCATTCTACAAAGAAACCTTTGGGGAAAGTTGATAATGTTCGCATTACCGTTAACAATAACCTTGTCCCCGTTGATTTTGTTGTCTTGGATATTGAATGCAATGCATCTTGTCCCATTATATTGGGAAGACCTTTTCTTCGAACTGTTGGTGCTATCATTGATATGAAGGAAGGTAATATTAAATATAAATTTCCTCTCAAGAAAGGTATGGAACACTTCCCTATAAACAGAATGAAGTTACCTTTTGATTCTATTATTAGAACAAATTATGATATTGACACTTCGTCTCTTGATAATACTTGATGCACACTTTCTGCGCCTAGCTGAAAGGCGTTAAAGAAAAGCGCTTATGGGAGACAACCCATGTTTTTACAGTACCTTTGTTTTTATTTTGTGTCTTGGAAGTTGTTTACTACTGTAGCAACCTCTCCTTATCTTAGTTTTGTGTTTTGTTGTGCCAAGTAAAGTCGTTGATAGTAAGGTTCATACTAGATTTGGATTACTGCGCAGAAACAGATTTCTTTGCTGTCACGAATCTGGGAAAAATTCTCTGTAGGTAACTCAGAAAATTATGCCAATTTACGTGAGTGATCCTCAGATATGTACGCAACTTTCATTCAATTTTAGCATTTTCATTTGAGCAAGTCTGGTGCCTCAATAAAATTCATCTTTACGAACTGTTCTGTTTTGACAGATTCTGCCTTTTATTTCGCATTGCCTGTTTTGATATGTTCGATGGATTTTTCGATTCCATTGACTTTCAGTAGCTTTGTGCAATGTCCAGAAGTGTTAAGAATGATTATGTCACCTCTGAACATGTATATTTTGATTGCGCACTAACCCTCTAATGAGTTGTTTTGAGTTTGGTGTGGAGGAAGTTTTCAAGGATCAAGAGAGGGAGATGATACGACATGATCAAGGAGAGTGAAAGCTCTAAGTTTGGGGATGCCCCGGTGGTTCACCCCTGCATATATCAAGAAGACTCAAGCGTCTAAGCTTGGGGATGCCCAAGGCATCCCCTTCTTCATCGACAACATTATCAGGTTCCTCCCCTGAAACTATATTTTTATTCCATCACATCTTATGTGCTTTGCTTGGAGCGTCGGTTTGTTTTTGTTTTTTGTTTTGTTTGAATAAAATGGATCCTAGAATTCTTTGTGTGGGAGAGAGACACGCTCCGCTGTTGCATATGGACAAGTATGTCCTTAGGCTTTACTCATAATATTCATGGCGAAGTTTCTTCTTCGTTAAATTGTTATATGGTTGGAATTGGAAAATGATACATGTAGTAATTGCTATAATGTCTTGGATAATGTGATACTTGGCAATTGTTGTGCTCATGTTTAAGCTCTTGCATCATATGCTTTGCACCTATTAATGAAGAAATACATAGAGCATGCTAAAATTTGGTTTGCATATTTGGTCTCTCTAAGGTCTAGATAATTTCTAGTATTGAGTTTGAACAACAAGGAAGACGGTGTGGAGTCTTATAATGTTTACAATATGTCTTTTATGTAAGTTTTGCTGCACCGCTTCATCCTTGTGTTTGTTTCAAATAGCCTTGCTAGCCTAAACCTTGTATCGAGAGGGAATACTTCTCATGCATCCAAAATCCTTGAGCCAACCATTATGCCATTTGTGTCCACCAAACCTACCTACTACATGGTATTTCTCCGCCATTCCAAAGTAAATTGCTTGAGTGCTACCTTTAAAATTTCTATCCTCTACCTTTACAATATATAGCTCATGGGACAAATAGCCTAAAAACTATTGTGGTATTGAATATGTACTTATGCACTTTATCTCTTATTAAGTTGCTTGTTGTGCGATAACCATGTTCCTGGGGACGCCATCAACTACTCTTTGTTGAATATCATGTGAGTTTCTATGCATGTTCGTCTTGTCTGAAGTAAGGGCGATTTACCACCTTTATGGTTAGAGCATGCATATTGTTAGAGAAGAACGTTGGGCCGCTAACTAAAGCCATGATCCATGGTGGAAGTTTCAGTTTTGGACATATATCCTCAATCTCATATGAGAAAATTAATTGTTGCTACATGCTTATGCATTAAAGAGGAGTCCATTATCTGTTGTCTATGTTGTCCCGGTATGGATGTCTAAGTTGAGAATAATCAATAGCGAGAAATCCAATGCGAGCTTTCTCCTTAGACCTTTGTACAGGCGGCATAGAGGTACCCCTTTGTGACACTTGGTTAAAACATGTGCATTGCGATAATCCCGGTAATCCAAGCTAATTAGGACAAGGTGCGGGCACTATTAGTATACTATGCATGAGGCTTGCAACTTGTAAGATATAATTTACATGACACATATGCTTTATTACTGCCATTGACAAAATTGTTTCTTGTTTTCAAAACCAAAGCTCTAGCACAAATATAGCAATCGATGCTTTCCTCTTTGAAGGACCATTCTTTTACTTTTATTGTTGAGTCAGTTCACCTATCTCTCTCCACCTCAAGAAGCAAACACTTGTGTGAACTTTGCATTGATTCCTACATACTTGCATATTGCACTTGTTATATTACTCTAAATTGACAATATCCATGAGATATACATGTTACAAGTTGAAAGCAACCGCTGAAACTTAATCTTCCATTGTGTTGCTTCAATACCTCTACTTTGAATTATTGCTTTATGAGTTAACTCTTATGCAAGACTTATTGATGCTTGTCTTGAAGTACTATTCATGAAAAGTCTTTGCTATATGATTCATTTGTTTACTCATGTCATATACATTGTTTTAATCGCTGCATTCATTACATATGCTTACAATAGTATGATCAAGGTTATGATGGCATGTCACTCCAGAAATTATCTTTGTTTATCGTTTACCTGCTCGGGACGAGCAGAAACTAAGCTTGGGGATGCTGATACGTCTCCGACGTATCGATAATTTCTTATGTTCCATGCCACATTATTGATGATATCTACATGTTTTATGCACACTTTATGTCATATTCGTGCATTTTCTGGAACTAACCTATTAACAAGATGCCGAAGTGCCAGTTGCTGTTTTCTGCTGTTTTTGGTTTCAGAAATCCTAGTAAGGAAATATTCTCGGAATTGGACGAAATCAACGCCCAGGGTCCTATTTTGCCACGAAGCTTCCAGAAGACCGAGAGCCACGATACGGAAAACCTTCCAGAGACGCCGCAGCCGCCAATCCCATCTCGGGGGATTCAGGAGATCGCCTCCGGCACCCTGCCGGAGAGGAGAATCATCTCCCGGAGGACTCTACGCCGCCATGGTCGCCTCCGGAGTGATGTGTGAGTAGTCTACCCCTGGACTATGGGTCCATAGCAGTAGCTAGATGGTTGTCTTCTCCTCATTGTGCTTAATTGTCGGGTCTTGTGAGCTGCCTAACATGATCAAGATCATCTATCTGTAATGCTATATGTTGTGTTTGTTGGGATCCGATGAATAGAGAATACCATGTTATGTTGATTATCAATTTATATCTATGTGTTGTTTATGATCTTGCATGCTCTCCGTTATTAGTAGATGCTCTGGCCAAGTTGATGCTAGTAACTCCAAGAGGGAGTATTTATGCTCGATAGTGGGTTCATGTCTCCGTGAATCTGGGGGAGTGAGAGAAACCTCTAAGATTATGGATGTGCTGTTGCCACTAGGGATAAAACATTGATGCTATGTCCGAGGATGTAGTTATTGATTACATTACGCGCAATACTTAATGCAATTGTCTGTTGTTAGCAACTTAATACTGGAGGGGGTTCGGATGATAACCTGAAGGTGGACTTTTTAGGCATAGATGCATGCTGGATAGCGGTCTATGTACTTTGTCGTAATGCCCAATTAAATCTCACTATACTCATCATAATATGTATGTGCATGGTCATGCCCTCTTTATTTGTCAATTGCCCAACTGTAATTTGTTCACCCAACATGCTGTTTATCTTATGGGAGAGACACCTCTAGTGAACTGTGGACCCCGGTCCAATTCTCTATACTGAAATACAATCTACTGCAATACTCGTTCTACTGTTTTCTGCAAACAATCATCATCCACACTATACATCTAATCCTTTGTTACAGCAAGCTAGTGAGATTGACAACCTCGCTGTTTCGTTGGGGCAAAGTACTTGGTTTGTGTTGTGCAGGTTCCACGTTGGCGCCAGAATCCCTGGTGTTGCGCCGCACTACATCTCGCCGCCATCAACCTTCAACGTGCTTCTTGACTCCTACTGGTTCGATAAACCTTGGTTTTTACTGAGGGAAACTTGCCGCTGTGCGCATCACACCTTCCTCTTGGGGTTCCCAACGGACGCGTGTCGAACGGAAAGACAATACGTCAACCACGCGCATCAGCGACAAACACCATTATAGGGTGTCTACCACTCCAAGGGTGGAGAGGGCACATAAAGAGGACCTTCCTAGTAAGGTAACTTATACCTCTTGTGCCACCACCACAATGGCCCCTACCTCGTCATATGCCTATGGACTCCGATGCTACAAGTGCAAGCAACAAGGCCACCTTCCATGAGAATTTCTCAATCTCCTATGTGATGTGTGCAAGGCCAAGGGTCACATGTCGTGGCAATGCACAACGCCAAGCGCCGACATGCTCCACTTCGACGAGCTACTAGCCCAAGCCACCAAGAATCCTATGGCGCCCACACTTCAAGATGAAGACCAACAAGGCCAACTCAAGGGTGAAGTTGATTCGAGCCTAGCTCTCAACGACACTATGGCGCTACCGCTTGAGGACGACTTGGGAGCCGATGGAGTTGAGAAGGGTGAGCATGGGATTTTCCCTTCACCTATGGAGGCGCATGGAGATGAGAAAATCGAGCCTACTCCTATATGCTTGATTGATGAGTTGGTACCAATCCCATGTGAGCATGAGAGCCACTTAGCCCACTTGAGTGCTAGCGATAGTGAGTTGAGCGACTTCCACCCCATATGTGAGATTGAGTGCTTCCAATTGGAGGAGATGAGTGAGACACCGAGTGAGTTGCGAGAGGTAGTTGATAGGTCCATGGAGGCCATCGCATTTTCTAACACCATAACCTCTCCCTCTTTTGTGTTTCCTCATGTTGCACCAGGTTCCATGGATGTTGAAGCGCTGATGATGGATAAGAACATGTATATGGTGCAAGAAGATCACATCACACCATGCTTCGATGACGATGACGATGTCAACCATGTGGAGCATACAACTACCACAATACCTACATCAATTGAGTCGGACTACCAAGGTAAAACTAAAGGTATTGATGAGACCATGATCCCACTAGTGGACATGAAAAATGATGACTTGTTTCCTCTCGCTTGCGATATTAGGACTACTTGCTCTTACACATGTGTTGTTGACCATGATGACATTAGCTTTCGCATGCTTTGCCTAAAATGTTTGCACTATTTCATGATCCTTGCATCCAAGATTGTGAACAATTGGTCTTTCTTATGCTTGGTATGAAAGAATGCTTATTTCATTGTTAATGAGAGGGCCCCCATAGCCTTCTCAAATTTGGAAGATTCACAAATGCACCATCATGCCATATGCACACTCGCCATGCATTTTACAAAATCTTGATTGACACTAATGGTGATGTGCACAAGACATGGCACATCATGATGGATGATGTGTTCATCTACCATGCACACACGCTTTTTGTTTGGCCTATTGTGTGTATAGGTACAAGAATGACAATCTCAACCTCCACGGAGCATGAGCTAACGAAACGAGCGCTAGAGAGCTACCTCAACAAGGATTTCAACAAGAAGACCGCTCACCGCACCAAACCCGACGACAAGGACGAGAGGCATCATCCAACTCATGATATTCATGCCAACGGGTATGTTCATAAAAGCCTTCGCCCACATGTGTTTCCAACAATTCTTGACATGCTTGCGGTTTGTTCCAATGCTTCTTCGCCCCTTTTGCGTCTTATGCAACATATCTTGAAACATCTTGTTGGCACAATGGTTGTTGTATGTCTTGATGATATCATCATACAATCCAAGAATCTCAAGGACCATGTTATACATGTGAGGGACACCTTATGCATCTTGTGCCACTCTTCACACAAAAAGTTGCTCTCCTTTGAATTTTCCGTTTCATCTATGGCAATTGCAATGGATTCTTTGAAACTTGAGGATACTCATACCCGGCTCACGCCAACCATAATTGCCCAAGCTAGAAGTTTCCATACCTTTGCCATTGTACATAGCAATTTTGAGAAAATTTTGGCCACCATTACTTGCCTCTTGAATGTTCCATTTGTTTGGGACAACGCTACACAACACATTTTTGACAACTTTAAGAAAAAAATTGCGCATGAAACACCCTTTGCTTTACCAAATGGTGGCTATATCGACACTCGTTATGTCCCCATTTTTTCCAAGTGTCCCTTTGAGAAAGGACTTTATGCTTCGTATTTGCACGAGAGCTTATTTTTCATAGATACCAAAATTTGCAAACCAAAGTTTTCCATTCGAGATTTGCTTTTACCCAAATTCTCCTTTGGACGCGACATTCTCTCTCCACCACTTCATGGGAGAACCGTCATGGACTTCAACAAGGACGCTCGTACCACGACGAACATCCATAAGGATACAAGGGCAACAATACACGAACAAGTTCTTCGCCAAGCTACAAGGATCAACGCCTACATCATCGACAACAAAATTTCCAAGTACTTGGTGAGCATGACATTCACCATCTCGGTTCTCTCACCACATCATGGAGATGAGGAGGAACAAGAGTCGAGGACGACTCTTCCCCAAGGGGGGGATGATGCAGCCCCGCTCACGGACGACACTACATCATGGCCAACTTATTCCCCAAGTGAGCCAAGGACTCGAGCCCAAGTGCAAGCCATACATGATAAGGTGAATTCACTCCTTTCTACACTTGAACTCGACATAAACTTGGATGGATTGCTACCTCATACCTATATACTATGTGTCTCTAGGTACCAATCTCGTCAAGGATCCGAAGGGGAAGAAGCCTCGTTGCTCATGAACAAGAAGGGAAGACCAAAGAAGAAGAAGAAGAAGAAGAAGAAGAAGAAGAAGAAGAAGAAGAAGGAGGAGAAGAGCTCCAGCCGCCGACCACCACAAGGCCGGCACTGCCGCCCCCACCTGGCCGGCACTGCTGGAGAGCGCACCCCGGCACTGCCGGCCCAACTTCACCGGCACCGCCGGCCTCCACCTGCACTGCCGCCCAGAGCCAGCCGACACTGCCGCCCGAATCGCCTGAAGAAGCCAGGGTCGGCACTGCCGCCACGAGCACGCCGGCACTGCCAGCCCCTCCTAAGTCAACTTCATCTGGGCCGTCTATTTGCATCCTATGGCTATGTTTATTCTGTGCAAATGACTAAGTTACCACTTGGACGAATCTAGGGCTATATGTATCCCATCCCCCACCTCAATTAGGTTTAGACAAGATTTAGGCTTAAACTACTTTGAGCTTTGTCTCCCTAGAACTATGTTCTTTGTATCAAGGCACTCTTGAGGGATTTCTGCTCTTCATGGATGATTCAAGGCTACCACCTCTCTCATCCAAGTTCTAGTTGGGATCTCCATCACCAATCTCCCATTTCTTAGATTCTACCCAAGGGTCTCTCTAAGAAGTGGTTCTATTGGCTTGGTCTAACCTACCAAGGGAGTAAATTTGGTTTGTGTGTGTGTTTGTATTGGATCTTGTGTTCTTCTTCCTCTCCCACCTCTTTCATCCACAAACTTGGTCAAATTCGTGGGATCTAGGAACATCCTAGCCCTTAGGCCACATCAAACATCCCGCCCGGGCCCGCGCTCGCGCCGGGAACGACATGTGATTTGACGAGATCCAAGCTCAGCGGCACCGCCTGAGCCCGGAGGTGCGTGCGGATCCAACCTGGGCCGCCAGCAACAACAATGGTTGGGTGGGTGGGACTTATTCACCGCGCGCCGCAACGAAGAGCTGCACAGCCCCGATGGCCTCATCGGGTAACTGGCGACCTAGAACAAGGACGGGTGCACCCAATTCTAGGGCGTGCCAGGGCGCACCCTCTCCGTCGTCCTCGGAGGAATCCGTAATGGCTCCCCCTCCCGGTTGGAGATGTTGCAGTCCTCATCGTGCTGGCTTCCGAGGAGGACTTCCTCGCATTCTTCTTCCTCGGGTCCGACGCGCTCGACACCGTTGGAAGGACACAGATGCCTCCTAGAGGGCGAGGGGATGAATAGGCAGTTTAAAAACTTATACGAATATGGCTTAACAAATGCAGAATAAAACTAGCACTTAATTTGTCAAGCACAAAACCTATAAAACTACGGTTCACCTATGTGCTCCAACAACTTATGCTAAGCAAGACTAACAACTATATGATAGCAAGATGTGTAACTTCAAGCACGAAGACTATCACAAAATAAAGTGCACAAGTAAAGAGCTGGCATATAAGAATAACCAAGATGACATGGAGACAATGATGTATCTCGAATTTCACAGTCTTGCGAGTGCTACTCTTCATTATAGCGGTGTGGAGGATAAATCACTCCAAACGTCACGAAGGCCTCACTGTATTCTCCTCGAGCCTTCCCACCAAAAGGGAAACCTCGATCCACTATGGAACCTTAAGGGTGGTCACCGAACCCGCGCAAAGCTTGGGACAATCTCCATAACTTTATTGGAGTCTCCCAAAATACCACCACAAAGGCATTGCACTTGAGGAATATCCACAACTTAATTGGAGGTCCCAAGAACACCACAAAGGACACTAAGTTGTCTAGGGTCCAAAGCCCCAAGAGGAACAAGCTCCGGGAACAAGGTCCCGAAGCAAATATCTCACAAACTTTCACCTCCACGTATCACCGCGGAGAAGTCAAGCCGATGCGCCAAATGTAATTGCTAGAACACCACAAAGATGCACAAATCGTTCTCTCTAAATTCCAACAAAGTTACAAAAGCTATTGGGGGAATAAAAGAGGAATAAAAAAAATAGGAGAACACCGAATTCTCCAAGATCTAGATCCCAAAGATTTACTCACAAAGAGATGATTTAGTTTGGTTAAAGTGTGGATCTAGATCTTCTCAAACTTTCTCTCAAATAGATGCAAGAATCATTTGATGGGGAGAGAGATATAAAGCTCAAAAAGGTCAAGAACAATGTTGGAGAGGAGCTTGAGAGAGAGGAAGAAGAAGCCACCCAAAAGAGAGAGAAAGCGGAGCTTAAAAAGGGCCCCCAGAAATTCTGCCCGTTGGGGCTGGTAGCGGCATGGGCCGGTAGTACCGTCGTTTGGGCCGGTAGTACCGCCTGTGTGGAGCTCAAGGCCAACGACCAAAACAAGGGCGAGCGGGACACAACCAGCGAGAGAGGGCTGCGTATCGGGCGCGCCTACCCATCGCTCGTTAGAGCATCTCCACTTGCCCTTCCCATACAGCGTCCGGCGCATCCGTTTTAGGGACCGTATGGGGGGCGCCAGTGCAAAATGCAAAATGAGGACTTGCCAGCACCCAGCCGTGCACCCCATAGGCGCCCCCAATACAATTATATATATAATTTAAATTTAAAAAACAAATAAACTATGATAATTTGTTACAACTTCAACAAATGTTGGACATAATTCAACAAGTTTAACAACACACAAATAATTTAGGTTCATCAAACCACACAAATTTAAAAGTTTAAATCACAATGGCAAACAAATAAACAAAATGATGTCGCCTTTGAGAATCCACAAATGCTCCACCAGATCATGTTGCAGTTGGTGATGAGTGTTGGAGTCTCAGACTTCTTGACGCATGGCGAGAAAAGCAACAATTGTGGGAGGCACATTGTGATCAGCATCTGCAAGAGGAGCGACCCGTTCATATGGTTTAGTGTCAAACACTGGAAATTCCCGCTCACTCTCGATGATCATGTTGTGCAGTATGACACAAGCAGTCATAATCTCCCACATATGCTCTTTGGACCATGTAAGAGCAGGGTATCGGACAATGGCAAAGCGAGCTTGCAATACACCAAATGCTCTTTCCACATCCTTTCTTGCAATCTTCTGCATTTGAGCAAATCAAGATTTCTTTCCTCAAGGTGCAGGGTTCAAGATTGTCTTCACAAATGTTTACCATCTTGAATAGATGCCATCTACAAGATAGTAGCCCTTGTCATATTGGTGGCCATTGATCTCAAATTGCGAGATTGTCTTCACAAATGTTTACCATCTTGAATAGATGCCATCTACAAGATAGTAGCCCTTGTCATATTGGTGGCCATTGATCTCAAATTGTACAGGAGGAGCATTGCCTTAGACAAACTTCAAGAATACATCGAAGCACTGCAGCATATTGATATCATTGTGTGATCCTCCCATGCCGAAGAGCACATGCCAAATCCACAGGTCCTAGCCAGCCACTGCCTTTAGCACCACACTGCATGCACCCTTGTGTCCCTTATACATGCATTGGTGTGTAAATGGACAGTTCTTCCATGTCCAATGCATACAGTCGATGCTGCCAAGCATTCTAAGAAAACCTCTCTCTGCATTTTGTGCCAAGATCCGAGTTGTGTCTGCCGCATTGGGTGTGTGCGCAGATATGTGTTTTCGAACACCGCTAAAATCGCCATGCAAAATTTATACATGCAATCAATAATCGTGGATGCTGCCATGCGCAGATAGTCATCTTGTGTATTACATGCAATTCCATAGGCCAGCATCCGAAGAGCCATAGTGCATTTCTGAATTATCGAGAAACCAAGCTCGCCGACTGTGTCTCTCTTCAGTTTGAAGTAGTCGACCTGCCTCAAATTCTCGACTATCTTCAGAAAGAGCTTCCTACTCATCCAGAAACGACGGTGGAATACGGCATCGCCGTGCAATGGATCGTCGGCGAAGTAGTCGGCATCGCCGTCCATCCTATGCCTTCGCTTGCTCTTGCGCCACCCCAGCGCGGAGCCATCAGTGATCGGCTTGTCCTCCTCAGCCATCATGGCAAAGAGGGAGATGAGGATCACCAAATGTTCATCGTCTCCATTGGCGTCCCTCGTAATAGCCGCGACATCGAGATCCTCGTCCCTGAGCGCGGCCATGACATCCTCATCGTTCGAGTCCATCGCCATGGCACATAGCTGAACACCTCGTGTGCAAGGTGGGAGCATGGTGGGGATTGAGGTAGCAGTGGTGGCGGGAGCTTGTGAACGGCGTCGGTGGGAAGGGCTGATGAGGTGGCGAGGGCTACGGCGGATTGTATGTGGCGGTGCAGTGGGTTCCTACCGGTGGCAATGGACCGCCGCGACGAGGGGTGGTTGCGACGGTGACACCGGGGATGGGAGGTGGTCGCGAGGCGAAGGACGAAAATATTTGCGTTTTTTTGGCTCTGGTCGCCAATAGAGCTGGCCTGTGCTGTTTTGTTGCCACGCCGACGCCCCCATGATAACCCACAAGTATAGGGGATCGTAACAGTCTTCACGGGAAGTAAAACCCAATTTATTGATTCGACACAAGGGGAGACAAAGAATACTTGAAAGCCTTAACAGCGGAGTTGTCAATTCAGCTACACCTGGAAACAGACTTGCTCGCAAGAGTTTATCAGTAGTAACAGTTTATAGCAGTAGCAGTAGTGAAATAACAGCAGCAGAGTAACAGAGACATCAGTAGTGATTTTATTAAACAGCATGATTAAAATACTGTAGGCACAGGGATGGATGACGGGCGTTGCATGGATGAGAGAAACTCATGTAACAATCAAAGCAGGGCATTTGCAGATAATAATAAAACGGTGTCCAAGTACAAAGCAATCCATAGGCATGTGTTCCGTATATAGTCGTACGTGCTCGCAATGAGAAACTTGCACAACATCTTTTGTCCTACCAGCCGGTGGCAGCCGGGCCTCTAGGGAATCTACTGGATATTAAGGTACTCCTTTTAATAAAATACCGGAGCAAAGCATTAACACTCCGTGAACACATGTGATCCTCACATCACTGCCACCCCCTCCGGTTGTCCCGATTTCTATCACTTCGGGGCCTCGGGTTCCGGACAGCGACATGTGTATACAACTTGCAGGTAAGATCATAAAACAATGCATATCATGATGAAACAATAACATGTTCAGATCTGAGATCATGGCACTCGGGCCCTAGTGACAAGCATTAAGCATAACAAGTTGCAACAATATCATCAAAGTACCAATTACGGACACTAGGCACTATGCCCTAACAATCTTATGCTATTACATGACCAATCTCATGCAATACCTACCATCCCCTTCAGCCTACAGCGGGGGAATTACTCACACATGGATGGGGGAAACATTGCTGGTCGATGGAGAGGCGTCGGTGGTGATGATGGCGATGATCTCCTCCAATTCCCCGTCCCGGCGGAGTGCCAGAACGGAGTTTCTGGTCCCGAGACGGAGTTTCGCGACGGTGGTGGCGTACTGGGAGGTTTTTGGCGACTTCGACTTCTCGTCTCGCGTTTTTAGATCGAAACCCTTAAGTAGTCCAGAGGAGGGCGTCGGAGGCCAGTCGAGGGGGCCACACAGTAGGGCGGCGCGCCCCCCTCCTAGGCCGCGCCGGCCTAGTGTGTGGGGGCCTCGGGCCTCCACCTGGCTTGCCCTTCTGGCTCCGTTATTCTTCTGGTAAAATAGGCCCTTTGGTATAAATTCTGGGGATTTTCCTGAAAGTTGGATTTCTGCACAAAAACGAGACACCTGAGCAATTCTACTGAAAACAGCGTTAGTCCGTGTTAGTTGTATCCAAAACACACAAATTAGTGGCAAAACAATAGCAAAAGTGTTCGGGAAAGTAGATACGTTTTGGACGTATCAACTCCCCCCAAGCTTAGCTTATTGCTTGTCCTCAAGCAATTCAGTTAACAACTGAGTGCGATAAAAGAACTTTCACGAACACATTTGCTCATACGATGTAAATATTCTCATGACATGGAAAAGTGCTTAGGCAATTCATAATAAGATACATGCAAATAAGATCATCCAACAGCTATGTCAATCATGGAAAAGGTACCAACAAATTAATAATAAGCATCATGAATCATGTCTATCAGCAGGATTGCAATGTTCATATAAGGATATGATAAAGTGGTATCTCGCTTGCCCGTATTTGAATAGCAAAACATAAATGCTCAGGCACCTCTGAAGTTCATAGAGAGACTAGAAATGGAGATTGTCAAAGATAAAAGCATCAAAGTTATACCACAGTCAATCATATTAAGGGACATGCATATTATAATAAGAATGACAGTTGTCCTCTCAAGAAAGTGCTCAAAGAAAGGATGGAGACACAATCATGAAAGTAAAAGATTGACCCTTCGCAGAGGGAAGCAGGGATTAACATGCGCTAGAGCTTTTCATTTTTAAAACAGGAGTAAAATTATTTTGAGAGGTGTTTGTTGTTATCAACGAATGGTAATGGGTACACCAACTACCTCGCCAACCAGACTTTCAAGAGCGGCTCCCATGAAGGATGTTATTTCTACCAGCAAGGTAGATCATCCCTCTTCTCTTTTGTTTACACACGTATTTTAGTTTTGTTATGGGTGACACTCCCCCCAACCTTTGCTTACACAAGCCATGGCTAACCGAATCCTCGGGTGCCTTCCATCAATCTCATACCATGGAGGAGTGTCTATTTGCAAAATTAAGTTGCGTACTGATGAATCAGAGCAAAACATGTGAATAGAATTATTAATGAAGTTTGATTAATCGGGGCTGGGAACCCTGTTGCCAGCTCTTTTTGCAAAATTATTGGATAAGCGGATGTGCCACTAGTCCATTATGAAAGTCCTTCAAGAGTAAATGACAAGGTTGAAAGATAAACGACCCATACTTCCTCATGAGCTGTAAAACATTAACACAAATTGAGAAGCATTTTGAAGGTTTAAAGGTAGCGCATGAGAATTTACTTGGAATGGTTTGAAATGCCATGCATAGGTATTTATGGTGGACACTTTGGAACAACTTGGTTTTCAGGGGTTTGGAAGCACGAGCAGCGTTCTCGCTCAGTACAAGTGAAGGCTAGCAATAGACTGGGGAGCGACAATCAAGAGAGCAGTCACTGTCATAATCATGCTTGCGGCAAAATAAATTAACGGAGGCATAAAAGTGATACAAGAACTCTGAAGCAAGGTAAATCATCGAGGCTTAATTGACTTTTGTTCAGTCATATGCATGCGCGAGCATGTGCCAAGTCAATTCAAATGAATTATTCAGAGGAGGATACCACAATGTCATACCTATTTATGAATAAAACAATGCAAGCAAACATCCATGACATGCTACTCATATTAATAAGTTGGAGCTAAACATGAGAGATCATGAACTACTAGGCTTTCTTAAATGACATATACCTCACATGAACCAACTAAGCATGCTCACATGGATGAGTATATGTACAAAAATGAAAGCAAATAGAGTTCATACCAGCCTCTCACCACAGTCGAATTGTCGTAGATCGTCATTATTGCCTTTCACTTGTGTAGCTTGAATAATATGAAATGAAAACCACGCTCCAGCCACCGAAGACCATTGAACTCATAATGAACTTTACAAAACCAAAGAAGAACAGCAAATATTTTTGGTGTTTTCGAATTGGAAACAAGAACAAAAGGAAGCAAGCAAACAAAGCAAAATCTTTTTGGATTTTCTTATAGCAACCAACGATAGCAAATAAAGCAAAATAAAAGCAAGAAACCAAAATAAACAAATGGTGAAGAGAAACAACATAAATATTTTTGTTCTTTTTGTGTTTTAGGAAAGAAACAAAGCAAAAACAAGAAAATGAAAACTAGAAGAGTCGCATAAACACAAAGCAGCAGGAATTCGTCAAACTTGACAGTAGTACAGTAATCGATTTTTAAGAAATTATTCCGCTTCCCAGATCGAAAAGTGTTCAACTAATGAAAGTTAGATAACAACCTGGGGAACATGCACAAAAATTGTCTTCGCAAAATAACGTTCTGGCTGTTTTTAAGAATTTTTTTGGTAACAGCCCAGAATCTGTTTTCAGGCAGCACTTCCCCAAATATCATCTCCCTCTCATTAGAAAACCACTTAAAGAAACTAAACAAGTATATACAAGTATCCAGCAACCATAATATGCAAAGAATGAGTGATGCCGGTATACCTCCCCCCAAGCTTAGGCTTTTGGCCTAAGTGGAGGTCAACCCCAGCGAGGGTTGCTGTTCCACTCCGGTGGATCATACATGGCGTAGTCATAGTGAGGTCCCGGTGCAGAAGAAAAGGGTGAAGGCTCCACATGCCCAAAATGTTGATGCGAAGAACTTGCTGCATCGGATGACGAGTCGAGGTGTTCCTCGGCCTCCTCCGTGTTGTCTCTTGCATGATGGCCTCCTCCCTCTATGTATGCATTCAGTGCACCTTCCGTGACTGACCAATCCTCCCTGGAATCAAGGTTAAATAGAACAGGTGCAGGCAATCCTACTAGTTTTTCAGTTTTGTTAGTTGTTCTCCAAGTCTTCTTGTAAAATGTTATCTTGTAAGACAGGTTTCCCAAATTAGATGAATCAGAAACAAATTCATGTTTAATCATGGATACTATGTCAAGTTTCTCTATGGGAAGCTGAATATCAAGATGATGAGGTTCTACACAATGCATAGCTAATAAACGAGAGGCGATGAGACCTCCGTAAATTCCGCCCTTCTCACGGTTTGTAGCAAGTCTATAGGCTATCAAAGCACCTAAATTGTAGGTCTTATTACCTTGCAATGCAGCAGCTAGAAAAGCTAAATCCTGGATAGATAATTTACTTGCATTCTTTCTAGCAAGAATGCACTTAGTAATGATATAAGCAAAGTAGCGAATAGCTGGGAGTTGAATGCTACTGATTTTACCACCATCCTCTGAGAAACTTCTTCCATGACAAATCATCTCGAAGAGGCTCAAGAGCTCTTGCGGCGATCCCCTTATCTTCTCGCATGATCCCCATTGCGGCACTCTAATTGCTGCACAAAAATCATCGAATGGCAAGTTGACAGTTTTATTATAAATTTTGTACCGAACCATGGGGTTAGATTGCGACCAATTGAACTTAAAATCCTGCACAACAGGCATAGTCAATTTTGCATATTGGCATGGTTCTCCGTCAACAAAATCATCCAACCCTGCACGAGAAATTAGATTCTGAACATCTCCCAAGATTCTTGCACTTGTCATGAAGTCTGTGCACGGGTAGTAAGAGGGGTATACTCCCTCTTCGCGGTTAACTCTCATGACTTGTTGCACCTCCAATTCTTGTTGGTTTAGTTGATGCCTATTCCACTCCATTTTTTGAAATTTTTCAACAACAATATAAAATTTGATTTGGTGACATATAATTGAAGGAAACTACTATAGGAACTTGCTAGAGTACTAATCATGCATCAAAACTAGTTTCTACAACTTAGAACAAGCATGCAAGCTCACTAAACATGTTACCTACAGCAGCAAAATATTCAAGATATACTCAACCAAACAAAATTCTACTTGGATAATCGGAGGAGTCACATACCGGAGAGCAAATGTGCCAAATTTCAGACAGAAATCTGGGCTGAGTAAAGAGATCGAGAAATCTTGAGCTCTTGAGCAGAAACGCGAGTGAGAGAAAGCTGGTGCGAGTTTTTTCGGGAGAGAGAAGAGAGTGGGAGGAAGAGATGAAAAAGTGGGGCAAGGGGGGACCCACACGCCAGGGTGGCGCGCCCCCCTTCCAGGCCGCACCGGCCTGTGGGGTGCCACCCTGGGGTGCCCCACTAGTCATCCCCAGGTGCTCCCAGGTGCGTCTTCGAAAAATAGGACCAACGGTATAATTTTCGTGAATTTTTGAAAACTTTGAAAAATGCACATTTCTGGTTATTAAATTTATTATTACCGGGCAGAAAAAGATTTTGAAATGTCTAATTAACTAAAGAACTTTGCAAAAAAAAAGTGCTACAGCAAGTGGAACAAGTGGAGGAAGAAAGAAATGTTGTTTACCTCCTCTATGCATATAAAAAGTATTTGTTAACAAGGTTGATCAAGTCTTGCCACCAAATAAATTTTACATAGCATAAGAAGAAATAAACCTCAAATCAATCATGTTACCTTGAATTGTATTGATATGGATCCAATCATAAGATTTTGATATCCTTCTTTAGGCTCATATATAGGACAATCAATAGTTCCAACTTTGATAGTTCTCACATTAGAAATAGTATTAACTCCACATACTTTATCAATCCTCTTGAGAAAATAAACGGTATGCTCCTTGTCATCAACATTGAAAGTAACTTTTCCTTTATTGCAATCAATAACAGCCCCTGCGGTGTTAAGAAAAGGTCTCCCAAGAATAATAGACATATTCTCATCTTCAGGCATTTCCAACACAACAAAATCAGTTAATATCAAGCAGTTATTAGTAACTTGAACAGGAACATCCTCACATATACCAACAGGAATAGCAGTAGATTTATCAGCCATTTGCAAAGATATATCAGTTGGTATCAACTTATCTAAATAAAGTCTCTTATAAAGAGAAAAAGGCATAACACTAACACCGGCTCCCAAATCATATAGAGCAGTTCTAACATAATTATTCTTAATAGAACAAGGAATAGTAGGTATACCTGGGTCGCCCAACTTCTTTGGAACTTTGCCATTGAAAGAGTAGTTAGCAAGCATAGTGGAAATCTCCTCATTAGGAATTTTCCTTTTGTTAGAGACAATATCTTTCATATACTTTGAATAAGGAGGCAATTTAATAGCATCAGTCAAAGGGATTTGCAAGAATAAAGGTTTCATCCAATCGCAAAACTTATTATAGTGTTCTTCTTCCTTTGATTTTAGTTTCTTAGCAGGAAAAGGCATTTGCTTTTGTACCCAAGGTTCCCTTTCATTACCATGTTTTTTAGCAATAAAATCTTCTTTACTATACTTTTTATTTTTAGCATGCTTTTCAGGTTCATCTTCAACCTCTTCTTTATCAGAAGCATCATTCTTATCATTATCATTATCATTATCAGTTTCAGCATCAGAAATAGAAATACTATTAGGATCATTAACAGGTTCAGAGGATTCTACAACAGTTTTATGTTTCTTCTTATTTTTCTTAGAAGGAGCATTAGGTTCAATTCGTTGAGAATCTTGTTCAACTCTTTTGGGATGCCCTTCAGGATATAGAGGATCCTGGGTAGAAACACCGCCTCTAGTTGTTACTTCATAAGCATGTTTCTCTTTAGAATTATTTTTTAATAAGTCATTTTGCACTTTAGTGAGTTGATCAATTTGAGTTTGAACCATATGAAAATGTTTAACAAGCATCTTAACATCATTGGAGGTTCTCTCCACAATATCATGCAAATTGCTAATAGCTTGAGAATTTTCCATTAAATGATTCTCTACTCTCATATTAAAATTTTCTTGCTTAACAATATAATTATCAAACTCATCTAAGCATTGAGCAGGAGGTTTCGAATACGGAATATCTTCCCTAGTAAACCGTTGAAGAGAGTTTACCTCAATCATGGATGAAGGGGGAATTATCTCACATAAATCTTCTATGGGAGGTAGATTCTTCACATCTTCGGATTTAATACCTTTCTCCTTAAGAACCTTCTTGGCTTCCCTCATATCTTCATCATTTAATTTAATCAAACCCCTCTTCTTCAATATTGGTGTCGGAGTTGGTTCAGGTGTAGTCCAATCATCATGATTCCGGCCTATTTTAGCCAATAATTCTTCAGCTTCATCTGGAGTTCTTTTCCTGAAAACACAACCAGCACAACTATCCAAATATGCTCTAGACTCAACGGTTAGTCCACTATAAAATATATCAAGTAAATCATGCTTTTCCAATTCATTTCCAGGTCGAGCTCTGATAAGAGAGCAAAATCTTGCCCATGCTTCAGGCAATTTCTCTCCATCTTCCTGGTCAAAGCTATAAATTTTCTGCAAAGCAGCATGTTGAGCACTAGCAGGAAAGTATTTCCGAAAGAAAACATTAAGCAAATCACCTGGACTTTTAATAGAGCCAGGAGGCAAATTATTATACCAAGTTTTAGCATCATCCTTTAATGAGAAAGGAAAAAATTTAGCAACGAAATAAGTACGCATCTTGACATCATCAGAAAACAAGCTACTCATAGAAGAAAGTTCATTCATATGTTCTACAGCACTTTCTTTTTCAGTGCCACAAAAGGGTGCTTTCTCTACAATAGCTATATGAGATAGATCAAGAGAAAAATCATAATCTTTATCCTTAATGTTTATAGGAGATGTGGCAAATTTAGGATCAGGAGATAGCTTATATCTAACAGTATGTTGTGCGAGAAACTTTTTAATTTTTCTTGCATCAGTAATAGCATTGCATTTATCAATAAAATCATCATTAAGCTCCACATAATCCTCATCAGGATCATCACTAGAATAATCAACAGACTCAGGTGAATTAACAGGTGTAGCAGCATTAGGAGTTTCAGTATTTTCAATTTGTCTAGACCTAGCAATTGTAGCATCTAGAAAAGATCCCAATGAACCACTATCATCAAAGACAGCAGAAACATTATCAATATTATAAGAGTTTTTAGATTCAGCAGAAGTACCAGCAAGTGAAGCTTGCGGCGGTGAAACAAGTTGACTTATCACAGATGGTGAATCAAGATTAGCAGAGGTACTCAGAGTTGTACCTTTTCTTGTAGTGGATGGTAATATGGCGACTTTAGGATTGCGAGATTTACCCATGATGGAGAATTTGCAGCGAACAATATCAATCCAAGTGAACTTCCAAATAAAGCTATGCTCCCCGGCAATGGCGCCAGAAAATAGTCTTGATAACCCACAAGTATAGGGGATCGCAACAGTCTTCGCGGGAAGTAAAACCCAATTTATTGATTCGACACAAGGGGAGACAAAGAATACTTGAAAGCCTTAAAAGCGGAGTTGTCAATTCAGCTGCACCTAGAAACAGACTTGCTCGCAAGAGTTTATCGATAATGCTGAGTTTATAGCGATAGCGATAGTGAAATAATAACAGCGAGTAATGAGACAGCAGTAGTGATTTTAGTAAACAACAGGATTAAAATACTGTAGGCACAGGGATGGATGACGGGCGTTGCATGGATGAGAGAAACTCATGTAACAATCAAAGCAGGGCATTTGCAGATAATAATAAAACGGTGTCCAAGTACAAAGCAATCCATAGGCATGTGTTCCGTATATAGTCGTACGTGCTCGCAATGAGAAACTTGCACAACATCTTTTGTCCTACCAGCCGGTGGCAGCCGGGCCTCTAGGGAATCTACTGGATATTAAGGTACTCCTTTTAATAAAGTACCGGAGCAAAGCATTAACACTCCGTGAACACATGTGATCCTCACATCACTGCCATCCCCTCCGGTTGTCCCGATTTCTGTCACTTCGGGGCCTCGGGTTCCGGACAGCGACATGTGTATACAACTTGCAGGTAAGATCATAAAACAATGCATATCATGATGAAACAATAACATGTTCAGATCTGAGATCATGGCACTCGGGCCCTAGTGACAAGCATTAAGCATAACAAGGTGCAACAATATCATCAAAGTACCAATTACGGACACTAGGCACTATGCCCTAACAATCTTATGCTATTACATGACCAATCTCATCCAATCCCTACCATCCCCTTCAGCCTGCAACGGGGGAATTACTCACACATGGATGGGGAAAACATTGCTGGTCGATGGAGAGGCATCGGTGGTGATGATGGCGATGATCTCCTCCAATTCCCCGTCCCGGCGGAGTGCCAGAACGGAGTTTCTGGTCCCGACACGGAGTTTCGCGACAGTGGCGGCGTACTGGGAGGTTTCTGGCGACTTCGACTTCTCGTCTCGCGTTTTTAGATCGAAACCCTTAAGTAGTCCAGAGGAGGGCGTCGGAGGCCAGCCGAGGGGGCCACACAGTAGGGCGGCGCACCTCCCTCCTGGGCCGCGCCGGCCTAGTGTGTGGGGGCCTCGGGCCTCCACTTGGCTTGCCCTTCTGGCTCCGTGATTCTTCTGGTAAAATAGGCCCTTTGGTATAAATTCCGGGGATTTTCCTGAAAGTTGGATTTCTGCACAAAAACGAGACACCAGAGCAACTCTGCTGAAAACAACGTTAGTCCGTGTTAGTTGTATCCAAAACACACAAATTAGAGGCAAAACAATAGCAAAAGTGTTCGGAAAAGTAGATACATTTTGGACGTATCACCCCACTAGCCAAAAAAAACTCCCTAGCTGACATCTTAACCAACTACTTCGTAAGAGCCCTGGATGCTATACCGGGAACACCACTGGTATAACTTAGAAAAAAGAGTCTTTTTTATCCCTGTAGACTGGGTTCGATCTCGGGACCGTCGGACGGAGAATTGGGCTGCACCGGTGGAAAAACAAATTTAGGAGCCGTGGCCGAGCGTCCTCAATCGGCTATTGGAGGCATTTAGGGCGCGATCCCTATTCTCCGCTCAACGCGGGAGCGAGCGCTCGCTCCGCTCATAGCGGGATAGAGTTGGGCCGGCCCATTAACGATGGAATTGGTTTTCTTTTGTTTTTTTCTTTAGTTTTGTCATTTTCTACTGGTTTTTCATTTGGTTCCGCTCGTTTTTTTCTCTCCAGTTTTTTGATTTTGCCGATTGGTTTTTTCTGAACTTTCCAAAATTTGAACTTTTTCGAATTTGAAAGTTTTTTAAGTTTGAACATTTTTAGATTTGAACTTTTAAAAATGTGAACAATTTTAAAGTTTAAACATTTTTTATTTTGAACATTTTTAGATATGAACATTTTTCGTGTTTGAACAATTTTCAGATTTTGAATTTTGAAAAATGTTCGGGTCTTAAAATTTTCTATTTTTAAACTGTTTGATTTTATGAATATTTATTAGATTTTTAAAAAAATGTTTGTTAAATTGAAAATCGTACAATTTGAATATTTGCCAAAGCCGAACAAATTTTAAATATGAACAATTTCAAAATCTGAACAAATTTCAAATTTAAACATTTTTGAAATTCAAACATATTTTGTATCTGAACTATTTCAAAATATGTACAAATTTTCGATTGAACATTTTTTATATGTGAACAAATTTTAAATATGAAAAAGTTCCAGATCTGGACAAAAAAATTAAATTTGAACATTTTTCAAAGCTGAACAAAAAATTATATATAAAGATTTCAACATCTGAACAATTTCTCTTTGAATAAGTTTTAGATCTAAAGAATTTAAATTTGAACAGTTTTCACATATAAACATTTATTCAAACATATAAGAGAAAGAAAGAAAAATATACAAGAAGGAAATTTACCAAATCTCACGTAAACATCAACATGCATCCCAGAGCACGTACCTAACATGGGCCAAGCCCATCTTAGACTGCCACATCTAATTCCCTAAGCGGAGCCGGCCGCGATCGTGGGGAAATCCTATATGCCGACCAGGTCGATGGCTACCGCGCGCCGCACACCACCGCGCGGGCAGTATGGGCCGGCCTGGTCGGCCCAGTTCGTGTTCAAAAATTGTTCATATATAAAAAATAATAAATTTTGAAAATTTGTTTCATCTAAAATTAGTTTGCAATTTAAATTTTGTTCCAATTTTAAAATAGTTCAAATCTAAAAAATAAAAAAATGTTTAGATCTGAAACCGCGGTCATGGGCCGGGCCCAACAATGACCGGGGGGTGTGCGGTTGGTCGCTTCCCACCGAGCAGGTCGATGTAAAGCACCCCCCGCGATCGTCGCTTAAGGCGATCTATAGAAGCTCCCCATTTAGGGAGGGCGAGTGGAGATACGGGGTTTAGAGCAACTCTAATAGAGACCGAAAAAACGAAAACCGAAAAGCGGAAGTTCAGTTCACCGAAAACGCAAGTTCTGACGAAATTGGCAGTGGCGCGGAATGGAACCCGTAAAAATGGAACCGAAAACAGGAATTCGAATTGGCGCGGGTAATTTTAATCGATGATCATAGTTTAGATGAAATAGATGCTCCGATTGAGCATCGAGACTTACATAGCGCGGGAAATTGACAATACTACTGGCACACCGATAACCTAACCTAGCTAAATGAGCAAAATGCGGCCGACTAGAGCTATGGCGCGCGCGGTGGTGTCGGTGCTGGCGGAGATCGTCGGCGCCGTGAAGTCTTCACGCGTCCTCGTTGTCAAGCTCGACTATTTCGAGCTTGATCTTGCGGACGCGGGCCTCCCGGCGGGCCGCCTCGTACTCCCGTACCTGGCGGACGGCGTCGGCCTCTTCCCGGCGGAAGCGCGCCCTCGCCTCCGCCTCGCTGATGGCGAAGGTCTGCGCCATCACCGCCTCCTCCTCGTCGCTGCCGTGGACGTAGTCCCCGGCGAAGAATGTTGCCGATCGAGCGGGGACGAGGTCGTCCTCCTCGATGGTCGCAGCCACGGGCACGGGCGGTTGATACGTCTCAAACGTATCTATAATTTCTTATGTTCCATGCTACTTTATTGATGATACCTACATGTTTTATACATACTTTATGTTATATTTATGCATTTTCTGGCACTAACCTATTAACGAGATGCCGAAGAGCTAGTTGTTGTTTTCTGCTGGTTTTGGTTTCAGAAATCCTAGTAAGGAATTATTCTCAGAATTGGACGAAATCAACGCCCATGATCTTATTTTTGCACGAAGCTTCCAGAAGTCCGAAAGGGAAACGAAGTGGGGCGACGAGGCGACGCCACGCTAGGGCCGCGCGGCCAGGGCTTGGGCCGCGCCGCCCTACTGTGTGGGTCCCTCGCGTCGCCCCCTGACCTACCCTTCCGCCTACATAAGCCTTCGTCGATAATAACTCCAGTACCAGGAGCCACGATACGGAAAACCTTCCAGAGACGCCGCCGCCAATCCCATCTCGGGGGATTCAGGAGATCGCCTCCGGCACCCTGTCGGAGAGGGGAATCATCTCCCGGAGGACTCTTCACCGCCATGGTCGCCTCCGGAGTGATGTGTGAGTAGTTCACCCCTGGACTATGGGTCCATAGCAGTAGCTAGATGGTTGTCTTCTCCTAATTGTGCTATCATTGTTGGATCTTGTGAGCTGCCTAACATGATCAAGATCATCTATTTGTAATGCTACATGTTGCATTTGTTGGGATCCGATGAATATGGAATACTATGCTATGTGGATTATCAATCTATTATCTATGTGTTGTTTATGATCTTGCATGCTCTCCGTTGCTAGTAGAGGCTCTGGCCAAGTTGATACTTGTAACTCCAAGAGGGAGTATTTATGCTCGATAGTGGGTTCATGTCTCCATTAAATCTGGGGGAGTGACAGCAAACCCTAAGGTTGTGGATGTGCTGTTGCCACTAGGGATAAAACATCAATGCTATGTCTAAGGATGTATTTGTTGATTACATTACGCACCATACTGTAACACCCCAAATTTCAAAACAAAGAGAAAATGAATTTCCTTTTTCCAAAAATGAGAACCAACAAAAACTTTTCTTAAATAGAGTGCTATGCTTAGTTCTCATACCTATTACTTGTGTTTTTGCCAGGATGAGTGTTACTATGCTTATGTGATAAACCCTAAAACTCTAAAGTGATCAAGTGAAGATCACAAACCAAATAAAATTAAAATAGAAAGAAATCAAATAAGAAATAAACCCTAAACCCAAACCTTCTCAAAAATACTTTGGATCTATTTTGAGAAAACCCAAAAGAAAGAAAAAGACATATGGGGTCATATAGCCTTAATATGTAAATCCTGAACCCTACCTTTTCTTACTTGGCTAAATAGTGGTGAACCATTGCAAAACTTACTAAACCCTAAACCTCATCCCTCTTGTCATCAATCTTTGAAAAATAAAATAAAAAGAAAAGATCTTATTTAAGAAAAATGCATATGCAAGCCTATGGCTACTTTTTGAAAATGATGAGCTTTGCTTTGTCTACCTTGAGTAGATGAATTGAAATACCTCAACACACTCCACAAAGCACCTACCACCCAATTCAAGAGAGAAACAAAATAAAATCAAACATATGCATAGAGGCATATATGGCACTTAGCCAAATTATCAAATCTTGACCTAGCCACTTCCATTGCCTCAAAATGGTTTGAACCTTTCACCTAACTCAATCTAACACCAAATAAACCTCACTCTTGTCAAAATGAAGCAAAGAAAAATAAAAGAATAAAAGTTAAAAATTCACAAAACCCTCACATATGGTTTATGTCATTTTTCTAAATCTTTGACCTAGACCATTTTGGTCTTCACCATTAGTTCTAATATGATATTAAACACTTATTACAACTTTTGGAATTAAAGAAAACCAATTCAAATCAATTTCAAACTCAAATTGTGATCACATGTGATAATGGTCAAATCTGCCATTTTTAGTCTGATCACTACTTTGAGCCCTTGCAATTCAAAATTTTCAAACTAAACCTTGCTAACTCTTTGCACCTCATCCAAGACAACATCAAGGTGAACACTTGTTGTAAAGACCACCATGTCAAATTCATCCTAGATCAAATACTATGCTCATCCAAAGTTGGAACTTTTCATTAAGTGGAACATTCTCACACTTAGCAATTTTGCAAATTCTTTGAATTTAGAAATTCCACCACCACACCTCATCTTCTCTAGTCAAATACAACTCAACTAAATACCACATTTCCAAATCTTGCCACCTTTTGAATCAAACCAAATTTGGTAAATTACCTAAAACTAGTTGAGTGCCCGTGCGTTGCTACGGAAATATAAAAAACAATCTATAAACATTTTTTAGATGGTTTTATACTTAATGAATGTGTGTAGAGAGTGATCTAAATGTGATGTCTTAATATATCCCAAATTAATCACGTATTTTACCCCGAATTATTGCTATATGGAAACCAACATTTACCCCTTTCCCTCTCTAGGGATTTCATTTCTCAATTCTCACCCTCTTACCCTTGAGTGTCGCTTCCTCCTCCCTTGATCATCTCCCCTTCAACACCACGGACATAGATAAAAATTGATATATTTATTCAAATGAGATTTTTCCCCTTAATACTGACAATGAAGACGCACAAGAAATAATATCAACATCATTCACCCTCTTTATCATGACCCTCACACGGCCCTACAGTTTGGTTTCTCATCTCCACCCCATCTAGAAAGAAGACAATGTGTCAAACTCTTCTCTCTTCTTCCCACTCTCGCTGTCCCCACAGATCAGTTGCACCATCATTTATCCTGATCTTGAAAAAAAGCAGTAGATCCCATGCTTCACTCTCTCCTTCGAAACCAATGGATCAATACGCTACCCTATTGAATCAAAGCAAAAGATTCCATGCTTCTCCTGGCATTCAAAAAGAATGTATCAACAAGTTTTAAATATTCAGCTACCAACATATCTTTTAATTTATACTATGGTGTACAACGATTAACCATTTATTAGGTCAAATTCTGTTTAGATGCATTTGGGCTAGGAATTATGCAAATCTTGATACGTCTGCATCATCATAAATCAGTGCAAGAAGAAAAAAAGAAAAAAAACATCTCTTACTTAAGATATTAAAAAACATATAAGATACAAGTGTATATGCCATGCATGTACAAGCAGCAACTTGAAGTCTCCCGAACATAGTATCATAAAAGTGAATGTCTGACATATAAGTGAATGAGGAATCCATCTTTTTTACGATTGCTATTTTCTAATGCAAAGTAGTTGAGTACATCACAAAGCAAAGCATGAGACCTCGTATATGCAAGGATGTAAAATAAATTACTAATGGAAGCAAGTAGTAGTTAAATAGCTTGTTAACTTCGTATGACTCTATATCTAGCTAGAAGGCAAACTAAATTGATAGAAGAATAATTCGATTCAACTGGATTTTTCTAATAGAATATGGCTCATGAAACAATGTTTAAAAGATAGCAGATGGTGACAACAATGCTCAAACAGTCGAATACAGAGAGAATAAGAATTTGTAATTCATGGGATAAAGGTCTCAATGATCACAGCAAAGACGAAAAAACATGTCCAGAAATATTTACCATGCTGATATCTCAGGAGATTGAGCATGTGACAATTGGGGAAATCCAATAAATGACATACATATATATACTGGGTTAATATCAAACGGTACCATCACTGTAAATATTGTTCCATCACTTATTTGAATCTATCAATTCTGAATGTGAAATTTTCCGGAAGCTTCCCTAACATGAGCACTACGTATGACAGGACTTTAAAATCCAGCAAATATTACCTAGCTAGAGTAAGCAAATAATGTGCAGTTTTTTTAGAGCAAGTGCAGCCTTATGAAATTTTCAGCAAGATACAAAGAGGGAAGGACATAACCAGTTCTTATTCAGTTTTTCTATTTAGCAAAGACGAATGTAGCTGTTTAGGTCCTAGCAGGCCAGAAGTTTTGACAGTTAGAGGGGCACCACGTGAGTTCAGCATGCTTATAAAATCTCCCACTTAGAACCATTACCTCATAGCTAACTGAACCAAACTACTTAGACTGTGCACATATATGTAAGCTATTTCTGCATTCAATCATCTCTTGCTCTAAATGTACACGGTCACCAGTCCTTTATCTATTTTTTTAGACCAGGCTGAATATAGAATAAGACAAAAGTCCAAAATCACTAAAAACGAAAATGTACTCTGAAGTGAATGCCAGAAACAATCCAATTTAAAAATGCACTCAATCTTAAATAATGTACCATAGAACCATGATGTTGCATATAGCATACAATTTTTAGAAGGAAATCATACTCAGCTTGCTTCCTCTTGCTACATTAAGAAATGTATCACATTCTTAATCCGACAAGACATGTTATTTTGTTTAGGTAAGCGGCGTCAATTGAATCCTCAGTTCACTGAAATTATTGGCGTCAACGACTAATTGACGCATATGACATTTATGAGACCCATTTATTAGGATATTGAATCATTCTTAAAGCATTACGACCGCGAATAAGAGAGTCCTAATCTCCTAGAGCTGCAAAATAATTTCTTATTGACACGGTAGGATCTTAACATAGATAACTATTCAATGATGAAATATTCAATATGCAATTAGGACTTATCTCAATTTAGATTTTCATTAAAGAATATTAAATCAGTAGACAGAGACACTTCAAGAATTAAGAATAAAAAAATTGTTCAAGAGCATGAATGGTGAGATCACCTGTTATATCTTACAATATGTATTGTCCTACAAGGTGTCTTGGACTTAGCAGGATTCCACTACCTTCTTCCGATAATTGTGACAATGTCAGGACTAAGAGAGTTCATAATACTGCTCTGAATATTATTATTAGTCCAAAAACAAGAATGATTTCCATCCCACAAGATCTTATTATGGAGGCCTCGATGATTTCTCACAACACAGGGAAACATGATATATTTAGATCGGACATGATGCAAACCTTGATTGATACATACTTCTTACCAGGTAGAAGAAACATAATATTTGTATTAGTGTGCATAAGCCCTGATTGGGAGGAAAGCTTCTGATTCAAATGATAAATATATTTAGATAATTATGAACAGAGATGACACCACAATAGATCTAATGGGATTTTTTTTATGTCACTCTAATTTTTTGTTTGTTTTTTCGTGTTGATATAATGCATGTACATGGTTAAAAGAGGAAATATGGATCAGAAAAGGTTAGCTTAGCCCTATCTAGCTTGAAGTAAAAACCCATTCAGTGGCCAAATGTTGATTGGAATGTATCCTGATGTGCGGTTGACGCCTGCAATACAACAATACAAAGAAAAACAATTTTAATATATAAATTATCATGTGAAAGTTCAGAGAAGATTAATGCAAGATTAGCCTGCTAAGAAGCTACAATTTTATGACAAAGTCAAGCTAAAAAAATTAGAAGAGATACTTGCAAACTAAAAGTAGCAACTTTTTTTTAGCTCCATCAAAGTAGATAAAACCTGACATTGGTCCTAGCCTATTCTGAAAGAATGTTCTCAGATTTGCTTTTAACTATGAGTCTACAACCTGTACATAGGAGTATTTGATCATACATCTTGTTGGTGTTTGTACAGAAGGAGGCGACGATAATTAACAATCCTACCAGACAAAGACATCTGGGAAAGAAGATGGCATTGCCACCGTCGGAAGTTCCTCGGTGGTCCAGCGTCAACAATTGGCACCTCGTCTTTCAATGGCTACTGAGCCAGTGGAAGACAAAATAATGTCTGATCAAAGTGGCCCCTTCGGAGGAGGCGGAGAGAATTTCCAGCGTGTTTGAAGGAGAATTTGAAGAGGAAGAGTCGATTGTCCTGGCGCGCGATGGCTTGCTGCTTGCTGCACACATGCGCCGGATGATGAGCGCCGGAGGTTCCAAAGCGCGGTGAGACGACACCGACCACATGCGGCGCTCTCGGAGGACGACTCAGAGGAGGACGAGGAGCCCCCCGCTGTTGATGTTACTTGCAGGGGTGGCGTTGAAGCCTCTGTCCTCAAACTTCGATCGCTGATGTGGCACTGGAGCTGCGGAAGATTGCGCCTCACCACACCGGCGTTGGCGCTGAGCGCGGACGCCTTAAACATGGTTGCTGCAATGGTGGATCCTAGGAACGTCGGGGAGTAGGTGCGCCGCCGCTTCAGAGGGGAAGAAGGCCGTGTGAAGCTACAAGAGGGGAGATGGCATGGGTCGCCACAGATTGCATCCTGAATACAATTATAATGGGATCCATATCTATCACATCGAATCTGAGAGAAAGGAAGCATGGAATAAGAAAAGGAAAGGTATCTTTCCTAGTTAATTTTTAGCCTGATTGATTGATACCATCGTTATGTTGGACGCGAAGTGCTTTAGATCGTTTCCAACTTAATTTGTACCGTGATGGTTGTGATTTCTTTCCGAGGCAAGAAAATATATCTTTCCTAATTGATCGATGGCGTGATTGATGATACCATGATTGCTATGAAATTAGATCCAACGAAGCGGAAACAGTGAGATTGATTGGACGGATGAGATGGTTTCAATGACGACCATCAAATTGCGTTGAGTGTCAAACGACCAACTCTCATTTAATAGTAAAGATTGATTGATACCATCGTTATGTTGGACGCGAAGTGCTTTAGATCGTTTCCAACTTAATTTGTACCGTGATGGTTGTGATTTCTTTCCGAGGCAAGAAAATATATCTTTCCTAATTGATCGATGGCGTGATTGATGATACCATGATTGCTATGAAATTAGATCCAACGAAGCGGAAACAGTGAGATTGATTGGACGGATGAGATGGTTTCAATGACGACCATCAAATTGCGTTGAGTGTCAAACGACCAACTCTCATTTAATAGTAAAGATTTCAACTATGGAACAATGCAACACTATTTAAAATAGTGTCCTATCTAACCCTAACCTGCCCCAAATCTCTCTCTCTGGTCCCCTTGACTCCTCTCACCCTAGCCCATGCATAGTAACCCTAAAAGGGGGCCAAAACCATCATGGCCATGGCCATGCCGGCTATGCCACACTTGGCACACTCCCCTCTCTTCTCCTTCACTCCTCACCCTGGCCACCATGCCCCTGAGCGCCACCTAGCCCTACTGCACCCGCCTACTCCATCCCTGGTCGAGCAGGAGGCCGACCATCACCGGACCTCACGTGCCCAGGGTGTCCAGGCCATGCCGATGGCGTCGCCCATGGCAGAGCACTGGCCACGCGCCGCCCCAGCACTCGACGCCACCCCTGGCCCCCTTCTCAGCGCCTTGAGCTTCACCGCCGCAGCGCCAGTCCGCCTGACACGCTCCGCGGCTCGCGCGAGCGCCGTCGCCGACGACCAGCTCACCATTTTCCCGCGCCCGTGCCGCCAGAGCTCGAAGTCGCCCGCACTCACCTAGCCGTCCCCCACCTAGCCAGCACGCACTCTAGCTTCGCCTCGACAGCACCTACCTAGCGCCACCCTCTCCTATCCCTCTCTTTCGCCGGAATCGCCGCTCCACTGTCGCCTTCGCCGCAGGACCTCGGCCACCTCGAGCGCCTATAAAAGGAGCACTCCTTCTCCTCATCTGAGCACGCCAATCGATTTCCCTCCATCCTCTGAGCCTCCTCACACCCTCTCCCCTCGACATTGCGCAGCGCCGCCGTCCAATTGCCACATCGCCTCCCGTGCTCCGCCGCAGAAGCCACCGGAGCTAGAAGCCACCCCAGGACCTGCGACTGGTTCGAGGAGCTCCGCCGTCGTCGACAACCTCCTCCTGCCTCTTCGCCGACCCTCGCCGGAGTCCCAGCTCGCCGTCGACCCCCTACCCCCGCCGCTCCAGCAAGCTTCTCGCGTCGACAACGACGACGACGATCCACCGCCCGATCGCCATCTAATCGCACGGCCCAGAGTGAAAGGTACCTCTTCGGGTTGATGAGGTCGCTGACCACTGGGTCCCACCCTGTCAGTTGGCCCGTGGTGCATCGACGTGTTACTGGGCCAGCCCAATTCTTTTCCCCGCGTTTCGGCCCAAGTTGCTTTCCCGCCAGCCCAATAATTCAAAACCAGCTTAATTCAATTCAAATAATTTCAATACTGAACCCCACTTTGAAATTCAATAGAATCTGTTTGGCTTGGCCAAATTTAATAAATTTTATATTGTTAGAAAGCTATGAAAAAGATCTACAATATGCCACTGGTCCCACCTCAATATTTGTTGTAGAATTAATCTGATAAAAAGAAGAAGGCAGGGACTTTTCTCTATTCAAATAATTATGAAAAATCAACCAAAATAGATATTAAGTTAATTCCAACTCCAATAGCTCACATTTGACTTACACTAATTGTTTATGCAAGAAAATGGTGTGGTCACTTTGCATGATCATGCCCTAGTTTAATTAATGGACAATATGACTAGTTTGTGTAATTGATATTGTCCAAAACTATTATGCAAACTTTATGAAGTGCTTCACTTCATTTAAATCTTGTCCCAAATACTTTCATATGAAGTATTGACCCATGGTCAAATACTCTCACATGAGATACTTGGAGATTTTAAATCATAATAGGCATTATTAAATGGTATGAGGTATTCTACCTCATTTAAATCAATTCCTCAAATGATGATGATGAATGGTTGACTTATGTCAACATGATTTCATGTATAATTGTTTGAGGAAATTAAATCTTAAGAAGATTCAATGAGAGGAAATTATTTCTCAAAAACTATATGGAAACTATCATTTGCATATATAAGGAGAGAAGTTATTCTCTAACACTAAGTAAGGAACCCTAAGATTAATTTTAAGTAGCAATGTTAAGTAATGATGCTAGATCATTTGGAGTGAGCCATTAAGGCTAATTAAGAATACTTAAGTATTGTTTGGTGAATGTATCCTCGTATTCGTATATAGACGCTAGTGCCGGAGAATACCAGGAAGAGGAAGGATTCTACCCAGAAGGAGAGGAGCACTTTGACCACCTCAACAACCAAGGCAAGCTAACACCAATGCAAGCTAATATTCTTGCAAGTGCAAAGCCCCTTTGGGGCAAGGCACCATGAATCTTACCTTTTCTTACATAAGCCTATCCCAAGTTTATACATTACAAGTTTTTACTTGTTTTCACAAGAAGTTGCTTTTATAGTTAACTTTGGTCAAAGTAAAGAAGTTTACTAGAGTAGTAAAGTTAGTCTCCATCAAGCAAAGCAAGATAGCACCCCTCATGATTTAGAGCTAGTGCTAATGCATAAAACTTGACTACTCTAGATGGGAACAATGTGACTGGAAATGAATTTGAAACCTTGGAATGATGAAGTATTCCATTGAATGATTTTTGAAGGTGAATATGACAAAGAGAAGATGGTGATTTTTGATAAACATGATATTGGTTTGAATGCGATACCTTTCCAATATTGAGTACCCCCACAATACCTGATTATGGGTAGGGCTTAACTGGAAGTTTATGCATCTTAGTATGGGTTCCCTCTGAACACACGTCATAGGGGTTACGCTTGAGGCTACCTCCGTTGTTGAGAAATGATGTGAAATTGAGGTGAATTGTACGGCCAAGCCCTGTGCAGTTCCCAGGTTGACAGTTGGTCTTCACTGGGAGGCCAAGCTCATGGGGAGAGGTGCTCATACTAGGATTTGTAAGTGAAAGGTTATGGTTGATGATCCGCGTACTGTGTTACGATGATTCGGGGTAATCCCGACGGATGAAATCAAATGTTGTGGCACAAGTGTGCAACCTCTGCAGAGTGTAAATCTATTCGAATAGCCGCGTCCACGGTTACGGACGGTTGGAAAGGCCATACAGTTTCCAATGTCAAACCTTGAAAATGATGTTGAAATAAGATGGTGAAATGACTTGTGGTGAATTGAATTGAAATCACCACTTGAATGCTGGGAATGACACTAATGTTCCCACTTGAGTTAGTTAGCATATGAACAAGCTTTTCTCAAATACTTGTGAACTAAAATTGGCTTTATGCAAAGAAACTAGAGCTTAGCAAACCTTACTAGAAATGTCTAGCACTTACATTAGTATTAGTTTGCGAGTACTTGAAGTACTCACGGCTTTGTCTCTGGCTATTCAAATGGCCAGAGTATGAAGATGAACAAGGAGATGACCAACAGGACGCCTACGACAACTAGGAGTCTTCCGACGTCAAGCGTTGGCCTGTGGACTAAAGAGTCCTTGTATCTTACGCTTCCGCTATGAACTTATGTTTGTTCGTTGATCGATAGATCAACTATTCGTGTAATATGGATCATGTGATTCCAATTTGTAAGACATTATGGTTTGTAATGAATGATGACTGTGATACTTAACTATTATGCCTTGCAACAACAATATTCCTGGGATTGCGATGTATGACATAATAGGCATCCGGACTTAAAAATCCGGGTGTTGACAAGTTGGTATCAGAGCCATTGTTTGACCTTAGAAGACCCTAGTTAGAATGGACGTCTGCAAAACTTAGTTTCAAAACAAATGAAGTGAATATTTACGAAAACTTATTCTCACGCTTACCCTTGAGATCTTTTTCAAAATGAGAATTTCATGCTCTACCTTTTTTACTTTGAGAACTACATAAAACTTTACACACTTGACCACTTCTTTAACTTACTCATCCTCATTGTTCATAGATGGAGTACAAATGGGAGTTCTATCAGCTTGGTCACGGAGGAAACCTGATGTTCGAGAAAGACTTGAAGCAACTAGTGGAATATCTAGGACGCCCGTATCCTGAGTTCTTCGGAACACCCATCAACAATCACTCCGGAGGACCACCTCGGTGGGAAGTTTCTGCTGATCTACGAAGAAGGCTTGGAGCCCCAATATGGGAAACCATATGGTTTTCTGTAACGGGAAACACCTGGAAGGAAGGACTAGTCAGAGCGATGCAAGAAGCAATTTCCCGTCTATGTGGAAAAAATGAGAACAAGATCAAGAACACTCGCTTCATCTACTACCCAAGACATGACCCCATGGGAAGATCGATGACCATGCCCCCGCACACGGAGATGAACCATTATGTAGCACACCTCGACTTCATGCTGTACAAGACCTGCAAGGAGTTGGACAACACCCTCGCTTCTCGCCAAGCACATTACCCGTGACGACGAAGAATCCACCCTGAAGAGTAGTATCACCCCATCACTTAAGTAGGTGTGAGTTGTATCTGGATCCCCTTGTATCGTAGAGCGAAGGAATGGTTCTTCAAACCAACGGAGTGTGAGATTTGTAATGTGTGATGTTTGGTATGAATGAAAAAGTGTTGTTGGTTTGACCCCCTCAACACTACTCAAGTTTTCAAGTTTTGAACTTCGTGAACTTTAATTCAAACAAACCATAGAAATTTCCCTCTTATCTTATCATCCACTCCGATGTTCAGGTGGCCCCACCAACCCGCAACGCCACCCAAGACGCCATGCTGCAGATGCTAGAGATGATGATGGCCGACCGAGAAGCCGAGAGAACTGAACGCCAAGCCAGCATTGCTGCACTGCAACAGCTCGCTCAGAACAACAACGGCCATGGAAACCACGACCACCCTGGGTCAAAACTGAAGAACTTTCAGAACACCAACCCACCTATCTTCAACAAGACCGAAGAGCCCCTCGATGCCGACGACTGGCTCCGGACGATGGAGAATGACTTGGAAGTAGCTGGAGTGGAAGCCAATGAGAAAGTCTTGTTTGCAACCCACTATCTTGCCGGACCAGCCCGCGCTTGGTGGACAAGCACCCGTGCCATGAACGGAGGTCAGTTCATGACTTGGGAGGATTTCAAGCTCAAGTTTAGCAAGTACCATGTGCCCCAAGGACTGATCAAGATGATGAGAGATGAGTTCCGCGAACTCAAACAAGGCAGAATGTCCGTGGTAGAATACCGTGGCAGATTTCTTACTCTGTCAAGGTACGCCCCGGACGAGACCGACACCAATGAGAAGCGGAAGGAAAGATTTCTGAACGGATTACACGACGAGATGCAGACTGTACTGGTCAACATTCCTTTTGCTGACCTAGAAGCCCTGGTGGACTCCGCTATCCAGATGGAAGGGAAGCTTCACCAAGCCAATGAGAACCGCAAGCGCCGGATGATGAACCAGCATGGGTCCAGCAATACCCAGAAGTACCGCAACAACTCATCTAGAGGATATACTCCAAAATACAACAAGCCCCTGCCCAGAACTACCGCCCAAACTACCCCAACAACCACGGAGGACCCCCGAAGCCCGGAGGCAACAACAACAACAACAACAATCACACCAGCAACAACAACCCCAACAATAACAACAATGGGAACAACAACAACACTGGCCCTAGGACTGGAAGCAACGCCATCCCCGTCGCCAACAAGGACAAGGCCACCATCACTTGTTATGAGTGTGGTGTAGTGGGGCACTACTCCAACGAGTGTCCCAAGAGACTCGCCAAGCTCGCCGGCAACACCGCTGCACCTGCTCAGAACCAACGCCGCTTTGCCGCAAGAAAGAACCAGAACAACAATGGCCGCTACTACAACATGACTGCCACCGAAGCTCAAGAAGCACATCAGAACATGCCAAGTATGTTTCCCTGTTAAATCATATCGCCCAATCTCTCTTAGGAACCTAACTTTTCTTAAAATCTCGGGACGAGATTTTTTTAAGGGGGAAGGGTTTGTAACACCCCAAATTTCAAAACAAAGAGAAAATGAATTTCCTTTTTCCAAAAATGAGAACCAACAAAAACTTTTCTTAAATAGAGTGCTATGCTTAGTGCTCATACCTATTACTTGTGTTTTTGCCAGGATGAGTGTTACTATGCTTATGTGATAAACCCTAAAACTCTAAAGTGATCAAATGAAGATCACAAACCAAATAAAATTAAAAGAGAAAGAAATCAAATAAGAAATAAACCCTAAACCCAAACCTTCTCAAAAATACTTTGGATCTATTCTGAGAAAACCCAAAAGAAAGAAAAAGACATATGGGGTCATATAGCCTTAATATGTAAATCCTGAACCCTACCTTTTCTTACTTGGCTAAATAGTGGTGAACCATTGCAAAACTTACTAAACCCTAAACCTCATCCCTCTTGTCATCAATCTTTGAAAAATAAAATAAAAAGAAAAGATCTTATTTAAGAAAAAGGCATATGCAAGCCTATGGCTACTTTTTGAAAATGATGAGCTTTGCTTTGTCTACCTTGAGTAGATGAATTGAAATACCTCAACACACTCCACAAAGCACCTACCACCCAATTCAAGAGAGAAACAAAATAAAATCAAACATATGCATAGAGGCATATATGGCACTTAGCCAAATTATCAAATCTTGACCTAGCCACTTCCATTGCCTCAAAATGGTTTGAACCTTTCACCTAACTCAATCTAACACCAAATAAACCTCACTCTTGTCAAAATGAAGCAAAGAAAAATAAAAGAATAAAAGTTAAAAATTCACAAAACCCTCACATATGGTTTATGCCATTTTTCTAAATCTTTGACCTAGACCATTTTGGTCTTCACCATTAGTTGTAATATGATATTAAACACTTATTACAACTTTTGGAATTAAAGAAAACCAATTCAAATCAATTTCAAACTCAAATTGTGATCACATGTGATAATGGTCAAATCTGCCATTTTTAGTATGATCACTACTTTGAGCCCTTGCAATTCAAAATTTTCAAACTAAACCTTGCTAACTCTTTGCACCTCATCCAAGACAACATCAAGGTGAACACTTGTTGTAAAGACCACCATGTCAAATTCATCCTAGATCAAATACTATGCTCATCCAAAGTTGGAACTTTTCATTAAGTGGAACATTCTCACACTTTGCAATTTTGCAAATTTTTGAATTTAGAAATTCCACCACCACACCTCATCTTCTCTGGTCAAATACAACTCAACTAAATACCACATTTCCAAATCTTGCGACCTTTTGAATCAAACCAAATTTGGTAAATTACCTCAAATTTCAACTATGGAACAATGCAACACTATTTGAAATAGTGTCCTATCTAACCCTAACCTGCCCCAAATCTCTCTCTGGTCCCCTTGACTCCTCTCACCCTAGCCCATGCATAGTAACCCTAAAAGGGGGGCCAAAACCATCAAGGCCATGGCCATGCCGGCCATGCCACACTTGGCACACTCCCCTCTCTTCTCCTTCACTCCTCACCCTGGCCACCATGCCCCTGAGCGCCACCTAGCCCTACTGCACCCGCCTACTCCATCATTGGTCGAGCAGGAGGCCGACCATCGCCGGACCTCACGCGCCCAGGGTGTCCAGGCCATGCCGATGGTGTCGCCCATGGCAGAGCACTGGCCACGCGCCGCCCTAGCACTTGACGCCACCCCTGGCCCCCTTCTCAGTGCCTTGAGCTTCACCGCCGCAGCGCCAGTCCGCCTGACACGCTCCGTGGCTCGCGCGAGCGCCGTCGCCGACGACCAGCTCGCCATTTTCCCGCGCCCGTGCCGCCAGAGCTCGAAGTCGCCCACACTCACCTGGCCGTCCCCCACCTAGCCAGCACGTGCTCTAGCTTCGCCTCGACAGCACCTACCTAGCGCCACCCTCTCCTACCCCTCTCCTTCGCCGGAATCGCCGCTCCGCTGTCGCCTTCACCGCAGGACCTCGGCCACCTCGAGCGCCTATAAAAGGAGCGCTCCTTCTCCTCATCTGAGCACGCCAATCGATTTCCCTCCATCCTCTGAGCCTCCTCACACCCTCTCCCCTCGACATTGCGCAGCGCCGCCGTCCAATTGCCACATCACCGCCCGTGCTCCACCGCAGAAGCCACCGGAGCTAGAAGCCACCCCAGGACCTGCGACTGGTTCGAGGAGCTCCGCCGTCGTCGACAACCTCCTCCTGCCTCATCGCCGACCCTCGCCGGAGTCCCAGCTCGCCGTCGACCCCCTACCCCAGCCGCTCCAGCAAGCTTCTCGCATCGACGACGACGACGACGATCCACCGTCCGATCGCCATCTAATCGCACGGCCCAGAGTGAAAGGTACCTCTTCGGGTTGATGAGGTCGCTGACCACTGGGTCCCACCCTGTCAGTTGGCCCGTGGCGCATCGACGTGTTACTGGGCCAGCCCAATTCTTTTCCCCGCGTTTCGGCCCAAGTTGCTTTCCCGCCAGCCCAATAATTCAAAACCAGTTTAATTCAATTCAAATAATTTCAATACTGAACCCCACTTTGAAATTCAATAGAATCTGTTTGGCTTGGCCAAATTTAATAAATTTTATATTGTTAGAAAGCTATGAAAAAGATCTACAATATGCCACTGGTCCCACCTCAATGTTTGTTCTAGAATTAATCTGATAAAAAGAAGAAGGCAGGGACTTTTCCCTATTCAAATAATTATGAAAAATCAACCAAAATAGATATTAAGTTAATTCCAACTCCAATAGCTCACATTTGACTTACACTAATTGTTTATGCAAGAAAATGGTGTGGTCACTTTGCATGATCATGCCGTAGTTTAATTAATGGACAATATGACTAGTTTGTGTAATTGATATTGTCCAAAACTATTATGCAAACTTTATGAAGTGCTTCACTTCATTTAAATCTTGTCCCAAATACTTTCATATGAAGTATTGACCCCTGGTCAAATACTCTCACATGAGATACTTGGAGATTTTAAATCATAATAGGCATTATTAAATGGTATGAGGTATTCTACCTCATTTAAATCAATTCCTCAAATGATGATGATGAATGGTTGACTTATGTCAACATGATTTCATGTATAATTGTTTGAGGAAATTAAATCTTAAGAAGATTCAATGAGAGGAAATTATTTCTCAAAAACTATATGGAAACTATCATTTACATATATAAGGAGAGAAGTTATTCTCTAACACTAAGTAAGGAACCCTAAGATTAATTTTAAGTAGCAATGTTAAGTAATGATGCTAGATCATTTGGAGTGAGCCATTAAGGCTAATTAAGAATACTTAAGTATTGTTTGGTGAATGTATCCTCGTATTCGTATATAGACGCTAGTGCCGGAGAATACCAGGAAGAGGAAGGATTCTACCCAGAAGGAGAGGAGCACTTTGACCACCTCAACAACCAAGGCAAGCTAACACCAATGCAAGCTAATATTCTTGCAAGTGCAAAGCCCCTTTGGGGCAAGCACCATGAATCTTACCTTTTCTTACATAAGCCTATCCCAAGTTTATACATTACAAGTTTTTACTTGTTTTCTCAAGAAGTTGCTTTTATAGTTAACTTTGGTCAAAGTAAAGAAGTTTACTAGAGTAGTAAAGTTAGTCTCCATCAAGCAAAGCAAGATAGCACCCCTCATGATTTAGAGCTAGTGCTAATGAATAAAACTTGACTACTCTAGATGGGAACAATGTGACTGGAAATGAATTTGAAACCTTGGAATGATGAAGCATTCCATTGAATGATTTTTGAAGGTGAATATGACAAAGAGAATATGGTGATTTTTGATAAACATGATATTGGTTTGAATGCGATACCTTTCCAATATTGAGTACCCCCACAATACCTGATTATGGGTAGGGCTTAACTGGAAGTTTATGCATCTTAGTATGGGTTTCCTCTGAACACACGTCATAGGGGTTACGCTTGAGGCTGCCTCCGTTGTTGAGAAATGATGTGAAATTGAGGTGAATTGTACGGCCAAGCCCTGTGCAGTTCCCAGGTTGACAGTTGGTCTTCACTGGGAGGCCAAGCTCATGGGGAGAGGTGCTCATACTGGGATTTGTAAGTGAAAGGTTATGGTTGATGATCCGCGTACTGTGTTACGATGATTCGGGGTAATCCCGACGGATGAAATCAAATGTTGTGGCACAAGTGTGCAACCTCTGCAGAGTGTAAATCTATTCGAATAGCCGCGTCCACGGTTACGGACGGTTGGAAAGGCCATACAGTTTCCAATGTCAAACCTTGAAAATGATGTTGAAATAAGATGGTGAAATGACTTGTGGTGAATTGAATTGAAATCACCACTTGAATGCTGGGAATGACACTAATGTTCCCACTTGAGTTAGTTAGCATATGAACAAGCTTTTCTCAAATACTTGTGAACTAAAATTGGCTTTATGCAAAGAAACTAGAGCTTAGCAAACCTTACTAGAAATGTCTAGCACTTACATTAGTATTAGTTTGCGAGTACTTGAAGTACTCACGGCTTTGTCCCTGGCTATTCAAATGGCCAGAGTATGAAGATGAACAAGGAGATGACCAGCAGGACGCCTACGACAACTAGGAGTCTTCCGACGTCAAGCGTTGGCCTGTGGACTAAAGAGTCCTTGTATCTTACGCTTCCGCTATGAACTTATGTTTGTTCGTTGATCGATAGATCAACTATTCGTGTAATATGGATCATGTGATTCCAATTTGTAAGACATTATGGTTTGTAATGAATGATGACTGTGATACTTAACTATTATGCCTCGCAACAACAATATTCCTGGGATTGCGATGTATGACATAATAGGCATCCGGACTTAAAAATCCGGGTGTTGACACATACTTAATGCAATTGTCTGTTGTTTGCAACTTAATACTGGAGGGGGTTCGGATGATAACCTGAAGGTGGACTTTTTAGGCATAGATGCATGCTGGATAGCGGTCTATGTACTTTGTCGTAATGCCCAAATCAATTTCACACTACTCATCATAACATGTATGTGCATGGTCATGCCCTCTTTATTTGTCAATTGCCCGACTGTAATTTGTTCACCCGACATGCTATTTATCTTACGGAGAGACACCTCTAGTGAACTGTGGACCCCGGTCCATTCTTTTACATCGAATACAATCTACTGCAATACTCGTTCTACTGTTCTCTGCAAACATCATCATCCACACTATACATCTAATCCTTTGTTACAGCAAGCCGGTGAGATTGACAACCTCACTGTTAAGTTGGGGCAAAGTATCTTGGTTGTGTTGTGCAGGTTCCACGTTGGCGCCGGAATCCCTGGTGTTGCGCCGCACTACACTCCGCCGCCATCAACCTTCAACGTGCTTCTTGACTCCTACTGGTTCGATAACCTTGGTTTCTTACTGAGGGAAAAACTTGCCGCTGTACGCATCATACCTTCCTCTTGGGGTTCCCAACGGATGTGTGCTTTACCGTCACAAGCAGCAAGGCTTTTTCTGGCGACGTTGCCGGGGAGATCAAGACACGCTGCAAGGGGAGTCTCCACTTCCAATCTCTTTACTTTGTTTTTGTCTTGCTTTACTTTTATTTACTACTTTGTTTGCTGCACTAAAACAAAACACAAAAAAATTAGTTGCTAGCTTTACTTTATTTACTATCTTGTTTGCCATATTAAAAACACAAAAAAAATTAGTTACTTGCATTTACTTTATCTAGTTTGCTTTATTTACTATTGCTAAAATGAGTAATCCTGAAGTTGAAGTTCGTTCGTTTAAGCAACAAGGGGGAGAATGTTTAAAAGATGCCTGGTATAAAATTAGTGATGCTCATAATAGGTGCACTAAGAAACACTCCACCACTATCCTACTCAGGAATTTTTATGTTGGTATCTCTAGCTGGAATATGTATGTTCTTGATTGTCTTGCGGGAGGTAATTTCCTAGGCACTCCCGCTTTAGAAGCTAGTTGCATTATTGAGAGTCTATTTGGAATACCACCTATTAATAAAGTTAAAATTGAAGTCTCTCTTGAAGATGTCATGAAAAAGTTGGAGACCATAGAGCAAAATCTTCCAAGTATTGAGACTAATTTGGGAGTATTACTTGATAGCACTGATAAACTTGATAAATCTCTAGGTGGAATTAATGAGAGAATTGCCATCTTAGAAGCTTGTGCTATTCATGATAATAAAACCCAAAGGATTAGTGAACTTGAAGAAGCTATGGGAACCTTGGGTTCAACTTTTTCTTCTATTAAGTTTAAGGAGAAAGCTTACGTGGGTAAGGAGCAAAAGTTCATGTATGTCTCTAAGGTGCCTAAACCAAAAAACCATTATAGGCCTAAAATTGATAAAACTCTTAATACCACTATAGATAACGGAGCATCTAAGGTACCTAATGTGACAAATTATGATGTCAATGCTTCATCTCTTGATAATACTTGATACACACTTTCTGCGCCTAGCTGAAAGGCGTTAAAGAAAAGCGCTTATGGGAGACAACCCATGATTTTACTACAACACTTTTGTTTTATATTTGAGTCTTGGAAGTTGTTACTACTGTAGCAACCTCTCCTTATCTTTATTTTATTGCATTGTTGTGCCAAGTAAAGTCTTTGATAGTAAGGTTCATACTAGATTTGGATTACTGCGCAGAAACAGATTTCTTGCTGTCACGAATTTGAGCAGTAGGCTCTGTAGGTAACTCATAAAATTCTGCCAATTTACGTGAGTGATCCTCAGATATGTACGCAACTTTCATTCAATTTGAGCATTTTCATCTGAGCAAGTTTGGTGTACCTAAAAAATTTGTCTTTACGTACTGTTCTGTTTTGACAGATTCTGCCTTTTATTTTGCATTGCCTGTTTTGCTATGCTTGATGGATTTCTTTATTCCATTAACTTTCAGTAGCTTTGTGCAATGTCCAGAAGTATTAAGAATGATTATGTCACCTCTGAACATGTGAATTTTGATTATGCACTAACCCTCTAATGAGTTGTTTTGAGTTTGGTGTGGAGGAAGTTTTCAAGGATCAAGAGAGGAGGATGATACAATATGATCAAGGAGAGTGAAAGCTCTAAGCTTGGGGATTCCCCGGTGGTTCATCCCTGCATATTTCAAGAAGACTCAAGCATCTAAGCTTGGGGATGCCCAAGGCATCCCCTTCTTCATCGACAACATTATCAGGTTCCTCTAATGAAACTATATTTTTATTCCATCACATCTTATGCGCTTTACTTGGAGCGTCTGTATGTTTTTATTTTTGTTTTGTTTGAATAAAGTTGGATCCTAGCATTCATTGTGTGGGAGAGAGACACGCTCCGCTATTGCATATGGACAAATATGTCCTTAGGCTTTACTCATAATGTTCATGGCGAAGGTTGAAACTGCTTCGTTAAATTGTTATATGGTTGGAAACGGGAAATGCTATATGTGGTAGTTGGTAGAATGTCTTGAATAATTTGATACTTGGCAATTGTTGTGCTCATGTTTAAGCTCTTGCATCATATACTTTGCACCTATTAATGAAGAAATACATAGAGCTTGCTAAAATTTGGTTTGCATGATTGGTCTCTCTAAGGTCTAGATATTTTCTAGTAAGGGTCGAACAACAAGGAAGACGATGTAGAGTCATATAATGCTTACAATATGTCTTTTATGTGAGTTTTGCTGTACCGGTTCATACTTGTGTTTGTTTCAAATAACCTTGCTAGCCTAAGCCTTGTATTGAGAGGGAATACTTCTCATGCATCCAAAATCCTTGAGCCAAACACTATGCCACTTGTGTCCACCATACCTACCTACTACATGGTATTTCTCCGCCATTCCAAAGTAAATTGTTTGAGTGCTATCTTTAAACAATTCAAAAAGTTATTACCTCTTATTTGTGTCAATGTTTTATAGCTCATGAGGAAGTAAGTGGTGTTTATCTTTCAATCTTGTTGGGCAACTTTCACCAATGGACTAGTGGCTTCATCCGCTTATCCAATAATTTTGCAAAAAGAGCTGGCAATGGGGTTCCCAGTCCCAAATTAATTAACCTTCATAATTTTACAAAAATAGACACTCCTCCATGGTATGTGATTGTTGGACGGCACCCAAGGATTCGGTTAGCCATGGCTTGAGAAAGCAAAGGTGGGGAGGAGTGTCATCTAAATAAAACTAAAATAAAAAGGCACTCCTTCATGGTATGAGATTGTTGGCAGGCACCCGAGGATTCGGTTAGCCATGGTTTGTGAAAGCAAAGGTTGGAAGGAGTGCCACCCAAAAATAAAAATCTTTCATGGGAGCCGCTCTTTGAAGGTCTGTCTGGCAAGGGGGTTAGAGTGCCCACTACCATTCGTTGACAACAACAAACACCTCTCAAAACTTTACTTTTATGCTCTCTTCTTGTTTTCAAAATAAAAGCTCTAGCACAAATATAGCAATCAATGCTTCCCTCTGCGAAGGGCCATTCTTCTACTTTTATGTTGAGTCAGTTTACCTACTTCCTTCTGTCTTAGAAGCAAACACTTGTGTTAACTGTGCATTGATTCCTACATACTTGCATATTGCACTTATTATATTACTTTATGTTGACAATATCCATGAGATATACATGTTACAAGTTGAAAGCAACCGCTGAAACTTAATCTTCCTTTGTGTTGCTTCAATGCCTTTACTATGAATTTATTGCTTTATGAGTTAACTCTTATGCAAGACTTATTGATGCTTGTCTTGAAAGTACTATTCATGAAAAGTCTTTGCTATATGATTCAATTGTTTACTCATTGTCTTTACCATTGCTTCGAATCGCTGCATTCATTACATGTGCTTACAATAGTATGATCAAGATTATGATAGCATGTCACTTCAGAAATTATCTTTGTTATTGTTTACCTACTCGGGACGAGTAGGAACTAAGCTTGGGGATGCTTGATACGTCTCAAACGTATCTATCATTTTTTATGTTCCATGCTACTTTATTGATGATACCTACATGTTTTGTACATACTTTATGTCATATTTATGCATTTTCCGGCACTAACCTATTAACGAGATGCCGAAGAGCCAGTTGTTGTTTTCTGCTGTTTTTGGTTTCAGAAATCCTAGTAAGGAAATATTCTCGGAATTGGACGAAATCAACGCCCAGGATCTTATTTTTCCACGAAGCTTCCAGAAGTCCGAAAGGGAAACGAAGTGGGGCGACGAGGCGACGCCACGCTAGGGCCGCGCGGCCAGGGCTTGGGCCGCGTCGCCCTACTGTGTGGGTCCCTCGCGTCGCCCCCTGACCTACCCTTCCGCCTACATAAGCCTTCGTCGATAATAACTCCAGTACCGAGAGCCACGATACGGAAAACCTTCCAGAGACGCCGCCGCCGCCAATGCCATCTCGGGGGATTCAGGAGATCGCCTCCGGCACCCTGCCGGAGAGGGGAATCATCTCCCGGAGGACTCTTCACCGCCATGGTCGCCTCCGGAGTGATGTGTGAGTAGTTCACCCCTGGACTATGGGTCCATAGCAGTAGCTAGATGGTTGTCTTCTCCTAATTGTGCTATAATTGTTGGATCTTGTGAGCTGCCTAACATGATCAAGATCATCTATTTGTAATGCTACATGTTGCGTTTGTTGGGATCCGATGAATATGGAATACTATGCTATGTTGATTATCAATCTATTATATATGTGTTGTTTATGATCTTGCATGCTCTCCGTTGCTAGTAGAGGCTCTGGCCAAGTTGATACTTGTAACTCCAAGAGGGAGTATTTATGCTCGATAGTGGGTTCATGTCTCCATTAAATCTGGGGGAGTGACAGCAACCCCTAAGGTTGCGGATGTGCTGTTGCCACTAGGGATAAAACATCAATGCTATGTCTAAGGATGTATTTGTTGATTACATTACGCACCATACTTAATGCAATTGTCTGTTGTTTGCAACTTAATACTGGAGGGGGTTCGGATGATAACCTGAAGGTGGACTTTTTAGGCATAGATGCATGCTGGATAGCGGTCTATGTACTTTGTCGTAATACCCAATTGAATTTCACACTACTCATCATAACATGTATGTGCATGGTCATGCCCTCTTTATTTGTCAATTGCCCGATTGTAATTTGTTCACCCAACATGCTATTTATCTTACGGAGAGACACCTCTAGTGAACTGTGGACCCCGGTCCATTCTTTTACATCGAATACAATCTACTGCAATACTCGTTCTACTGTTCTCTGCAAACATCATCATCCACACTATACATCTAATCCTTTGTTACAGCAAGCCGGTGAGATTGACAACCTCACTGTTAAGTTGGGGCAAAGTATCTTGGTTGTGTTGTGCAGGTTCCACGTTGGCGCCGGAATCTCTGGTGTTGCGCCGCACTACACTCCGCCGCCATCAACCTTCAACGTGCTTCTTGACTCCTACTGGTTCGATAACCTTGGTTTCTTACTGAGGGAAAAACTTTCCGCTGTACGCATCATACCTTCCTCTTGGGGTTCCCAACGGACGTGTGCTTTACCGTCACAAGCAGCAGCGGTGCGCGGCTCGACTGCCCGGACGAGGAGCTCTCGGCCTGGTTGCCGTAGCGAGCGAGCTTCCCTGGGGGCGTGAGCCCCCAGTTGGTCCACCGGCGTGCGCTCCGCTTGCGCGCCCCCTCGCTCCGCTTCCACTTCCGCCGCTCCGCTTCGGTGCGGAAGACGGGCGGACGCGGCGGCGAATCGCCGCCCCCCAATCCGGCGGCACGGCCCTCCGAACCTCCACGGGAGGCCATCGCGCGGCGGCGGGCGGAGGATAGGTGTCTGGCTTTGCGCGGATTGCTCGTCGGAGCGCGCTACTGGCGACGGCGGAGGGAGAGGAGACGACAGAGGGGAGTAGGGTTTGCGAACCGAACTCCCCTCCGCGATCCCTTTTAATAGGGACCGTGCGGGGAAATGTTTGGGCTCCTGAACTCCGTATTCGGGCCGGCCCATGTTTTCGGTAACTGATCGGCGCGCGTTTTAGCCCGAACCCTTAAATCCGCCGGAAAAGTTCATTCCGGTGGGATTTACGGTCTCTATTAGAGATGCTCTTATACGCGTCACACGCATAGTTCCGTGTTGGGCTTGGCCCATCTTATTCGTTCACTTAGCTAAAAGAAAAACGCGTTTCTCTCCAGTGCAACATCTAAACATTATTTGATTGTAGACCTGAGTTCGAGCACTAGGAGTTCCACCATTTTTTTCCAAACTTGAAAACATTTCGAAAATGACAAAAATTTAAACTTGAATATATTTGAATTAAAACAAATTTTGAAGTGGAGCAACTTTTTTTAAAACAAAATTTTCATCTGAAAAAATTTCGAATCGGAGCAAAATTTCGACTCTAAGCAAAAATTTATTTGAAGAAATTTCGAATCTAAGCAAAATTTGATTTTAAACAAATTTTGAACCTGAGCAAAAAATATTTTTGAACTTTTTTTTGAATGTAAGCAAAATTTGATTTGAAAAAATTCGAATCTGAGAAAAAATTGAATTTGTACACTTTTTTAAGCGAGCAATTTTAAAAAACCAACCGAAAACCGGATAGATAGTAAAAAACCTAACAAATTTGGACCGGAACCTTCTAGAATATTCCTAAAACCGGAAAAACTCAAAGAATACACCAGATCTGTTTATAACTGGCCGCGGGCCGAAAACATTTGCTCCAAAGCAATGCCTATTAACCCGCGCCAATAGGTGATGAATAAGTTTTGCCACCCATGTCCGAGGGCGAGTGGCGTGAGCGCGTGCAGTGCAGGTCGAGCGAGTTGGGCAGGTGAGTGACGGTGGCCTAGGAGCGGGTGCGGGAGATGGGCACGAGTCGGCCTGGGCGCGGCCGGGCCGGCTCGGAAGTACCGGCCATGCAGGCGGTACTACCGCCAATTGGGCCTGGGCGGTCCTACCGGCCTGGTACCGGTTCACTTCCACTTGGAAGATAGAGAGTAGGGACGCGCGCGGTAGCGGGCTGGTAGTGTGCGCGGTAGTGCCGCTCTGCCCAAAAGTGTTTCCCTTTTTTTCTTTTCAAACCTAATAAATGCAATCTTGTAAAATCAATAACTTAAGATTGGGAACTTCGAATTGAGTGAAAAAAAATTATTGGAAAGAGAACGACAAGACATACCCAACAAAAAGTATGGAAACAAGTGGGGGAGATTTTCCTATGATTTTATTTAGAGTGAAACCTCCTCTCAATACGAAAAACCGAGAAAAATTCCGATATCGAAAACACAACAAGTGATTCATGCGGAATCTGTTTTCGATGAACTAGAGCTTATCATGGAAATATCCACAAGCTATAAAACACCACATGGATAAGATCCAAATAACAACCAAGAAAGATGATGCAAGGATGCAACGGTTTGAGCTCTCTCCGAACGATACGATCGAGTTACTCACTCGAGAGCCCTCTTGATATTACGGCTACTACCCTATAAACCGGTCTCCCAACTAAACCATGAGACCGGTAAGAAAGAAATCCTATCAAGAGAAAACCTTAACCTTGTGCAATCCACTTGAGATTGATGATGACGATCTTGACCGCAACAAGATGGAACGCCTTTCTTGATTGTGCTTCCTTGATGAAGTATTGCGAATTTCTCCCCATACTCCACTATGAGAGAGTTTCTTCTTTGGTGCCTCTTCACATATCCATGAACACCATATGAATGGAAAGCTTCAAGCATTTGGCCTCTTTGAGTTGTCTTATCTTGAACTTGCACCTTATTTTGTCTTATTGCAACCTTGAAGCCAACATATGGTTCAAGCATTGCCTATGGACAACTCTACAAATATAACTCAATGCAAATATTAGTTCATAGGGATTGTCGTTAATTACCAAAATCACACATGAGGGCTCCATGCACTTTCAGCCGTCCTTCTCGTCGCACCACGTCTCCCCCTACCAGGTGCCGAAGCGCGAGAAGAAGGAGGAGAACCATACGTCGGCGCCCCAACGCAAGCGTGTCCACGGTGGTGGCATCTTTTGTCACCCCAAGCCAGAGGTGAAGAAGGAAGAGGACGAGATGTCCGCGCTCCTCCGTTAGCAGCGCATGGTCGCAAGCAGCGATGACCCCGCGGACACTCCGGGGTTCAACGCAGCATTCATGTCGTCGCTGAACGACCACAACGCGTGGGAGGGCAACATCGACGAAATGATCTCCCTCTCCATCCGCGAAAGTGGCAGGCCGCTCGTCGACCTCACGCACGATGACGACGAGGCTGGTCCCAGCGGCGCAGTGAAGGACGAGCCCGCACACTGAGCCTCGCTGCAAGCCCCCCACCGACGAGGACTATAACTTCTTGCAGTACTACGATCGCTCCGGCCGCCGCATGCGCCATTACTTTGTTTTAGTTTAAATTTAATCAATTCATTCAAATCCTTGTAATATATAACAAATTTGAATGAATTCCACTGTTTTTTGTTCGAATTTAAATTTTAAACTTTATGTTTGGGGAGATGCGACTGGAAATGGGCGCGCCCCGAAAGAAGCACCACACGGCGGCGGCCCCAAAATTCTTTATTCGGACGTGATTTGAGGGACACGTCTGGAGATGCTCTATTGATGCCTTATAGTTATGGCTATTTGATCTTGCCCCTCCCCTTTTTTCATGGTAAAAACAAATTTCAAATTTGTTGTTGCTACGCCTTTGATCGTATAACCATGGCAATGACGTTCTGCATTTTCAGTTGACTCCATATCTTTGCTTCCTACCTTTGGCTATGAGATTTTGCATTTGCCATCTCACCATATACCAGGAACAGGAGCATCCTCAGATCATGCAATCCCATCTTCTATTTTTCGAACGCTTCTTCTAAGAAGAGAATCTTTCATCATGGATGTTTCTTAGGGTCTGTGTTCACCGGCACACCCCCTCCAAGCATCACGTGTTCCAAGACGATGCCCAGTAGGCTTGAGTCCACCTACATTGTTCGCTCTGATTGCATCGGAGCCCGCTCTCACTGGCCGACCGCCATGCCTCCATCCCACGTTGTAGCCACAGGGGCCGCGTCCACATCGTCTGGGGCGCCGACGCCAAAGCAGCCATGTTGTGGCATGTGGCGGACGCACCTCCCATGCCTTAATGCAGCGACGTGGGGGGTGAGAGGATACCCTGCAGCTACCTTCGCAGCTATGTTCGCCTAGCCACCATTGTTTCGGGGCCGCCACCCTGTATATCCAACTCCGCCTCACACGTCCGTCGTTCAGAGCCGACCGCCGCACTCGATACGGAGATCCCCACCACTAGAAGGGGCAAGAAGACAAAGGCCTGATGGCCGTTGCGTAGGGCTTTACTCGATGGCTTCCTCCAGCGACATCAAGTGGGGGAGGTTAGGGTGAAACCCTAGCCGCCCCCGGGAGAGACGCGGGAGTGGAGCGAAAGTAACACCCCCCATTTTCACTGAACTAGTGGGCATATGCACGGACGTCTAGGCAACGGCAAGGAGCATATTTGAAGGAACTGGTCATGAAAGGGAAGGTTGCCCAGAATTTTGACAGGACGGAGAAAAACAGGTGCCCTGCACGTCATCTCTGGTCGAAAATTTCTCCCCGCTCTTCCAAAGGCGCTCCATTTGGATCAAAAGGTGGACGGAGCAATTCATGGGGATGACTCCCGGTGAGACCGACAGGATCGGTGAGGACTGAGGAGCGAGGCGAGCGCTGCATTTGGCGTACGTGACGGCACCAGCACCACACCACACGGTTGACGTCGATCGGGTCATGCGCATCTCCAGCCGGTGCTGTGGGATCTGCCGGCCAGCCACTGTCCCTGTCGCTGAAAACTTCAAGGCGTGCCGTTTCATCGGTTTCTCCATCCTTGCTCCATGCGCCGGCTTGTCCACACGCTCTAGAGAATTTATTCCCTGCATGCGATCAGGTGAAAAAGACAAAAATGACTTTTTTTTTTCTCAAACTTCAGCACAAAATATACTGGATCTGATTTTCCTTTTCCAAAGAAAAGGCCTCTCGCCCGTGGCTGGGGCGCCATGCTAGAGGTATTTTTCCGAAAAATTCAGGGATCTATTAATAATTTTTCACCACAGTACCAAGAATCCGAAAAGTAATGAGGATTTCAAAAGTCTATAAGCCACCTAGCGACGATTACATGCACTAGCACGAGCCGAAGACACGTCGTCACGCTCGCCCTCCAACGCCGAGGCCAGGCAAAACTTGTCATACTAGAGAGTTTATTGTAGTACACAAACGGAAAATCTAAAACCCCAGAGAACCCGCGTACTAGAGCAGCAACCATCTTCAAAGTTAAGACTCGTATATTGGAAGAGCCAAATCTGAAACCACACCGACGAACACGAAAATCAGTTGGATTAGAGGAGATCCACGGAACACACAATTACAGACGTCCTCCGCCGATGTTAGACGCATCACCGGAGCAAAAGTAGAACGGACATAACTTTATTCTAAATTTAAGATGTAGCCTCCGCCTCACCATCTCATGAAGACACTAGAAAGATAACCTAAACAAAGAATGAGAACCTCTCACCACGAGGGGCCATGGTCCGTCATGACTCCAAGACCTAAGGCCATCGGAGCTGGAGCGAACCAATGACGTCCCGATGAGGGGACGGAACCACTAGATGTGTTTTAGTATCGCATCAACAATCAAAAACTACAAATGGAGGCCGAGCTACATATAGCCCTTTATTTTGTAAAAAATCAAAAATTATATTTTAAGGTTCCAAAAAATCTAGAAAAAATCATGTAGCCAATGGTGTATGCTTAAACCTACAAAATCTTAATGAGAAATTCTTTGTATTATAGGCTATACAAAAATGACAAAATCTGAGAAGTTTTATGATTTTAAAATCTGACTATTCACTATACTTAGATCCACATATTTATCATTTTTCGTAGCCCAAAATACAACGAATTCTACATTAAGATTTTACACGACTATAGATTTTATCATTGGCTACATCTAAGATTGTTTTTCGGAAAAAAAAATTAAAATATAGATTCTAAACTTTTAGAAATAAAAAGCTACAAATCGCCTATGTTGTTATTCTTTGCTAGACTATTTATTGAGCCACATAGCGCTACACCCTAGCCTACTGTATCATGCTATCTAGTATGGCGTCGAGCACATCGTGCATAGTATTGTAAAAAAATCAGGTATAATCTATTATGCGCTGAAATTTCAGAAAACAAAAATGGCAATATTTTGTGGGTGTCTATAAGTCTCAGTCGACTTAACTTATGTCATTCGTGTGTTTCAATACAGGTCTAAATAAAATGCAAACAAAAATCTTCAAGCAGAAACAAAATACAATGGTAGAGCACGTGACTGAAACACAAGTTACGTCTCAGCTAGCTGAAACTTAGCACTTCCAATATTTTGTTCCATTTCACTGCGATTTGTATGATATCTCCAAGTCACAACTTCCACTTATCGGTGTCACGCATCCGGACGCGCCGGCCTCTCCCCGCTCCCCCGAGTCTCTCCATCTACGTTTAGTGTGCGTAGTCTCGTGCGTCACTCATCTTCTGTGACCACTTTATATCGTGCACGACGATCGTCTTGCTTGCGCGCAGAGAGCTTCCGCGCGAGATCGGCCGAGGACGTACGAACGTCTTTAAGATCACCGCAGCAGCGCGCGAGCAGAGAGCCGACGCAATATATGGGGACGGAAAAGGCTACGACGACAACGGCGAGCAGCGGGAAGACGCCCGCGCTCTGCCTCTACCACGTCCGCGCACGGCAGCGAACGAGCAAGGTGCTCGGGCTGGACTCGCCGTCGTGCCCGTCCACGCAGCCGCTCCGCTCCCGCATCACGGTGCCCTTCCTCTGGGAGGACGCGCCTGGGAAACCCAAGCTGCGTGAAGCCGCGGCCAGCGCTCTGCTCTTCCCTTCGGCCGCCGCCGCGAGCCCACTTCCTGCTGACGGCGGCGCCACTGCCACGGCAGGCTGTGATCGCGAGGGTGTCGTCGTTGTGCGCCCCGCGCCGCTGAAGCTGCCGCCGCGGCTGCAGGCGGCGCCCAGGGGGGAACAGTCCTTCTCCTCGCCCAAGACCGTGCTCCAGGGTCCCTACGTTGGTGGCGGTCGCGGAGACAAACCGCCAAGGTCAGTGAGGAGGAGCGGGAGCACGGTGAGCTGCCGGATGATGCCAGGCACCGGCGGCGCCGCGTTTTCCTGGAGGAAGGTCACGCCGGCGTCGGCGGGGGTCAAGAAAGATGGCCACCATGATCACGACGCCTCGTGCTCTTCGCCAGCGGCGTCGTCGTCCACGTCCTCGTCGGCCTCCTCCTCGTCATCCTCGATGTCGTACTTCTTCGACGTCCACAGCCGTGGATCAGGTCACTGGCAGCAAGCCGACGGGCGCGAGGTCTCGGAGGACGGCGACGTAGGGGACGACTGCGCCAAGGGATCGGTCAGGATCACCAGGTTCAGGAGGAACAAGAGCCTTCCCAATGTTTCCACGTCGCATCTGTGGGTAAGTCCCTGCTCACATTTTCGCCTTTCCTTCGTTTTTCATGCCTCTTCATCTTACAACGAGTGCTGCATCCACTGTGGTTACTACATAAGCTTATGTGAAAATAAGTACGGAGTAGTATTAAGCAGCAGATAAAAGCAAATACCACGTAGAACAGTTTGGTTAATACAACCTCCGTTCGAAAATAAGTCTCTCAACCATGTCTACATACGATCGAATGTAATGCGTCAAAACTGAGTGTGGACTTTTGTAGAATGAGCTACACATAGCTCTTTTTAAAAAAAAATCAAAAAATAACATTTTGAAGTTTCAAAAAAGTCTGAAAGGTAATCTACATGTAGCCTTCTATCACTATATAAAATTTGAATCACAGATACCATATAATAGGGTTGCAAGCGACGCGGGATACGGCGGAAAGTTTTCATTAGTCATGGGCTAATTCCGATCAGATTTTGTTATATTTTTGCTGTAATTCGGCGTTTGCCGGATGGACACGGGACACAGCTTGCCCCCTACCAAATATTTTAAGGAAGAATTTGTTATTTTTGCACAGCCTTATGAGCCTATGAGGTACTTCGAGTTGAAATTTGCAGGTTGGTAGAACACGAGATTGTCTACATCTAGACTTATCTTCAGATATTTAAAAACTTTAAATATAATTTTTTTATTTTTTTTTTCAAAAAACGAGCTACACATAGCTCGAGCTACGTTTTTGGTTTCCAGTCAAAATATATTTATTCGAGTTAATATCTGAAATAAGAGTTTTCGAAATCTTCCGTCATGACATGGGCACAGTATTTTTTTTTTTTGCTACCGGAGCACGCACAATTATCTTGTTCAGTCTTGGTGAAGGTGGGATCATCCAACATACAACATCTTAGCGCGAGAGCTCAGTAACAAAAACCATAATCACCACCAATTAGTTAATTCCTTGAAAAAGAAAATGAAATTTGTATCTCACACATGAGCAAGAAAAAGTATTGCATGCACTCCGTATGATTGTGAAAATATAGAGTGGTGATCTATAATTTCAAGTGAAATTAATTGGTATCATATCCCATACCCTTCGGCCTCTCACGCTTTCTGCTCCGTTGAAAATTTACAACCGGCATAGCTACCAACGCTTTTTATTCAAGAATCCAGGGGGTCTATGCTCTAGACCTAGTAGAAGGCTAAAGTTAAACTGAAGTTTGGTGCACACCCGTTCTTCCTACTGGTAGTGTTAACTTAGTGTTTTGTTTTAACATCACCCATGCGATGGGCTTATGCGGAAATGTATTTGTTGGCAGGCCAGCATCCGCAAGGGCGTCAAGCAGATCAGTCCATGGAGCTAGGACCTTATATAGGAGAAGCATCAACGTACTGCTTGCATTTTATCCATGGATCGCTACAAAAGCAGCCGCTGCATTGGTCAATCAAGGCACGTGCAGAAACATGAGGGCGCTAATTAACTTCGAATGGCTCATGCAAGACAGAGATCGGTTTATAGATAATCATGTACATATTGTCAACTTGACACAATATTAACTCAATAAGCGAGAAACATTATGAGCGGCTATGGTTGAACTAGTACGGATTTGTCAGGATGAGTCTCTACGCAGGCCAGTTGGAGATCTTAATATTATTAGCACGAAATACACGAATAGGCGTGAAATACTGAGTACGAACTATAACTGTATGATAGGGCAAAGGTGTCCGATCTTTCGATGAGATGGAGATAAATCGATTTGTTGGTGGGGTTCGTGCTTGACGATCCGACTAGACGTGCAAAACTCGTGCGCCAATGCAATCGCTAGGACAATCTCCGGGAGTTACTGATCTTGCGGGAGCATGATCAGCCTGACCAGCAAGGGTCTTAATTCCTACCTGAAATCGAGAACAAGTAAGAACTAAAGATGCAATCAGAATATTGCGAATAGAGATAAAAGCTTGATTGATAATGGTGGGATTCCGAATAGCCGGTCTTGTTCTGGGCGTTGGCCTTAAAAGAAGTACACGAAGTTGCAGCAATTGGCTAACTTTTAATCTAATCAAAATCCAAGTTCTAATGACGGCTACAGAGGGATATATATGGAGGAAGTGAAGGGATTTTCGTCCAACCAGCTAGGGTTGGCCAAAAACACCCCTAAATGGGCCTTCCTCCACTTATATGGCCTCTTAAAATCCCCTAAAATACCTAATCCGAAAATACATGGGTCTGGCCCATTAAATAAGGTGACGCAGCACCAAAACTAACTCTTTGGACGAATCTTATGATGGAGTAACTTGTATAATTCATCCAAGCATCGTTGCTTCACTATGGTGGCTTCAATGTTCTGAAATCCTCGCTTGCAACGCCATCCTGAATTCTTGCAGGTCTGCTGCCATCTCCATGCACGTTCCTAATCTAATGCTTGGCATCCATGCTAGATCCATTCCTAAATAATATAAATACATTTGATTTAGGCAATATCATATTCTCATATATATCAGGAAGGATTCCTAGTAACGACTGTACCTGAAATGTGGCTGTAGGAGTATTGGTTGTATCTATCATAGAGATGTCCTCATCATCCTTCCCTACTTGAATTGAAGTCGTCCTCGACGTAGTCTCATCTTTTTCACCAAGATATGCCTTCAAATTGGAGGTAATCATGTCCTCGTCATCCTCCCTTTCTTGAAAGAAAAGCCGTCCTCGGCGATGTTTATTCTGTAAAGATGCTAACAAAAGAGACAAGGTATATGCATGGTATATGTATATGTCATCCGTTTTAACAGCTCTGTCACGTTTCCCATTAAATTTTATACATATACCAGCATTGTAGTAGCATAGAAGCTCATTAGTTCCCATTAAACATTTATCACAACTCAGTTTGCAGATATAAGTGAATCACGTATTAACTCCTTTCAAATTATAATGCTCATCATTAAACCATCCCAAAGTTGGTAAACCAAAATGTAAAGTCTCAAATTTACTAGCCACGTCATGTTGAATTAAACAATTTTGCAGCAAGTTATTTGGCATAGAATGAGTACCAATATTGGAGGTCATATCAAAATGAGAAAGCATATATACAAATTCAGGTTTATTGGAACTATAAGAATCATCACAAATGATGCAAATCCTATGTACCATAAAAACATTGTTGCTGGCATACTCCCCAACCAAATTAAATGTAACATCGGGGGCGTAGACACTCTTTAAACAAGGAAGTTCATCAATTTTTTTGTCTAACATGTGACAAAGATATAGGTGGATCCATCACAACAGAAAACAAAGAATTAGCATGAGAAATCTTAGCCAACACTTCATTGTTCATAACCAGTTTTATATGATCCATGCTAGAGTCAACTTTCAAATCACGAGGTGCATTATCGGGAGCAAAAACTTCTGTTTGTACACTCATAGATATGGAAGAATTAACTTGTACAGTAGGTGTACTCAACATAGTTGGTATATCATTTACACAAGTTCCTAACACATGGTCATCCTTGGAAACAAAAGTCTCTGTTGGTACACTCATATCAATAGAGGAACGAAAAACAGCACATGGTACACACAAATCTGTAGGTCTAACATAACTAGAGCCAACCAAAATATTGCTAGTCATATCAATGATAATTTCAGTGGTTTGATCACATGGTACTTGCAAATCAGTATTATGATCCTCTAATATAGGTGGTGTGGCCAAATCATCAGTGAACTCCACACATGGTATATTAATATGAACATGGTAGTTACCAATTTCAAGTGGATTAACAAAACTAGGAAGCATCTCCAATGGTTGATCATGAGATTGTTTCAAAGCGACAACTCTATCATCCTCAATCAACTCAATAGACAAATCATCACATGACATATGTAGATCAGGATGGTGTTCATCAGTCACATGTGGAAGGACAAAATCAGTACCTTCATTTTTACCTTGTGACTCAAACGTAGAAGATGTTTGCAGCAACGTGTCACAAGTCTGTGGCTGGGCAACTCGCACAACAATATTCATGTGTGAAACGTTGGATGAAACAACCGGTGCTAGTGTGCATGACTTGAAGGAGTTGGAATGGTCCAACGTTTTCTCCTGTATGTGTTTCTCAAAAGAACAAGCTCGAACATATATACCAATAGTAGAATGAGGATTATACGTAAACAAAACCTTAATATAAGGGTTCAAGCCATTGAAAAACATGTTTCTAGTACTTTCCTCAAATTCCTTTATATCACAACGGTACATGTAAAATTTAAATTCCTGATAGTAAACATGCACAATATTACTACCTTGTTCTAATCGTTCAAGTTTGCGGAGCAGTTCATGTTGATGAGAAAGAGGCACAAATCTACGTCTCAAAAGGGATTTTAAATCTACCCAAGTAGTAGGTTTATTATCAACATTTTCTTTATAATTCCAGTCCCACCAAATGGAAGCAAGATCAATAAAAGTTTGGGCGGCAATTCTTACTTTCTCATGTTCATTAAAATCATGGCATCCAAAAATATTGTCAACCTCAAACTCCCAATCAAAATAAGCATCTGTATTATATCTACCCTCATAAACTGGTAAAGATATAACCTGATCATGATCTCCTGTAAATGGTTGCACATGCATCTCCGTAGTCGTCATGGTACTCGGGTCGATGGCTTGGTCCTCAATTCCTGTCATGGTTAGTACCCAAAAAGCACAAGTGTATATGCCTAGAAGCTACGCAAATATGGAGGTTCACGCGCAATTCGTCAAGCAACATACAAAGCTCTTACAAGTTCTTACCAAACAGGAGGAAGGCGATATGGCAACCAGCAAAGATCAGCTTCTCCCCGAGATTGCACAAAGCGATTACCAGGTGTCGACACAAAGCACGTGGAGAAATCTGTGGAGCTCTGGGAAGGCAAAGTATAGTGATATGGTGGCACATTAATCAATTCAGCGATGCAAATTGAGTAAACGCTCAACGAAGGTACTGTGCTGGTCCTAGGCTAGATCGTATTAGAGACGCGAGCCTAAATCACCAACGAGGTCACAATGCGTCACAAGATGCAAGAGGCAGTGAAACTGGTGCTGGAGGATAGAGGCACCTACGGTAAGGCGGCAAGTTTTTTTTTGTTTGACTCAACTTGGCGCTAGACCCTAGAGGTCTCTATGGTAGGGCGCCCAGTTTTTTTTTGTATCAACCTTGGCGCATGACCATAGAGGTCTCTATGGTAGGGCGCCCAGAATTTTTTTTTTAGATCAGACTTGGCGCATGACCATAGAGGTCTCTATGGTAGGGCACCCAGAAATTTTCGGATTTTTTTTTTTTTGCAGCTAGACTGCTATCAGGATTCCGACGGAAAACGCGAAATTGACCAAGAAAACGGATCTAAAACCCGAAAAAACTCTGAAACGAAGATCAAGAAAGACCCTTCTATGATGGGAACCAAAGGGGCTCAACAAAGAGTTGATGGCAGATGTAGCAGAAGTATATGGTGGTGGTGATATGGCGAGGACTGCAAGCGGAGATGGTGCGGCGGCGACGCGACTACTATGACCATAACTCGAAACTCTAACGACTCTAGACGCTAAGACCAACACGCGACACAACGATTGCAGACAAAGACTCAAAAAGCAAAAACTGAAAAGATCATGCAATGGCATGGCAGGGGCTATGGGACGGATGATCTAAACCTAATATATTTTTGTGGGGCTTTTTCTGGGTTATAGGTAAAAACAAATCTACACTAGGAAAACTGTAAATCTCACCGAGCAACCTGAAATCTGATACCACTTGATAGGGCAAAGGTGTCCGATCTTTCGATGAGATGGGGATAAATCGATTTGTTGGTGGAGTTCGTTCTTGACGATCCGACTACATGTGCAAAGCTCGTGCGCCAATGCAATCGCTAGGACAATCTCCGGGAGTTACTGATCTTGCGGGAGCACGATCAGTCTGACCATCAAGGGTCTTAATTCCTACCTGAAATCGAGAACAAGTAAGAACAAAAGATGCAATCAGAATATTGCGAATAGAGATGAAAGCTTGATTGATAATGGTGGGATTCCGAATAGTCGGTCTTGTTCTGGGCGTTGGCCTCAAAAGAAGTACACAAAGTTGCAGCAATTGGCTAACTTTTAATCTAACCAAAATCCAAGTTCTAATGACGGCTACAGAGGGATATATATGGGGGAAGTGAAGGGATTTTCGTCCAACCAGCTAGGGTTGGCCAAAAACACCCCTAAATGGGCCTTCCTCCACTTATATGGCCTCTTAAAATCCCCTAAAATACCTAATCCGAAAATACATGGGCCTGGCCCATTAAATAAGCGTGACGCAGGACCAAAACTAACTCTTTGGACGAATTTTATGATAGAGTAACTTGTATAATTCATCCAAGCATCGTTGCTTCACTATGGTGGCTTCAATGTTCTGAAATCCTCGCTTGCAACGCCATCCTAAATCCTTGCAGGTCTGCTGCCATCTCCATGCACGTTCCTAATCCAATGCTTGGCGTCCATGCTAGATCCATTCCTAAATAATATAAATACATTTGATTTAGGCAACATCATATTCTCATATATATCAGGAAGGATTCCTAGTAACGACTGTACCTGAAATGTGGCTGTAGGAGTATTGGTTGTATCTATCATAGAGATGTCCTCATCATCCTTCCCTACTTGAATTGAAGTCGTCCTCGACGTAGTCTCATCTTTTTCACCAAGATATGCCTTCAAATCGGAGGTAATCATGTCCTCATCACTGTAAAGCGCTGATAAATAGAGAGCACCTCACTGCGAGAGTGCATAAGAAACAACCAGGTGTACCGCGAAAAATCGTCAATAAACAAAATATAGTATCGATGACCCCCTTTCGATGGAAAGGGAGCTGGACCCCAAACATCTGAATGAACTAAATCAAAAGGTCGCTGAGATACAGACACACTAGTAGGATAGAGAAGCTGAATCTGTTTGCCTAACCTACAACCCTGACACGAATGCAAAGACACGTCTCCTGAGACAGACCCCAGAAGACCACTACGAACTAATGACGATAAACGGGAGTCACAGAGGTGACCCAGCCGATGATGCCACTGCTGAAAACATCCAGTGACAGAAGCAGCAACCGCAGGAGAACTGACAGATGAAGTATCAGCAAGAGGAACACGAAGCCAGTCTAACTCCCAGAGCCCGGGGACTCAAGGCTGCAAGGGCCAGCTCCAACCAGGGGCCCGTGTACGGCGGTCCTGAACAGCACAAGAATTAGCGTCAAGAATGACGCGACAACCAAAATCAGTAAGCCGACTAGCAGAAAACAGGTTCATCTTAAGACTAGGAACATGAGAAACATCAGGGACAGAGAAAGAAGAAGTAGAAAGGGTGCCTCGACTGGAAACATGAAGAGAGGTACCATCAGCCGTGATAACACGGACATGAGAAACAAGAGAGAGAAGAGCAGAGAGAATAGAAGACGCAAAAGTCATATGAAAAGAAGCTCCAGAATCCAGATACCACGGGGATGACGTACCTGACTGTGTAGAAGGTGGTGGTCGCGCGGTGCTAGAAGAGCCAGGCACAGAACCAGCAGTACCCGTCGAGGAAGAGCCTGTAGCAGCGAGTAGACCACGAAGACCATGGATAATATCCTGATCAGATAGCGCAACAGCAGAACATCCTGAAGAACCACCCTGCCGACGAGTATAGTGCCGCTGATGTAAGCTGGGATCCCTCTGCCGGCAGCTAGAGATAGTGTGGCCAGACCTGCCACAGTAGGTGCAGGGAGGTGCTGTCGTACCACGAGGCTGCTGAGCCTGACTCTGGCCCTGGACTGGAGGAGTAGAGAGTATCGGCGGTGCTGGAGACCGCATCGAAGCTGGCGGGGTAGGGGGTCCACGAGCAGACGGCATAGGAGGGCCACGAGCAGCAAGTACAGAGGGAACCTCAAGAAAACCAGCACCACGAAGACGAGTCTCCTCAGCACGAAGCTCAGCCAGTACCTCAGAGAGCGGAACACGACCACGGGAAAGTAGCTGTGCACGACGCGGCTCAAACTCCTTACGGAGCCGTAACAAGAACTCAAAAACGCGCTGAAACTCCAGATCCACGCGCACAGTCAGACAGCAGGGACAGGTGGCACACACAGCTGTATGAAGAGAATCAAGCTCACGCCAAATAGCAGCACTCTGAGTGTAGAACTCATCAATAGTAGAATCACCCTGCTGAAGGGCATGGTCCTGGCGGACCACAGACAAGTAAAGAGCATCCCCAGACGGCTGATAGCGCTGACGAAAAAAAGCCCACTGAGCAGCAGCAGTGGGAAGACCCATGAACTCAGCAGCATACTGAGGAAGAACACTGGAGGTGAGAACAACATCAACACAAGCATCCTCATCTATCCACTGAGTGTAGTCAGTCAGATCCAGCCGGTAAGTTGCAACGGCAGTAGAGTGGTCCTGGACCTTCCGGTCATAATCAGCCAGAGCAGTATCATCAGCACTCTTGGTTGCATCCTTATCCGCCTGAGTAGCATCAGGGGCAAGGGCAACGGGCGGGGGTGCAACGGGCACCGTAGGAGCAACGGGGCGCGGCGGATAGGAGACCTCGCCAGAAAGCACACCCCAAAGACGAAGACCGCGCATGTGGACGCGCATGAAGGCAGCGAAATCAGGATAATTCACGCCATCAAAGATCACCGGGCAGCGAGGAATCGCAACATAGCCCAAAGAGGAAGACATAGTTCAGATTTTTTTTTCGCTTTTTTTGTTCACATCATATCGAACCGAACTGGATCAAAAAACCAAGCGAGCGAAAGAACTCGCTACGGACTCGACGGCGGACGCGAAGCGGAGGCGGGCGGGGTGGGCGGCAGCGGGCCGGACATGCGACCAGGAGTAGCGGCGGCCGGGGGCGGACGACCTGGGGAGAGAAGGAGCCGGGAGCAACGGTCGGTGACCGGAGGACGGCCGGGAAGGAGAGGAGGCGGCCGGGAAGTGGAGGAGCCGGCCGGGAAGGAGCCGGCGACGGACGGCGGCCGGAACAAGCAAAAAAACGCCCGTACGGACTAGAAGAGGAGGAGGACCAATTTTTGCTCTGATACCATGTTAGGGCAATATGCTTGTTGTATTACCAGGGGGCCAAAGGCCACAATATATAGTACATGTACAGGTGCAAATATGCAGGAAGCCCCGTAATATATGGGGAAACTACAATATACAGATATATACATCTAACAGATACTATCAATGCTATGTGGCCGTTTAATTTTTAATGCCATAATCGAGAGTCTCGATTTGAGAGAATAGTGATTTGAGACAAACAATTCACTTGGACAAATGGTGCATACACACCAGCTTATGAAAAGTTTGATAGACTTTTAACCAGTGCTGATGGAAAGAAATTTTTCTCTTATTTTGGTTTAGGCTTTACCTTGTTCTGGATCTGATCATACTCCTTTACTCCTTAATCTGAGAGCAAGCTCATCTTGGAAATAAAGCAACTTTCTCTTTTCAGTTAGCATGGCTCGAGTAGAAAGGCTTCTTTTATTTAGATGGGTTGATTTTCATGGACATAAGGCAGAAGATAGTGACCGTATACGTTGACCCTTATTTTAAAATAGGTCATGTGTGAATTTAATGTTACGATCCAGGAAGCAATTCCGTGTGCCTGTGCAGGGTGCAGGCGTGCACTCGTAGTACGCAGACACGCTGTTGGGGAACCCCAAGAGGAAGGTGTGATGAGCACAGCAGCAAGTTTTCCCTCAGTACGAAACCAAGGTTTCGACCAGTAGGAGAATGACGTGACTTCTGAAGGTGTTGCTGGCTGACTAGTGGTAGGGCGCACTACCGACGTCAGAAACAACGTGGAACCTACACACAACACAACCCAAATACTTTGCCCGAACTTACAGTGAGGTTGTCAATCTCACCGGTTTGCTGAACACAAAGGATTAGACGTATCGAATGGAAGGAGATATTTGCAGAAAGTAAACAGAACAAGATTGCAGTTGAATTTATCAGTAAAGAAAATATGACCGGGATCCACAGTTCACTAGAGACGTCTCTCCATAAAGAAATAGCATGTTGGGCAAACAAATTACAGCCGGGCAATTGATAGAATATCGATCGATACATGACAAGATGATTACTATGATAATTTGGTATTGGGCATTTGTTGACCACCAAAACCCACCGGCGAGTAGCGACGGCCAACACGTAGAGCCAGGAGGCTCCCAGGACTGCTGGTGGGCCCTGGTCCCTCGGGCGACGGCCCGCAATGCTCCAGCACGCACGTCCGATGCTGGTGCAAGGGCGTGCCACCTGACCTATACCTGGTCAGGAAGGTGATGGATTGCTTCGACTAGTTTCCTGCATGGCATACACGTAAACATTAAATACGAGCCTCGATCGGCTCTCAGGTTGTCCTGTGAATCGGCTCAAGGAGCCGATCCACCCATGATTCGTATGAGATCTACGATAACATGGTGGTCCTGCTTGATCAATATTAAGTTAAAACGATCTACGACGATTTAGGGTTTTCACCACATAACCGGAACATCCTACACGTAATTGAGCCTGGCAGACACGAAAGATGATAATAAACCAACCCTAGACAAGGCCTAAAAACCAACGTGGAGTTGATTCCCGGAACATCCTCTCTAGGACTAGCAAACTATACCTTACGTGCTACTGGACCATTCAATCCGTTTGCAAGACCTAACTATGTAGATATCAAACTAATCCTTGAAGAACAAGGAACAATCATAACGGATCGAATCTACTAAACAAAGACTAAGCAAGGTGCCACCCTTGCACCTAAGATAGGTACAAGGGCGGCTAGATATCCAAGAGTAGCATGACTAATCAAATACATCAAGAAAGTACCGATGCTAACCCTAACATATCCATGATAGCAATGTTGCTCGCCATCAAAAAGGCTTCAGTACGAGCAACGCATGAACAACGAATAAACAAGATACTGCCTAGATCGCAAGATGCGATCTAGGCAGCATAGCGCTTACCCGGAAGAAACCCTCGAAACAAGGGGTGGCGATGCGCCTAGATTGGTTTGTTGCAAACGTGATCGTCCTCCTTTCTCAATAACCCTAGATACATATTTATAGTCCGTAGAGTTTCTAACTTGGGAATAAATCTAACCGTGTACGAGCTAAACTCTTATCTTTTCATCCTAACCAACACGTATCCTACTATATTTTACAGATACACGGGCAATTTGGCCCAAACTCTTTATACAAGGCCGATTCATGAATAATTTCCATGCATATTCGCTAAGCCCATCTCAATCACGGCCCACTTCTGATTTGGTTAAAATCTGGTGATAACACATGCCCCCCTGGTTTTGGCAATGATAATTCCAAAACCACTCTGTTTTTTCTTCGTCGGGTCATGTCGTGGCAGAGCAGAACCGTCGCAGTATCCTTCATCATGATGCCTTGCCTTCTCAACTTCTCTGCAAGATTTGACAGTTTTTTGGCACCACTTCCTCGGAAACCGCTGTGGCATTAAATCTCCACTATATCCCCTTTATTTAACCACGCCGAACAGTTCGCCTCTTCATCCCCTTGCTCTGTAGCAATGTATTCTTCTTCCTCCTCCTCCGCCTCGTCGGGTCTCTCTTTCCAATCCTCCTCCTCCAGCGAGCCGATACCAGAGCACGTTCTGATGGTGCAATACGAGAAGGAAGCTCCCGAGCATTGGGACGACGAAGAATGGGACTTCACCGTCAGGGTGAACGACGACCTGCCCCTAGCTGCCGTCGGATCAGACGACGACCTGTCCCTGACCGACAGGGAGGCGGACCTCCAGTTCCTCATCGACGGGGAATTGGAAGGAGAGAGCGATGACGACCTCTACTCTTGGGCCAGCTTCACCTCCTACGACGAGGAGGAGGAAGAGGAGGAAGACGACTCCTCCGACGAATACCCGCCAGCAAAGCGCTTCCGCGCTTGGTCGGAGGACGACAACGACGATGATGATGAGGAGGATGAAGCCCCGGCCGAGGGCTACGACAGCAGCGACGAAGAGCCCGCCGGAAGCAGCGCCGACGGCAGCTATGACGGCGACGACGAGGCCAGCGACGGCCCTTAGAATAGGAACTACTAGTATAGGACTAGTAGTAGTTCTTGAGCAATCGGCTCTTCTTTTGTTCTTTCTTCCTTGAGCAATCGGCTCTTCATTGTAAAAAAATCCCTTCTATTAATGAAGAAAATGTTCCTCTGTCGATTTTGCTTTCACATCAATTTTGCCGATTGCCAAAGTAAGTCAACGCGCAAAGAGCCGATGGCAGCGCATCGGCCTTTACCATAAAACACGATTAAGGCCAAATCAGTTGCCTATTTACACGGTAATCTGCAACCTTCGTTTGAGAGAATAAAATCAGATCCCCCAAATTGCCGTCCAAACAGGTCCAATCCGTGTCCACGCCAACCTTAGATCTCAAACGCACAGATTCAACTCCTCAGCGAGTCCAATGGGAAAATCATCCCAATGCCACGGTCTCTGGCCTGAAAATAATCTGTTAACTGCTCAATTGAGCTTGTTCCTCTAGAGTCGATGGCTATGCATCGGCTTTTTCATTCTGAAGTCGATGTCTGTGCATCGGCTGTGATTTGTATAAATTTTTTTTTACTGGCCGATTTTATGCATCGGCCCCCATATTTCACTGTCCGTCATCCCACATGCTTGGGAAATATTTCTTGAGATGTTGACCATTGACAGCTACTGGGAATTTAACACCGTCCAGCTGCTCGAGCATGTATGCATTACCCTTCAAAACCTGGTCGACTCTGTACGGACCGTGCCAATTAGGAGACCATTTACCATATTCTTTATCCTTAGTCCCTAATGGCAACACAGCTTCCCATACTAGATCACCAACCTGAAACTCCTTTGGTCTCACCTTCTTATTGTATGCGCGGGCTACCTTGGCTTTGTTCTCTTTAATCTTATCCAACGACCAAAGTCTGAGTTCCCTTGCATCCTCAATAGTATCACTCATCAGGGCTGCATATTCTTCAGCTGTTAGATCATTCTGAAACGTAACACGTCTCGATCCAGCCGTAATTTCCCAAGGCAATACGGCTTCCTGCCCATAGACCAGCTGGTATGGCGAAGTTTTTATAGCTCCATGGCATGACATGCGATAGGCCCACAAAGCTTCCGACAAAACCTCATGCCAACGTCTAGGGTACTCGTCAACTTTCCTCTTAATCAGCTTGATAAGGCTCTGGTTGGATGCTTCAGCTTGCCCGTTTGCTTGAGCATAGTATGGAGACGATCGGATCAGCTTAATCCCCATGTCATTGCAGAACTTTCTGAACTCTTTAGAAACGAAGACCGATCCTCCATCGGTCGTGATAGTCTGGGGAATCCCGAATCTATGAATGACATGTTCTTTCACAAAATTGATAACATCTTCCGATTTTACCTTCTTTATAGGGACGGCCTCCACCCATTTAGTGAAGTAATCTGTAATGGCCAAAATCCACTCGTGGCCTTTGCTCGATGCAGGATGAATTTTGCCGATCATATCCATGCCCCAACCTCGAAATGGCCAAGGCTTGATGATGGGGTTCATTGCTGATGCGGGTACCATCTGAATTTTCCCAAACATCTGACACGCTTGACACCCTTTATAGTACCTAAAGCAGTCCTCAAGAATGGTGGGCCAGTAAAACCTTGATCGCCTGATCAGCCACTTCATCTTATGAGCCGATTGGTGAGTTCCACAGGCGCCTTCATGCACCTCGTGTAAGAGCCGATTAGACTCGGTTGGTCCCAGGCATTTGAGCAGTAACCCTTCCAACGTCCTGTAGAACATGTCATCTCCTATAAGGACATATTTCATGGCCTTGTACCTTATCCGTTTAGGTGCCCCCCGAGCCGGATCCTTCAAGTAATTGAAGATATCGGTTCTCCAGTCATCCTGTTCCACGAACTGCACCTGAACTTCTGACCCGTCTGGTATGTCCTTGTAGCCTGACACCATCTGTGCGAGATCGTTGGCCTCGGTATTTTGGGATCTTGGGACCCAATTGAAGTTGATGTACCGAAATTGTGCCATCAGCTCACGGCATTCCATCCATAATGGGAAGAGTGACTCACTCTCGCACTTGTATTCCTCTGTGAGCTGGGAAATCACCAACTTAGAGTCTCCAAAAAGTTCCACCGCTTCTGCCCCGGCTTCTAAAAGCAACTCCATTCCCTTGCGTATTGCCTCATACTCAGCGACATTGTTGGTGCAAGGGGTAGATAACCTGATGGAGAAGGAATATGTTGCCCCCCGAGGCGACACGAGTAGAATGTCGATGCCACAACCATCGTCACAAGCCGATCCATCGAAGAACATAGCCCATGCACGTACAGATAGTGCTGCTATATTAGTATTGATTCGTTCAGCAATGAGATCGGCCAACGCTTGTCCCTTGACTGCCTTCGCAGGCTGATACCAGAGATCAAACTCCGATAATGCAAACATCCATTTACCAAGTCGGCCTTTTAAAACAGGGGCCGACAACATATGTTTGACGATGTCTAATTTGCATATGATGATAATCTCTGCCGTCAGAAAGATATGACGAAGCTTGGTGCAGGTGAAAAAAGAAGCAGAGGCACAACTTCTCGATCTCAGGATACCTCGTCTCTGCATCCAACATCCTTCTGCTGAGGTAGAAAGCCACCTTTTCCAGACCATCATAAAGTTGCACCACCACTGACGCGATGGAAGTGTCAGCTACCGATAAGTAAATGTAGAATGGTTTGTCTTGTTGAGGCGGAACCAACACAGGCGGTGTCGATAGATACTCCTTAATCTCGTCAAACGCTTGCTGCTGCTCTGCCCCCCCCCAGTGAAACTTGTCATCAGATTTAATTTTCACCAATCCCATAAACGGCTCAATTCATCCCGACAGATTGGAGATGAATCTTCGGACGAAGTTGATTTTGCCGATGAGGCATTGGAGTTCCTTCTTCGTGGTAGGTGGTTGCATGGTGCGCACTGCCTCCTGGCTTTTCAGGCCGATCTCGATTCCACGTTCATGAACCAAGAAACCCAAGAACTGACCGGCCGTCACCCCAAAAGCACACTTCTTTGGATTCATTCTTAGCCCGAATTTTCTGGTTCGGTTCAGGATGCATCGCAAATCCTCCAGGTGTCCTTCTACGGAGACAGAATTGACCACCACGTCATCGATGTAAATTTCCACCAATTTGCCGATCAGATCATGAAAGATGTAATTCATGGCTCTTTGGTACGTTGCACCGGCATTCTTTAGTCCAAAAGTCATGACTACATATTCAAACAAGCCCACTGAACCTGGTACTCTGAATGCAGTCTTGTGTATATCTTCTGGAGCCATGAAAATCTGATTGTAGCCGGCGTTACTGATACGTCTCCAACGTATCGATAATTTCTTATGTTCCATGCCACATTATTGATGTTATCTACATGTTTTATGCACACTTTATGTCATATTCGTGCATTTTCTGGAACTAACCTATTAACAAGATGCCGAAGTGCCGATTCTTTGTTTTCTGCTGTTTTTGGTTTCAGAAATCCTAGTAAGGAAATATTCTCGGAATTGGACGAAATCAACGCCCAGGGGCCTATTTTGCCACGAAGCTTCCAGAAGTCCGAAGACGAAACGAAGTGGGGCCACGGGGTGGCCAAACCCTAGGGCGGCGCGGCCCCCCTTGGCCGCGCCGGCCTGTGGTGTGGGGCCCCCGTGCCCCCTCCTGACTTGCCCTTCCGCCTACTTAAAGCCTCCATGACGAAACCCCCAGTACCGAGAGCCACGATACGGAAAACCTTCCAGAGACGCCGCCAACGCCGATCCCATCTCGGGGGATCCAGGAGATCGCCTCCGGCACCCTGCCGGAGAGGGGAATCATCTCCCGGAGGACTCTACGCCGCCATGGTCGCCTCCGGTGTGATGTGTGAGTAGTCTACCCCTGGACTATGGGTCCATAGCAGTAGCTAGATGGTTGTCTTCTCCCCATTGTGCTATCATTGTCGGATCTTGTGAGCTGCCTAACATGATCAAGATCATCTATCTGTAATTCTATATGTTGCGTTTGTTGGGATCCGATGAATAGAGAATACTTGTTATGTTGATTATCAAAGTTATATCTATGTGTTGTTTATGATCTTGCATGCTCTCCGTTACTAGTAGATGCTCTGGCCAAGTAGATGCTTGTAACTCCAAGAGGGAGTATTTATGCTCGATAGTGGGTTCATGCCTCGCATTGACACAGGACGATGTGAGAAAGTTCTAAGGTTGTGTTGTGCTGTTGCCACTAGGGATAAAACATTGATGCTATGTCTAAGGATGTAGTTGTTGATTACATTACACACCATACTTAATGCAATTGTCTGTTGCTTTGCAACTTAATACTGGAGGGGGTTCGGATGATAACCTGAAGGTGGACTTTTTAGGCATAGATGCAGTTGGATGGCGGTCTATGTACTTTGTCGTAATGCCCAATTAAATCTCACTATACTCATCATGATATGTATGTGCATGGTCATGCCCTCTTTATTTGTCAATTGCCCAACTGTAATTTGTTCACCCAACATGCTGTTTGTTTTATGGGAGAGACACCTCTAGTGAACTGTGGACCCCGGTCCAATTCTCTTTACTGAAATACAATCTACTGCAATACTGTTCTACTGTTTTCTGCAAACAATCACCTTCCACACAATACGGTTAATCCTTTGTTACAGCAAGCCGGTGAGATTGACAACCTCACTGTTTCGTTGGGACAAAGTACTTTGGTTGTGTTGTGCAGGTTCCACGTTGGCGCCGGAATCCCTGGTGTTGCGCCGCACTACATCCCGCCGCCATCAACCTTCAACGTGCTTCTTGGCTCCTCCTGGTTCGATAAACCTTGGTTTCTTTCTGAGGGAAAACTTGCTGCTGTGCGCATCATACCTTCCTCTTGGGGTTCCCAACGAACGTGTGAGTTACACGCCATCAAGCTAAATTTCTGGCGCCGTTGCCGGGGAGATCAAGACACGCTGCAAGGGGAGTCTCCACTTCTCAATCTCTTTACTTTGTTTTTGTCTTGCTTAGTTTTATTTACTACTTTGTTTGCTGCACTAAATCAAAATACAAAAAAATTAGTTGCTAGTTTTACTCTATTTGTTATCTTGTTTGCTATATCAAAAACACAAAAAAATTAGTTACTTGCATTTACTTTACTTATTTCATCATGTTTCCTCCTAAGTTTGTTCTTAAAGATGTACCGGTAGGTCGAGGGTCTATCCTTGGGAAAGACAATATAGAAGATTTTTTCACTCATATTAGTACGGTCGAAGATTTTGAAGATAGACACTTGGTAGAACTTGCCCCCACTTATGAAATTGCTGTTGCTTCTTTAGTACACGCATTAGAAGCTAGATTTGTTAATCTTAATCCTGTGATTCAACATATGTTTCTTACACTCAGTGATATGGAAGAAGGAGAAAAGAAAGATTTTGTATTAGAAACCCTTCTTAAAGAATTTGGGGGAATAGCGAGAGAAGCTAGAAAAGTTTTCACTAAATATAATATGCTAGGTTCTTATACCAACTTTGCCAGTACCCTTGAGAAGATGGAAAAGGATAGACAAAAGTACACTAATAAAGTTAATTATGAGGGGGATATTAAAACATCAATACCTTGCAAGCTCTTGGGAATGTGTGAGGCACTAGAAAAGAATTTTGATTGGATTGTTCCTGAAGATTTGTTTGATGAGAGTAGCAAGCCCAAGACTAATGAAAAGGGAACCTCTGAAACTCACATAGAAAAGATAATATGCATAGTTGAGAACAATTCACACCCCGCTGAGAACACTTCGTCTCTTGATAATACTTGATACACACTTTCTGCGCCTAGCTGAAAGGCGTTAAAGAAAAGCGCTTATGGGAGACAACCCATGTTTTTACCTACAGTACTTTGTTTTTATTTTGTGTCTTGGAAGTTGTTTACTACTGTAGCAACCTCTCCTTATCTTAGTTTTGTGTTTTGTTGTGCCAAGTAAAGCCGTTGATAGAAAAGTAAGTACTAGATTTGGATTACTGCACAGTTCCAGATTTCTTTGCTGTCACGAATCTGGGTCCACCTCCCTGTAGGTAGCTCAGAAAATTAAGCCAATTTACGTGCATGATCCTCAGATATGTACGCAACTTTCATTCAATTTGAGCATTTTCATTTGAGCAAGTCTGGTGCCATTTTAAAATTCGTCAATACGAACTGTTCTGTTTTGACAGATTCTGCCTTTTATTTCGCATTGCCTCTTTTGCTATGATGGATGAATTTCTTTGATCAACTAATGTCCAGTAGCATTATGCAATGTCCAGAAGTGTTAAGAATGATTGTGTCACCTCTGAATATGTTAATTTTTATTGTGCACTAACCCTCTAATGAGTTGTTTCGAGTTTGGTGTGGAGGAAGTTTTCAAGGATCAAGAGAGGAGTATGATGCAGCATGATCAAGGAGAGTGAAAGCTCTAAGCTTGGGGATGCCCCGGTGGTTCACCCCTGCATATTCTAAGAAGACTCAAGCGTCTAAGCTTGGGGATGCCCAAGGCATCCCCTTCTTCATCGACAACGTTATCAGGTTCCTCCCCTGAAACTATATTTTTATTCCATCACATCTTATGTGCTTTGCTTGGAGCGTCGGTTTGTTTTTGTTTTTGTTTTGTTTGAATAAAATGGATCCTAGCATTCACTTTATGGGAGAGAGACACGCTCCGCTGTAGCATATGGACAAGTATGTCCTTGGTTTCTACTCATAGTATTCATGGCGAAGTTTCTCCTTCGTTAAATTGTTATATGGTTGGAATTGGAAAATGATACATGTAGTAATTGCTATTAATGTCTTGGGTAATGTGATACTTGGCAATTGTTGTGCTCATGATTAAGCTCTTGCATCATATGCTTTGCACCCATTAATGAAGAAATACATAGAGCATGCTAAAATTTGGTTTGCATATTTGGTTTCTCTAAGGTCTAGATAATTTCTAGTATTGAGTTTGAACAACAAGGAAGACGGTGTAGAGTCTTATAATGTTTTCAATATGTCTTTTATGTGAGTTTTGCTGCACCGGTTCATCCTTGTGTTTGTATCAAATAAGCCTTGCTAGCCTAAACCTTGTATCGAGAGGGAATACTTCTCATGCATCCAAAATACTTGAGCCAACCACTATGCCATTTGTGTCCACCATACCTACCTACTACATGGTATTTTTCGCCATTCCAAAGTATATTGCTTGAGTGCTACCTTTAAACAATTCAAAATTTATTACCTCTGATTTGTGTCAATGTTTTATAGCTCATGAGGAAGTATGTGGTGTTTATCTTTCAATCTTGTTGGGCAACTTTCACCAATGGACTAGTGGCTTCATCCGCTTATCCAATAATTTGCAAAAAGAGCTGGCAATGGGATTCCCAGTCCCAAATTAATTAACTTAAATAGACACTCCTCCATGGTATGTGATTGTTGGACGGCACCCGAAGGATTCGGTTAGCCATGGCTTGAGAAAGCAAAGGTGGGGAGGAGTGTCATCATAATAAAACTAAAAATAAAAAGGCACTCCTTCATGGTATGAGATTGTTGGCAGGCACCCTAAGGATTCGGTTAGCCATGGTTTGTGAAAGAAAGGTTGGAAGGAGTGCCACACAAAAATAAAATAAAATGGGAGCCGCTCTTTGAAGGTTTGTCTGGCAAGGGGGTTAGAGTGCCCACTACCATTCGTTGACAACAACAAACACCTCTCAAAATTTTACTTTTATGATCTCTTCATGTTTTCAAAATCAAAGCTCTAGCACAAATATAGCAATCGATGCTTTTCCTCTATGGAGGACCATTCTTTTACTTTCAATGTTGAGTCAGTTCACCTATTTCTCTCCACCTCAAGAAGCAAACACTTGTGTGAACTGTGTATTGATTCCTACATACTTGCTTATTGCACTTATTATATTACTCTATGTTGACAATATCCATGAGATATACATGTTATAAGTTGAAAGCAACCGCTGAAACTTAATCTTCTTTTGTGTTGCTTCAATGCCTTTACTTTGAATTATTGCTTTATGAGTCAACTCTTATGCAAGACTTAATTGATGCTTGTCTTGAAGTGCTATTCATGAAAAGTCTTTGCTTTATGATTCACTTGTTTACTCATGTCATATACATTGTTTTGATCGCTGCATTCACTACATATGCTTTACAAATAGTATGATCAAGATTATGATGGCATGTCACTCCAGAAATTATCTGTGTTATCGTTTTACCTGCTCGGGACGAGCAGAACTAAGCTTGGGGATGCTGATACGTCTCCAACGTATCGATAATTTCTTATGTTCCATGCCACATTATTGATGTTATCTACATGTTTTATGCACACTTTATGTCATATTCGTGCATTTTCTGGAACTAACCTATTAACAAGATGCCGAAGTGCGATTCTTTGTTTTTACTGCTGTTTTTGGTTTCAGAAATCCTAGTAAGGAAATATTCTCGGAATTGGACGAAATCAACGCCCAGGGGCCTATTTTGCCACGAAGCTTCCAGAAGTCCGAAGACGAAATGAAGTGGGGCCACGGGGTGCCCAAACCCTAGGGCGGCGTGGCCCCCCCCTTGGCCGCGCCGGCCTGTGGTGTGGGGCCCCCGTGCCCCCTCCTGACTTGCCCTTCCGCCTACTTAAAGCCTCCGTGACGAAACCCCCAGTACCGAGAGCCACGATACGGAAAACCTTCCAGAGACGCCGCCAACGCCGATCCCATCTCGGGGGATCCAGGAGATCGCCTCCGGCACCCTGCCGGAGAGGGGAATCATCTCCCGGAGGACTCTACGCCGCCATGGTCGCCTCCGGTGTGATGTGTGAGTAGTCTACCCCTGGACTATGGGTCCATAGCAGTAGCTAGATGGTTGTCTTCTCCCCATTGTGCTATCATTGTCGGATCTTGTGAGCTGCCTAACATGATCAAGATCATCTATCTGTAATTCTATATGTTGCGTTTGTTGGGATCCGATGAATAGAGAATACTTGTTATGTTGATTATCAAAGTTATATCTATGTGTTGTTTATGATCTTGCATGCTCTCCGTTACTAGTAGATGCTCTGGCCAAGTAGATGCTTGTAACTCCAAGAGGGAGTATTTATGCTCGATAGTGGGTTCATGCCTGCATTGACACCGGGACAAGGATGAAAGTTCTAAGGTTGTGTTGTGCTGTTGCCACTAGGGATAAAACATTGATGCTATGTCTAAGGATGTAGTTGTTGATTACATTACGCACCATACTTAATGCAATTGTCTGTTGCTTTGCAACTTAATACTGGAGGGGGTTCGGATGATAACCTGAAGGTGGACTTTTTAGGCATAGATGCAGTTGGATGGCGGTCTATGTACTTTGTCGTAATGCCCAATTAAATCTCACTATACTCATCATGATATGTATGTGCATGGTCATGCCCTCTTTATTTGTCAATTGCCCAACTGTAATTTGTTCACCCAGCATGCTGTTTGTTTTATGGGAGAGACACCTCTAGTGAACTGTGGACCCCGGTCCAATTCTCTTTACTGAAATACAATCTACTGCAATACTATTCTACTGTTTTCTGCAAACAATCATCTTCCACACAATACGGTTAATCCTTTGTTACAGCAAGCCGGTGAGATTGACAACCTCACTGTTTCGTTGGGACAAAGTACTTTGGTTGTGTTGTGCAGGTTCCACGTTGGCGCCGGAATCCCTGGTGTTGCGCCGCACTACATCCCGCCGCCATCAACCTTCAACGTGCTTCTTGGCTCCTCCTGGTTCGATAAACCTTGGTTTCTTTCTGAGGGAAAACTTGCTGCTGTGCGCATCATACCTTCCTCTTGGGGTTCCCACCGAACGTGTGAGTTACACGCCATCAGTTACCATCCATGAAACTTAAGACCTTATGACCAGCAGCTGCATTGACCAATGTCTCTGCTACCGGCATGGGATATTCATCCTTTGGAGTGGCTCTATTGAGATCTCGAAAATCTATGGCAACGCGCCATCGGCCATCCTTTTTCTGCACAGGTACTATATTGGAAATCCATTCAGCGTACCTGCACGGCCTGATGAACCCGGCGGTCAACATTTTCTCGACCTCTTTCTTGACTTCTTCTAGGATATCGGCCTTCATCTAACGTGCACGTTGCTGGAACGGCCGAAATCCTTTCTTGAGAGGGAGCCGATGCTCAATGATTCTCCTGTCTAACCCAGGCATCTCTGTGTAATCCCATGCAAAGCAATCTGGGTATTCTTTTAACAGAGCTATCATCTGGCTCCTGAGATGTGGATCTAGCTTTTTGCTGATAAAAGTCGGTCGTGGCTTATCCCCAGGACCAATGTCAACCTCTTCTAGCTCATCTGCCGATGTAAACCCATACCTAGCTTTCCGTCGCCTGCTAGATCGATATTAAACACAGGCAAAACGTATGGCGAGGATAGTATGGGCCGATTGCTGGAATCGACCCCCATTTTGATTGTATTGCGCACTGAAGGTTTACATCTTGTTCGTGTTTTATTAAGACTACGTGGCATGCTTGAGACGAGATCATCACTTTTTATTTTTTGGGGCCGATCACAGGGATCGGCCTTGCCACGTATGTCGATTGCCTTTGCTCTTGCTATACTGTCAGGCCGGTGGATAAGACCAGCCTCACCCCGTTTTTTGTCACTTCGATGCGCTCACAGCCGTCCAAACTGATTCCGGAGAGCGGCTCTTGGTCTTCCGCTTCCCAAATGGTCATGCCAGCCGTTGAGATTTCGGCTGAATCATCTGCATGGACGACCTCCACTTCATCTGCATGGACGGCCTCCTCTTTTTCCTTGCCACGAGAGCGGCTGCTCTCGTCTTTGTCCTTACCAGGGTGGTACACAGGTCCTACCATGTTGATACTGAACGAGAAACCTGGCTGGCACCTCCCGGGGTAAGTGCACTCCACCATGTTAACGGCAGGGAAAGGATGCGTGTCCACTTTCATGGCGTACTGGCTGAAAATTAGACGGCCTTGTTCTATCGCCATTTGGATCTGCTGAAGCAACACTTTGCAGTCGCTGGTGGTGTGGGTGAACGAGTTATGCCATTTGCAGTATGGCCTTCCGTTCATCTCTTGCACCGTAGGGATTTTATGGCCTTCGGGTAACTTCAGCTGCTTCTCCTTGAGTAAGAGGTCGAAAATCTGCTCAGCTTTGCTCACGTCGAAGTCAAACCCTTTTGCAGGACCTAACCCATTTGCAGGACACGGGGTTTGCCCCCCGAGTCCATTCAGCCACGGCTACCTCCTGATCTCCTGCAGAGTCTTCATCTTCTTCTGTCTCAACCAGGATTACCGAGCGCTTGAACTTGTCCTGATACAATTCTGGGTGGCGCTGTTCATATAATGACAGTTTCTGAACCATATGCGCCAGTGAAGTGTACTCTGCTTGGGAAGCCATATCCTTGATCGGCGACGCGAGACCCACCACTGCCAGATCGACTGCTTCTTTTTCACTCATACGAGCCGAATAGCATCGGTTCCTGACGGTCCTGAAGCGCTGAATGTATTCCGATACCGTTTCTCCACGCTTCTGTCGTACTTGTGCCAGATCGGCAATGCCAGCCTCGGAAGCTTCTGAGTGATATTGCATGTGGAACTGCTCTTCCATCTGCTTCCAAGTCCGGATTGAATCTGGTGGCAGCGAGGTGTACCACCCGAAAGCCGATCCTGTGAGAGATTGCGCGAAAAACCTCACACGTAATGGGTCTGATGCTGAGATCATGCCCAACTACGCCAAATATCGGCTCACATGCTCAACTGAACTAGAGCCTTCTGATCCACTAAACTTAGAGAATTCAGGGAGCCGATATTTGGGTGGTAGTGGGATCAAATCATACTCGTTGGGGTACGGCTTGGAATAGCTGATTGCCCTCCTCTTCGGCACCATGCCGAACTGGTCTCTCAAGATTGCACTGATCTGATCCGCGGTACTAGCTACAGGAGTTGAGCTTTGCTGATTCGTGGGAGTGGCATATTTAGCTAGCCACGCCTGCTTCTCGGGATCCGATCCAGAAACCCCTCCTGCTGTTCCAGAAATCCCTCCTACCGCAATCTGTTTTGTGCGTGCCCAGTTATTGCAGTCTGGCACATATGTGCATATGTATCCGTGCGGGATCTCCTTAGGCGGTTCATACAAGAACTGGTAATCACTAGGATCGCCACCGATCTTGTAGACGACGTATGCCGGTGAACTCGGCAGTTCTGGTGCTGCTAGCGCGAATGGCAGCTGTGGTCTGGTCTGGAACGGGATCTCTCCTTGGTGAGTCCCTAGAGTAGGTCCTGACGGAGAGTACTGATGCTTCATGATTTCCTGGACCACGCGAAGCGCGACACGCTCCAAAGCATTCACCAGGCTCTCAGAATGGCGGTGTAGCGAATGAGCTACCATGTGATTAATCTCCTGACGTAGAGACCTGGTGCGTTCTTCTGAAGGAGTAGACAGATCCACTCCATCGAGAGCGCCTTCAGCTGAGAACCCTTTCCACCTAATGCCGTGTGAGCGGGTCCTCTGGAAAGAGCCGATGAGGTCGGCTTCGAAGAGAGCTTTGATCTCGTCATACTTCTTCTTGTACTCCTCAGTCAGATCCTCGTACGTGACTGGATCTTCCGCCATCTCTGATGCGGATGTTGATGCAGTTGATGTAGAAGAAGGTCCCACCGGGCGTGCCAGAATGTGTTGACCACCAAAACCCACCGGCGAGTAGCGACGGGCAACACGTAGAGCCGGGAGGCTCCCAGGACTGCTGGTGGGCCCTGGTCCCTCGGGCGACGGCCCGCAATGCTCCGGCACGCACGTCTGATGCTGGTGCAAGGGCGTGCCACCTGACCTATACCTGGTCAGGAAGGTGATGGATTGCTTCGAGTAGTTTCCTGCATGGCATACACGTAAACATTAAATACGAGCCTCGATCGGCTCTCAGGTTGTCCTGTGAATCGGCTCAAGGAGCCGATCCACCCATGATTCGTATGAGATCTACGATAACATGGTGGTCCTGCTTGATCAATATTAAGTTAAAACGATCTACGACGATTTAGGGTTTTCACCACATAACCGGAACATCCTACACGTAATTGAGCCTGGCAGACACGAAAGATGATAATAAACCAACCCTAGACAAGGCCTAAAAACCAACGTGGAGTTGATTCCCGGAACATCCTCTCTAGGACTAGCAAACTATACCTTACGTGCTACTGGACCATTCAATCCGTTTGCAAGGCCTAACTATGTAGATATCAAACTAATCCTTGAAGAACAAGGAACAATCATAACGGATCGAATCTACTAAACAAAGACTAAGCAAGGTGCCACCCTTGCACCTAAGATAGGTACAAGGGCGGCTAGATATCCAAGAGTAGCATGACTAATCAAATACATCAAGAAAGTACCGATGCTAACCCTAACATATCCATGATAACAATGTTGCTTGCCATCAAAAAGGCTTCAGTACGAGCAACGCATGAACAACGAATAAACAAGATACTGCCTAGATTACCCGGAAGAAACCCTCGAAACAAGGGGTGGCGATGCGCCTAGATTGGTTTGTTGCGAACGTGATCGTCCTCCTTTCTCAATAACCCTAGATACATATTTATAGTCCGTAGACTTTCTAACTTGGGAATAAATCTAACCGTGTACGAGCCAAACTCTATCTTTTCATCCTAACCAACACGTATCCTACTATATTTTACAGATACACGGGCAATTTGGCCCAAACTCTTTATACAAGGCCGATTCATGAATAATTTCCATGCATATTCGCTAAGCCCATCTCAATCACGGCCCACTTCTGATTTGGTTAAAATCTGGTGATAACAGCATTACAACATAATACATAGACCGTAATCCAACTGCGTCTATGACTAATAATCCACCTTAAGGTTAGCGTCCGCACCCCTTCAAGTATAAAGTTGGAAGCAATAAACTATCGCATTAAGCAATATGTGTAAAATAAACAATAGAATTACCCTTGGATAAAACATTGTTGGGTTATCCCAAGTAGAAACAACACATCTACAACCTTAGAAGTTATAAAGTCACTCTCTCATGAACTAGAGGCATGAACCTACTATCGAGCATAAATACCCCCTCTTGGAGTCACAAGTATCCACTTAGCCATAGTTTCTACTAGCGACGGAGAGCATGCAAGATCACAAATAACATATGACATGAATATATAATCAATCTCAACATAGTATTGAACATTCATCAGATCCCAGCAAACCAAACATAGAGGATTACATAAGGATGATCTTGATCATGTAGGGCAGCTCACAAGATCGATACATGCAGCATAAGGTGGAGAAGACAACCATCTAGCTACTGCTATGGACCCATAGTCCAGGGATGAACTACTCACGCATCACTTCGGAGGCGGGCATGGCGATGTATATGCCTCCGGCGATGATTTCCCCCTCCGGCAGGGTGCCGGGAAGAGCTTCAGAACCCCCGAGATGGGTTCGGCAATGGTGGCCACGATGGAACTTTCGTGGATGGAAGCTCGGGTATCTAGGGTTTTCCCGAGAAGATGTATAAATAGGCGGAGGATTCAGGTCGGTGGGGCGCCTGTAGGCCCCACACCTACCCTAGGCGCGGACCAGCCCTAGGCCGCGCCTAGGGGTGGTGTGGGCGCTCTGGTGCGCCTCTTCGTCCCCCCTCCAGACTTCTTCATTTTGGTAAAATATTGACTTTAGCTTTTGTTTCATCCAATTCCGAGAATATTTCCTGTACAACTTTTCTGAAATACAAAAACAACAGAAAACAGGGACTGGCACTAACATAGGCATGCCGAATGGGAACTAGAGGCTACAAGGAGGTGATCTCGATGGCATCGTCAACATCATCAATGGCAAGCAATGCGATGGATAGAGGTAAACAGATCCAACCTGATCTCGACGATTTTGTTCCTCACCCTCCCACCCGTTTGCATACATATGCCGATCTGGAGGAGTCGACGGAGATGACGTTCGGGAGCTTCCGCTTCCTCATCAGGAAAGAAGGATCGCATCGTCTCGCGGCACCGATTTTTTCGGGACCGTTAGCGGCCGATTCCAATTTCTTGGGATCATCAGCATCATCAATCGAGTCAGGCGACGAGGAGGTTTCGCCACCAAGCTTCACCAAACCCGCCGTTGGCGGGAGACTCGCCGATCTGTTCGACGACATGACTTTCGGGTCGTTCACACATTCCGATCTGGGCAGCGGCTCGGAAAGCATCGATAGCGTTGGCCTCACCAAGATCAACTTCATCGACAAATCTACTTCTATCAGGGAGGTCTTCGCCGATCTATACGATGGTGTCACCGACCCCGAAGATGATGAAAACAAATCTGCAATATATCACCAAGTCTGTGTAATTGGGGAATCAAGCCACCAAGAGGACGAAACTTCGGAGGCTTTCAATGATTTGGGCAATCTATACATCGATCCCGCAAATCTTACGCGTGGAACAGGAAACAAATACATCGGGGCTATGCCACGAGAGAAAATACAGCTGCCGCAAGCTGCTTGGGATAGAGATCACAGAGACATGAATGGTACAGAGCCGATGACTACCGCGGCTACACCGGAGGCGTTGCAAGCATATGAATACAAACCCGCTCGTGCTGGACGAGAGTTAGAAAAACAAAGAAAGATACTCGGCGAAAGAAGAGCTGTAGCTTCTGCGTCAAGTGCGCGCATGGCCAACCTGAGTCGACAATCAGGAACTTTGGGAGATAGTCACAGAGAAGCCCGTGCAAGAGGAAGATCTTGATTGGCAAATGTGCCCGAGCACGAACGGGAAAACCTGATCCAAAACCTTGACATGTCCTTTATGTCGATAGACACGAGAGGGCACATTATCCCAAAAACACCGGAAGCAGGATATATGGCGACACATGCCTTCATATTGGCATCTAATCCACCTCCGGGAGATCCCAGTGAAGCACTGTACCAGATGGCTTTGGCAGGAGTCGGCGTTATGGGGACAGCAATAGCAGGTTCGAGTACACCACAACCCTAAAGTGCTCCACGAAGAAATATTCCAAGGCAAAATAGTCCTCGACCCACTACGGTGGTGGCATGAGATCCTCCACGAGAAGGTGACGCGAGGAACACGGTGACCCATGCCCGAGTCGACAGAGCGCGGGACAAGAGGAACCGTGAAAATAGAACACGAGAACGTCGACACTCACCGGAAGTTAGCGAGGAGGATTTGTGTGGACTCCCTTGCTTCACCCGACGAGTTCGTAAAACTAAAGTAACTTCTAGCTTCAAGTTACCTGATAGCTACAAAAAATTCGACGGATTGCAAGATCCTGAGGATTGGCTAGTTGATTACTTAGAGACAGTGAAGCTGATGGGCGGAACCAGAGCAACGGCCATACAGAACATTGATGACCCACAAGTATAGGGGGTGTATCGTAGTACTTTCGATAAATAAGAGTGTCGAACCCAACGAGGAGTAGAAGGTGTTGACAAGCAGTTTCGATGAAGGATTCACTGTAAATGCTCACAGACAAGTATTCCGGGGGTTTTGATATAGCAGATGAATAAAGTACGAGTAAGTAAAATGCGAGAGTAATAATTGCAGCGAGTGGCCCAATCCTTTTTAGCACAAAGGACAAGCCGGTTTGTTTACTTATAATGACCAAACGTTCTTGAGGACACACGGGAATTTAGTCTAGTGCTTTCGCTTCATATAGTTGATTAATCTTCATTGTTTTGATAAGTGTTGTGTGGGTGAACCTATGCTAATGCATCGCCCTTCCTAGGACTAATACATACTTGTGATTATACCCCTTGCAAGCATCCGCAACTACAAGAAAGTAATTAAGATAACTCTAACCACAGCCTTAAACTCTGAGATCCTGCTATCTCTCATGCATCGATATACCAACGGGGGTTTAGGTTTCTGTCACTCCGGCGACCCCGCAATTGGCAAACGAATACAAGATGTATTCCCCTAGGCCCATAAAGGTGAAGTATCATGTAGTCGACGTTCACATGACACCACTAGAAGAATAACACCACAACTTAAATATCAAACCATTGAATATTACCCAACATAATTCACTACTAACATTTAGACTTCACCCATGTCCTCAAGAACTAAACGAACTACTCACGAGACAGCATATGGAATATGATCAGAGGTGATATGATGATGAATAACAATCTGAACATAAACCTTGGTTCAATGGTTTCACTCAATAGCATCAATAACAAGTAGAAATCAATACCGGGAGAGTTTCCCCTATCAAACAATCAAGATCCAACCCTAATTGTTACAGCGGTGACGAGGTGCAGCGGTGGAGATGGTGGTGATGATGATGAAGATGATGGTGATGATGATGGAGATGATGTCCAGCTCGATGACGATGACGATGGCGTCGATTTGCCCCTCCGGGAGGGAATTTCCCCGGCAGATTTCAGCCTGCCGGAGAGCTCTTTTCTCTCTGGTGTTTTCCGCCCCGCAGAGGCGGCTGTGACTCTTCGCGACTATCCTCTGGAGCTTAGGTTTTTGAGACTAAGAAGTACGCGAAGGAGAGGAGGCCAGAGGGGGCTGTGGGCCCCCTCCCCACATGGCGGCTCGGCCAGGCCTGGGCCTGCGCAGGCCTATGGGGGGCCCCATGGCGGCCCTCCTCGGGTCCTCCTTTTGGCTATCTTCGTCTTCTGGAAAAATAGGATTTTTCATATAGTTTCCGTCAATTGTTGATCTTCCGAAATATTGCATTCTGACGGTGCTTTTCCAGCAGAATCCTGATTCCGGTGCGCGATTCTCCAATAATCATGAAACATGCAAAATAGATGAAATAACATAAGTATCATCTCCAAATATGAAATATATCAATGAATAACAGCAAATTATGATATAAAATAGTGATGCTATCGAGGGTACTCCTCGCCAATGCCCTCCGATAGGGGCTTAGGGTTGATGGAATCCTGCAAGCTGACACGAGACATCGGTTCACAGACAAGCGGGGAGAGCAATTTAACCAGGTTCGGGGCCCTCGATGAGGTAAAACCCTTACGTCCTGCCTGTCTGTTCTTGATTATGATGATAAGGGGTTACAATGGGGTGCCGAATAGTTCGGCTGAGATCTCGTCGAGATGGCTATTGCTAAGGTGACCTAGCTCTAAGCTTTTGCTGGCTAAGATTGCTAAGATTGATCGTGTCCCTCGGCAGCCCCTCTCCTGGCCTTTATATAGGAGGCCAGGTCTCAAGAGTCCTAACCGAGTACGACTAGGTTTATAGTATTTTTAGATCTAATCTTTCCTTGTTCGGCTGCTTCCTTGTCTTGCTCGCCAAGGATTCCTCTGGTGCGCCGTCCAGGTGGCCCATCTCGCCTTCGGGTGTCTTCATGGGCCACCAATTAGTCAATACAGGATAGGGCAATGTCGGTTACCCGAAGGGTAATGCCCACGTCAGTAGCCCCCGAGTGTCTAGCCGAAGGTAGTTCGGGTAGAGACTAAAACATGTCTTCTCCTAATGTTCTTCTCCTTCATTGCCCTTGTTCATCTTGAATCTGCTTCATCTTCTTCTATCGGGTGCGCGTCAGCGCTCCCGATGGGAGTAGCCCCCGAATCTAGGTACGGATGCTTGCAATCCGTGCGTAGACTCAAGTTGTACCACTCGAATATTCTTCTCTGCCGAATTTTTCCGCAGATCTTCATAGGTCATCCGATATATTTTATTTATGCAAGGGATAATGAGTAACGTGCCCAACTTTTGTTGGTTAACTGCCAATGGCAAAACAACGTTACCCTACACAGAATCAAGTCCCCGGGCATGATTCTGGAGTGCAAAAAACTTCTATCGGGTGTGCGTCACGCGCTCCCGATGGGAGTAGCCCCCGAGTCTGGGTGCGAGTGCTTGTAACCGAGTGCAGACTCAAACCTTCTTCCTTCGACTGCTCATTCTGTCGAGTCTTCATTCTATCGGGTGCGCGTCAGCGCTCCCGATGGGAGTAGCCCCCGAGTCTAGGTACGGATGTCAGCAGCCGGGCGTAGACTCAAGTCCTACATCCGATAACTTTTCATTTTTCCTTCAAATGCCTCAAGCTGTTTTTTTTATGACGTCACTGTTGACGTGCAACTGCTGTGGGCTGATTGACAGGACTTGACCTGACGGGCCCACCCTAGCTCTGCGCGGGCAGTTTTTAGGGCTTGACCAATGCACGCGTGGCGACCGAGGCATCTCCTCGATTTTCGCACAACGTGGGAATAATGGGCCGCCGGTTCAACTCCTTCTTCAAGTGCCACGTGTACAGTCAGATCTGCTCCACCCCCCACGACGCTTTGTGGAGTTATGGCCACGATTGGGCACAAATTCTTACGGGATAAATAGGGGTCCTCCTCTCTTTTTTATCTTTTACCCCGTTTACTGCTCATCTTCTCCCTCAAGCCTCCCTGTTCCTCTGCCTCTTCTCCGGAAGCTCTGTTCACCATGGGCAAGAAGAAGAACGGCAGTAATTCGGAGGCGGCCAAAGTTAGCCGTGATTGGAGCGCCTCCGCCATTTCCAACCGTGACATCAGCAAGCTTCGCGCTCTCGGCTTCATCTCCGCATCTGAGGAAGACATTCGTCTTCCAGGTTCGGTTTCTCGCCCTAAGCCCCCAAAGGGCTTCACTGTCATGTTTGCAGCCTTCCTGTTTCGTGGCCTCTCTCTTCCGGCCCATGAGTTCCTTCGTTCCCTCCTTTTCTTCTATGGGATTCAGCTCTGGCAGCTGACCCCAAATTCCATCCTCCACCTCTCCATTTTTATTACCGTCTGTGAGGCCTTCCTCGGCATTGAGCCTCACTGGGGTCTTTGGAGGAAGATCTTCTATGTGAAGCGTCACAACGACAGTAATGGCCCCCCCGTTGTTGGTGGCGTTGGCTTTGTCGTCAGGAAGGAGGTCGACTACTTCGACTACCCAATGAAGGAATCCGTCCAGGGCTGGCGCAACAAGTGGTTCTACCTGCGAGATCCCGCCGTTTCTGGGCGGCGTTCAAATCTCCCTCCCTTTGATGATGTCTTGGTAGCTCAGAAGAAGAAGTCTTGGCAAAACGCCCTTTCTCCCGAAGAAAAGGCGACAGCCGATGAACTGTTTGAGCAGATAGTCACTTTGAAGAATACAGGAGGCCTGACGATGTGCGGCACTGAAGTAGTTTCAGTGTTCCTACAACGTCGAGTGCAGCCGCTGATGTCCCGCCCTCACCAGTTATGGCTTTATACTGGTAAAGGCGACAAGTCAAGGATCAACTCTGTCGACCTATCGGCAGATGAGCTTCGGGACGAGGTTCGTCGCCTAACATGCCTTAGTACGAAGGACACCATCGTCCTGACATCGGCTCGTCCTCCCTACGATTTCGACCACCTCCCGTCCGAGGTAATCTTACTGCCCCTCGCATGCTTTCATCCTTTTTGCTTCGTCGCGTTTTACAATTTTCTTTACTCTTTTTGATAGGCCCCAGTCGTCGTCCGATGATATCCTCCTTCACCGGAAAGTGGTGTGGAACCGGAGGATGATGACGATGATTCTGAAGGAACTGAAGGCGCCCAGCAGGTCCTCGAGGACAGCGATGTTCAAGAGGGCGACACTGCCGAAGATGCCGCTTTTACCAGGAGCAAGCGCCGCTTGCAGATAGATGATGATTTCATCACGACGGCTGAATCTAGTCCTAGCGACCAAGATAATGATGCCGTTGGAACTCCTCCGCCTTCTCCTGTTAAAAAGAGTTCAACAAGTTTCTTCGTGGACGAAGATGATCTGGACCTGTGAGCATCTATACTCTTTTTCTTGATTTATTTCTCGTCATCCTGCATGCTAACTGTGCACTATACTTAAGTAGCTCCGATGATGACGATGTTCCTCTCACGAAGAGGGCCAAGTTAGTCTCTGAGAGAGCAGCATCGGCTAAGGAGTCAGATCCTTCTCCTGCCAAGTCAACGCCTCCTACCAGGACGGCTGTAGAGAAGATTCCGGTGTCGAATGTTATTCCTCCCGGTGATCCCCCTGCTTCGTTGGCTTCTCGTGACCACGTAAGTTTTTATGTTGCCTTGTTTTTCTAAATTTCTCTTTTTATCGACTGAATCTCCCTTCTTCCTTGCCGCAGCCGACTTATGCCACAGTCGATGCTGTGGCAGATTTTGCTGAGCAGTTTACCCGACTGGAGGCTGAAAACGCCCAGCTTCGGAAGAGCGTCAAGACCTCGGCTGATCAGGTGTTAGAAGCCAACAGGTTTGCCTCCGAAGCCAAGAACGAAAATGCCTCGCTGAAGAGAGAGCTGTCGAAGCTGAAGCAGCAAATGAAGGACGAACGAGAAGCCAGGCGAGTGGCAGCGATCGCAGTCGATAAGAAGAAAGGTGTCCTCCGCGAATCCGTCAAGGATTTATTAGGTAAAAACCCATGGTATCCCGCTTTTTTATTGGTGATTTTTATTGATTACTGATATGTCTCTTCTTCAGAGGCCGCCAATATAACTGTCAGCCGTCGTCATCAGCTTCGGGTGGACTCCACAGTCGATGCCTTGTCACTTGCCGCTGAGTCTAATGTCCAGGTCCTTGGACTACTACAAAAGACCAAGGGAGCATTGTCGAAGCTATACTCGATGATCTTCCCGAAGATGAAGCAGGACAAGACTCTCGACGAGATGGCGGATGCTTTCCTTGTTGATCCTTCCGAGCCCGTGGAGGTACTGAAACGCCGTAGCCGCTTGATTGGGGCGGTTCTTACTTTTCAGTTGCTTATGGGCCATGGGATGGGGTCAGAATTGGAGGATTTTTCTAAGGCACTGCCTGTTGATGATGAAAACCATCTGGTCGACCTTGAGCCTTTCAAAAGATCGGCAATAACTTGCGCCAACTGACTTCTGAAGCTGGTGGATGAAGCACAAGCCGAGCCTGTTCTTGAGTCTGCCCCTGGTTCATCGTCAGCGAACCCTTGAACTGTTATTTGACTTGTTGTAAATAAGATCATCCGTAACTCGAAGTAGCTCAATTAAAATTCGGCTCTGTTGCCAATTCAAACATCCTTTTGTCTGTATAATGTGTGCTGAGCGCTCCCGATGGGAGTTTTTACGTTAATGCTTGGTCTGAACTGGGGACTGTACTGCAGATTCCTTCATCTTCTTCCATGCCGAGCTCTTTCCGAACCCTTCGAGTAATGACGAGTCAGGCCTTGTTCGTCGCTTACGTGATCAGGTGTCTTGTCTAAATAAAGACATTGCTTCTCTTCGTGCGATGGCAGCCTTGGTGAAGAAAAAGGGAGAGATAGCGACTGCTGTCGAACAATATGCTCTCGATGGTCTTCATGTTGCTACCGAAAGCTTGGGCTGTAAGTATTAGCCTATCTTCTGATTTCTGGCATAGCTTGAATGTTCTTTTATCTGACATTCGTTCCTTTTCCAGTTGTAGCTTCGGATGCGGCTGAAGAGAACAAGAAGATTCATGAAGAGGTTGAGGCGATGACCGATGTTGGCGCCAGAAAATAGTCTTGATGACCCACAAGTATAGGGGGTGTATCGTAGTACTTTCGATAAATAAGAGTGTCGAACCCAACGAGGAGCAGAAGGTGTTGACAAGCAGTTTCGATGAAGAATTCACTGTAAATGCTCACAGACAAGTATTCAGGGGGTTTTGATATAGCAAATGAATAAAGTACGAGTAAGTAAAATGCGAGAGTAATAATTGCAGCGAGTGGCCCAATCCTTTTTAGCACAAAGGACAAGCCGGTTTGTTTACTTATAATGACCAAACGTTCTTGAGGACACACGGGAATTTAGTCTAGTGCTTTCGCTTCATATAGTTGATTAATCTTCAATGTTTTGATAAGTGTTGTGTGGGTGAACCTATGCTAATGCATCTCCCTTCCTAGGACTAATACATACTTGTGATTATACCCCTTGCAAGCATCCGCAACTACAAGAAAGTAATTAAGATAACTCTAACCACAGCCTTAAACTCTGAGATCCTGCTATCCCTCCTGCATCGATATACCGACGGGGGTTTAGGTTTCTGTCACTCCGGCAACCCCGCAATTGGCAAACGAATACAAGATGTATTCCCCTCGGCCCGTAAATGTGTAGTATCATGTAGTCGACGTTCACATGACACCACTAGAAGAATAACACCACAATTTAAATATCAAACCATTGAATATTACCCAACATAATTCACTACTAACATTTAGACTTCACCCATGTCCTCAAGAACTAAACGAACTACTCACGAGACATCATATGGAACATGATCAGAGGTGATATGATGATGAATAACAATCTGAACATAAACCTTGGTTCAATGGTTTCACTCAATAGCATCAATAACAAGTAGAAATCAATACCGGGAGAGTTTTCCCTATCAAACAATCAAGATCCAACCCTAATTGTTACAGCGGTGACGAGGTGCAGCGGTGGAGATGGCGGTGATGATGATGAAGATGATGGTGATGATGATGGAGATGATGTCCAGCTCGATGACGATGACGATGGCGTCGATTTCCCCCTCCGGGAGGGAATTTCCCCGGCAGATTTTAGCCTGCCGGAGAGCTCTTTTCTCTCTGGTGTTTTCCGCCCCGCAGAGGTGGCTGTGACTCTTCGCGACTATCCTCCGGAGCTTAGGTTTTTGAGACAAAGAAGGAAGCGAAGGAGAGGAGGCCAGAGGGGGCTGTGGGCCCCCTCCCCACATGGCGGCGCGGCCAGGCCTGGGCCCGCGCCGGCCTATGGGGGGGGCCATGGCGGCCCTCCTCGGCTCCTCCTTTTGGCTATCTTCATCTTCTGGAAAAATAGGATTTTTCATATAATTTCCGTCAATTGTTGATCTTCCGAAATATTTCATTCTGACGGTGCTTTTTCCAGCAGAATCCTGACTCCGGTGAGCGATTCTCCAATAATCATGAAACATGCAAAATAGATGAAATAACATAAGTATCATCTCCAAATGTGAAATATATCAATGAATAACAGCAAATTATGATATAAAATAGTGATGCAAAATGGACGTATCAAGCATTCAGGTCCACCTTAGCAGAGCCGCAAGATCCTGGATGAAGGAGTTATCGGAAGGATCCATCGACGCTGGGAAACTTTCGAGGACTTGATCGTAAGGAATTTCCGTTCCACGTGCAAGAAACCTGCATCAATAGAACAGCTAAGGACTTGCAGGCAGAAGTCGGACGAATCAATGAGGATGTACATCCAAAGGTGGAGCATCATAAAAAATTCAGCTGAGAACATGTCAGATGAAAGAGCAATCGACGCGTTTGTTGCAGGAATCCGAAGAAGAGATCTAATCGAGGAATTGGGAAGATCCAACCCAACAACAATAACTGACCTAATGGAGATAGAGAATCGCTGGGCTGACGGGGAAGATATTGTTTATAACAAACGGCGGAGGTCACCCGACGAGGATCGCAGCGGGAATAACAATCAAAATAGGCGATGTTATCGACACTTCACAGATTATGACGGTCCCAGCCAAGTGGCAGCTAGCTTCCGAGGAAATAGTGGAGGAAATCATCGGGATGATTACCAGCGGAAAAATGACCAACGCAAAGATCATAGAGATGCGCCGAGTTCCAGCAGGCAAAATAATCGGCCTAGGTTCCCAAGGCCATACAACATGTCACCCAAAGATCTGTTGAACGGGCCATGCCAGATGCACTTCTACCTCGACAATGAGGGAAACAGACAGTCGGGTCATCTTCATAAGGACTGCCGAAATTTTCAAGCTCTGCGAAGATACGCGGAAAACACCAACACAGAAGCAGCAAACAGGGGGTACGTGCAGGGGCCAAGGAGTGAAATTCACCTGCCACCACCATCCGTGATTTCCAGCGCAAATCAACATCAGTTGCAACTTGCTGCACCTCCGGGCAATGATGGAGACTTCATAGACACAACGTGGGCAGTGTCGGTGATACAGAAAGGCAGACCCTCGAACAGAGCGCATAAGTTAATTTCACGGCAGGTGTTCATGGCAGAAAATTCGCCTCCACCAACCATTGAGTACCTCAATTGGTCGGGACAGGAAATAGTATTCATCCAAGAGGACCACCCACCTCAAGTTCCACGACCAGGGCAGTCAGCTATGATCTTACCAGCGGTAATTGCGGGATTTGAGGTCTCTCACATATTCATAGATGGAGGAAGTAGTTTGAATCTCATATATGCGGATACGATGCGGAAGATGAATATCTCTCTGGAAAATTTGATACCAACGGATACGCATTTTCATGGCATCACACCTGAGAAGCCAAATTATCCTCTAGGAAAGATCCTACTCGACGTACAGTTTGGAACACGAGAAAATTTCAGGAAGGAGAAGCTGGAGTTCAAAGTTATCGATTGGCCTTCACAATATCATGCTCTCCTGGGGACCCGCATATACCAGATTCATGGCTGTGCCGCATTATACATATCGGTTATGGAGGATTCCCGGACCCAATGGCCAAATCACAGTTAAAGGAAGTTTTGCTCTAGCTGATAAGTGCGACGAAGACTTTCACAAGCTCTCTGAAACCTTCGGGATGCAGGCTGAGTACGAAGCATCCAAGCTCAGCACCAATTACGACGTGCTACCCGATGGAGGTAGATCCTTGCAAGAGCAAGCTTTCGACACCTCCAAGAACTCTAAGGAAGTGCAGATCCACCCGACAGATCCGAAAAAGACGACATCCATTGCGTCCAATTTGGAGAGCTCATAGGAAAGCGCGCTCGTCAAGTTCCTCCGTGAGCGCTGGGAAATCTTTGCATGGTGTCCAGCTGAGATGCCAGGAGTACCCAGGGAACTTGCTGAGCACCCCCTCAATCTAGATCCAAGGGCTAGACCAATTCGACAACCTGTGCGGCGATTCTCCGAGCCAAACCGCAAAGCATGCTATCTTAGATCCGTCGGATCAAAGAAGCGGGTTTCATCAAGGAGATGCACACCGAGGCCACGTGGGTCGCTAACCTAGTGTTGGTCCCGAAGAAAAACACTGAAGTCCTTTGCATGTGCGTCGATTTCACGTGTCTCAATAAACATTGTCCAAAGGATCACTTGCCCCTCCCGAGGATCGACCAAATTATCGATTCCACGGCAGGTTGCGAACGTATTTCCTTCCTCGACACGTATTCTGGTTACAATCAGATCTGCTTGAAAGAAGAAGATGAAGTCAAAACAGTTTTCATAACCCCTTATGGTGTGTTCTGCTACAGAACAATGCCCTTCGGGTTGAAAAACGCAGGAGCCACGTATCAGCGGATGATGCAGAAGTGCCTTGCCACGCAGATTGGAAAATGTTCAAGTGTACATCGACGATGTCGTCATAACAACAAAGCAAGGATCATCCATGATCGATGATCTCAAGGAAACCTTCGACAACCTCGACAAGTTCCGTATCAAATTGAACCCGACAAAGTGTTCCTTCGGTGTTCATGTGGGGAACTCCTCGGATACTTAGTGTCAGCCAGGGGAATCGAGGCCAATCCAGAGAAAATACAGGCTATCTTGACGATGAGAAAACCAACAAAGCCCAAGGAGATACAACAGCTGACTAGACGAGTCGTAGCTTTGAGTAGGTTTGTCGCCAGGTTAGGAGAAAAAGTGCTGCCCTTTTATGCGCTAATCAAACAAGGGGAAAAATTTGAGTGGAATGAGGAAGCAGACAAAGCTTTTGAGCATCTGAAGAGAACTATCTCGACACCACCAATACTGGTGGCACCCCAAGAAAAGGAACCCTTGCTGTTATATATTGCTGCCACACCTCAGGTGGTCAGCACAGTCCTCGTGGTAGAACGTGAAGAAGAAGGGAAGATTCACGGAGTTCAGCGGCCAATATATTTCCTCAGCGAAGTTTTTTCACCATCCAAACAACGCTACCCACAATATCAGAAGTTGGCTTATGGAGTCTTCATGTCAGTGCGAAAGTTAAGGCACTATTTTCGGCACACCCGATAATAGTGGTCAACGAGGCGCCTCTCTCGAACATACCGAACAATCCGGAAGCCACATGAAGTGTCTCCCTTTGGGGAATCGAGCTTTCCCCTCGGGACATCACATATGAAAAAATAAAGGCGATCAAGTCGCAGATTCTGCCGGACTTTGTTGCAGAGTGGATGGAACTCCAAAATACGGGACCCCCGGATCTATCGAGCATGTGGCATATGAATTTCGACGGGTCCAAAAGGTTGGAAGGAGCAGGAGCAGGCGTGGTACTCGTTTCACCACAGGGCGACAAGATGAAGTATATATTACGAATGACCTTCTCCAATGCATCCAACAATGAAGCCGTGTATGAGGCCCTTTTTCACGGGATGAAGATGGTGAAGGCATGCGGTGCTACTCTCTTAAAAATCTTCGGCGACTCCCAGTTGGTGGCTCAACAAGTGATGAACAAGTGCGACACAGTCAATGACAACATGATAGCGTATAAGGAGATATATAACAAACTCGAGAAAACCTTTGACGGCTGTGAAGTTAATCACATCAGCAGGCTCAGCAACAATGAAGCCGACATTTTGGAAAACATCGGCTAGCAGTGCCTTCCCATACCACCTGGAGTCTTTTGGGAAGAGATCAGTGAAAGATCAACCAAGGCAAAGAAGGCGCCAAAGCAGCGATAGAAAAAGGAGAAATCCAAGAAAGAATTGGGGGCTCCAGCAGCTCCAGAAACACATACATCGGAAGATAAGAAGAACCAGAATAGGTCATGATGATTCAAATTCCCTGGATGCAGGTTTATCTGGCGTATATCATGAGGAAAGAGATACCCGAGGATCCGGTTGAAGCAAGGCGAGTTATTCGGAGAGCCAAAACGTTCACCATGGTTAAGCGGGAAATTTACAAACGAAGCATCTCAGGAGTGTTACAAAGGTGCGTCACACCCGAGGAAGGACGATTTATACTGAAGGACATACACGAAGGAGTATGTGGCCACCACGCAAGCAGGCGAGCAATAGCAGCCAAAGCTTTTCGAGCAGGATTTTATTGGCTGACGGCAATAGAGGATGCAAAGGACATAGTGCGCACCTGCGATGCTTGTGAGAGATTTGCGTCCAAGCCTCACTCAACAGCCGCAGAATTAATGCCAATACCATTGGCTTGGCCTTTCGCACAATGGGGGCTCGACATGGTGGGCAAATTGCACAAGTCCTGGCCAGGAGGACACTTATATTTGCTCATGGATGTCGATAGAATTACCAAGTGGATCGAAGCAGTACCAGTAATTTCAGAAGATGCAACATCAGTGGTGAACTTCATCAAGGGGATAGTTTTTCGGTTCGGCGTCCCCAACAGCATAGTTACGGACAACGGCAGCAACTTCACCTCTCGAGAATTCAAGGACTACTGCGAAGGCGTGGGCATCAAACTGCAGTTCGCATCAGTGGCGCACCCGCAAACAAACGGCCAAGTCAAAAAAGCCAACGGTCTCATCTGCACTGTTCAAAAAATCGTCTGATTCAACGATTAATCGCCCGATTAATCCCTATTCAGTGGTCACCGATTAGCCGATAAATTCATTTATCATCCGATTAACTCATTTATCGCCTGATTAATCGTCCGATTTGCCTATTAATCGCTAATCGTCAGCCGACCGAGTTGAACCCGATAAGCGATTTTCTCAACATTGCTCATCTGCAACGGCATCAAGAAACGTCTGCTGACACCACTTGAGAAAGCACGACACACCTGGGTTGATGAGTTGCCCTACGTACTGTGGAGCCTACGAATGTTGATGAACGCAGCAACCCAATAAACACCGTTCTTCTTGGTCCATGGAGCTGAAGCAGTACTCCCGATAGAAATAGAACACAACTCTCCTAGAGTCGTGGAAGGTGCTGGAAGATGATGTCGATGCACTAGACGAAGCAAGAGACGCGGTGTTATCACGAGTAAGCGCGTACCAGCAGAACCTCGAAAGTTACCACAGCCGACATTTGCGGCCTAGGTCTTTTGAAGTCGGCGATCTAGTCCTTCGACTCAAGCAAGATGGACACGATAAATTCGAATCCCCATGGATGGGACCATATATCGTTACTGAAGTTATTCCGGGAGGAGCCTATCGGTTCAAGGACAAGAAATCGGGCAAGGACGAACCAAACCCGTGGAATGTGGCGTAGCTACGACGCTTCTACGCTTACAAGAAAGTCAATATAGTACCAACTATGTAAACATACATTGTATCTGAAGAGTTCGCAAGTTTTCAGACGCACTCCTTTCCTTTTAGGGCACCGAGTGGGGCTGAAAGGTTTTTAATGAGGCGGGCTTGCAATGCTGCAATATAGCATGGTTGAAGTAAAAATAGTGATGTCATATACCTTTTTCAATCTAGGCTTGGGGGCTCGAACCCAAAAAATATACAATATATTCGACTCCGAAGCATCTATCAATTTACACGCCTTGGTTCCATGAAAAACCTCGCGAACAATAAACATAGTAACGCCAGCCGAGATACTTGGGGGCTCGCAGGAAAAATCATAACACAATTATTTGCCTGACTTTACACAAGTCTCGCAATGATAGTTACAATATATACGACTTACAGACATATACAACTCTGAGTTTTGGCTCAAACCTAACGCATCTGAGAGAAAAAGAAAGAATTCCTATATCAAGCTATCTATGTTTATGTTCTCCTCTGCAGCATAAACATTTTGAGTGGAATCGGCGTAGCAAAATTCCTTGAAGAAAGCAGTATCTTCCCGAAGAAGTTCATCAACCATTATCTCAGCGATGGGGGATACAATCACATCATACTTGTCAATTTTCACTATTCTCTTCGACGCTTTGCGATAAAAATTGTCGACAGCTATGCCAAACTCCAACTTTGAATGGCAGATATTCAGCTAGATCAAGGACAACATAGCACCAGTAATCATCTGAGCCTTCACAAAATCATGGATGGTGCGCACATCCTTGAATTTACCCATGAGTTTAGGAAGATTATTGGGCCGAGGGTTTCGAGGAAACATGGCATTATATACCATGCCCAAGGTACTAGTGCAGAAGTCAAGGAAATCCCGAACTCGGGTAGCTCGATCCTGAAACTTCACAATTCGGCGAGTGCGATCCTCATCTGCCCAGAAATCAATGTCTTTCGCCAGAGCAAGTCGAAGAAGGGCCTCAATCCGCGCGTTTACTCTTTGTTCTTCGGCGGCAGCATCCAGAAACCAGCCTGTGAGCAACATAAGGAAACAACAATATAGCGCCAGAAGGGATACGAAAAATACCATGGAAGCAGCAAGATAAAAGTAACATACCAGACATTTCCTGACTTGCATCAGTCATCAAGTCAAGCATATAGCTTTCGCGTTGGGCATATCGCGAGGCGTTAGCAGACGCAGATTCCTTCAATTCAAGATCCTCCTGCGCTTGTCGAAGAGCAGCTTGCTCACGATACGAAGATTTGCGAGATTGATCTGAAACTGTTACAACCTGCTTCTTCATCGCTTGCAATTGTTGTCGTAGATCGGCCATCTCTTGGTGAGTTGAATCAGCACATGATGTAACATCCAAGGAAACGCCGGTAGGAGCTCCTACAGAACGGGAAATAGCGGGTGTAGTATTGGAAGGCCCAGTTCCAGTATAGTTATCAAAAATCAACTGGAAGACAAGAAAGATCAACATCAATCTCATTCGACAAGGCACATCTTTTCATTCATATTCAGCACATTTACATAAAGCGAGTCCTTACAAAATACGGCTCCTAGAGAGCCCACACAAATTGTTGGGAGCAACAAAAAAGGCAATAGGTACAAAAAAGAGAAAAGAAAAAAGAGACACGAGTTGGTCTACTTGACCTCCGTCCGGGCAGTGCTAGTAGAAGCGGAGGACGTTGGGTCAAGGAAGGCGATGAGTTTCTTCGAGAAAGCCTTGGCATCCTTCACCAGAACCTTCCACTTCGCCGAGTTCAGGCCCTTGGGAGTACCAGCTTTCACCCAGTCAACTTCTTGGCCGCTGGCTGCGACAAGGGCGATGGTGCTTTCAACTCCAATCTTCAGGCTAGCCTGACGAGAGGCCAAAGCCGGATCATCCTTAGCCGGGAAATGCTGGATGAGCTGGGAGAAGATCTCCGGCTGGGTATCCTTCGGGAAGAAGTGGGGGAAGACACGCTTCATTGCGGCCCATGCGAAAGAAATGCATGTGCGCGCCAAGTCGCAGTTTAGATCAAGAATATCGAGAGCGTCAATAAGACGATCATCGGATTCTTGGTTCAAAGTATACTGCTCACCCATCTTCCCTGCTGGAGACAAGCGGGAGTTCGTCAACACCAAAGATAAACAAAAACAAGCAAAAGCAGAAGGTAAATGAAAGCACGTCTTACTTAAAAATCTCTGAATCTGCGTTTCAAAACGCTCCACGATACCATTTTCGCGCTCGACTTGCTAGGCCTCTTTGTCGCTCAAAGCGTCTTCAGCGGCTTGAAGCCTCTGGCGAAGACCTTCGACAACAGTGGCATCCTTTTCAGCTTTTTTGCGAGCTGTCTCCCTGGCTTTGAGTTTGGCTTCCAGGTCATCGGTGCGTTCTTCGGCAAGGCGAAGTGCATCTAAAATAAAGGGATTTGAGAATGCAGAATCAAGACAGGGACATGTAACATGTCAAGAGTAGCAAAGTTTTACCTCTTAAAGTGGCAGCTTCGTCACGGAACCCGATATATTGGGAGTCCAAGTTGACCAACTCTTTCATCAAGGGCTGCAATAAATCGACAAGACAACAAAACAACGTCACGGGAGGAAAAATCTTTCGGGCTAAACAAAAAAGGTGACAAGGAGTGAAAGGAAACTTACATCCTCAAGAAGAGGACCCGAAGTAGTCCCAGTAGCAAGCTCTTGTGTGCTACCAGCCCCGATCTTCGCTTTCTTCGTCTTCGGCGCTCGGGGGCTGGGCACGGGAGTTGGTTCTTCTAAGTTATGCTGCGGGGGAGGCAAGGTTTCCATAGCAACACGATGCACTACAAGAAAAGTTGCCATAGCCGACAAAGTTGAAGTCGCACCGTGGTTGCTGCTGAACCATGGCCGACGATTTTTGGTCTCTCCGTGGTGCATGTCAGAACTTTTTTTTTCTCGTTTTTGAGGCCACCTAGCCCGACGAAAACATCCAAAACGTCGTGTATGGTGGTCCGGGACGTGGTGCATCACGAATTCGCGGGTTCGCTGGCCGAGTCAAAGACAATCTGCACCGCCCAGGGATGTAGGGCTCAGATGGCAGCCTCTCTAGCATTGTTTTTTCTCTCGATCGCGCCATCACGTTCAACGCTGTCTGATCGAGCCGTTTACGATGCAGGATCATGGGTCCCGCATGTCATCCTCTATGAACAAAAATTCTTTCTTTTCTTGGATTTTTTTGACCCCCTGATTTCTGGCTACTTCATTTTTCTTCTGATCCCGTGCCGCCTTGGAAACGGTGAGACCGCTGCTGGTAAATGGGACCCGCATGTCATCCTCTATGTACAATAAAAGTTTTTTTCTTGGAGTTATTTTTGGCACCTCATATTGGTCACTTGCCTTTTTCTTTCGGTTCCGTGCCGCCTCTCAAATGGTGATACCGCTGCTGCATAATGGGACCCGTATGTCATCCTCTATGTACTATAAAAACTAGTTGAATGCCCATGCGTTGCTACGGTCTCTTATATTTTCTCATTCAGCACACATCGTGCAAATAAACATAGAATTTATCGTAACTATTCACGAATATAAAAAATATAGCGACGTAGTATTCTAGATAGGTCCTTTTTCACTTCACATAATTCAACACTATAAGCTTATTACGGCACCAGACAATAGTATAATCAGCAGGTTTATCGAATATCCGGAAACCAAATATGAAGTCGTGAATCCACACAAGAGTAGAATCTAAAGAAAATATATGCCTAGAATCTTAACTTCTGAAATACACATAAATCATATCAGATTAAATCAACACCAATGTCGTCTCCATGGTGACGCCCTCCTTACCATTCATAGTGCAGTCACAACCATGTTATTATGCAAATGCAATTGTAACCCTTTGGTTCCACCACCAATCGAATATCAAGTCAAAACTAAAAAATGATGTGCTTGAATTAAATAATATGAAAATCTGAGTAAAAGTAGCAATTCATTTAACAATTTGAAATAGTAAAAGAAAGAAGATCACTCGGTAGATTTATGTAAATGCAAAGATGGCACTATCATATGAATAATAACATGAAATTCTACCATAATGGCAGAATTTTTTGATGTGCTCCTCAAAAGTTTCTTGTGGACATTTCGTCATGTGCTTTGTGCCAATGTATGTATATCCTTCTCTTGCATTTAGCAGGCGTACAAATATTCTCAAAACAGATTAACATCACGGGCTATTTCATCCAAGTGAGGTTCAGTTCGCGGAGAGCACGTCACGACTGCAGAATCCCCTGATAAAAGATCTATAGAACAAAATTCACATTCTATTTTTATTTATTTCTTCATTTATACTACTACCTCCGTCCCAGTTTATAAGGCCTGCGTGTATTTCTAGGTTGTCAATTTGACCAACATAATATCATTTGTATAATATCAAAATTATATCATTAGAAAGTAAAGCATCTAACCTTTCTAATTATATATATTTTGTAATACATATGTTGCATTATCGTCGTCAAATTTATGACCTAGGGACACGCCTAAGTCCCGTGAACTGGGATGGAGGGAGTACCATGAAAACAACATAACCATGCCAAAAGTAAACATTTGAAAACACTATCATAGCCACTTTGTTAAGCCGACTGGTTTGTGACAAAATATTTCCCATGCAACCAATATCAATATCAACTAAAAGCAAGCGTGTTTCATGCCTCATTTTTTATTTCAGAAAAGAACCTAAATAATTCATAAGTCCATGCCTCAGCCTGCATCTTCTCGCACTTCTGGATGGAATGGAACAAAATGATAGGTACATCTTGCCAAAGCACGGGAATATCACCTGCAATGTCGCCATACCGACCATCATTGAATGTTTCAAAACAAGAATTCTAGCTCGAAACTACTCAACAATTTGATTGTACCATTAATTACCACTATCATCTTCCCGACATTCTCTCGTCTCTTGGTGGCCCTTATGGCCACACAAGAGGAGATCCTGACCTACACAAGGAACATACATCTTCACCATTCTTAACCTCGTATCTGTACATGATGCAGAACAAAAATGTAGGCTCCTATAACTTTGCCAATACAGATTCATGAGAAATGCAACAAGCCTACATACATCAGACTCCTACAAAAAAAAATTAGGCTCCTACAATTAATTATGGTCTAGCCTTCTCTGAGCCTATGATCATGCAGATAGAGAAAAGATGTGGGGAATCACCTTTCAGGTGTTCTCAAGCGCTTGTTTTTGGCGTCGAATATCATGAAGCATTCTCCTGAAACAAATGCAACGGGTTGAGTGTATGTTTAGCTGGTCGGCGCTTCCATCAAGGAAAGAAAATAAAATGATGCACCGAAAAATGAGCATGAAGATAACGATGGGATTTGGTTAACCATTTTCCTTTTAGACTAACTTATGGAACCATTTTATGGGAATGTGTAAAATGGGTTAACCCTTAGGTTATTGCGGTTATAAAGGATAAAATCTATGCTTGGCGACAAATAAAAAAAGGAAAAGGAAAGCAATCCCCAAAACTGCTTGCTCTTGCAAGAAAACCCACCATATGTCAAGGTATGATTCACATCCTAACCATCGCTGTAATTCTGTAGCTAGCTAGATGCTTTCACAAACTACCAAGGTACTTAAAGTAGCATCAGTAGGTTAGGCACTACATCCCATGGTGCCAATAGTAGTATTAGCAAAATAATCTACCAGTAGCACAAAGAGCAAAATTTTATATGCTGCAAGTTGATAGCAGATCAACATGGATATCTCGAGTAAATTTTCTATTCTCATGAACTGAAGTTTACTGCACATGGCATCATCTTAGACACTACAGAGGGAGGGACACGGGAAGAGGAAACATGTCATTACGCTGCAGTAGGGCTCCATGATCTCAACTTTGGCAATGCAACCCCTGATGACATTCTTGAGGTACATCATGGCCTCATGGGTGTCTTGCCAATGTGCTTCTCATCAAGATTGAACAGAAATAGACCCACGAAACATGTCACAACATGAGAGGCTACAACATGAGAGGCTAGTACATTTAGCCAATCGCCAATTGGTCAGACAGTGAAACATGAGGTTGATTGGTTACCTCAGAGACGGGGATGAGGAGGATTCTGCTAGGGATTAGCGGCTGTAGGAGGGCTTTGCCTGCCGGTGTGCGTTCGGGTGGGCGGGCAAGATAGGATTGCATGAGGGCATCTCCAGAGGCGCAACGCAAACGGACGCTGAGCCACCGTTTTCATCCGCCGTGACCGGAAATGCGTCTGGCACCACCTCCAGCAGAGCGACGCAAAGTGATCGGGTCGTCCGCGGAGGCGCAAACCTGGCCCAAATATGCGCCTGGGATGCGGACGCGGAAAGTGTCTGCTCGCGTCTGCGGACGTTTTGTCTGGCCCGCCTGGCAGTGACCCAGCGTCGATGCGTCTTCTCCGCCGGTATTGGCACCGAGGCGCCGCTTCGGCAGTCTGCGGCCGCGTAAATGGCGATGCCTCGCGTGGCGCGCGGCCGTTGGCTACCTCTGCACACGAAGTAATGGCATTGCCACGCGTGCCGCGGCCGTCGCCCTGCCTCTGATCTATATAAACAGGGGCGCCAGCATCTCATCTCCTCCCCACAAAACCCTAGCCGCCGCACAACCTCCACCGTAGCGCCGCAGCCGCTCAGACTCCGCCGCAGCCACCATGAGCAACGCCGGTCGCGGCCAGGCTGCCGCGCCTCCACCTCCACCTACACCTCCCACTCCACCTCCCCCGGCCTCGTGCTCCGACGAGGAGTTCGACTCCGACGACAGCACGGGCGACCTCCTCGACCCGGTCAGGGACGCCAAGTACCTGGCTGACGCAGAGAAGGAAGCAGAGGAGGAGCGGGCGGCCCACGCGACGTTCGACACCGAGATGGAACAACGCAGGTTGGCGGCCTCCGCAGCCCCAGAGGAGTCCGACTCCGACATATCATGGTCTTCCGATGACCCTGATGCGCCTACCCCGGAGGAGAGGGCGGCTGAGCAGAGAGCAATAGTCGAGTCATTCGAGACGCTCAAGGACGACGTCGTGAACGCGAGGCTGGAGCAGTGCTTGCAAGAGGACGTGGCGGCGCATCGAGCCATAGCAGCCGCACGGGAGGCGGCGGAGAAGCAGGCGATGGAGCGACGCAATGACGGGGCCGGCCCGTCCGGAAGCAAGTAGTCTAGGCTTCTAGATCTACATTGTATAGGTTTTTATGCATTTAAATGTACTACTTTTTATATTTTTAAATATGTTGCTAATCTAAAAAGTGGTCGTCCCGGTGGTAGCACACGCAGCAAACGGACGTGCGGACAAAATATGTCCGCGGGGCGACGCAAACGGACGCTCGCGACCACTTTTGGGCCTCCGAAATGCGTCGCCCCGTTGGAGATGCCATGAGGACCAGCCCTGAAGCGGTAGGCATTCCCGAATCCCGACAGGAGGGTGAGGATTACTGCCCAGAGCAGACATCACGGGCGGCTCTCGGAGGAGATCCCGTGAAGGCCGAGCCTGCGAGCGTAGCCGGCCTGGAGGCGTGGGGGGCTGGCCGGGGAAGCAAATTGGGATGGTGCGGGAGGACGGCCGGAGGATGTGATCTTGCCGAAAGTGGCCGACGTGGCTGCAGTATCTTGGATTTGAATAGGGAAGGCACCAGGCTCGGGAATAAGGAAGTATATTGTATTATAGGAAGCAACTTTCCTGAAACGTAATTACCATCGCCAGAATAGGAAAGACATCAACTCGGAAATTAAAAAGTATCTTATCATATACCATAGCTCATGGACATAATTAACGAGAGCGTGATTGATGATACTATAATGAGCACTGTGAAATTAAATCGGATGAAGTGGAGATCGTCAGATTGATTGAACGGCCAGGATCTTTTCAATGACGACCACCAAAGTGCGTTGAGTGTCAAACGACCAACTCCCATTTCTCTATCTCTATCTCTATATATACTTAAAAAAACTAAATTGGTTCCTTATTCTGCCATCCACCCATGATACGTTTGGTCGTCCGTTCGGTCGTCCCTTTCCTTCTATTTGGTCATCCTTCGTCCCACCAAAAAAGAGAAAGTCAAGCTGATTTTTGGTCCCACCCATTCTCCTCCCGCACCCCACCCTCCTCCTCTCCTCTCTCCTCCCGCATCCAGCCGCCTCCCCCCCATCGCCTCCTCACGCCGGCCACCGGATCCGGACGTCACCATCACCACCACGCAGATCCGGCTCTCACCACCTCCTCCCTCGACTTTCTACGTCTCGGGGCCATGGAGGCCCGAAGCCCTCCACAAACCGCGAGAAAGAGCAGCAGTACGGAGGCGACCTGGTCATGGAGGCCGAGATCTGACCCTCCCCTCCTCCACTCTACCCCTCTCTCTAATCTGCGGGTTAATTTACCATGTTCTGATTTTAGGTCACTAGATGCAGACGAGATGTGTCAGCCAGGTTAACAGTTACTAATTGCTGCAGAAATTTCAAGTTGCTGTTACTAGGGACAAGTAGTTTGGCGAGTTTGGTATGAGGGATGACACGAGAGGGTCTCAGCCACCAGGGACATAAGTTTTGCAAGAAGACCAAGATAGGTGTCCAGACAATCAGAGATAGGTGCGGATGTTTTTCACTTCAATCAGAGGTATAAATTCTTATTTCGCTGCCATGCATCAAACAAAATATATAGTGCTATTGAGTGCCTCTTTGCTAATACAACTGTCTGACTCGTTCCATTATTGATTCAGTGTATATGATCTGCCACAGTGTTAGGGCTGTATTGATGAAACCACAAACTACACCTGAATAAATTCATGCCATGATTCAGTGCTCATTTCTACTTAATTTATTACATACCGTCATCCTCTCCAATGCTTGCAGAGATTTTATGAAGAGTTCTCTTCTGCGAACATTTTGTATTCTTGGTGCAGTGGAAAGTTTAAACAATGATAATGTTTTATCTTTATCTAGGGAAGCCACTTTAAAGCACGCGAGGGGGGTTACATTTTGTAATGTATGGTATTAACTTATTACAATGCTCTCTCTCATATGAAAGAAAAATGTCACAACGCTTCTCAAAATTTGAGTACTTTTGGGGAATAGAGATTGTATTTTGGCATTTTCTTATGGAATCTACTTTGCTGATAAATTGACAATTTATCTATGGTCCGCTACAGGAACATGTTCGTGCAGTACTAAACATCATCAGCAAGTTCCCTAACAACGAGTTGATTCTCCATAGGCATTTCATGGCCATACTTTCTTCTATTTGGAGGTCAAAGTATCTCTGCTGCCATGTTATGGATATACTCATAAAAGGTAGAATGAGCAAAGTACATGCATTCACTTGATTTTATTTTCTGATTATTTGAACCTGGCTGCACTATGACGTAAATTTAGCATAATTAGCATCATTACAACTGTGCAATGCACATTTTCAATCAAGAAAATTATTAGATATTAAAAAAATGGATAGTGCATTTTTGGCTTCATGATACACTATTATGTTCGAGCATAGGCATCCGATCTGAAGCATAGGCCTCCCCGAGTTCATGTTGGTGCCTGGTCCCCTGATGGAGGTGTTGTTGCTGGGGTCCTCCCCGAGCTCATGCCGGTGCCTGGTGGTCGCCTGATGGAGGTGTTGTTGTCGGTGTCCTCCCCGAGCTCCTTCTGTGGCTTACCTCAAGTCCAGCGGCCGGGGAGCTGCTGCTCCTTATCCATTGCATGCCGCAGTGATTTAGGTTTTTTTGGTTTGAGAAAGAGAGAGAGGGAGGGAGAGAGAGAGAGAGAGAGAGTAATTGGATATGAACGTTGCTTCTGTTGGCGTCCTCCCCGAGCTCCTTCGGTGGCTTACCTCAAGTCCAGCTACCGGGGAGCTGCTGCTCCTTATCCATTGCATGCCGCAAGTGATCTAGGTTTTTTTTGGTTTGAGAAAGAGAGAGAGAGGGAGAGGGAGAGAGAGAGTAATTGGATATGAACGCTGCTACGACAGCTTGTTGTTTAAGACAAAGAGACAGAAAGAGCAGGGGAGCCGCTGCTTCTTTTGCGTGTTGCTGATGTACTAATGAGGTTGCTGGGTTTGAGATGATGCCTTGTGGGAGATGGTACTGATACTCGTGGGTGCTCTGCCACTGAAGACATCGGTGAACCTCCCAACAATACAATCATGAGGGGGCCATTATGACAGGTAGCATCAGAGCCGCATCCATATCATCCGCATAGAGGAAGTCTGAAGCGACTCGACATCTGTGTCTTCTTCCCGTTGCGGCCACCAGTCCATCGGCCTTGCCGCCTTGGATACAGGTACATTCACTGATCTGCTCCACTACAACACATCTCAAAGTTTTTGTTTGCACGGCAACCTATCCTTCGATATAAGTTACCATATGCATCCTCGATCATGTCAGATTGTAAGTCGTTCATGTATATCTACCAATAGCTCTCATACACCATGATAATATCATTTCCGAGATCAAGAAACCACATGAGAAAATGAACAAGTATTCCATATCTTGAAGATGCATTAGCCTCTGGTAAATGTGGTTGGAAAGATGAGACCGTGAGTTACTTTTATTAGTCAAATTTTTTACAATTGCACCTTCTTTCTTGCAAGTATTTCATAACTTCACTATCCCCCAATCTTTTCAAAATTTTGATAGACTCGAATCCCAAATTTGCACATCAAACTGGGACAGACAAATATTCCTTCTATCATGTGCTGTATTCAGGTATTTCCTTGGACGCAAGGTTGTTCTGAACTGTATCTTCAACAACTTGGGCTACCTCTTGTTTTTGTAGTCTGTGAAAGTGGAACATTCTGGCGGCTTTCTCTCCCAGAAATTCATTCATTGGAGAACTCCCACCTTCTTGGGATCCAGTATCAACACCGAAGTTCAACAAGCGAGTCTGTGAGTCTGATACTTTGCTTGGCTCCAGGTTATGAGCCTCAAGAGAAAGATGGGAACTTAATTTGTGTGGCATTCATATGCAGATCTACTTTTCATCCACATCTTCTTATGTGTGTTCAATTTTCTATACACTATTCACAGTATACATGACATTCTGCTTCAATGCTCATACTATCTCCGAGTTCATTTGATGATCATCTTTTAAATGACACGGTGAATACTTTTGCTGGTCCTTAGTGATTAATTTTATTCTGTATTGCAAGCAACGCTATATGAGCTCTAGATGTTCTATATTCAGATTGGTATGCAAGCTCTTATCTTTCTACTTTGGAATTCATGGAGTTATATAGAATTGTGCTTTGTGGTGCTTGATGACACTGAGTAGAACTTGTTGTATGTTGGAGACTAGCTGTGGAGTGTAATACGGAGTACTATTTTCTACTTTCAGGTTATTGCAAAGCATGAAGGGGAGTTTCAGCCCAGATGAACAAGCCTGTAGTGGATGGAATCAGAAGAATAAATATTGGTCCTTTAGGTCGTACTTTGTCAATTTTAATGCCTATGGTTTATTTTATCACTTGATTAAGATGTACTCATTCGGATTGTGTTACCGTGTGGGTTACTCATTCAGATTCTGGGAGCTAACTATGTTTAGTTCAGAAACGTTGTATTGACAATGTACTGCCGTGATGTAGTCAGATTCAATATGCTAAAAATTGAATCTTTTGCTGATTTGCCATTGTGAACCAATCTGTGACAATCCCTGCAACTAAAAACCAAACGCAAGTTTGTAGGACTGGCGATTGGGGGTGGGGTTTAGTGGGGATTAGGTAAGAGGTGGGGATTCACCTAATCCCCTAGGGATATCTCCACTAATCCCCACTAATACTCCACTACCAAATAAGGCCTAAGTATGGTAGATGTCTCGTATAATCACAAGATCCTACTACTTGTGGACAATGTTTTTGTAATAAGATCAAAATCCTGCATTCAAGCAGCTTCATGTAGTATATAAGTGATTCATTATACCTTCATTCTATTCACCATCTCATGATCATATTATACTATAGAGACTAAATATTGCAATTGATTCTCCTTTTTGTAACACCTTGATTTTCACTCCATTCTTACGTATGAGAAATTGGACTCACATGATATGGATATGCCTGACTGTAAGAGGACCTTTCAAGTTTGTACATGTCCATGTTATAACTTCAGGTAGCTTGTTTCGATAATTGACCTCTATTCTACTTTACCATGATGCAGGTACACCATTTCCTTAATCTTGTAACTTTAGGTTTCCCCTGTGCCGATTTGGCTTATTTCAATTTTTTTGTGTTGCACGCAGAAGAATTTTTTATCAGCCTGGTGCAATGGTTTTTATTATCCTGTGTTAGTTTTCTTGCTATGTTTTTAAATATGGTACCAATCTATTTTATAATAGAGCACTCATGAAGAATTTATGCATGTATATATGAATTAAATTATGGGCATGATGCAATTTCCTTTCTCTTTAATTATTAAGTGTTAGTATATACAATTATTTGCCTCTCTTTGTTTTGTCCTAATCTCTGTAATTTATTAGTGCTACTACTACACTTGTAAGTATGGCGTGTGTATTATATAATGAAAGTGTGAACATCTGAAAAAGAAGTCGGGTGTTTGGCCGCTCCTTCTATTCGGGCTATTCAAATAAAGTGCTTTCACGATATTACTTTGTAATTTTAGGTATATGCGTAGCTTATAACATTACCTGGAGGTGGAGCATGGAGAATGGATAGCTTGGAAGAGACTTTTACAAGGTACATGTGTGTGATGGCGAAGTGAAACATCGTGTCTACTTACCACACTGTGCATTCCATTAACAATCGTTGGCCACTGCATGGTTACTTAATTCGGAACATCTGTCAACCGCACGATGTGGTTGCTAAAGATCTCCTAGCCCCCCTCCATGATCTATCTTGCGAATTGGAGGTGACTTCATAAATAAAAATAAATAACTTCATCTAAGTGCTGTTGTTATTAAGGTGATAAAATATTAATTATTATTTTGCATAGTGAATATTCTATGTTACACATTCTTACGTCTTTTACATGAAAGGAATTGCTTGTGAAGGATAGTTACGAGCTGAGTAAGACTTCTTTAATAACTTAACAATGCAAATGAAGCCGAAGAATAGATACCTAGAGCTTCGCCATAATATCTAAAGGCCACCAAAGAATGTATCTCAGTTAGTAATAAATAAGTAATTGTTATGTATACATCTGCCGTTTAATTAGTTTTTACCTGATAAAGGAATCTCAAAGTGTTTATAACACTATGTAGTTATCTTTTGTATACGCATGACATCAACATGTGCAATGAGCGAAGAAGAATAGAGACTGTGGCTGCGAATCACTTTGTGCTGCCCCGATTCCCATGTAAAGGGTAATTTAAAAAAATGATAAGACCCATGATATAGCTTCATGCCTATATTTTTCTTCGATTGTCTGCTGCTTATGTCAGTCCATAAGTTTGTGCCATAGAAACAATGACATAAGTTGATCATCTGAAGTTTGTATTTCACCTTTGTTAGTTTATGTATATTGTGGCCCATGGCAGTCCACGGGAATTTTTCTATTACTACTATTTATCTCATATGATATATTTCAAGACAATGCTTATTTTATTTGAGCTAAAATAGAGTGAAACATGAAAGCAAGTGCATAACTCAAATTTAAACAGATGTCTCTTGTTTGTGGATTGTGCGATTGCATGCACATGCTTACACTGTTAGGTCATATAACTTATTTAAGTATCTAATTAAACCAAACATAGGTAAAAGGTAAAAAGCAACTTGATCGATAAGTAGGATTCGAAAGACATGCGTTATTATATTTAGGAATATTAAAGTGTTATTTGGCCTTATTATAAAAGAAGTATTAATTCCTTCACTTATACATGTGGTTGCAGCACCCACGTTTTGTGAGACAATAATACATCCAAAATGAGAGGTTATTGAGTTGACAGTTATGACGGCACAAAACACATATGTGGGACTTAGCGCAGAAGAGTAACAAAATAATCTATTAATTGAGACCAGGCAGATGCACACCAATGTTGTATATCACTAATTTGTTTTGAATTTTCATAGTAAGTTATGAATTATATATGTGTATTGAGATATGAAATTTGAGTACCCGTGGCAACGCACGGGCATTTGTACTAGTAGTAGTAAAGATTTCTTTTCTTGGATTTTTTTGGCACCTGATATTTGGTCACTTGCCTTTTTATTTCGGTGCCGTGCCGCCTCTCAAACGGTGATACCGCTGCTGCTAAATGGGACCCGTATGTCATCCTCTTTGTACTAAAAAACTTTCTTTTCTTAGATTTTTTTGGCACCTGATATTTGGTCACTTGCCTTTTTCTTTCTATCCCGTGCCGCATTTGAAACAGTTAGAATGCTGCTGCTAAATGGGACCCGCATGTCATCCTCTATGTACAATCAAGTTTCTTTTCTTGGATTATTTTTCACCCTCTGATTTTTGGTCACTTTCCTTTTTCTTTCGATCTCATGGAACCTTTGAAAACGTTGAGGAACCTCCTGGCTCATGGGACCCGCATGTCATCCTCTACGAACAATAAAAGTTTCCTTTCTTGGAGTTATTTTTGACCCCTAATTTCTGGCTACTTCCTTTTTCTTTTGATCCCCTGCCGCCTTTGAAACGTCGAAGATTCTGCTGGCTCATGGGTCCTACATGTCAGCCTCTATAAACAATAAACCTTTCCTTTCTTGGAGTTATTTTGACCTCTAATTTCTGTCTTTTTTGCTTTTTCTAAATCTTATGCCGCCTTGGAAACGTTGAGGATGATGCTGCCTCATGGGTCCTGTATGTTATCCTCTCAGAACGATAAATGTTTATTTTCTTGGATTTTTTACCAACCGATTTTGCTTTATTTTTTCTTTCGATCCCCTACCGCCTTTAAAACATTGACGACGCTGCTGGCTCATGGGTCCCCGATGTCAGCCTCCATGTACAAGGAACATGTGATATCTTGATTATTTTGCAGACAATAAACAGTATATTTTGCTCTGAGCTATTGCAAACGGATAAATTAAAACTTTATTTTTACATAAACAAACATATATGTTAAATCTCCTTGTTTTTTGTTTTTGCGAAACATAGGACTTTCCTGTTTTGGAGTGGGCTGAAATTGTACGAGTCAAAAGGAGTCCAACAGGATAGTTCGAAGGCCCAGATGGCCAGATGCAGCCCAATTGAAATCTTTCTTTTCTTGGGATTTTTTGACCCCCTGATTTCTGGCTACTTCCTTATTCTTTTGATCCCGTGCCGCCTTGGAAATGTTGAGACCGCTGCTGCAAAATGGGGCCCGCATGTCATCCTCTATGTACAATAAAAGTTTCTTTTCTTGGAGTTATTTTCACCCTCTGATTTTTGGCTATTTCCTTTTTCTTTCGATCCCCTGCTGCCTTGGAAACGTTGAGGATGCTGCTGCCTCATGGGTCCCGCATGTCATCCTTTATGTACAATCAAGTCTCTTTTCTTGGATTTTTTACCCCCTTATTTTTGGTCACTTGCCTTTTTCTTTCGATCTCATGCAGCCTTCGAAATGTTGAGGAAGCAGCTGGCTCATGGGACCCATATGTCATCTCTGTACTATAAAAGTTTCTTTTCTTGGATTTTTCACCCTCTTATTTTTGGCTATTTCCTTTTTTCTTTTGACCCCCTGATAACGCGTAAAGCACACGTCCGTTGGGAACCCCAAGAGGAAGGTGTGATGCGTACAGCAGCAAGTTTTCCCTCAGTAAGAAACCAAGGTTATCGAACCAGTAGGAGTTAAGGACCACGTGAAGGTTGTTGGTGACGGAGTGTGGTGCGGCGCAACACCAGGGATTCCGGTGCCAACGTGGAACCTGCACAACACAATCAAGATACTTTGCCCCAACTTAACAGTGAGGTTGTCAATCTCATCGGCTTGCTGTAAACAAATGATTAAACGTATGGTGTGGAAAATGATGTTTGTTTGCAAAGAACAGTAGAGAACAACGGTTGCAGTAGATTGTATTCAGATGTAAGAGAATGGACCGGGGTCCACAGTTCACTAGTGGTGTCTCTCCAATAAGATAAATAGCATGTTGGGTGAATAAATTATAGTTGGGCAATTGACAAATAGAGAGGGCATAACAATGCACATACATATCATGATGACTACTATGAGATTTAATTGGGCATTATGACAAAGTACATAGACCGCTACCCAGTATGCATCTATGCCTAAAAAGTCCACCTTCGGGTTAGCATCCGCACCCCTTCCAGTATTAAGTTGCAAACAACATACAATTGCATTAAGTATGGTGCGTAATGTAATCAACACAAATATCCTTAGACAAAGCATTGATGTTTTATCCCTAGTGGCAACAGCACATCCACAACCTTAGAACTTTCTACCATCCTTTGTCCCAGATTCAATGGAGGCATGAACCCACTATCGAGCATAAATACTCCCTCTTGGAGTTACAAGTATCAACTTGGCCAGAGCCTCTACTAGCAACGGAGAGCATGCAAGATCATAAACAACACATATATGATAGATTGATAATCAACTTGACATAGTATTCTATATTCATCGGATCCCAACAAACACAACATGTAGCATTACAAATAGATGATCTTGATCATGATAGGCACCTCACAAGATCTAAACATGATGGCACAAGAGGAGAAGACAACCATCTAGCTACTGCTATGGACCCATAGTCCAATGGTGAACTACTCACGCATAAGTCCGGAGGCGATCATGGTGATGAAGAGTCCTCCGGGAGATGATTCCCCTCTCCAGCAGGGTGCCGGAGGTGATCTCCTGAATCCCCCGAGATGGGATTGGCGGCGGCGGCGTCTCTGGAACTATTTCCGTATCGTGGCTCTCGGTGACAGGGTTTTCGCGACGGAGAGTTTAAGTAGGCGGAAGGGCAGGGTCGGTGGAGGCACGAGGGCCCCACACCATAGGGCAGCGCGGGCCCACCATTGGCTGCGCGGCCCTGTGGTCTGGGCGCCTCGTCGCCCCACTTCGTATCCTCTTCGGTCTTCTGGAAGCTCCGTGGAAAAATAAGACCATGGGCGTCGATTTCGTCCAATTCCGAGAATATTTCATTTGTAGGATTTCTGAAACCAAAAATAGCAGAAAGCAACAAATGGCGCTTCGGCATCTTGTCAATAGGTTAGTGCCGGAAAATGCATAATAATGACATAAAGTGTGTATAAAACATGTGAGTATCATCATAAAAGTAGCATGGAACATAAGAAATTATAGATACGTTTGAGACGTATCAAGCATCCCCAAGCTTAATTCCTACTCTCCCTCGAGTAGGTAAACGATAACAAGGATAATTTCTGAAGTGACATGCTATCATAATCTTGATCAATACTATTGTAAAGCATATGAGATGAATGAAGTGATTCGAAGCAATGGTAAAGACAATGAATAAACAACTGAATCATATAGCAAATACTTTTCATGAATAGTACTTTCAAGACAAGCATCAATAAGACTTGCATAGGAGTTAACTCATGAAGCAATAGATTCTTAGTAGAAAGTTTTGAAGCAACACAAAGGAAGATATAAGTTTCAGCAGTTGCTTTCAACTTCAACATGTATATCTCATGGATAATTGTTAACACAAAGTAGTATGATGAATGCAAATAAGCAAGTATGTAGGAATCAATGCACACAGTTGACACAAGTGTTTGCTTCTAAGATAGAAAGACGTAGGTAAACTGACTCAACATAAAAGCAAAAGAAAGGCCCTTCGCAGAGGGAAGCAGGGATAAAATCATGTGCTAGAGCTTTTCAAGTTTTGAAATCATATAGAGAGCATAAAAGTAAAGTTTTGAGAGGTGTTTGTTGTTGTCAACGAATGGTAGTGGGCACTCTAACCCCCTCATCAAACAGACTTTCAAAGAGCGGCTCCCATGAAGGACGTTATCTCTACCAGCAAGGTACATCACCCCTCTTCTCTTTTGTTTACACATGTACTTTAGTTTTTTATTTATTTATGGATGACACTCCTCCCAACCTTTTTCTTTCTCAAGCCATGGCTAACCGAATTCTCGGGTGCCTTCCAACATTTCACATACCATGGAGGAGTGTCTATTTGCAAAATTAAGTTGCTTACTGATGAATCAGAGCAAAACATGTGAAGAGAATTATTAATGAAAGTTAATTAATTGGGGGCTAGGAACCCCGCTGCCAGCTCTTTTTGCAAAATTATTGGATAAGAGGATGAAGCCACTAGTCCATTGGTGAAAGTCTGCCCAACAAGATTGAAAGATAAAACACCACATACTTCCTCATGAGCTATAAAACATTGACACAAATAAGAGATAATAACTTTTGAATTGTTTAAAGGTAGCACATGAAGTATTTACTTGGAATGGCAGAAAAATACCATGTAGTAGGTAGGTATGGTGGACACAAATGGCATAGGTTTTGGCTCAAGGATTTGGATGCACGATAAGTATTCCCTCTCAATACAAGGCTTTGGCTAGCAAGGTTGTTTGAATCAAACACAAGTATGAACCGGTACAACAAAACTTACATAAGAACATATTGCAAGCATTATAAGACTCTACACTGTCTTCCTTGTTGTTCAAACACCTCACCAGAAAATATCAAGACTTTAGAGAGACCAATCATGCAAACCAAATGTCAACAAGCTCTATGGTATTTCTTCATTAATAGGTGCCAAGTGCATTATGCAAAAGCTTAAACATGATCTATTTGAGCACAACAATTGCCAAGTATCAAATTATTCAAGACAATATACAGATTACCACATGAAGCATTTTCTGTTTCCAACCATATAACAATGAACGAAGCAGTTTCAACCTTCGCCATGAACATTAAAAGTAAAGCTAAGAACACCAGTGTTCATATGCAACAGCGGAGCGTGTCTTTCTCCCACAAAAAGAATGCTAGGATCTGATTTTATTCAAACAAAAACAAAAACATACAAACGCTCCAAGTAAAGCACATAAGATGTGATGGAATAAAAATATAGTTTCACTAGAGGTGACTTGATAAGTTGTCGATGAAGAAGGGATGCCTTGGGCATCCCCAAGCTTAGATGCTTGAGTCTTCTTGAAATATGCAGGGATGAACCACGGGGGCATCCCCAAGCTTAGACTTTTCACTCTTCTTGATCATATTGTATCATCCTCCTCTCTTGATCCTTGAAAACTTCCTCCACACCAAACTCAAAACAAACTCATTAGAGGGTTAGTGCATAATAAAAAATTCACATATTCATAGGTGACATAATCATTCTTAACACTTTTGGCCATTGCACAAAGCTACTGAAAGTTAATGGAACAAAGAAATCCATCAGACATAGCAAAACAGGCAATGCAAAACAAAAGGCAGAATCTGTCAAAACAGAACAGTCCGTAAAGACGAATTTTTCTGGGGCACTTAACTTGCTCAGATGAAAAAGCTAAAATTTAATGAAAGTTGCATACATATCTGAGGATCACGCACATAAATTGGCAGATTTTTCTGAGTTACCTACAGACGGGGCTACTCAATTTCGTGACAGCAAGAAATCTGTTTCTGCGCAGTAATCCAAATCTAGTATCAGCCCTACTATCAAAGACTTTACTTGGCACAACAATGCAATAAAATAAATATAAGGAGAGGTTGCTACAATAGTAACAACTTCCAAGACTCAAATATAAAATAATGGGTTGTCTCCCATAAGCGTTTTTCTTTAACGCCTTTCAGCTAGGCGCAGAAAGTGTGAATCAAGTATTATCAAGAGATGAAGCATTAACATCATAACTTTCACAATTTGTCACAATAGGTATATTAGGTTCTCCATCATCTATAGTAGTACTAAGGACTTTATCAATTTTAGGCTTATGATAGTTCTTGGGCTTAGGCACCTTAGAGACATACATGAACTTTTGCTCCTTACCCACATAAGCTTTCTCCTTAAACTTAAGAGAAGAAAAAGTCGAACCCAAGGTTCCCATAGCTTCTTCAAGTTCACTAATCCTATGGGTTTGATTATCATGAGTAGCACAAGTTTCTAAGATGGCAATTCACTAATTAATTCCACTTAGAGATTTATCAAGTTTATCAGTGCTATTAAGTAATATTCCCAATTTAGTCTTAATACTTGGAAGATTTTGCTCTATGGTCTCCAACTTTTTCATGACATCTTCAAGAGAGATTTCAATTTTAGCTTCAGTAACAGGTGGTATTCCAACTAGACTCTCAATAATGCAACTAGCTTCTAAAGCAGGAGTGCCTAGGAAATTACCTCCCGCAAGAGTATCAAGAACATACCTATTCCAGCTAGAGATACCAACATAAAAGTTCCTAAGTAGGATAATAGTGGAGTGTTTCTTAGTGCACCTATGATGAGCATCACTAATTCTATAACAAGCATCTTTAAAGCTTTCTCCCCCTTGTTGCTTAAACGAACGAACTTCAACTTCAGGATTAATCATTTTAGCAGTAGTAAATAAAGCAAACTAAATAAAGTAAATGCAAGTAACTAATTTTTTTGTGTTTTTTTAATATTAAGAACGCAAACAAGACAGTAAATAAAATAAAGTAAAGCAAGTAACTAATTTTTTTGTATTTTTGATATAGAGGACAAACAAAGCAGTAAATAAAATAAAGTAAAGCAAGACAAAAACAAAGTAAAGAGATTGGAAGTGGGAGACTCCCCTTGCAGCGTGTCTTGATCTCCCCGGCAACGGCGCCAGAAAAAGAGCTTGATAACGCGTAAAGCACACGTCCGTTGGGAACCCCAAGAGAAAGGTGTGATGCGTACAGCAGCAAGTTTTCCCTCAGTAAGAAACCAAGGTTATCGAACCAGTAGGAGTCAAGGACCACGTGAAGGTTGTTGGTGACGGAGTGTAGTGCGGCGCAACACCAGGGATTCCGGCGCCAACGTGGAACCTGCACAACACAATCAAGATACTTTGCGCCAACTTAACAGTGAGGTTGTCAATCTCACCGGCTTGTTATAAACAAAGGATTAAACGTATGGTGTGAAAAATGATGTTTGTTTGCAAAGAACAACAGAGAACAATGGTTGCAGTAGATTGTATTCAGATGTAAAAGAATGGACCGGGGTCCACAGTTCACTAGTGGTGTCTCTCCAATAAGATAAATAGCATGTTGGGTGAACAAATTACAGTTGGGCAATTGACAAATAGAGAGGGCATAACAATGCACATACATATCATGATGACTACTATGAGATTTAATTGGGCATTACGACAAAGTACATAGACCGCTATCCAGCATGCATCTATGCCTAAAAAGTCCACCTTCGGGTTAGCATCCGCACCCCTTCCAGTATTAAGTTGCAAACAACAGACAATTGCATTAAGTATGGTGCGTAATGTAATCAACACAAATATCCTTAGACAAAGCATTGATGTTTTATCCCTAGTGGCAACAACACATCCACAACCTTAGAACTTTCTCACATTGTCCCCGCATTCAATGGAGGCATGAACCCACTATCGAGCATAAATACTCCCTCTTGGAGTTACAAGTATCAACTTGGCCAGAGCCTCTACTAGCGACGGAGAGCATGCAAGATCATAAACAACACATATATGATAGATTGATAATCAACTTGACATAGTATTCCATATTCATCGGATCCCAACAAACACAACATGTAGAATTACAAATAGATGATCTTGATCATGATAGGCAGCTCACAAGATCTAAGCATGATGGCACAAGAGGAGAAGACAACCATCTAGCTACTGCTATGGACCCATAGTCCAAGGGTGAACTACTCACGCATCAGTCCGGAGGCGATCATGGTGATGAAGAGTCCTCCGGGAGATGATTCCCCTCTCCGTAAGGGTGCCGGAGGCGATCTCCTGAATCCCCCGAGATGGGATTGGCGGCGGCGGCGTCTCTAGAACTATTTCCGTATCGTGGCTCTCGGTGATAGGGTTTTCGCGACGGAGAGTGTAAGTAGGCGGAAGGGCAGGGTCGGTGGAGGCACAAGGGCCCCACACCATAGGGCGGCGCGGGCCCACCCTTGGCCGTGCGGCCCTGTGGTCTGTGCGCCTCGTCGCCCCACTTCGTATCCTCTTCGGTCTTCTGGAAGCTCCGTGGAAAAATAAGACCCTGGGCGTTGATTTTGTCCAATTCCGAGAATATTTCCTTTGTAGGATTTCTGAAACCAAAAACAGCAGAAAACAGCAACTGGCGCTTCGGCATCTTGTCAATAGGTTAGTGCCGGAAAATGCATAATAATGACATAAAGTGTGTATAAAACATGTGAGTATCATCATAAAATTAGCATGGAACATAAGAAATTATAGATACGTTTGAGACGTATCACCCCCTGCCGCCTTGGAAACGTTGAGTAAGCTACGGACTCATGGGACCCGCATGTCATTCTCTATGTACAATCAACTTTCTTTTCTTGGAGTTTTTTTACACCCCTAATTTCTGGCTACTCTTTTTCTTTTGATCTCAAGCCGCATTTGAAACTTTGACACCGCTGCTGCAAAATGGGACCCGCATGTCATCTTCTATGTACAATAAAGTTTCTTTTCTTTCGATTATTTTTGACTCCTGATATTTGGTCACTTGTCTTTTTCTTTCAATCTCATGCCGCCTTTGAAACGCTGAGGAAGCTGCTAGCGCATGGGTCCCGCATGTCATCCTCTATGAACAATAAAAGTTTCCTTTCTTGGAGTTATTTTTGACCCCTAATTTCTGGCTACTTCCTTTTTCTTTTGATCCCCTGCCGCCTTTGAAACATTGAAGACTTTGCTGGCTCATGGGTCCCACACGTCAGCATCTATAAAAAATAAAAAAATTCCTTTCTTGGAGTTATTTTTGATAACTAATTTCTGGCTATTTGCCTTTTTTCTTTCGATCCCCACTCACCTTCGAAACGTAGAGGACGCTGCTGGCTCATGGGTCCCACATGTCAGCCTCTATGCACAATAAACCTTTTCTTTGTTGGATTTATTTTTCACCCTCTGATTTTTGGCAATTTCCTTTTTCTTTTGATCCACTGTCGCCTTGGAAACGGTGAGTAAGCTTCTGACACATGGGGGCCGCATGTCATCTTCTATGTACAATCAACTTGCAAGATCTTGGAGCAAAAGAGTTTGTATTAGTGGGACCCATATGTCATCCTCTATGAACGATAAAAGTTTCTTTTCTTGGATTATTTTTTGCTCTTGATATTTGGTCACTTTCCTTTTTCTTTCGATCTCATGCCGCCTCTGAAACGTTGAGTAAGGTGCTGGCTCATGGGACCCGCATGTCATCCTCTATGTACAATAAAGTTTGTTTTCTTAGATTTTTTTACCCCCTTATTTTTGGTCACTTTCCTTTTTCTTTCGATCATGTGCCGCCTTTGAAATGGAGGATACTGCTGGCTCATGGGTCCCACATGTCAGCCTCTATGAACAATAAACTTTTTCTTTGTTGGATTTATTTTTTACCCCTAATTTCAGGCTATTTGCCTTTTTCTTTTGATCCCCTGCGGCCTTTGAAACGATGAGGACGCTGCTGGCAGGTTGGTCCCACATGTCATCCTCTATGAAGAATAAAAGTTTTTTTTGGATTTATTTTTGACCCCTAATTTCTGGCTATTTGCCTTTTTCTTCTGATCCCTACCGACTTTGAAATGATGAGGATGCTGCTGGAAGATCGGTCCCACATGTCAGCCTCTATGAACTATAAATGTTTCCTTTCTAGGATTTATTTTTTACCCCTATTTTCGGGCTACTTGCCTTTTTCTTTGAAACGTTGAGGATGCTACTCTCTCATGGGTCCCACATGGCATCCTCTCTGAACGATAAACCTTCATTTCTTGTTAACGACATGTTTATCTGTATTATTTTTGCAGTCTAATACAAGCTCTTTCGCTCCAAGATCTTGCAAGTTGATAGATTCAAAATCATGGAATTATCAGGATATTTTTAATTTCAAATCCACTTTATGAATTTTTCAAAATACCATGATCCATGTGGGTATGGAGCGATCAAGGATTTTCATATTGGGCATGAGCAGTTTCAAAAATTGGAACCCAATAATTCAAAATAAATAAAAATAACTTTGTGTAGAATCTCCGTGTTTTTTTTGCCAATCATAGTATCTGTGTTTCATTAGAAAAGGGCCGAAATTGCATGAGCAGAAAGGCCGAAATTGCAGCAAGTTGGACGATAGCAATTACCATGTAGATGGACGTTGGCAACCTAAAGGTGAAATATTGGGCCCAACAGGGGAAGGCTGAACAGTACTATTTTCTAATGGGAAGGTGGTACATGGCGTTATCCTGCCAAAAAAAAGATGGAACATGGGTTGCTAAAATTTGCTCATCTGCGCCTAATATCGCCGCGGCGGCTCCGCTTCCGCCGCCGCCATGCCTCGTCTCGCGTCGAGCTCGCGGTACTACCACGTCTCGAGCACGGGGTACCGCGGCGTCCGCGCGCGCCCCAAAGGTACGTATTACGTGGAGATACGTGACGGCACCTATGAGACCGCGCACGAGGCCGCAAGCGCGTACGACGCCGTGGCGTGGTGGCTCGGGCGCCCACGATCGTCGATGAATTTCCATGACGTGTGGACGCGCCAGCAGGCCGAGGATCTCACGCCGCCGACGTACATCGTTAGACAGGAGGAACAGCGCCGCCGCCGCGAGACGGAGCGCCGTTTGCGCATCGCCGAGCAGGACGAGCGCGCGGCGCGCGAGTGGGCATCCCACTTCCCCGAGGACATCGCCGCCGAGAACGAGCACTTCCGCAGATGGAGGGCGGAGAAGGCGACGAGGCGGGCTGCGAAGAAGGAGGACCGCGCACGACGGAGGGCGAAGAAGGCGACGAAGCGGGCCTTCATCGAAGCGCAGCTCGCCAGGCCGACCACCATTGGCGATGACGACCCCCATTGGATTGACCTCTTCTCGTCGGATCCGGTGTCGGGCACGACATCGGACTCATCAGATGTCGAGTTTTAGTTTAGTTTTTATCGCACTACTTTGTAAAAATATGAACTACGGAGTATCTATCAAGCTAGTTTTATCCTATTTTATGTCTATTTCTACTCTTTGTTTGATCTTCTGTTTTACTGCACTCTATTTTTCATTATATTCTGTTTTTAGCGCTGCATTATAGCGCCTCTAAAAATACGTTGTTTCAGCCCTGCATTTGGCCGCCACAGTTTGCAGCTTCCGGTGAAGCTATTGCCGGCTCCATCCGCAGCATCAGCCCACAGCGCCAAAATATAGAGCCACTGCTGGAGTTGCTGTAATATGTTTGTCAGCAGGAGCTTACGTAATTAGTGAAAAAGATGTTCAGCGTGGGATTCAAAAAAAAGATCTTCATGTTTTTTTCCTAGCGATCCTAGTTCGTACTTTTGATTGTGTTGGCTAGTGCATGAAGCTTGACACCTGTATCATGTGATCATGATATGAGGATAAGAACACACCTTCAGCTTGCATTGCTAATGGTGTCTACTGCAGCAGTGGTGTACCTTCAATGTATACTGATGCAAGAGAGTTGGTACTGGTGAGCCTGCACCTGACATTATCGTGCCACCTGAAGTAGGTGGTGTATTGGTATTAGACTGATAAGCATAGCACCTTCCAAAGAACAAGATGCTGCTAGTGTTGGTTAAGGTGATTTTACGCCAAAAGTCATGTATGCTCAACAGGTGTCGTACCTAGTTTCGATATTGTGTTGTTACCCTTTTGTGGTTTGGTGTTTGTCCAACAGAGAAAGCTACTCTTTTCTCGTGTAAGTGTTATTATGTGAACAAAAGTTGTATGTACATATATATCGATCAGAGAACCAAACTTGCATATTCTTGCCTGGTTATAACACATAAGTCATAATAACAATTAAAAGAAAAAGAACATTTGCCTTTGCAATGTGATTGTGCCAAGTAGATCAGACAATCAACCACAAACATTACAGGTCAACAGCCAAACGCATGCGAAAGTCTTAAGGTAAGCTCCATAATACATGTTGAAACCAAAAGACTAGAAACCATAAGAAAGGTTGCTCCACATCACAGTTCCACGACAACAGCATACTGATCATAAAACATACTCCCTCCGGTCCTAAATATAAGCCATATAATTTCTGGCACGGAAATTAAGAAACACATATTTAGGAAAAATTACACCATGTTTGGCTAGGGTTAAACGTAAGTAATTGTCGTGAGCTAATAGAGGACTTTGCATAAGTGATGTCTACGCCCCCCTCCTTTTCCTGTAGACAGTGTTGGGCCTCCAAGAGCAGAGGTTTGTAGAACAGCAGCAAGTTTTCCCTTAAGTGGATCACCCAAGGTTTATCGAACTCAGGGAGGAAGAGGTCAAAGATATCCCTCTCATCAACCCTGCAACCACAAAGCAAGAAGTCTCTTGTGTCCCCAACACACCTAATAGGTGCACTAGTTCGGCGAAGAGATAGTGAAATACAGGTGGTATGAATAAGTATGAGCGAGCAACAAGCACAGAAAAGTGCTTTGCCCAGGATAGTAAACAAGCAGTAGTAACGCAGCAGTAGTAACGCAGTAAAACAGTAAACAAGCAGCGATAGCAATATTTAGGAACAAGGCCTAGGGATTAGACTTTCACTAGTGGACACTCTCAACTTTGATCACATAACAGAATAGATAAATGCATACTCTACACTCTCTTGTTGGATGATGAACACATTGCGTAGGATTACACGAACCCTCAATGCCGGAGTTAACAAGCTCCACAATTCAATGTTCATATTTAAATAACCTTAGAGTGCATGAAGATCAACACGACTAAACCAAGTACTAACATAGCATGCACACTGTCACCTTCATGCTAAGAAAGGATGCATAGATCATATCAATACTATCATAGCAATAGTTAACTTCATAATCTACAAGAGATCATAATCATAGCCTACGCCAAGTACTAACACGGATGCACACACTGTCACCATTACACCGTGCAGGAGGAATAAAACTACTTTAATAACATTGCTAGAGTAGCACATAGATAAATTGTGATACAAAACACATTGCAATCATAAAGAGATATAAATAAGCACTTCACTATGCCATTCATAACAGTGAATAAGTATTCTGTGAAATATAGCCTAAGAGACCCACACGGTGCACACACTGTCACCTTTACACACGTGGGACAAGGAGTCTCCGGAGATCACATAAGTAAAATTCACTTGACTAGCATAACGACATCTAGATTACAAGCATCATCATATGAATCTCAATCATGTAAGGCAGCTCATGAGATTATTGTATTGAAGTACATAGGAGAGAGATGAACCACATAGCTACCGGTACAGCCCCGAGCCTCGATGGAGAACTACTCCCTCCTCATGGGAGACAGCAGTGTTGATGAAGATGGCGGTGGTGTCGATGGAGGAGCCTTCCGGGGGCACTTCCCCGTCCCGGCGGCGTGCCGGAACAGAGACTCCTGTCCCCCAGATCTTGGCTTCGCGATGGCGGCGGCTCTGGAAGGTTTTCTCTGGTTTCGTCGAACGTATCAGGGTTTTCGCGACGGAGGCTTTAAATAGGCGGAAGGGCAAGGTCGGTGGACTTCTGGGGGGCCCACACTATAGGGGGCGCGGCCCCCCCTTGGCCGTGCCGGCCTAGGGTTTGGTGGCCCTGTGCCCCCTCTCTGGCGGTTCTCGTGTGTTCTGGGTTCTTCCGGGCAAAATAGGAACCTGGGCGTTGATTTCGTCCAATTCCGAGAATATTTTGTTACTAGGATTTCTGAAACCAAAAATAGCAGAAAACAACAACTGGCACTTCGGCATCTTGTTAATAGGTTAGTTCCAGAAAATGCACGAATATGACATAAAGTGTGCATAAAACATGTAGATAACATCAATAATGTGGCATGGAACACAAGAAATTATCGATACATCGGAGACGTATCAGCATCCCCAAGCTTAGTTCCTGCTCGTCCTGAGCAGGTAAACGATAAACAAAGATAATTTCTGGAGTGACATGCCATCATAACCTTGATCATACTATTTGTAAAGCATATGTAGTGAATGCAGCGATCAAAACAATGTATATGACATGAGTAAACAAGTGAATCATATAGCAAAGACTTTTCGTGAATAGTACTTCAAGACAAGCATCAATAAGTCTTGCATAAGAGTTCACTCATAAAGCAATAAATCAAAGTAAAGGTATTGAAGCAACACAAAGGAAGATTAAGTTTCAGCGGTTGCTTTCAAGTTATAACATGTATATCTCATGGATATTGTCAACATAGAGTAATATAATAAGTGCAATATGCAAGTATGTAGGAATCAATGCACAGTTCACACAAGTGTTTGCTTCTTGAGGTGGAGAGAAATAGGTGAACTGACTCAACAATGAAAGTAAAAGAATGGTCCTCCATAGAGGAAAAGCATCGATTGCTATATTTGTGCTAGAGCTTTGATTTTGAAAACATGAAACAATTTTGTCAACGGTAGTAATAAAGCATATGTATCATGTAAATTATATCTTACAAGTTGCAAGCCTCATGCATAGTATACTAATAGTGCCCGCACCTTGTCCTAATTAGCTTGGACTACCGGATCATCGCAATGCACATGTTTTAACCAAGTGTCACAAAGGGGTACCTCTATGCCGCCTGTACAAAGGTCTAAGGAGAAAGCTCGCATTGGATTTCTCGCTATTGATTATTCTCAACTTAGACATCCATACCGGGACAACATAGACAACAGATAATGGACTCCTCTTTTATGCATAAGCATGTAACAACAGTTAATAATTTTCTCATATGAGATTGAGGATATATGTCCAAAACTGAAACTTCCACCATGGATCATGGCTTTAGTTAGCGGCGCAATGTTCTTCTCTAACAATATGCATGCTTAACCATAAGGTGGTAGATCTCTCTTACTTCAGACAAGACGAACATGCATAGCAACTCACATGAAATTCAACAAAGAGTAGTTGATGGCGTCCCCAGTGAACATGGTTATCGCACAACGAGCAACTTAATAAGAGATAAAGTGCATACGTACATATTCAATACCACAATAGTTTTTAAGCTATTTGTCCCATGAGCTATATATTGCAAAGGTGAATGATGGAATTTTAAAGGTAGCACTCAAGCAATTTACTTTGGAATGGCGGAGAAATACCATGTAGTAGGTAGGTATGGTGGACACAAATGGCATAGTGGTTGGCTCAAGGATTTTGGATGCATGAGAAGTAATCCCTCTCGATACAAGGTTTAGGCTAGCAAGGTTATTTGAAACAAACACAAGGATGAACCGGTGCAGCAAAACTCACATAAAAGACATATTGTAAACATTATAAGACTCTACACCGTCTTCCTTGTTGTTCAAACTCAATACTAGAAATTATCTAGACCTTAGAGAGACCAAATATGCAAACCAAATTTAAGCATGCTCTATGTATTTCTTCATTAATGGGTGCAAAGTATATGATGCAAGAGCTTAAACATGAGCACAACAATTGCCAAGTATCACATTATCCAAGACATTATAGCAATTACTACATGTATCATTTTCCAATTCCAACCATATAACAATTTAACGAAGAAGAAACTTCGCCATGAAAATTATGAGTAGAGCCTAAGGACATACTTGTCCATATGCTACAGCGGAGCGTGTCTCTCTCCCATACAGTGAATGCTAGGATCCATTTTATTCAAACAAAACAAAAACAAAAACAAACCGACGCTCCAAGCAAAGCACATAAGCTGTGATGGAATAAAAATATAGTTTCAGGGGAGGAACCTGATAATGTTGTCGATGAAGAAGGGGATGCCTTGGGCATCCCCAAGCTTAGACGCTTGAGTCTTCTTGATATATGCAGGGGTGAACCACCGGGGCATCCCCAAGCTTAGACTTTTCACTCTTCTTGATCATAGTATATCATCCTCCTCTCTTGACCCTTGAAAACTTCCTCCACACCAAACTCGAAACAAACTCATTAGAGGGTTAGTGCATAATCAAAAACTCACATGTTCAGAGGTGACACAATCATTCTTAACACTTCTGGACATTGCCCAAAGCTACTGGAAGTTAATGGAACAAAGAAATCCATCCCACATAGCAAAAGAGGCAATGCGAAATAAAAGGCAGAATCTGTCAAAACAGAACAGTCCGTAAAGACGAATTTTAAAAGGGCACCAGACTTGCTCAAATGAAAATGCTCAAATTGAATGAAAGTTGCGTACATATCTGAGGATCACTCACGTAAATTGGCATAATTTTCTGAGTTACCTACAGAGAATTTTTCCCAGATTCGTGACAGCAAAGAAATCTGTTTCTGCGCAGTAATCCAAATCTAGTATGAACCTTACTATCAACGACTTTACTTGGCACAACAAAACACAAAACTAAGATAAGGAGAGGTTGCTACAGTAGTAAACAACTTCCAAGACACAAAATAAAAACAAAGTACTGTAGCAAAATAACACATGGGTTATCTCCCAAGAAGTTCTTTTCTTTATAGCCATTAAGATGGGCTCAGCAGTTTTAATGATGCACTCGCAAGAAATAATATTTGAAGCAAAAGAGAGCATCAAGAGGCAAATTCAAAACACATTTAAGTCTAACATGCTTCCTATGCATAGGAATCTTGTAAATAAACAAGTTCATGAAGAGCAAAGTAACAAGCATAGGAAGATAAAACAAGTGTAGCTTCAAAAATTTCAGCACATAGAGAGGTGTTTTAGTAACATGAAAATTTCTACAAACATATTTTCCTCTCTCATAATAACTTTCAGTAGCAACATGAGCAAACTCAACAATATAACTATCACATAAAGCATTCTTATCATGAGTCTCATGCATAAAATTATTACTCTCCACATAAGCATAATCAATTTTATTAGTTGTAGTGGGAGCAAATTCAACAAAGTAGCTATCAAATATAGGAGGCATATTGTAATCATAATCAAATTTATCCTCCATAACAGGCGGCAACAAAAGACTACTATCATTATAATCATCATAAATAGGAGGTAAAGTATCATCAAAGTAAATTTTCTCCTCAATGCTTGGGGGACTAAAAAGATCATGCTCATCAAAGCCAGCTTCCCCAAGCTTAGAATTTTCCATAGCATTAGCAACAATAGTGTTCAAAGCATTCATAGTAATAACATTCCCATTAGCATGCATATAAAGTTCCATGGGTTTTTTAATTCTCTCTTCAAACACATCATGTCCTAATTCAAGATAAAGTTCATAAAGATCTCTCATATTTTTGTTGTTTTCCATTATGCCTAACTAGTGTAAAACAAGAAACAAAAAGATGCAATTGCAGGATCTAAAGGAAATAGCTTCGAGTACTTACGGCGCCGGAAAATAGCTTAGTAGCCGAGATCCGGAGTGTGAGTACCTTTTACCTTTCCTCCCCGGCAACGGCGCCAGAAAATAGCTTGGCGCGTAGTTGACGAGGGAGGAAATGGTGTAGCTTTCCTTCGTTCCCCGGCAACGGCGCCAGAAAATAGCTTGATGTCTACGCCCCCCTCCTTTTCCTGTAGACAGTGTTGGGCCTCCAAGAGCAGAGGTTTGTAGAGCAGCAACAAGTTTTCCCTTAAGTGGATCACCCAAGGTTTATCGAACTCAGGGAGGAAGAGGTCAAAGATATCCCTCTCATCAACCCTGCAACCACAAAGCAAGAAGTCTCTTGTGTCCCCAACACACCTAATAGGTGCACTAGTTCGGCGAAGAGATAGTGAAATACAGGTGGTATGAATAAGTATGAGCAGTAGCAACAGCACCAGAAAAGTGCTTTGCCCAGGATAGTAAACAAGCAGTAGTAACGCAGCAGTAGTAACGCAGTAAAACAGTAAACAAGCAGCGATAGCAGTATTTAGGAACAAGGCCTAGGGATTAGACTTTCACTAGTGGACACTCTCAACTTTGATCACATAACAGAATAGATAAATGCATACTCTACACTCTCTTGTTGGATGATGAACACATTGCGTAGGATTACACGAACCCTCAATGCCGGAGTTAACAAGCTCCACAATTCAATGTTCATATTTAAATAACCTTAGAGTGCATGAAGATCAACACGACTAAACCAAGTACTAACATAGCATGCACACTGTCACCTTCATGCTAAGAAAGGAGGCATAGATCATATCAATACTATCATAGCAATAGTTAACTTCATAATCTACAAGAGATCATAATCATAGCCTACGCCAAGTACTAACACGGATGCACACACTGTCACCATTACACCGTGCAGGAGGAATAAAACTACTTTAATAACATTGCTAGAGTAGCACATAGATAAATTGTGATACAAAACACATTGCAATCATAAAGAGATATAAATAAGCACTTCACTATGCCATTCATAACAGTGAATAAGTATTCTGTGAAATATAGCCTAAGAGACCCACACGGTGCACACACTGTCACCTTTACACACGTGGGACAAGGAGTCTCCGGAGATCACATAAGTAAAATTCACTTGACTAGCATAACGACATCTAGATTACAAGCATCATCATATGAATCTCAATCATGTAAGGCAGCTCATGAGATTATTGTATTGAAGTACATAGGAGAGAGATGAACCACATAGCTACCGGTACAGCCCCGAGCCTCGATGGAGAACTACTCCCTCCTCATGGGAGACAGCAGCGTTGATGAAGATGGCGGTGGTGTCGATGGAGGAGCCTTCCGGGGGCACTTCCCCGTCCCGGCGGCGTGCCGGAACAGAGACTCCTGTCCCCCAGATCTTGGCTTCGCGATGGCGGCGGCTCTGGAAGGTTTTCTCTGGTTTCGTCGAACGTATCAGGGTTTTCGCGACGGAGGCTTTAAATAGGCGGAAGGGCAAGGTCGGTGGACTTCTGGGGGGCCCACACTATAGGGGGGCGCGGCCCCCCCCTTGGCCGCGCCGGCCTAGGGTTTGGTGGCCCTGTGCCCCCTCTCTGGCGGTTCTCGTGTGTTCTGGATGCTTCCGGGCAAAATAGGAACCTGGGCGTTGATTTTGTCCAATTCCGAGAATATTTCGTTACTAGGATTTCTGAAACCAAAAACAGCAGAAACAAGAATCGGCACTTCGGCATCTTGTTAATAGGTTAGTTCCAGAAAATGCACGAATATGACATAAAGTGTGCATAAAACATGTAGATAACATCAATAATGTGGCATGGAACACAAGAAATTATCGATACGTCGGAGACGTATCAATAAGATAAGTAAACCTAATCAAATCTCCAAAAATATTGTCCATACAAGTAGGGTAACGCAATAAACCTTATATTCTGGAATTTTTCTCAAAAAACTATATGGCTTATATATAGGAACGGAGGGAGTATATCAAGTCAGGACAGATGCACCACTGGGTAAGCATCCATGGGGTCTGGCTCAAGAGTGAAGACTGTGTTAATGCTGCAAAATGTGGCTTTTGCGTCACCCCACACATACATCTTATCATGGAACCTTACCAAATCAGCATGAATCATCTTGACATAAACATAGCTCCTCTCTCCATGCTGATGGGATTAAAAATGCGCCAGTTGCAGTGCTTCATCTTGTCAAACAGTATGCAGGAGATGACAAAGCATGTTGGCTGTTCTTTTGTAGTGACAATGGCTTGGAGTAGCTGGTCCTGTGAAACACCCAACTGGATCTTTAGAGCTTGAAGGACAGTCCGTGCCATATAAGCTACCATTGCTGACTTCAGCTCAGGTTCAGGCGAATGACAGCTGACATCTTGTCCTAGAGATGCAGATCCTTCTTGATCAGATTCAGTGGAATCATCACCACTACTTACAGGTGCATCAGGTTCTATAGAAGGCACATCAGGTACATGCTCCAGTTCATAGGAGTCGGGTGGGACAGCACCGTTTGCTGAAATCTCTACAATACCAGCACCAGGTAGACCACCAGTCTATACAGAGGGTAAACCACCAATATCCACTTGAGAGGATTCTCGTGGCACGAAAACTTTCACTAGAGGCTCGACCCTACCAGCTCCAGGCCCACCACCAGTCAGTACTGTGGGCATAGTCATGACGGGTAGAACCAATACAAAACCTACTTCGGGTAGCATGACAACTTCGGGTGCAGGATCATCAGTAGCAACTCCAACATCAGCGCTAGTTACATCGGTCTTGACAATAGGTAAACCGTCTTGCTCCAGTTCAGAGAATTCCCGTGGCACGACACCGTTCACTAGAGGCTCTACACTAGCAGCTCCAGCTGCACCACCAGTTTCTATAGCAGGGGGTAAACCCAATCCACAACCTTCTTCATGTGGCACGATGATGCCAGGTATAGGCTCATCAGTACGAGGTCCAGCTGCATCAGTCTCCATAGACAGTAAACAAGGTAGCGTCGGAGGTTTAAAACACTGGCATGCCATTTCACCTCTGTCATCAGACAATATAGAGTTTTCCTCAAATCTATGTTTCTGCAATAATAAGTACATGAATAGAAATTAGACCGGAGCATCTAGCCATCTAACGGGGGCAGCGGCAAAACAAGCGTCGGTCCATATGTTTACCTTGTCATCTGGGATATCAGAACACACAGATTTAGAAGTCATTTCACATAGCATCCGCTTTTTCGTTCCTTCCCCTACGTCCATCTGGAATAGGTAATACTATTGATCACATAAAACTAATTAATCAAATATATGCATATGTTGAGAAGTTTGCACGGCAAATTGTGGATTCTGCTTTCATCACCTATGAATCGTCATTCTATATATTTACCTTGTCATCTGGGATATCAGAAGTCACAGAATAGGAAATCATTTCACTAAGTATCGGTTTTTTCGCTCTTTCCCCTCCATCCATCTGCAATAAGAAGTATTATTGATCACATAAAGCCAATTCATTGAATATATGCATATGTTGAGAAGTTTGGACAACAAATTGTGGATTCTACTTCCAATCACCAAGTAATCTCGTGAGAAATGCATGATCAAGATATGTTTCTCCCTCTTGATCGACATCTGCATCTCCATTAAGACTAATCATTGTGCGATGGTGCTCTTCAGAAGAGCGCATGCACTTCCAATCACCAGACAAGCAAAAAATTATTGATTCTAGTAATACTTAATCAGCAGTGGCCATGGAACGACCACAGATCGACCAAGAAAAAAACAATCATCAGCCTACTGACCACCAAGCAAAACAAACTAGGCCCCTACATGGCCTCACAAATCATCATCAAACATCGATCAAACTAGCAAGTTTGAACATGGATTCCTAATCTATTTTCTGATAAAGTGAATATATTAATATCGAAAGATATTGATTACACTGAGCCTCTGCAACAACGCAATACCTTACTGGTAGTACGGATGCACATGGATTCCTAATACTCCCTCTGTTCGGTTTTATTTAGTCGACGTGAGGGAGAGAAGAAAATGAACTATCGATGCTTTCAACTAGAGTCAATTAAATACGAACGGAGGAAGTATGTAGTAGTATTGACAAATATCCGGGTCTAGTCTAAAAACAAATTGGCGTGTAAATCCTAGTAGTCTACTAAACTAGGATCAATACCCTAGATTAGGGTTGCAAGCGGCGTCCGTGAATCATCCCGCAAAGCAGAAAATTAGAGCAAATAGTGGTTGAGATTAGAGCAGATTTAAAGCACTCACACTGAAACTAGATAGCCCGCTACCCACCCCGCTTGACACCCTGCCCTAGATGTGAATCTACACCAAATATTCAAACAAGGATGAGCAACCGCCAATAAAATTTTATCCGCATCATCATCTCTACCATACACAAGGGTATGGTGATTTCACATATATCCATTGTTGCCGCGGGACGAGGATGAGTGATGCACTGCGGAGAAGGTGCCTCACGCCTCTATCGCTGCCGCCGTCGAAGAGGAAGTCGAAGTCGCGCGATTGTGGTCCATCGCCGATGACAAGGTATCAACTTGTCAATGCCTATGGATTGTAGGCTAGGGTTTAGTTGGAAGTAGAGGGTAAGTAGATCTCGAAGGTTTCAGCCGAAAAGTACTCGACGATTATGAAAACTAGGGTTTGTAGACAATGATTCGATCCTTTCTTCGTCCCTCGACTCCCCCTTTATATAGGAGGTGGAGCAGAGGGATTCGTGCTATACAAGTTACAGAGTCCGGGACGGTTTCTAACTCATCCCGCCAGATTACAGATAACACTTCCTATTACAACTCTTGACTTTCCTTGATATATCTTGGGCTCCCGAATCTTCTTATTCTTCGGGTAGTGGGCCTTCAGTAAACCCCGGGTACTATCTTCGGCAGGCCCATTTGGGATGCCTATGTCAGTAGCCCCCGAGATTTTGCTTGAATCGTAGAATCAGGGAAAATCTCCACTGTTTATTTTTATTCAAAAGCTTTAACCTTTTTATACTTCTTCATATAAAATTCTATATTGTACAGGGATAATGGTAGTTGGGGCTAGTTCATCTGACGGATCAGGTACTAGTTAACTGCTCTGGTGGCAATCCGCAAAAACCTACTTCAAGATCACGTCCCTGGACATGATCTCGGGATACTGGTGTAAACGTCGACAGGTGCCGCTTAAGGTCTTACCATTCTGTCGAGTCCCAGTCAAATTTATCGGGTACCTAACGCGTCCGTTAGGATTTTTCTTCGTATCTGTTGATACGGATAAATGCAGCAGAGCGCAGTCTTTGGCGATGCCACGCCCAGCAGAACGGATCTGGGGTCTTACCTTCGCAAATTTTGCGGCATTCAGAAATTGATCGCAACTTTGGCGTTCTGAGAATATATTGTCGAGTGCTTTTCCGGCTGTTGGAATGGCACATTTTATCGAGTCAAATATGACTTATATTGCTCTCCCGATGGGAGTATATGTAGAGTTAATTATAACTCGAAATATACTCTCTTGCTTTTCTATCTTTTCCTTTGTTAATTTCATCGGGCACGCGAACAGCGTTCCCGATGGGAGTAGCCCCCGAGGCTACAACCAAGAACTTGTGCTTGGTTGTAGGCTCGACATTTTAGTCCACCTTGTCGCTATATTGTCGTTATTTCCCAATATGATCTCTCTCTTCTTTTTTTATCTCTCGGGTGCGCGAACAGCGCTCCCGATGGGAGTAGCCCCCGAGGCTACAGCCAAGGACTTGTGCTTGGTTGTAGGCTCCCGCAATTTCTATATTGCCATACTCGAAATTTTACTTTTCGTCAAAGTAGCCCCCGAGCATTTGGGCAAAAACTTGTATTTGATCAAAGGCTCCCGAAGTATGTAATAATTCCTCCTGTCGCCAATCTTCTTTTTTTTTTTTTTTTGTCGACATTCTTCCCTTAATGAAAATTGCTTCATCCCTGTTAGTAGTCTTGATTTTTCTGCCTTTGTGGGTCCATTGTTTGTACCATGTTGACACGTCGGGCAAGTGGGGAACACACGTCCTCCGCTTTTTCTGGCGCACGTATGGTAATGCCTATCTCAGTAAAAATACCTTTTTACCCTTGTATCGAGAAGATCTTTTTGCACCACACGATTTCTTCATCCAACGGCGCACTGCTTCACCCGATTCTTATATAAACCTTTCTTCAACCTCCGTTCATCCCCTCGCTTGCGCCGCTCATCTGTTCCTCTTCGCAAAAGCTTCCCCTGTGCCCAACTCTCTCTGATCATCCGCACTCACGAGCATTGCTCTGCCCATTGCCGTTGATGCCACCGCGCACGCGACTCACTCGCCACAGTACCCCGGAATCCAAGATGGCCGCCGAGGATCTTGAGTGGGAGAGATCCAAAATCTCCAACCAAGACACCAACATGCTGAAGAGGCTTGGCCTCATGAAGAAGGAGGACGCCATCCGCTTTCCCAGCGAAGAAAGCTACCCCAAGCCTCCAATGGAGTACCGGGTTAGTTTTGTTGATCACCTCATCCGCGGCCTTTCGGCCCCAATTCACGATTTCCTCCGCGGCCTTCTTTTCGTTTATGGGATTCAACTGCACCAGTTGACCCCCAATTCCATCCTTCACATTTCTATTTTCATCACACTTTGCGAATGCTTCCTCGGAATCCCTCCCAATTGGGCTCTGTGGAAACGCATTTTCTGCCTCCGCCGCAATGGCTCCCACAACGTCACTTATAACATAGGTGGCGTTGTTATCTGTGTTCGTACTGATGTCGATTATTTCGACGTCAAATTTCCTGATTCTGTCCAAGGATGGCGCAAAAAGTGGCTCTACATTCACGAAGAAAGCGCCAACTCCGTTGAACACAACATAATTCCTTTCGACGGAAGTGCCAGAATCCAGCGCCGCCGCTCCTGGGATGCCGAAGCTTCCGAGGAAGAGAAAAAGGCGACAGAGGCACTCATGTCTCGTATTCATCAGCTTCAAAACACTCGAGGCAAAGAGCTGTCTGGTGTTCAAATCACTGCCTACTTCCTTAGGATTAGAGTGCAGCCTCTTCAGGCTCGCAAAAATCCCCTTTGGACGTACTCTGGCGAAAACGACCCCAACAGAATCTCCAGTGATCTTTCCTCAAAGGACTTGGAGAAGTTGATTCGAAGACTTTCTCGCCTGGGCAAGGACCCTATTCCTTCCTCTTGTCGCGTGGAACCATACAGCTCCGCCAATCCACTCCCCGAGGTATTTTGTCTTCCCGAATTTTTATCTTGTTCCGCACTTTCTCTGCATCTCATTGTATTGGCATCTCTTTAATTTTCCTTTTGTCACTATTTTTACAGAACCATCCTACTATGACTTCCCTTCCTCCTCTTCCTGAGGGTGGAGAAGTCGAAGAACAGGCTATCATTGCCGAAGATACTCAAGGTTCTTCTATTCCCGAAAGTGAAGTCGCGGGTTCTCACAAATCTGCGACTTCCCGTGAAAAAGAAATTGAGTCTGAAGCCAGTGAGTCGACGCAATCCCTTCCTCCTGCTGTTTCTCCAAGGAACAAAAGGAAAAGGAATGATGCCGAGGATTCTGGCACCTCTAAGGCTGAAGAAGTTGTTCCTTCTCATCCGAAGGCAGCTTATGATCCTTATATTGAATCCCTCGTCAGCTCGTAAGTCGTCTTTAGTGCTCCCTATTTTTGTACTCGAAATATTTATCTTGTCTTGCTTTTTATGCTGCCGATTTTTAATCAACAGTGATGACGAGGAAGAAGTACCAACTACTGACGTGGCTCCTCGGACAAGCACGTCACGTACTGTACTTGCCTCAGACACGCTAGTTGAAGGAGAAGAAACCTCGCCTCCTCAACAAAACGTCGTCACCACAACTCCACCAGCAAGCCCCCTTGCTCCTTCACTAAAAAGGGCAAGGGTTGAAACGATTGTTGAACCTGCCCCTCAGTTGGGCAGTTCGTCGACTCTGCTCTTAGATGATGTAAGCTTGTCGACCTCTATATTTTCCTTATTTTGTTTTTTTTTTTTTTTTTACGCCTTCTCTCTTTTTCATGCCGATGTTTCTCTTGCTGTGTTCACCTTGAATAGCCCATGATCAAAGAGCTTCTCCGCATCGGCTCCCAATTTATTGGGTACCGTGAATATGCTAACAGAGCCGAAGGTAACGACCTTTAAACTTGCCGTTTTTTCCTTGACTTTTTGCTCCTGTTGCTTGTCGCGATTTTTGATCTTTCTTCTCTCTTTTTTTTTATATCTCGACAGAGAAACTTGCAGAGGCCAACGAACGTGCCGACGCACTTGCTCAAAAACTTGAGCAAAGTGAAGCGGCTCGCAAGAAAGCCGAACTCGCTGCTAGCAAAGCCAAGGCCGAAGCTGATGAAGCCAAGGCGAAAGCTGCTGGTGTCGAGGAACTGCAGAAAAAACTTGAGGATGCTACATCTGCCTTAGGCGAGCACAAAGCTGCGCAAGCTTCTCGTGAAGAAGGAATCCTCAAGCGCCTGAAAACTCAAAGTCGCCGCACTTTCAGTAATTTTGCTGATCCCTTCTATTTTTATGAGAATCGTTGTTTCTTGTTTTTTGACTAATGCTTTGTTTCCTTGACAGCCCAAACAAACCAGGATTTTGATCTGACGAATCCTGTCGATGACCCGCTCCTTGACGCACTTTCCTATCTGGAGCTTCATGGGTCCGAGATTCGTGAAGGTGTGTCGAATGCTAACGCAGTATTGTCGGCATTGTTCCCCTACTTCTTCCCGAAGAAAGAGGAGCCTGCGACTTTCCTTAACCTTGCCAAGATGTTCAACTCATCGAAAGACCTTGGACTGAAGATGCGCCAAGAAAATATGAAGGTTGCCGTTGAGAACACTGTCGCTTTGGTTGCTGACAGTCAACAGACTATCGACTGGATGAAAGTTGGCGACACCGAACAGATAGAGCAATCAAGGTGGAAGTCGCTGATCAAGGCAGCCAAGCCCAACACAAAGAAGATCTTGGCCTATCTCGGGATTAAACCAGCGTCGACTCCTAGCTCGTCAAGGCCGGAGGTCTAGTTGCATGCCTCTGTTTTTCTTTCTATTTCTTTTGCTCTTGTCGCCAAAGTAGTCATTTGGCGACACGTACTTCCTTAGCTTCACTGTAATGCCCTTGTAATTATTCCAAGAGATTAATGAAAACTCTATCTTTGCTTGTTGTTTGATGTTGTCTTGTTTAAATTTCAGTTGATATTTGATAACTATACTCCATCTTCCGCTCCTTCCAATGTTTCGCCTTCTTCTTCTCGCGCGAGGAGAGCTTTTGCCGATCGCACTGTCGACGATACCTTGTCGCAAGAACTGGATGAACTTCGACAAGAACTTCAGTATGCGAAGAAACAAACACTTGTGATGATGGAGCAATCTCGTAAGTCATCTGAAGCCGAAAAAGTTGCTCTTCAGCAAGCTCGCGAGGCCGTGGCTGCTAAGGAAATTGCTGCTTCCGAGGCTGAAAAGGCGACTACTCGAGAAAATTTCATGCTCGAATTAATGAATGAAGCCAGTGCGGATATGTCGGGTATGCTTGTTTTATCCTCCGATATCTTTCATCTTCATGCTATGTCTCTTAAAGGTTTCCACTTCGTTGTTTTGATAGGTTCCTTTACTGATGCTGCTGCCGAGGAAGAGAGGGTAAATGCTAGGACGAACCTCCTTGTTAACCTTTCCCTGGACCATGGTTCTTTGTTTTGGGCTACCCCAGAGAGGACCCGCCAAATTGTCAGATTTCAAGATCGCACCTCTCAAACTCGCGATTTTCTTGACTTCTGTACCAAGACCTTGTCCATGGTTTACAACTCCATGTTTCCTCGGAACGTCCAACCAAAAACTCTTCCTGAATTGATGGAAAGGTTCGAGGATGCTCGAAGTATCCATGATTTTGTCAAAGCTCAACTGGTAGCTGGCGCCAGATTTGCTCTTATCATGATCCAGATCTGCCACTCAAATCTTGACCTTACCCAAGTTGTCACGAAAGTTCATCAAAAGGTAAAACGTCGAAGAGTTGGTGTTGACAGGATTAACACGAAGGTTACGCCTGTAGCCGAAGAAATGATTGAGGACCTTCTTAGGATGGACGCCGACTTTTTTGCCGATGGCCATTATGCCGATTTTCTTGGTGCTGCTCCTGAAGAAAACAGAGTTACTCTTGATGACATATTGAATCAAGACTATTTTTTTTTCTCTTGTAGATATTTCTTCTTTGTAACCCATAACTATGATTATATTGTAAAGCAATCACTATATTTCTATGTTTGTCTAGCCCCCGAGTGTTTCGGTGACTCTTTACTGTATTTGTATATTTGCGAGGTTTTGAACCAAGGCATTTATATATTTATGGCGAATATGAGCCCCCAAGCTTCTTCATTGAGTGCTATTTTGTACTTTTATTGACTCACGAGGTATTTTAATACCAAGGCAAGGTTTTTTCTTTTTTGATGAACTATATTGAAGTTCGTCGGAACGAAGACTTTAAACATGTCGATAAAGAGAAAGATATATTGACACTATCTTTATTATATTGCAGCACCGCGAGCCCGCCTCATTAAAAACCTTTCCCGGCCCCACTCGGTGCCCCGAAAAAGGAAAAGAGTGCGTCTGAAAACTCGCGGGCATTTCAGTACATTGAAGTTTCATAAGGACTGTATTTCAGCTCTAGGCATAGAAACGCCTGAGTTGCGCCACGTTGTTTTGCTCCTCCACCCCTGTCTTCTTGTCCTTTATTCTGTATGCTCCTCCTCCGATTACTTCTGTGACGATGTAAGGGCCAAGCCATGGTGACTCGAGTTTTTCATGACTTTTTTGCGTGAGCCGAAGAACTAGGTCTCCCACCTGAAAAGACCTCGGCCGCAAACGTCGACTGTGGTAGTTTTTCAAGTCCTGTTGGTATTTGGTTACCCTTGATAGTACTTCGTCTCGAGCTTCGTCGAGTGCATCGACGTCGTCCTCCAACGCTGCCGTAGAAGTTTCTTCATTATATTCAGTGACTCTGGGGGAGTCGTGCTCTATTTCTGTTGGCAGTACTGCCTCTGCTCCATGGACTAGAAAAAACGGGGTCTCCTGTGTCGCCGTATTTGGTGTTGTTCGGATGCTCCACAACACACTTGGTAGTTCTTCTGGCCAGGTATGCCGAGCTTTTTCCAGTGGTCCTAACAGGCGTTTCTTGATGCCGTTGCAAATGATGCCATTGGCTTTCTCGACTTGCCCATTGGTTTGAGGATGTGCAACTGATGCAAAGTGCAGCTTGATACCTACTTCCTTGCAATAATCTTTGAATTCGTTGGATGTGAAGTTACTGCCATTGTCTGTGACGATGCTGTGGGGTACTCCAAATCTGAAGACGAGGCCTTTTACGAATTTTACTGCAGATGCTCCGTCTGGTGAATTTATCGGCTTCGCTTCTATCCACTTTGTAAATTTGTCGACAGCTACTAGCATATACTCCTTTCCTCCTGGCCAGGATTTGTGTAACTTGCCCACCATATCAAGTCCCCATTGAGCAAAGGGCCATGACAATGGTATTGGTGCTAGCTCTGCTGCTGGAGAGTGAGGTTTTGCGGCAAACCTTTGACACGCGTCGCAAGTTCTTACTATGTCCTTGGCGTCCTCGATTGCTGTCAACCAGTAAAATCCTGCCCGAAAAACCTTGGCTGCGATAGCTCGACTACTTGCGTGGTGGCCACATATTCCTTCGTGTACATCCTTCAGAATTATTCTTCCTTCTTCGGGTGTGACGCACCTTTGCAAGACGCCTGAAATACTTCGCTTATACAATTCTCCCTTGACCACCGTGAAAGCTTTGGAGCGTCGAATTACTCGCCTTGCCTCAACTGGATCGTCGGGTATTTCTTTCCTGAGGATGTATGATATGTACGGCTGCATCCACGGTATCTGTATCACCATGACCAGGTCCTGATCTTCTTCTTCCTCTTGCTTTTCCTTGGTAGCCCCCGAGGGTTTCTTCTCCTTCTTTTTTGATTTTGTCGACTTAGTGGATCTCTCTGTTATCTCTTCCCAGAATACACCTGGCGGGACTGCAAGGCATTGCGACCCGATGTTTGCAAGAACGTCGGCTTCGTCGTTGCTCAATCTACTAATATGATTTACTTCGCATCCATCGAACAACTTCTCGAGCTCGTTGTACACCTCCTTGTATGCCATCATGCTATCATTGACTGCGTCACATTGGTTCATAACTTGCTGAGCCACCAGTTGTGAGTCGCCAAAGATTTTTAGTCGAGTTGCACCGCAGGCTTTCGCCATCTTCATCCCGTGTATGAGAGCCTCATATTCTGCTTCATTGTTAGATGCGTTAGGGAACGTCATCCGAAGGATGTACTTCAACTTATCGCCTTCAGGTGATATGAGCACTACTCCTGCGCCAGCCCCTTCTAGTCTTTTGGACCCATCAAAGTTCATGGTCCAGGTTCTCGACAAGTCTGGAGGTCCTGTGTTTTGCAGCTCCATCCACTCTGCGATGAAATCTGGCAAAACTTGCGACTTGATTGCTTTTCTTTTTTCATACGTGATGTCCCGAGGGGAAAGTTCTATTCCCCAAAGGGAGACACGACCCGTAGCTTCTGGATTGTTTAGTATATTTGACAAGGGAGCTTCATTGACCACTATGATCGGATGTGCCGAAAAATAGTGGCGCAATTTTCGTGCTGTTGTGAACACTCCATATGCTAGCTTTTGGTACTGAGGGTACCTTTGTTTTGAGGGCGACAGAACTTCGCTCACGAAGTATACTGGCCTCTGCACTCCATGGATTTTGCCTTCTTCTTCTCTTTCGACTACTAGCACCGTGCTAACCACTTGAGGTGTGGCTGCAATATACAGCATGAGAGGTTCCTTTTCCTTTGGTGCCACCAAAATTGGTGGTGTCGAAATTTTGCGTTTCAAATCCTCGAAGGCTCTATCGGCCTCTTCGTTCCATTGGAATTTATCTCCTTGCTTTATCAAAGCGTAAAATGGTAACGCTTTTTCTCCTAGCCTGGCGACGAATCTGCTCAATGCTGCGACTCGCCCAGTTAGCTGCTGTATCTCTTTCAACTTTGTTGGCTTCCTCATTGTTACTATAGCTTGTATTTTGTCGGGATTTGCTTCAATCCCTCTTGCTGAGACTAGGAACCCCAGGAGTTCTCCTGCTGGGACACCGAAAGAACACTTCGTCGGGTTTAACTTTAGGCAGAATTTGTCGAGGTTGTCAAAAGTTTCTTTGAGATCCTCGATCAGCGTTGCCCCTTTTTGACGTTATGACGACATCATCGATGTATACTTGCACGTTTTTCCCGATCTGTGTTGCTAAACACTTCTGCATCATCCTCTGATATGTTGCTCCCGCATTTTTTAGACCGAAGGGCATTGTCTTGTAGCAGAACACGCCGTAAGGTGTAATAAACGCTGTTTTGGCTTCATCATCTTCTTTTAATCTGATCTGGTTATAACCCGAGTATGCATCCAGAAAGGAAAGACGTTCACACTGCCGTGGAGTCGATGATTTGATCGATCCTTGGGAGGGGAAAGTGATCCTTAGGACAATGTTTATTGAGACACGTAAAGTCGACGCACATGCGAAGGACTACCGTGTGTTTCTTCGGCACCATCACTGGGTTAGCTACCCATGTAGCTTCTGTAGATATCTCTTTGATAAAACCAGCCTCCTCGAGTCGATTTATTTCGGATAGCATGGCTTTGCGGTTTGGTTCCGAAAAACGCCGCAAAGGTTGTTTGATTGGTCTTGCTACTGGATCCAAGTTTAGGTGGTGCTCGGCAAGTTCCCTGGGTACTCCTGGCATGTCAGCTGGACACCATGCAAAGATTTTCCAGTTCTCACGGAGGAACTTGACGAGCGCGCTTTCCTATGCGATATCCATATTTGTTGCAATGGATGTCGTTTTTTTCGGGTCTGTCGGGTGGATTTGCACCTCCTTAGAATTTTTCTCGGTATTGAAAGTTGACTCTTTATTTGGCCTTCCAACGTCGCGAAGACGTCGTAGTCGGTCATGCTTTTTGACGCCAAATACTCAGCTTGCATCCCGAAACTTTCTGATAGCCGATGAAAATCCTTGTCGCATTTATCGGCTAAAGCGAAGCTTCCTTTGACTGTGATTGGTCCCCTTGGTCCAGGTAGCCTCCACAACAGGTATGTGTAATGTGGCACTGCCATAAATCTAGCGTATGCTGGTCGTCCCAACAAAGCGTGGTACTGCGACGGAAAATCTACGACTTCAAATTCCAGCCTCTCGATTCTATAATTCTCTCGGGTTCCAAACTGAACGTCGAGGTTGATTTTTCCCAGTGGATAATTTGGCTTCTCTGGTGTGATACCGTGGAACCTTGTGTCTGTTGGCTTCAGGTTTGCTAAGGATATGTTCATCTTCCTCAATGTATCTGCATACATGAGGTTTAAGCTGCTGCCGCCGTCTATGAACACTCGAGAGACGTCAAACCCTGCAATAACTGCTGGTAGAATAAGTGCTGACTGCCCTGGTCGAGGAACTTGTTGCGGATGATCTGCTATGGTGAACCCAATATCTTGCCCTGACCAATTAAGATACTCGACAGTTGGTGGAGGCATTTTTTCTGCCATAAACACTTGTCGTGAGATTACTTTACGAGCTCTATTTGATGGCCTTGCCTTCGAATCATCGACACCGCTCCATGAGAATTGGGATCAACGTAAGGTGGTGGTGGGGGTGCTGCTGCTATTCTGAGCTGATGTCGATTGTCGTCTGTGATTGCGGGAGGTGGTGGCAGGTGGATCTCGCTCCTGGGTTCCCGAGGATTTCTCTGTGCTGCTCGAGCATTAGCGTGCTCTGCATGCCTTAGCATTGCCTGAAAATTTCGACAGTCTTTCTGCAAGTGCCCTGACTGTCTTTTACCGTTGTTGTCAATGAAAAAGTGCATCTGACACGGCCCGTTCATCATCTCTTCAGGGGACATGAAAGGCCTTGGGAACCTGGGCCCGCTATTTTGTCTGTTGTTGCGAGAATCGTCCCTGTTGTCGCTTCGCTGCTCACTGCTTCTCTGATAATCATCTCTGTTGTTTCCTCCTGTATTTGTTCGAAAACCTGCCGAGATTTGTCCTGGAGCGTCGTAATTCTGGTACTGCCGAGGAAACCGTCGCCTTGGTTGATAGTTTCGCCCCCGGTCCTCTTCTGGCGACCTGTGTCGTTTGTTATAGACAGCATCTTCTCCATCTGCCCATTTGTTTGCTATCTCCATTAACGCAGAATCGTGCTTGGATTGGTTCTCCCCAAGTCCTCGACAAAATCTCCACGCCTGATTCCTGCAACAAACGCATCTATTGCTCTCTCGTCAGATATATTTTCTGCCGAGTTTTTGATGATATTCCATCTTTGAATGTATTTTCTCATTGACTCATCTGGCTTTTGTCGACATGCTCTCAACTCCTCTAACGACGCAGGTTTTTTGCACGTGGATCTGAAGTTCTTGACGAACACGTCCTCGAAACTTTCCCAGCTGTCGATAGATCCTGGAGTGAGTTTCTTTATCCACGATCGTGCGGCTCCACTCAAATGCACCTGAATGCTTTGCATGGTTGTTGCCTTGGTTCCTCCCGTGAGCTTCACTGTCTCCAGATAGTCGACTAGCCAATCCTCTGGATCTTGAAGGCCGTCGAACTTTTTGAAATTGTCGGGTAGCTTGAATCCTGAAGGGACTCGAGTTTTTCGGACTCTCCTCGTGAAGCATGGCAAGCCGCACATATCTTCGTCGTTAAGCTCCGGAGATTGCCGATGATCCCTTCTGCTTTGTCATGCTCTGTCGACTCTTGCTTGTGCTGCCGTATCTCTTGCTCCACTTGGTCCTTCAGGGGCTGCCGCCGTTCTTTGCTGCAGGTCGTGGACTATTTTGCCCCTTCTTTGTTCCTTCGGGAGGCGTTGAAACGAACTGTCCCCATAGCTCCAACTCTGCTATCGCCATATTGTATAGTGTTTCCCTTGGATCACACGGAGGTGGTTTAGACGCGAGGATAAAAGCTTGTGTCGCCATATACCCAGCTTCTGGTGTCTTAGGGATAATGTTTCCTCTTGTGTCTATCGACATAAAGGACATGTCGAGGTTTTGAACCAAGTGCTCTCTTTCTGCTTCGGGTATGTGTTGTAACCTTGATCTTCCTCTGTTCCGAGCCTCCCTGTGGCTATCACCCGAAGTTCTAGATTGTCGACTCAGATCTGCCCTTCTCTGCTGGATGCGAAGGCTGCTTCCTTTCTCTGTTCAACTCACCGTCTGTTTTTCCAATTCCCTCGCAGCTCGTGCGAGCCTATATTGATATGCTTGCAATTCCTCTGGTGTGGCCATGGTAGCCATTGGTTCTGTACCGTTCATAGCTCTCGCGGCTCTGTTCCACGCTGTTTGTGAAAGTTGGACTCTATCTCGCGGCTCTGGCCCGACGTATTTATTGCCCAGGCCTTGTCGCAGATTGGAGGGATCGACGTATGGATTTCCCAGATCGTCGAAAGCCTCAGATGTTTCCTCTTGATCTTCAATGGCATAAATCTGATGATACTTTGTACTCAGATCTATGTTGGGTTTGGTGGCATCATCGTTTAGATTGATGAAGACCTTGCCCACTGTGATAGATTTGTCGATGAAGTCATAGCTGTCGACATCGCTTGAGCCATCGCTTATATATGAGTCCGCAGATGACTCAAACGACATGTCGTTGAAGATCTTGGCGAGTTTCTCTCTTGTTCTGGTGCTGATGTAGCGTGTCGCCGAAGTTTCTTCTTCTCCTGACTCGGTTGACGACGCATAGCTTGAAAAATCGGAATCGACCTTCGACGATCCCGACGAAATCGGAACCTCGACACGATACGATCCTTCCTTCTCGACGCGAAAGTGAAACCTTCCGAACGTCATCTCCATGGGCTCCGCCAGATACGCATATGCATCCAAACGGGAGGGTGGGTGAGGAACAAAATCGACAAGACCAGCAGCGATCTGTTTACCTCGATCCATTGTGTTGCTTGCAGTTGATGATGTCGAAGATCTTGAACGTGCCATCGAGATCAGATCCTTATGCCTCTAATTCCCACAGACGGCGCCAATTGACAAGGTATCAACTTGTCAATGCCTATGGATTGTAGGCTAGGGTTTAGTTGGAAGTAGAGGGTAAGTAGATCTCGAAGGTTTCAGCCGAAAAGTACTCGACGATTATGAAAACTAGGGTTTGTAGACAATGATTCGATCCTTTCTTCGTCCCTCGACTCCCCCTTTATATAGGAGGTGGAGCCGAGGGATTCGTGCTATACAAGTTACAGAGTCCGGGACGGTTTCTAACTCATCCCGCCAGATTACAGATAACACTTCCTATTACAACTCTTGACTTTCCTTGATATATCTTGGGCTCCCGAATCTTCTTATTCTTCGGGTAGTGGGCCTTCAGTAAACCCCGGGTACTATCTTCGGCAGGCCCATTTGGGATGCCTATGTCAGCCGATATGGAGGTGGAGCTACTAGGGAAGAGGTGGAGGTGGAGGTGGAGAGGGAGTGATGGTTTGTACTAGTGGCGGCCGGTGAGGTAGTTATAAATACAGCCTCTCTCTCTTTTTTGGTAAGGAATGCAACATCTCTTGGAAGGCAACGAGGCAAAGCACTCCAGATTTCGTATATTACTATAATAATATGGGCAGAGAAATTTGGACGCATATGTGTTGTCTTGTCAAATGAATCACCAGGATTTGCTTTTAGTACTCCAGATTTGGGCGACCCAAGGAAGTAGAGATAGTAATGTACACCATCTAGCTGCACGCTATCAAATAAAATAAATGGTCATGCCATTTACTTTTAAGATGGTGTAGTAGTTATTTTGACCAAAGAAACATTCACGTCTGCTGATTATTTTGATAGTACTACTAGTACTAATATTTCTGATGGGTATACATTTACTGTCCGCTAGCAAAGATTGTTTGGCACATTGTTCTTATGAATTTCAACATCACACCCGTTAATAATATTATTAATCAATTTTTGGGCAATTAATTGAGCTGTGTTAATAAAAAATTAAAACCCACAAATCCAACTATACGATTTTAAGGGCAATATGATGGACAAGGAATGATTTTAAAGGCCATATGGAGTACCCCCAACCATGTGAAATCTGGTTCTTTCATGCAGGTGATACCCATGGCTTCGCATTGGATCTGTATGTTGTCCTACATACAGTAAACTATGAAGTACCACGATTTGTTTTTTGGGTGCAACCGGCTAGAGAATGATGCACGGGTTTGTACATCCAGTACAATTCACATTAAGATTTTCTGATATGTAAGAATCATACACTAGAATGTCTTCTATGTTTAGATGGCTGATCTATGTTTATACTTTGTGTGAACCATGAGGTTAAGACCTTTGTACTGTAATAAAGATTGCTAAATAACATAATAAAAAAGTTGCAAGCACAAATCAGTGTAGAGGATGTGGTATCCCCCCATTAAAAAAACAATATATGTGTATGCCTCTAGGGACACTGAAACAACCAAACAACCATGCATGTGTATAGACCATATTTGATCAAATTACAAGAAGCACCTGGGTTCATGCAAATAGCATCAATTTATCACCTAAGTGCATTAGCTATAAATAGTTCAATAGGACTCAAGACCAACTGAGCTAGCTAGTGGTATGATCCTACTATTACATAAATATCCCTAACTCTGCTTGTCTTGGTTCCAGTCCAGCGCGTTGGTGTAGCTTGGGATGAACCAAAACCAAGTCTGCCAGTTGGCCGCTGGAACGTTGCTTGAGAAAGAGATGCTTTGCTGGTCTTCGCCATTCAGACTCAAGCGGAAAATTTCATGACGTGTTGTGTTAAATTGAAGGCCAATGGCCCGAGGCATGGTGTAGATGCAGTTTCTTCTTGTCAAATATCCTGGGGGAAATGTTGCACCACCCACTGGCATGAAAATCAGATAGTTCACCCCAAGGAACATAGAATAGTCTCCAAGATTAGTAACCCTTTCACACGGGTAAGCTGGAAGTAACCGACTAGTGTCCTTCAAGAATACAATGCAGGTATACCCCGAAGTATAGCTGCGAACAACGCGACCGCAATGGACAACAAGGGTACTATCATAAGTTAGAGCACCATCAATATCCATTACGCCACGTTCATAGACCAAGAGAAGTCTAGAACAATCTTGAGATCTTGCCAGCCACCACATACGCCTATTAGACTCAAAATCATCATCGTCAAGATCAACTCCAGCCGTCCACGGAAGGAGTAGAGCAGGGAGCACTATAGGACCTTGAAAAACCAAAGAGCACGCCACATGAAAATATCTTTCATGATTTATCTACTAGTGATATTGATTTGATATTGTACATGCCAATACTAGTATTTTATAAAATCATGGTCGAACATAAGATGGTTTGAAATATGTTTCGAACATCTTGGTAAAACTTTATAAGGATTTAAAACATGTTCCCCAAAATATTGGTCCAAATTTTAGATGGTTCGACCATCGTACTCCTTATTCTCTAGAACCGGGGAATATAAACAAATGAAAGTCTTCATCAATATTGCATGACACCTTTATTGATTTTATTTCTATTCTACCTTAAATTTTCCAGGGTGTAATAATAAAGAAACTTAATTACTAGGGGGCCTTTTTCTACGGAACAACATGCACATTAGACCATACTAAAATTCCTATAGATGTTAAATTCTATAAGTATATATGTCCATACCACAAGAGGGTTATGGTGTGCGCCTATGGAATTCCTTTAAGCCAAAAGATGCCAAGACAGTGCAGAAAATAAGAGGTGACATGCTATATAAGTTACATATATAAAAAATTAGGGAGGAAATGTTACCAAATTGATGAGGATCCTATGCATAAACATTTCCAAGCTCAGTAATGGCGAACACAAGTCGGTTATGTATAATTGCATCGCAATATCTGGCGTTGTGTTCAAACTGGTTTTCAAGAAGTATCCATGTACGAGGATTTTTGCCATGGAGGTAGGCAATTGCAAAGTCGGAGATTGAGACAAGGGAGAAATCTTCATACCCCTCCAGCAGCTATAGGAACTTGGCAAATAGCTATCTTCTGCAGTTGAATAACATAACCCTTATAGCCGAATATAAGTGGATTGCCTGTGGTTTCAAACTTCTTCCTCAGAGATGGAAGGTCAATATTGCGATGAGTGTAGACATTGAGGAGGTTCCACTTGCACTCGGGGCCAACCGTGGTGATCCAATTGCCATTGCAAGGAGGCATGTGGTACAATGGAGTTGGGGATTTTCTTGGGAGATTTACTGATTGGAACTTTGGGAGAGAGATGGCGATCAATGACGGCATGTCGGGGTTTGAGATGGAGAACAGAGGCTCCTGAAACTGGGCACTGCTGGATAGCATGCGAAAGCGCCATGGCGGAGATGCAGGCGCGTGCTATGGAAGGTGGGCGGAGTGGGGATAGACAAGTCAGACGACGGAGGTGAACCGTGACGCTCCTCCTCTTATGCATCTATTGCCTACTGCAGTTTCGAGGAGAGTGTGAATGTGTTCAAAAAAAGAGGAGAGTGTGACTGTGATCCGACACCCGAGTAGGAGCAGACGGACTATAGGAGTAGCCCCATCATTACAGTCCATTAATCTTGCTTCCTACAATAAATAAGTGAAACGTCCCAGGCTTGTGTTGTCTAATCAAATCGATCGCCATGTTAGTATTATGGTGAACAAATAAAATAATATACACCAACCTTGTTCTTTTTGCAACGTACACCAACCTAGCAAGGCATCAACCTTCTCGCCATCAACTAGGACTCTGTGGCTCCATCCCACCAAATTTTCTCAGCTTTGTAAAAAAATAGATGGATACATCTATCCATATAAATTTAAACAATGGTGAGACACTTTTGGTGGGACCGAGGGAGTACAAAAAAATTACTACTCCATGCTAGTATCGGCCAGTTTTCAAAAAGTAATTCAAATTTCAACTGAAGGCGTGCTATTTTATGGTCCTGAAAATTGCCAAAAAAATACAACCAAAAAATGCAACAGATCCATGTTAAGGGGGTACACCCTACGCAACATTAATTAAGAAACTTCGAAACTTCAGCGACCTTGTAAGAATGCCCATGACAGTGCTGTTTTGCTAAATTAGGAAGAGACGAAATATGAATTCAACCAAAGAAATCTAAACGAAGCCTTAGACAATAGCATAGTTAACACGTTCAGAAAAAAATGATGACTCCAAGAGAACAACATTAGCAAGAAATACTCCATTTTAGTTTGAACTTGCAGTCACACATATATATACTAGTAGTACTACCAAAATACAAATACTCTGAGCTGCATTCTAGCACTTCAACTAGCTAGCTAATAGTTCTGGAGTAGTAGTACTACTATACAAGTCCAAAATACATCCGAACGAACCCTATTTCGAACTAAACTACTCCCTCTGATCTTCGAGTAACTACATTGTCGTATGACTAAATGAAGATTATTGTATAACCTTCATGTTGATGCAAACGCAGATAGGAAACACACGCTGCCCTCCATTCTGCTTCGTGTAACGGGGCGGCACTGCCAGGAAAGAAGTGAGCTGCTGCAACATGATCGAGCTAGGCGTCGGGGAGCTCGTCGGCTGGATTACCGCCATCAAGGTGACCGTCGAGAGGTCACTGGTCCAAGCCGGCGCCGGCGCCGGCGGACCAATCACCAGCAGCTGCGCCTTGTACATTGGAAACAAGCACGCGGCCGACCTGATGCACACACAAGACACAATGGTGGTCGGGCCGAGCGCGCCAATGGTGATGGCGAACACGGTACCATCTTCTTTCCCACTGCCGATGAACAAGTGTCCTTACAGTTGTACCGGAACACGAACTATGCACCAGGCGGGTATGCCATACTGGAATGTAAACACTGGGATGGAGTGGGATGCTTGGAGGTGTACCAGGATCTCCCGCGGCGGGCCGGTGAAGCTGCAGCCGGTATTGACGGCCTATGTGCAGCCGCACGGACCATGCGGGCACGCGATATAGTGGTTGTAGGACTCCCTGGAGGTGACCAAGCTCTGGCAGCCAACGCACTTGACCACTGCCCCAGATCGATTCGATGACGGCAATCTTGCCCCAGATCGATTTGACGGTGGCAACCTCGCCGGCTGCTCGCACTACTTGCACGGGTTCGGCGCAAGCTCGCCGACGCAGCGACGACAACCCATATGACCGCCCTTGCACTGCACGGAACATCGTACGTGGCATCAGTTGTCATTGACATTTCTCACAGGTGAACCTAAAAATGAAATCGGAAGGGAGCGACCTTGGATATGGGGGGTTTGAAGGGCAGCAGGCAGAGGGGGACAAGAAGAGGGCCTCCTCCATCTTCAGAGAAGAGTGATCGAGAACACGATAACGGGATGGGTTCTTTTTTTATACATGCATTGGAGTATGGATACTACTTATAGGAATAACTTTCTTGCTAAGAATCGGCGTCGGCCGTACACAACCATAGATGCACAACCCATTTTGGGGGGAAAAAACCGGCAACGTCAGCGGCTCTGCAGTTTGTCAAAATAAAAGAACATAGCTGCAGTGACTTTATGCCTCCAAGTCTCATTGTGACTTGGTGCCACCATCTACCATCCATTTGAGATCCAACGTTCCAAACTATCTCTTATTTCGAACCTAAAAACAAAAACTATTCATAAAATTTTGAAAAAAATCCAGTAAAATGTTGATGCCTTGTTCTAAATTCTGTGAATATTTCATCCCATTCGGACGACTAGCTTGTGATTAAAGAGATTTTTACGTATACGAGCACTAGTTTAAACTAAATATATATTTGCTCACAAACCTTTGATTCAAATCGAATGAAACTTCACCAAAATATAAATCGAAATATGCATGATTTACTGGAAGTTCTTCAAATATTTCTGAGCAATTATAATTATTTAGTTTAAATTCTGAGTCGGTCGCATACGTTGGATCTGAGATGGATCGTGGATGGTGGCACCAAGTCACAGTGAGACTTGGAAGTATCAAGTCAGTGAAGCTCTATCCGAAAATAAAAGCTTCGTGGGGGGGGCAGTTTGGTTCAAAAAAAAAGACAGTGCCAAGCAGCTATCAAACAGTACCATATCGTCAAATGTACTCCCTCTGATTCAAATAAATTGACTCAACTTTGTCTAGATATATGGATGTATCAAGTCACTGAAACTCTATCCCAAAATAAAAGCTTCATGAAGGGGGAAGTTTGGTTCAAAAAAAAATGCAGTGCCAAGCAGCTGTCAAACAGTACCATAACGTCAAATGTACTCCCTCTGAATCAAATGAATTGACTCAACTTTGTATTTTGCATGTTAAAGGTTTTTCGTAAAACTTGGTAAATCTTAACATAGTTTGACTTTCTAAAATAAAATATAAGCCCTAAGCCTCCTTTGATCCATAGGATGGGAAAACCATAGAAATATGAAAAACATATGATTGAGATTTAATGGCTAGTTGAATCATATAGGAAGATGAGTTGTGTTTGATTGTGCCAAAGGAAATTTTCCTTGAGGTATGACCTAATGTTTTATTCTTATAGGATTTGCACTGCAAGATTCCTATAGGATATGTTCCTATGAATCAAACAACTAGTGTGGGAAAATTTCACATGTGATCTAAATCCTACATAATTCCTATACAATCCTATATATGAATCAAATAAGCCCTTAAGCTTTGGGATGGAGGTTGTGCTACTACCTATGTTTCGATGAATAATGCACACGCGTGTATTCGAAGATGAAGTTTGATCAAGAAAAAGCGCAACAAAATCTTCATTGTATTGTAGGTAATTAGTATCGTTGGATTCGTTTTGAAAAACACTTTCTAATGATGCTAATTTGTACCACTAAATATTGTACAAATAACTTTGAATATCAACTGTTGGACATATAGATAGGCAAATCCCAAGATTGATGATTGAAAAACACCATCTCTACAATATGGCCCACATGTGCATTCGTCGGGGCATCTTTTCCTAGAAAAAGGAAAGCGATGGTGTTCTAGACGTTTAGAGGTACCTAGACAATTGCGATCATGTAGAGCACTGGCGAATCCCTCTAAAGTTAGTCGTTCGAGATTCTGGAACCCATAAGCTAGGATTGATGCTCTAATGCACAGTTAAAAACTACCATATTATATTATATTTATATTAAAAATGGGTGTATAGGGAACTGAACCTTAGCACTAAGATAGGACCCACAAATGATATTGGTGTACCCTCATGCTTGAGAGAGGAAGGAGAGAGAATTTATTTTCTATTGCTTATGGACAACCCACAGAAGCTGCTTGTAAGTCACCCAATAATAATTTTTCCTGGCAACCTCCACTATTGTATAATATATAGACAACCTATCGACTACTTTTTCCTTTGTGGTGGGTAGGTCTAGTGGACAACATATCTAGTGTGGATGACCTTAGGGCATAGCCTATAGTGTGAACTTTTTCCATAAGATATGTCCTGCCACACTTATCTTAATTATGATGTCTCCCGCTATATGAAGTCAAGGTTAGCATTAAGATGGGACCCCCCCACACACACACACATATATATATATATAGGTAAACTAACTGGTGCACCATGGTGCCTCTAGGCACCACAAATCATAAAAGGAAACCTGCACAGGAAACTACGAAGTGATTTGTCTCTATTTCTGATAAATGGAAAGTGCATTCTCACTCCTGCTGATATTTGGAAAGCGAAAGCCACGCGACTGGCCTTAGCCACAGAGGAGGCGGCCAGAGCCGCGACCGCAGCACGCATAGTCGCAAGGGTCGACGATCATCGATGCAGCGGATGCCAAAGATGAAGCGGAGGCCATTGCCGAAGGTCGGGCCATCGGTCACTCATCGGCATCCGATGCTGTTGGTAGATGGGTCCACTCTCTTGGGAAGCATCCGCTAGATGACGAGGATGAGGTTGAACTCATCTTTGAGCCACCGCCGCCGACCTTCGACGAGAATATCATCGACGAGGGGGAGGAAGTATGTTCTGATTCACCTCTCTCCCTTATTCAACATAGCCCTATATCGATTTGTGTTATGGTCTCTCCCTTTTTTGTGCTATAGGGTTTTGAATTAGCGTCAGAATCTTTTTAGATTCATATTCAGTATTAGTTGCAACTGCTACATATTTGCTTCACATCCGATTCACCTCTCTCCCTTATTCAACATAGCCCTGTATCGATTTGCGCTATGGTCTCTCCCTCTTTTTTTTGCGCTATAGGGTTTTGAATTAGCGTCAGAATCTTTTTAGATTCATATTCAGTATTAGTTGCAACTGCTACATATTTTCTTCACCTGTTTATTTGGCATGTATCAGGTTGCTACTGATGAGGTTGACAGCGATGTCGAGTCGCGTCATAGGAAGGCTAGGGCCACTCTCAACAAGCTTAAGGCGGGGAAGTTCGACAAGTATTGGAGTGAACCCTGGACTGGTGCCAGGAACAGCTGCCCCTTCTGCACAAGGAGCATAAAGGTGGACTTTCAAAGCATCCTGCAGCATGCCGAAGCCGGTGGGTCTGGCTGTGTCAAAGTTGGGGAAACTGTTAACCTAGCTGGCTTCATAGCCAACCATATGGCCTATGGGCTATTTCTAAGGAAGAAATTGAACCAAGCTCTCGAGACCGGTCGTGTGCCTCCTCCCAAGCCCAAGCCACCAAAGGTTAAAGGTACGAGCAGCAAGAAGCAGAAGAAGCGGGACCGGGAGGAGGCGACAGGAAGAAGATGGTAAATATACTCTGTAACTGTTGTGCATGTTTGTCTCTCCTACTGCTTCAAAAGCCGCATATTTTGTTTAACTATGTTTATGTTTTCTGCTCAGCAGCGTTTGTGGTGAACCTATTAGCTTAATTAGGGGTTGTTGAACTATGTTTGTGTTGAACCTTGCTTAATTAGGTTGTGTTGAACTCTGTTTGTGTTGGCGTGGGAAGGGGGGCATGATGCTACCCTGAATTTGCGGGACCCCCAAAAAACTTGCAAATACGAGCGATGCATCCAAAAGGAACAAACTCGTCCCCTCCCCCATGATTTTGACCTAAATTTGAAATCAAGCCAAATGTGGTTCAAAAAAGGCAATCAAAAGACATGGATTGTTCATCATGACCCTTTTGTTAGAGGAACCTTTAACAGGTTCTCTCACCATTCATATGTTGGGAGTTTGCCTTGCATCTTCAATTTCCCACGTGCATATACGCACGTGGTTACTGCAAGAACTAAGGCACACTTATATATATATATATATATATATATACGCAAATTTTCATTGCCATCAAGTTGCAAACTAGTTTTTTTTTTGAATATCACTCATAATTTTTTCTTTTGATTATTGCCCAAAGGAGCAAAATAAAATTAAATGGGTGTGTTCTATCAAGTGGCTACCGGATGAAGTGTGCACACTACCACCAATCCAATTTTACAGGTCTGCATATGAGACATGGTAACTCCAATGGAAATTTCCAAAGATCCATGAATTATCTTTGTGTGAAACCATATACTAAATTATTTCTGGGCTTAATCAGTTTTACCTATATTTGAAATCAAGCCAAAGATGGTTCGACAAAATCGTAAAATGGCAAAGCAAAGCAAGAAGTCAAAAAATTGTGATGTACTATACAGCCGTTAGGGATATTACAAGGCATACAAGTGTACCTATGTTGTAAAATTGACCAACCTAATAAACGATATATATTAGACAAAATTTACAATTAAAAATTTCCAATGGTCTAGTTTGTAATGATATAATTATTGAGCCGTAAAATTCATATTATGTCGTAATTAAATTGATGATCTAGGGGAGCGTGCTGGTATTATAATCCCTAACGAAGGGAGTAAGCACTCTAGCTATGAAAAGTACCAAACAATGCATACCAAAATGATTTTTTAGAGGAATACTAGTTCAACTTGTTTAATTTTACATTAGTAGGCCAAAATCGAACCCCGTAGTTGGGATTTTTTGAACTTGATCTGTAGTACTGGGTGATACGCGTACAGCACGCATCCGTTGGGAACCCCAAGAGGAAGGTGTGATGCGTACAACAGCAGTTTTCCCTCAGTAAGAAACCAAGGTTATCGAACCAGTAGGAGCCAAGAAGCACGTGAAGGTTGATGGTGGCGGAGTGTAGTGCGGCAGAACACCAGGGATTCCGGCGCGAATGTGGAACCTGCACAACACAATCAAAGTACTTTGCCCCAACGTAACAGTGAGGTTGTCAATCTCACCGGCTTGTTGTAACAAAGGATTAGATGTATAGTGTGGATGATGATGTTTGCAAAGAACAGTAAGAACAAGTATTGCATTAGATTGTATTCAATGTAAAAGAATGGACCGGGGTCCACAGTTCACTAGTGGTGTCTCTCCAATAAGAAATAGCATGTTGGGTGAACAAATTACAGTTGGGCAATTGACAAATAAAGAGGGCATAACAATGCACATACATATTATGATGAGTAGTGTGAAATTCAATTGGGCATTACGACAAAGTACATAGACCGTTATCCAGCATGCATATATGCCTAAAAAGTCCACCTTCGGGTTAGCATCCGCACCCCTTCCAGTATTAAGTTGCAAACAACAGACAATTGCATTAAGTATGGTGCGTAATGTAATCAACACAAATATCCTTAGACAAAGCATTGATGTTTTATCCCTAGTGGCAACAGCACATCCACAACCTTAGAACTTTCTGTCACTGTCCCAGATTAAATGGAGGCATGAACCCACTATCGAGCATAAATACTCCTTCTTGGAGTTACAAGTATCAACTTGGCCAGAGCCTCTACTAGTAACGGAGAGCATGCAAGATCATAAACAACACATAGATGATAGATTGATAATCAACATAACATAGTATTCCATATTCATCGGATCCCAACAAACGCAACATGTAGCATTACAAATAGATGATCTTGATCATGTTAGGCAGCTCACAAGATCGAACAATGATAGCACAATGAGGAGAAGACAACCATCTAGCTACTGCTATGGACCCATAGTCCAGGGGTGAACTACTCACACATCACTCCGGAGGCGATCATGGCGATGAAGAGTCCTCCGGGAGATGATTCCCCTCTCCGGCAGGGTGCCGGAGGCGATCTCCTGAATCCCCCGAGATGGGATTGGCGGCGGCGGCGTCTCTGGAAGGTTTTCCGTATCGTGGCTCTCGGTACTGGGATATTCTCGACGAAGGCTTCTTATAGGCGGAGGGTAGGTTTAGGGGCGACACGAGGGGCCCACACAACAGGGCGGCGCGGCCCCACCCTTGGCCGCACGGCCCTGGCGTGGCGGCGCCTCGTCGCCCCACTTCGTAACTCCTTCGGTCTTCTGGAAGCTCCGTGGAAAAATAAGACCTTGGGCGTTGATTTCGTCCGATTCCGAGAATATTTCCTTTGTAGGATTTCTGAAACCAAAAACAGCAGAAAACAGCAACTGGCTCTTCGGCATCTCGTCAACAGGTTAGTGCCGGAAAATGCATAAATATGACATAAAGTGTGTATAAAACATGTGAGTATTATCAATAAAGTAGCATGGAACATAAGAAATTATAGATACGTTTGAGACGTATCACTGGGCAAAACACTAGTTCAACCTATTTAATCATAGATTCATAGGTCGATTTTTTCTTTTTTATTATTACTATGCAGCACATGTGTGTTTATCCGTCCAGTGAAACTCGAAGGAAGAGGGATCACACGGAAGGAAACGAAGGGAGAGCAGTAACGGGGCCGCTGTTATTTATGGTGTCTCTCCTTTTTCGGGTGATGTTGACTGTTGTGCAGGATTTGTCAGTGCGCAGCAGGCGCGAGCGAGGCCGAGAATGAGATAGATTTTTTTTATGAGAGATCAATAACCGAAGGATCCTGGAGAACCCAGACTTGCAATACGCATCAGAGCACAGTTTACAACAGGACACATAATAAACAGGAAATTACATCTAAGTACCAAACTTTTACATGGGTGACCCCAGTCTGAAAGCAAGAAATGCGATCGGGTCCTTAACAGCCACCGTTCGGATTGATCGGGGATTTTGCCTACCTACCGCACGTGACTTGTGCTCACTAAAGTGTGGGACCTCACGCACGGGAGCCACACGTAAGTGACATACCTGTTGGTGTAATAACTCGGGTGCTTATTATACTGTATTATGAGTACAAAGTTTCCAATGGATTCAAGGGCAGGGAAGGCAAGTTAACTCATTTACATGACATTATTTTTTCCATGAAGAAGAGTTAACCCATGATTTTGACCTAAATTTGAAATCAAAGTTGGTTCAAAAAGGCAATCAAAAGACTTAGAAGAATCCAACCTTACTTTTTTCATTTTCATGTTTTAAACTTGTTTAAATCTTGATCAAACCTAGGATTTGACCAAGATTCAAATAGGCATAAAAATTCAAAAAAATGAAAAAAATGAAAAAACCAAATTGCGTTGTCTTCTTATGTCATGCATATAGTAAGCATTCAAGTTGATAAAAAAGGTCTGGACATATTCAAACCAGAAAAATCATGTATCCACCCCTAACCCTAAACTCTCTATTATGAAGTCAAGCATGAAGAGAAGTGGTTTTGGGTTTCAGACATGGAAATTTAAAAAACCTCCAAAAAACTTCATTTTAGAGTGACAAAGAAGGATCCATGCATACTTTTCCATTTTCATGTTTTAAACTTGTTTAAATCTTGGTCAAACATATGATTTGACCATGATTCAAATGGGCATAAAAATAAATAAAAATGAAAAACCAAAGCACACAGTCTTCTTATGTCATATAGTAAGCATTCAACTTGATAAACCAGGTCTAGACATATTCAAACAAGGAAAATCATGTATCTACCCCCTAAACTCTGTCTTATGAAGTCAAGCACAAAGAGAAGTGGTTTTGGGTTTCAAACACGGAAATTTAGAAAACTTCCTAGAAGCTTCATTTTAGAGTGACTAAGAATGATCCAGGCTTACTTTTTCATTTTCATGTGCTAAACTTGTTTAAATCTTGGTCAAACCTAAGATTTGACCATTCAAATGGACATATATAATAATTCAAAAAAAATGAAAAACCAAAGCACATAGTCTTCTTTTGTCATATAGTAAGCATTCAAGTTGATAAACAAGGTTTAGGCATATTCAAACCAGAAAAATCATGTATCTACCCCCTAACCCTAAACTCTGTCTTATGAAAACAAGCACGAAGAGGAGTGGTTTTGGTTTTCAAACATGGAAATTTCAAAAACCCTCTGAAAAGCTTCATTTTGGAGTGAAACCCAAAGCAAAGCATGAAATCAAAAAATTGTGATGCACTCTAGCTATGAAAAGTATCAAACAATGCCAACCAAAATGATTTTTTAGAGGAATACTAGCTCAACTTATTTAATTTCATATTTGTAGACCAAAATCGAACCCCGTAGTTGGATTTTGTTTTTCAACTTGATCTGTAGTACTAGGCAAAACCCTAGTTTAACCTATTTAATCATAGATTTGTAGGTGGATTCTTTTACTTTTTTATTATTACTATGCAACACATGTGTGTTTGCCTGTCGAGTGAAACTCGGAGGAAGACGGATCACTCGGAAGGAGAGAAGAAGGGAGAGCATTATGGTGTCTCCCCTTTTTCGGGTGATGATGTTGACTGTTGTGCAGGGTTTGTCAGTGCGCAGGAGCTGCGAGCGAGCGAGCAAGTCGAGGCCGAGAATGAGAGATATGTTTTTTTTGTGAGAGGGACAACCGGAGAATCCTGAAGGACCCAGAGACTTCCGATACGCATCCTGATGCGTCTTCTCTTGACAAAGAAGATGGCTGGGAGTTTGCGTACCTACCGCACGTGACTTGTGATCACTGAAGTGTGGGACCTCACGCATGGGCACCACACGTAAGTGACAGACCTATTGATGTAAAAACTCGGGTGATCATTATACTGCATTAGTACAAAGTTCCTATGGATTCAAGGGTAGGAAAGCCAAGTTAACTCATTTTCATGACTAAGAAGGATCCAAGCTTACTTTTTCATTTTCATGTTTTAAACTTGTTTAAATATTGGTCAAACAAAGGATTTGACCAGGATTCAAATGGGCATAAAAATTCAAAAAAGAAATCAAAAAAATCAAATACCCATGCACATAGTCCTCTTATATCATATAGTAAGAATTCAAGTTGATAAATAAGGTCTAGACATATTCAAACCAGATAAATCATGTATCTAGCTACCCCTAACCCTAAACTACGTCTTATGAAGTCAAGCATGAAGAGAGGTGGTTTTGGGTTTCAAACATGGAAATTTCAAAAACCTCCCAAAAGCTTCATTTTGGAGTGACTAAGAAGAATCCAGGCTTACTTTTTATTTTCATGTTTTAAACTGGTTTAAATCTTGGTCAAACCTAAGATTTAACCAAGATTAAAATGGACATAACAAATTCAAAAAAAATCAAAATAATAAAAAACCAAACACATAGTCGTATGAACTAAGCATGGCTAAGCACAACATACAAAGGCTGTAGCGATGCACACTAGATTAGCCTAGGTATGCTAGGAGCGTGGAATAGTAGTATTGTGGCTTCAAGGTAATAGCATGCATCAAATAGGTATACCTCTATCTAGCGATAAAAGACAGTGGAATCGGATGCAATATGTAAGAACCAGAACGAAAGCATTTGTAAAACAAGTATGAACCAGGCTAGGGCTTGCCTTGACTGTCGACGGAGTTGTATTACTCGGTGGCGTTATCAACCTCGATCTCGGGCTCGTGCTCTATCGAGAAGAAGCAACACCAGAAAGTAGAATAACATTCAAGAATAACATTCAAGCATGGCACTGATTGCAAGCAATCATCATGGATGATAATTTAAGGTGCAAGAATTAAACCTATGAACTACCGAATTATTTAATAATTAAACCTATGAACTACCGAATTATTTAATCGGGACTGGAATACTCGAAGAATGACATTCCGGTAAATCCCGGACATTACTTAGGGGATTATTTATTGTTCCATTAAACTTATGAAATGAAGTTGTTCAAATTTCTTCTATTTGTATGCCAAAGTGTAGATCTTATTTTTCTGATCATTTTGATATATTATTTTATATTTTTCTGATTGAAAATAAATTAGTTATTGATTTTACAATTTTTATTCATTTTCTAAAATTCCAGATATTGTTAAAAATCTGACAGATGGGGTCCACTGTCAGGATTTTAACAATTACAGGAAATAAAACAAAAATAAAAAAAATAAAAAAAAGGCTCCTGACAGCCCGGTCCCACCAGGTCAACACCATGCTGGCGCAGGTGAGGAGCGACGCGGGGGCTCCTGGCCACGCCTGGAGACGCGCATTTGGGCGCGTCAGACGCGGCTCGACGCGGGCGACGATGTCGTGGCGGCGCCGCCCGGAAAAGGTCACCGGAGGCGGCGCGACGGCGAGCAGTGCGGCGGTGCGGGCCAGTGCACGATGCGACGGCGACAGAGAGGGGGAGGGAGGAAGAGGAGGGGCGCTGGAGTACCAGCAGCTCACCTCGATGCTTGCAGGCTAGGCGGCGAAGGCGGGGAAGGTTAGTCGGCGGCGATTGGGGGCCGGCCGGAATGGGGGAAGAAGCGGTGGCGCGGACGTCTGCGGGCGTCTCAGTCCGATTCCCTTCACGGGGAGGACGAGGAAGGTGAGGCAGAGCCCGTGGCGTCGTCGGATGGGCGCGGGGAGGCCTCTAGCGGCGGCGGTTGAGGGCGGCCGGCGTCGGGTTAGGGTTTGGGCGGCATGGTTGCTCGGAAGAGAGAGGGGCAGGGGGAAGTGAGAGGGGAGAGAGAGCACGAGGGAGGTCTCCAGGGCGTCGTCCACGTCGAAGGGCGGTGAGCATGAGGTGCCGCCGAGCCTCTCTGCCGGCAGGGCACGCAGCAGCCAGCCTGACAGGAGGTAGAAGACAAATGGTATTTTTTATAAAAGCCCCCTGGACTTTGGTTATTTCTCGGCAGATTTTAAAACGACTCTCAAATCACTTCTACTTGGTGTTTTGGATGGTTTTAAAAACCAGAAACTTGCAACAAGTTGTGCCAGCATTTTATGTAACAACATAAAATGAACATTTAAAAATATCACGAGCACTTATTTTTAGGATTTCGAACAGATGCACGACACACAGATGAACCGCATTGTCAGGGTTGCATGTTTTATTTTAACGCGAAAACTTCTGAGTGAATTTTACATGATGCAAAAGAGTGCAAACTCACTTTATTATAAACTGGGATGTTACAGCAAGTTTTCATCCAAGGTATTAGCCAATCGTCTGAAGTTGATCCTGCATCTGATGATTTCTCAATATCAAAGTGCTTTTGTTCCTGACATATTTATAACAAATAATGTCGTCGTTGTATATGAATGCATATACGACCAAGAGAATGAATGCTAGAAGACCATATTTTTCTCTCAAGATCGATACGATGAATATGAACAAGTACAACAGTGTGGAATGGGGTTATCTACATGGTTGTCTTTTGAAGTGAGGTTTCTCTCCACCTTAGAGATCTTTTGTTATGAGATATGTGGAAAGTTATTAGATATGCAACGAGTTGTTCCTTCAAGGAGAATTCGACAAGGGGACTCGATCAACCCCTCCCTCTTCCTACTCTATGCTAAAGGTTTAGCTAGTCTGTTGTTTCACACGGAGCATGTGGGAGTGCTACAAGGAATTTGTAATAGTCGTGATGGCCCACCCATTTCCCTCCTCATTTCAGCAAATGATAGAATTTTCTTGGCTCGAAGTGATGCGAGGAGTGTGGCTGCGTTGAAATAAACACTTATGTATTATTGTGATTGCTCGGGTAAAACAATCAACATGGATAACTCCTCGATATTTTTTGGTCGACGATGCTAGGATCTAATCAAGCAACAAGTTAAGAATGAACAAGGAGTATGTACTACGGAGTTACAAGATAAGTGCCTCGGTAAGGTCACATATATTGGTAGATCTCCTACTCTTCATTTTAAGTCCGTTATGGAAAAGGAGTGGAGGCACATGCATGGATGGCCAGGCCGCCCAATGCCGCGATAGGGAAAGAGATGCTGCTTAAGGTAGTTATCTAGGCTACACCGACCTTCATTATGAGTTTCTTTCAGATTCTTGTGTCGATGTCTGAGTTCCTCCGAAAGGATATTTTAGATCATTTGCGGGGGTGAATCGGGGAAGAAGAAGATGCATAGGAAGAGATGAGAGTGATTGTCGACACCCAAAGAACTAGGTTCCATGTGTTTTCGTGATCTGGTGTTGTGTTCAATCAAGCTATGCTTGGCTCCCAATGTAGGTGGTTGCTAACTGAACCATGCTCATTGTGTACTAGAATTTAAAAGGCAATTATTTCCGATTGTGTCAGGTATGGGACGTCCCTTAGCGCTATTTGTCGTCTTTCACCTAGAGAAGTGTCTATTTTGGCATGCCACTAGTCAAGCAAGGGGTTTGGTGGAGTGTTGGCTATGGGAAAGAATTAAAGTGCTCGCTAGGATTCTGAATGTGAGACCTTCTATGATGCATACTCCAACACCAATCCCAGATGGTGCAACTATGGAGTTTCTTCTTAGTAATGATCATAGTTCATGGCACGAGGAGGTGGTGTGAAATGTTTTTGAGGATGTGATGAATAAAGTTCTTGAAATTCCGATCAGTCGGTGGGGCAAAGACAACTTCATGTCATTGCCCTTTACTAAGTATGGTGTGTATTCCATCCGATCCTAGAGCAAAGAAATTCTTCGTGAACTGGTGTAAACAAGGTGGCGGTGTGGCATTTAGATTTGCAGGATGAAAGCTTGTTGTGGAAGCACTTGCGGGATATCGAAGATTGAGGTAAATGAAGATAAATCTATGGTGATTCTCACATGATTGTCTAACGGCTTGGGCTCTACTTTCTAGAAGTCATATCCCTGCTTGTGCGAGCGTGTACGGTGCCCAAAATGAGACAACTGCACATACCTACTCTACTTGTATGCAAAGGAGGTTTGGCGGGAGATGAAATTGTTTCATGATTTTCACCTACGTTGGAAGTTCTTCACGAGCCCTAAGTCCTAGCTCTTTGATCTCTTGGCTACCTCAACATAGAGGGAACGCATGGTGCTTCTGGTTGCAATTCGACATTTATGGCTGGCTCAGCCCAATTTTTGTAAAAGTGAAGTGTTGAGGTAAGTGCGAAGTGTCGCCGAGCAGTGCAAGGCGTACGTCGAGATTATTGAACAACATATGTTTACACCGTATACTTCAAACATAGGTGATACCAGATTTGTAAGTACAATATTAATTAATGTTGATGCTGCTCTTTTTTACGTCTTTGCAACAGATGGGAGTTGGCGTTGTGATCTGAAAGATCTGAAACACCGCTGGTGATTGCTTAACCACATGTAGCGAACTCATTGAGGAGGCCCCAGCACAAGAAATGGCTGAGGCACTGTCTTTTTGCTGCCCATCTCTCTTGCTAGCGAGGAAGGTTTCTACAAGCTGATGGTACGGTGGTCTAGGACCTCCAGAGCCCGATTGGGATGGTGGTGTAGGATGTGAAACTCCTAGCAACCAGTTTCGTTGCGATCTTGTTTTCGCAGATTTTCAGCGAGTAATATTGTGGCACACACTTTAGCTTGATCATGGGTGCAATTTGTTTATGTTTGCTTCAGAAATTCTGCTCTGAATTGCACCCTGCAGACTATAATCACCTAGAAAGAGGTAACCATTTTATTCTCAACACAAGGATGAAAGAAAGAAACCGTGGCATATATTTAGAATTTTGTATCCCTGTATTCAGGCATACCAGAGTAGGTATATACATGCGGTGGATGTATATTATTTTTTTAAGGAGAAAAGGACGCATTTGGTAGAACATGACCATCCTGTTTGGTTGGATGACTGCGTGTAGTGCGCATACAAAATATCTCGTCCCTCACTTTCCTGTTGAATATCGGAATCTTGGTACTACCTCCATACCGGATTAATGGGCAATTACGCATTTCGAGAAACAGGTTTGATTACTAATTTGGTCTATAAAATATTAGATATATATCACAAAAATTATATTATTGGAAACATTTTTTGAATATGAATCCAACAGTATAATTTTTATGGCATATATCTCATATTTTGTTGACCAAATTTATAGTTAAACTTGTTTCTCGAAATGCGTAATTGCTCATTAATCCGGTACGGAGGTAGTAATACACAAATACTAAATATGCCCAGTACGAGTTTCTCTGACGTATGTTAGGGTGACTTCAAGTCACTGACACATGGGGTCCACCAGTGAGGGCCCACTTGCCAGCATCACAACGTCACCCTGGTCAGCGTCAGAGAATCTCGTTCATATAGAAATGTACCAATATTTTCGAGAAGCAATTCTTACGGCCATCGGATCGCCATAGATCCATCAATCATCATAGTTGAAGGGAGGAGATCAGATCTCTGGTAGTATATACTGATGGATGTAAATTCCTGTTCTGAACAGGTGTGATGAAACTAGCATCCGAAGAAACCTTTGCTCATCTCCTGATGACCAAAATCATGGTAGCAGTGATCAAGCAAGCTCCCGGCTGCTGCTCTCCTCCTCTTGTAATTTTCCTTGAAGCACGCCTGCCGCAGCTTCTTGGTCTGCTCCGTCAGCTCGATTGCCGGGTTCTCCTCCATACGCGCGCAATACCTCTCCAGCGCCTCCAGCTCCCGCTGCACCTCCGCCGAAGACATGGCTCCCTTCCTCATCTCCTGCACCCAATTCTTAATACAGTTAACAACACGCGCCAAGGCGCAGGGCAACATTTTCTATTGTGGTGTGGTGACCGATCTGCGTGCAAGTGCAACATATACGTACGACGTACGTACCTGGATGTTGAGGATGAGGGACCTGAGGCTCTTCATCTTACGATGCGGCCACCGCGCGACTCCGAGCTCGCGGCAGCGCTTCTTGAGCACGGTGAGGCCCACGTTCATCTCCCGCGCCGCCTTGGTGATGGGCATATAGAAGTACTTGCGCAGCTCCTCGAACCCGATGTGGTCGAGGCTTTTGCCACTGGCGGCTGCTCCTGACCGCTCGCTGCTCCTCTTTACACGCCGCGGCGGTGGCTCCGTCTGCTCAGCGCCGTAGACCCTGTCGACGACATTGATGGATTCTTCGTCCTCAGCTTGGAGGTCGTGGACCAGCTGGAGGACGCCGCCGCGCGATGCATTGTTCTGCTGCAGCGGGTTCATGATCGCCATAGGAAGCTCCCCGAAATCGTGGCCCAGCGGCACCATTGCTGCGTCAAGATCAACAGGCTCGGGCTTAAAGTCGACGTTGCAGAACGCGTCCAGGTCGATGTCGCTGAACGGCTGCATGAGCAATGCGTCGTCGAGGCCTGCAGTGGCAAGGTCTGCAGGCAACGGCGGGAGGACGTAGCTGTTGTCGATATCATCTGTAGCGAACGGCGGAGGGATCATCGGCAAGAAGCCCGTCGTGGCGTCCTCCCTGATCAATCAGCCGTGTCAGGGTTGAAGAAAACAATTAGGTTTAATTACATGAACGACATGGAGAACAAATTATACGATCGACAATCACCTCAGGATGATAGCCGACGAGTAACCTCCAGCGCTGCCAGGATCGTGGGAAGGCGCTGCGGCGGCCATGGGCAAGGAGGTGCCGTCGCTGGTGAAACAATGCAAAGATGAATCTGTGGGCTCGTGATCATCAAGATCGAGTAAAAATTGGAGACTTCGGGGAAGCTCTCAACCGACCTTGTGAGGAGCGGCGGCGGCGACATACACAACGGCAACGCCGGGAACTCGGCCAGCGGATGGAACCAGTCAACAACATCGCTGCCGCTGCCGCCGCCGCCGCTGCCAAAGTACAGCTGCATCTCCATGGGATCTGAAGACAGAGAGGAGATGACCGTGCGCCTATCGATCGAGGAAGAGCGACAGAGCAGCAGCACGTACTCTGTGATGTCTGGTCGAAGGAGATCGATGATGGCTTTATATACAGGAAGCTGCAGGATGGGACGCGTCTACCAATCAGACTATCATCGATGAGATAGCAATAAGAACGCATCCATGTATGATGGGAAAAAGACTAGAGGAGCTGTAATTATATAGGATTTGATGGATCTAGCATTGCCCAAATTGATTGGCCATGCCATAAATAATTCGGCTTAGTGGGTTCCCAAGTTTTATCTATCGATCCATGCAACCGTGGCGGCGATCGTAGTGATGACGAGGAGAAACGCCTTCGATCGATCGGGTGATCATCATTAGGCGACGCAGAAAAAGAGTAAATGGCCGGGGGCACTGTGCACTGCGAGAGTAGTAACTGCATCTCGACATTTAAACGCACGCGCGCATGCTATGCACTAGGATTGTCGTGCTAATTGTTCTGTGCCGCGCCGCATTGGCCGGATTTATTACGGGCGCGTCGATCGACTTTGGTGGAGCGAATCAGCGAAACGTATATATTAGTAACGTGGTGTGTACATGGCGCATCTAGTACGAAAGTGTGAGCGCGAGACGTGCCGTGCGCAATAGATAGCTAACTGCTACTGCAATTTCTAATTTGGCAGCACAATTCCGAAATGAATATCCTAGCCATGAAAGGAATAGATACTAGCTGGAAATATTTGAGAATCCTACATTTCTTGAATTCGTGAAAGAGAATAGGGAAGGAAACGTGAATTGCATCCCAGAGTATCAACAATGATCGATATGAAGCTATTTTTTCCTTCAAAAAAGGACAATATCGTCCAACTGATTCAGTGAAATAATCGTCATCCTCTCCACCATCAAATGTCACTAAAACATGAAATCTTGGGGGTTCATCCTCGAGGAGATCCTGGACCTTCACTTTTTTTTCATTCAACGGGTCTAAACCAACAGTTTTTGGTAACCAGTCTCGGCTCTAGCACCTTGATGCAAGCCAGAATAACCTCACTGGATCAATATTCCCGGGAATAACAGCGTTGGTGAACCAATTGACACCCCTTGAAGTATCTCCTACTCATATGTCAAATGTTTGTACTATTGAAGCATTTCTGTAGTATTTCATCTCACAGTGGGTCCAATCTGTACCAACAAACATCACACCATTTCAAAACAGCATTGGAGCAACAAAAAAAAGTATGCAACAAATCAGCACTAGTTGTAGAAAATTCCCATGTTACAAGAAATACTCAAAAAAAGTCCCGTGTGCAACATGCGAGGATAACTTTTACAGATGCTCACAAAAACATTTACAACATTGAAACAATTTTACAACATGTTCCCAAAATAATTGCATCAACTTGCTCGTGTGTTCTAACAAAGCACACATGAGTTCGCAACATTTGAAAAACACTCATGCAGAAAAGCAGTTGCAGACTTTAATTTGGAGGAACGGTGATGTGGGCTGAGCCACAAACTACAAGGTGAGGGGAATTCGAGGGGAAGGGCGATGAACGTGAAGAACACGAAGATACAAACTCACATCACTAACGCACACCGGCCGGTTGACCTCGTTGGTCCGATTCACCAACTGAATAGAGTTGAAAGAAAAAAATCACAAGGGATAGAATTCCTTGCAAAACATTCCCAAACCAAAGGTTGAATTCCAACTAGTAAAGAGATCGCAAAGATAGAGTGGCAAAGAAAGAGGTTAAAGCAATAAAGTTTACTATATGGAAAAGACCCAAGGTAGGGAGGTGCCTTGATACAACTCAATAGGGATTAGCTACGGAGAGAGTTTCCCACATGTGGGAAAAAGAAAATCTCATGTGTAATTCTCAAATCTAAGGGCATGTTTGATTCAAAGGATTTAAGAAGCACATGAATAGGAATAATGTAGGAATAGTATGTCATGACATGTGAAATCCTACAAGAATAAAATATGCAGGAATAGGTTGCCGAAGTCATTTGATTTCACCACAAGAAAAACGCGGGAAAATTATGTAGAGATTGAGTACATGCCATAGTTGTCATAGACATAAGAAATTTTCCAAGAGGTCTAACCTCTTGTTAGGGATCCTATGGGATTGGAGTATAGGAAAGCAATCCATAGGAATTTTGCAGGGTTCAATCCTTCGAATCAAATGATCTGTAGGAAAATTTCCTATGGGTAAGAATCCTATTGATTTCCTTTGGAAATCCTTTGAATCAAACAAGCCCTTAGTCTAGGGTTTCCAAATGGAGGCAAGGGCCTATATGTAGGCAGCGGAAGTAAGGGGTATTTTAGGCATAAGGGAAATATTTCTGGGGATACATGAACTTTGGCCCACGCTGACATTGACCTGGTGATGGCTCCCAAGTGTAGGAGATCAATTGTAGTACTTTTCAATGAAGAAAGGTTGTCGAACCCACGAGGAGCTGAAGGTATTGGTGAGTGATACGCGTACAACACGCGTCCGTTGGGAACCCCAAGAGGAAGGTGTGATGCGTACAGCGGCAAGTTTTCCCTCAGTATGAAACCAAGGTTTATCGAACCAGTAGCAGCCAAGAAGCACGTTGAAGGTTGATGGCGGCGAGATGTAGTGCGGCGCAACACCAGAGATTCCGGCGCCAACGTGGAACCTGCACAACACAAACCAAGTACTTTGCCCCAACGAAACAGCGAGGTTGTCAATCTCACCGGCTTGCTGTAACAAAGGATTAGATGTATAGTGTGGATGATGATTGTTTGCAGAAAACAGTAGAACAGTATTGCAGTAGATTGTATTTCAGTATAGAGAATTGGACTGGGGTCCACAGTTCACTAGAGGTGTCTCTCCCATAAGATAAACAGCATGTTGGGTGAACAAATTACAGTTGGGCAATTGACAAATAAAGAGGGCATGACCATGCACATACATATTATGATGAGTATTGTGAGATTTAATTGGGCATTACGACAAAGTACATAGACCGCTATCCAGCATGCATCTATGCCTAAAAAGTCCACCTTCAGGTTATCATCCGAACCCCCTCCAGTATTAAGTTGCTAACAACAGACAATTGCATTAAGTATTGCGCGTAATGTAATCAGTAACTACATCCTCGAACATAGCACCAATGTTTTATCCCTAGTGGCAACAACACATCCATAATCTTAGAGGTTTCTCTCACTCCCCCAGATTCACGGAGACATGAACCCACCATCGAGCATAAATACTCCCTCTTGGAGTTACTAGCATCAACTTGGCCAGAGCATCTACTAATAACGGAGAGCATGCAAGATCATAAACAACACATAGACATGAATTGATAATCAACATAACATAGTATTCTCTATTCATCGGATCCCAACAAACGCAACATATAGAATTACAGATAGATGATCTTGATCATGTTCGGCAGCTCACAAGACCCGACAATTAAGCACAATGGGGAGAAGACAACCATCTAGCTACTGCTATGGACCCATAGTCCAGGGGTAGACTACTCACACATCACTCCGGAGGCGACCATGGCGGCGTAGAGTCCTCCGGGAGATGATTCCCCTCTCCGGCAGGGTGCCGGAGGCGATCTCCTGAATCCCCCGAGATGGGATTGGCGGCGGCGGCGTCTCTGGAAGGTTTTTCGTATCGTGACTCTCGGTACTGGGGGTTTCGCGACGAAGGCTATTTGTAGGCGGAAGGGCAGGTCAAGGGGCGTCACGAGGGGCCCACACTACAGGTCGGCGCGGCCAGGGCTTGGGCCGTGCCGCCCTGTAGTCTGGCCACCTCGTGGCCCCACTTCATCTCCTCTTCGGTCTTCTGGAAGCTTCGTGGCAAAATAGGACCCTGGGCGTTGATTTCGTCCAATTCCGAGAATATTTCCTTACTAGGATTTCTGAAACCAAAAACAGCAGAAAACAACAACTGGCACTTCGGCATCTTGTTAATAGGTTAGTTCCAGAAAATGCACGAATATGACATAAAGTGTGCATAAAACATGTAGATATCATCAATAATGTGGCATGGAACATAAGAAATTATCGATACGTCGGAGACGTATCAGCATCCCCAAGCTTAGTTCCTGCTCGTCCCGAGCAGGTAAACGATAAACAAAGATAATTTCTGGAGTGACATGCCATCATAACCTTGATCATACTATTTGTAAAGCATATGTAGTGAATGCAGCGATCAAAACAATGTATATGACATTAGTAAACAAGTGAATCATATAGCAAAGACTTTTCATGAATAGTACTTCAAGACAAGCATCAATAAGTCTTGCATAAGAGTTAACTCATAAAGCAATAATTTAAAGTAAAGGCATTGAAGCAACACAAAGGAAGATTAAGTTTCAGCGGTTGCTTTCAACTTATAACATGTATATCTCATGGATAGTTGTCAATGTAAAGTAATATAACAAATGCAATATGCAAGTATGTAGGAATCAATGCACAGTTCACACAAGTGTTTGCTTCTTGAGATGGAGAGAAATAGGTGAACTGACTCAACAATAAAAGTAAAAGAATGGTCCTTCAAAGAGGAAAAGCATCGATTGCTATATTTGTGCTAGAGCTTTGATTTTGAAAACAAGAAACAATTTTGTTAACGGTAGTAATAAAGCATATGTATCATGTAAATTATATCTTACAAGTTGCAAGCCTCATGCATAGTATACTAATAGTGCCCGCACCTTGTCCTAATTAGCTTGGACTACCGGGATCATCGCAATGCACATGTTTTAACCAAGTGTCACAAAGGGGTACCTCTATGCCGCCTGTACAAAGGTCTAAGGAGAAAGCTCGCATCGGATTTCTCGCTATTGATTATTCTCAACTTAGACATCCATACCGGGACAACATAGACAACAGATAATGGACTCCTCTTTTATGCATAAGCATGTAACAACAATTAATTTTCTCATATGAGATTGAGGATATTGTCCAAAACTGAAACTTCCACCATGGATCATGGCTTTAGTTAGCGGCCCAATGTTCTTCTCTAACTATATGCATGCTCTAACCATAAGGTGGTAGATCACCCTTACTTCAGACAAGACGAACATGCATAGCAACTCACATGATATTCAACAAAGAGTAGTTGATGGCGTCCCCAGTGAACATGGTTATCGCACAACGAGCAACTTAATAAGAGATAAAGTGCATAAGTACATATTCAATACCACAATAGTTTTTAAGCTATTTGTCCCATGAGCTATATATTGTAAAGGTGGAGGATAGAAATTTAAAGGTAGCACTCAAGCAATTTACTTTGGAATGGCGGAGAAATACCATGTAGTAGGTAGGTATGGTGGACACAAATGACATAGTGGTTGGCTCAAGTATTTTGGATGCATGAGAAGTATTCCCTCTCGATACAAGGTTTAGGCTAGCAAGGCTATTTGAAACAAACACAAGGATGAACCGGTGCTTGAGTCTTCTTGATATATGCAGGGGTGAACCACCGGGGCATCCCCAAGCTTAGAGCTTTCACTCTCCTTGATCATGTTGTATCATCTCCCTTTCTTGATCCTTGAAAACTTCCTCCACACCAAACTTAGAACAACTCATTAGAGGGTTAGTGCACAATCAAAATATACATGTTCAGAGGTGACATAATCATTCTTAACACTTCTGGACATTGCACAAAGCTACTGAAAGTCAATGGAATCGAAATATCCATCGAACATAACAAAACTGGCAATGCGAAATAAAAGGCAGAATCTGTCAAAACAGAACAGTTCGTATTGACGAATTTTATCGAGGCACCAGACTTGCTCAAATGAAAATGCTAAAATTTAATGAAAGTTGCGTACATATCTGAGGATAACTCACGTAAATTGGCATAATTTTCTGAGTTACCTACAGAGAATTTTGCTCAGATTCGTGACAGCAAAGAAATCTGTTTCTGCGCAGTAATCCAAATCTAGTATGAACTTTACTATCAACGACTTTACTTGGGACAACAAAACACTAAACTAAGATAAGGAGAGGTTGCTACAGTAGTAAACAACTTCCAAGACACAAATATAAAATAAAGTACTGTAGTAAAAACATGGGTTGTCTCCCATAAGCGCTTTTCTTTAACGCCTTTCAGCTAGGCGCAGAAAGTGTGTATCAAGTATTATCAAGAGATGGTGCGTTGGCATTCTTACCAGGGGTGTTGCTCTTACCTTTCTTACTCTTGTTCCTACTCTTTGATCTAGGGAATACATGACCACATCCGGGTGTAGAGGTAAAATTTAGAGTGCCTTTCCCAACATCTATGACTGCTCCCATGAGTTTCAGCAAGGATCTTCCAAGCGTGATTTGTCCTGTCCCTACACATTCAATAACGAGATAATCAGTGGATACCGTCCTTCCAAGAAAGGTTGTGAAAACACCTTCAGCTATACCCTTAGGAATTACAACAGAATTATCCATAAGAGTTATTTCTTCTCCCCCTTCAGTGAGTTCCCAAAGTGTCAAAGATTTATAAATATTTTCAGGCATAAGGCAAAACTCAGACATAATATCACAACGAGCAGGAAAAGTTTCACCACCAATAGTAGCTTTAACGGTAGGCACCCACATTGAGGGTTCGAAGCTTAATGGAACATAATCATAGTATTCGCGAATTTGGTTATACACTTCTTTTAAACAGGATATATTTGTTTCAATAGTGTTTAATCTATTATGCATGCTGACATGAGATGGATCAAAATTATTATCGGAGCTAAATGATGTAATCAATTTCCTTATAGCATTAAAAGCTTGATCCCCATCACAATGACGGAAATCTCCTCCCACTACAGCATCTAAGGCATATCTATAGCGAAGAATAAGCCCAAAATAGAAATTACTAAGAAGCAAACTCAGGGTCATTTTAGGTTCAGTTTTACTATAAGAATCAAAAATTCTGGACCATGCTTCTTTAAAATTCTCTTCACCTCCTTGTTTAAAAGTGAAGATTGATTCCTCAGGTGATAGAGTAACAACTACGGGACTAGACATGATAATAAAGTAAATGCGAGTAACTAATTTTTTGTGTTTTTGATATAGCAAACAAGATAGCAAGTAAAGTAAAACTAGCAACTAATTTTTTGTATTTTGATTTAGTGCAGCAAACAAAGTGGTAAATAAAACTAAGCAAGACAAAAACAAAGTAAAGAGATTGGGATGTGGAGACTCCCCTTGCAGCGTGTCTTGATCTCCCCGGCAACGGCGCCAGAAAAAGTGCTTGATACGCGTACAGCACGCGTCCGTTGGGAACCCCAAGAGGAAGGTGTGATGCGTACAGCGGCAAGTTTTCCCTCAGTATGAAACCAAGGTTTATCGAACCAGTAGGAGCCAAGAAGCACGTTGAAGGTTGATGGCGGCGAGATGTAATGCGGCGCAACACCAGGGATTCCGGCGCCAACGTGGAACCTGCACAACACAAACCAAGTAATTTGCCCCAACGAAACAGCGAGGTTGTCAATCTCACCGGCTTGCTGTAACAAAGGATTAGATGTATAGTGTGGATGATGATTGTTTGCAGAAAACAATAGAACAGTATTGCAGTAGATTGTATTTCAGTATAGAGAATTGGACCGGGGTCCACAGTTCACTAGAGGTGTCTCTCCCATAAGATAAACAGCATGTTGGGTGAACAAATTACAGTTGGGCAATTGACAAATAAAGAGGGCATGACCATGCACATACATATTATGATGAGTATTGTGAGATTTAATTGGGCATTACGACAAAGTACATAGACCGCTATCCAGCATGCATCTATGCCTAAAAAGTCCACCTTCAGGTTATCATCCGAACCCCCTCCAGTATTAAGTTGCTAACAACAGAAAATTGCATTAAGTATTGCGCGTAATGTAATCAGTAACTACATCCTCGAACATAGCACCAATGTTTTATCCCTAGTGGCAACAGCACATACATAATCTTAGAGGTTTCTCTCACTCCCCCAGATTCACGGAGACATGAACCCACTATCGAGCATAAATACTCCCTCTTGGAGTTACTAGCATCAACTTGGCCAGAGCATCTACTAATAACGGAGAGCATGCAAGATCATAAACAACACATAGACATGAATTGATAATCAACATAACATAGTATTCTCTATTCATCGGATCCCAACAAACGCAACATATAGAATTACAGATAGATGATCTTGATCATGTTCGGCAGCTCACAAGACCCGACAATTAATCACAATGGGGAGAAGACAACCATCTAGCTACTGCTATGGACCCATAGTCCAGGGGTAGACTACTCACACATCACTCCGGAGGCGACCATGGCGGCGTAGAGTCCTCCGGGAGATGATTCCCCTCTCCGGCAGGGTGCCGGAGGCGATCTCCTGAATCCCCCGAGATGGGATTGGCGGCGGCGGCGTCTCTGGAAGGTTTTCCGTATCGTGGCTCTCGGTACTGGGGGTTTTGCGATGAAGGCTATTTGTAGGCGGAAGGGCAGGTCAAGGGGCGTCACGAGGGGCCCACACTACAGGTCGGCACGGCCAGGGCTTGGGTCGCGCCGCCCTGTAGTCTGGCCACCTCGTGGCCCCACTTCGTCTCCTCTTCGGTCTTCTGGAAGCTTCGTGGCAAAATAGGACCCTGGGCGTTGATTTCGTCCAATTCCGAGAATATTTCCTTACTAGGATTTCTGAAACCAAAAACAGCAGAAAACAAAGAATCGGCACTTCGGCATCTTGTTAATAGGTTAGTTCCAGAAAATGCACGAATATGACATAAAGTGTGCATAAAACATGTAGATATCATCAATAATGTGGCATGGAACATAAGAAATTATCGATACGTCGGAGACGTATCAGTGAGCAAAAATAACAAGAAAGCAGTAATAATAAAGTAACGGTTTGGTGTTTTGGGTATATAGTTTGCAATAAAAATAAAGTGTGGAAAGTAAAATGCAAATAAGTAAATGCTCTCAATGAGAGAAAAACACAATCCTCTATGCAGCAAGAGGGACATGCTAAAGTGTGTGTGCTTATATGAGACAAAAATTGCCGAGGGCGGCATGGATTCACTAGCATCTGAGTTCTAAACAACATGGTAAATATCTTATCAACCTTTATTCAATTAGGGGCAGAGCCTTAATTAGGTGCAGCCATAAGCATGTGCAAATACACCCCTTATGATGGGTCCTAGAGCCATTTTCACGTGCAAGTATATGAATCATTAAGACATAAATGTCTCATCATAGCCATAAGATTCGGGGTCCCTGACATAAACCCTCTAATGCAACTCATAGTGTTGGAAGACGGTTTCTGTCATTCTAACCCTTCCAACACTAATGCATTACATCAAAGTGCAGCCCTATGAGCCCATATAGATGAAGTAATATGCAGTCGACGTTCGCATAACCAGCATAGAACAACATAAAAGATAGAAAACTTGACCAAATACTCATTGCACATCATATAGAATCATAGCCAGATCATCCTATGCCCTCAGAAATGTGGGAAACTACTCACAAGTGACAAACATTATATGGAACAGAGGCATAATGGTTCCAACACAATCGGAATATATAATCTTCCCACCAAATAATGACAAAGTACTAATCACTAACATCCAACAACACTAAAAACAATATTCGGGGTTCAATTCAACACAAACTATGAGGGGATGATGTCGATTTTGTAGATGGTGATAGTGGTGATGATGGTGTTGGTGAAGATGTTGATGGTGATGCCTCCTCCCAATCACAGGAGGAGTGGGGATGTTGATGGCGTCACTTTCCCCTTCATCGGAGGCACTGGTGCAGCAGTATCTGCCCTCTCCTGGAGTAGGAGAGGACTGTCACCTCCGCCGCCGCCTCAATAAATCTTAGGAAAAATATGGCTTAGGATTTTTGGTGAAACGGCGCGCCTGGAATAAAAGGGGGGCAAAACGATGTCCGAGGTGTGAACGAGTGTGGGTGGCGCGGCCAAGAGGTTGGCTCGTGCCACATGTGCTTGTTTGCACCTTGTGGCCCCTCTCGCGTGCTTCTTTCGCTCATGGCCTTTCTTTGGGTGAAAAACTGATCAGGTATTTTTTTCCTTGAATTTTTGCGATCCAGAAAGTCCTAAAACAAATAAAATACAAAAAAGGAGGTTTTCTGCCTCCCAGGAATTAAATACCAAATAAGGGGACTTTGTAGGAAAGTCCCGGAAATCATCTAAAATGCATAAATAACAATGTATGAAGGCAAATAACAATGAAAACTAACTCTATATGTAGCAACAATGATGATGTAAAATGAACGTATCACCTGGTGGATTACTTATGTAGTGACCAAACACACCACTGCATGTTGTAGTGCAAGTATTTGGCATAACACTAGTGGAACTCCATCCCTTAAATATTACACCCAACAGAATGGTAGAACAAAAACATCACGGGTCCATATTTCTCATATATTCATGGTCACAATCCAGAAGAGTACAAAAGATTAGAGATCCTCCCTAGTCCAATGAGGATTCACTGGCAAGTCCAATTCAAATCCACTAGCTTAAAGAGCAATGGCACAGCTAAGCCTGTGTAACATCCCAACCTTGTTATATCTAAATAAATGAGTGTTCATGAGCATTGCATGCATATAGTTTGCATTAGAGTAAAATTTGCACCAAAGTTCAATTCTTCTCAATTATGCAAAATCCTTCTTGATATGGATATCCGGGCCTGGTACTCTAGGACAGCCATTGATATGATATTTGGGTCTAAGGTTGTACCAGTAGTTTATTATAATCTTGTTATTAGGAGATAATAATGTAGCCAGGTCATGTTGTGGGCCATCTAGGGTTTTAATAGAGTCTGTTTGACTTGGGCCTGTCCAAGTCAAACTAGGTTAGGCCCAATAAGGGGGCCGGCCGGCCACCTCTCCCTCTCATATAAGGAGATGGCACGGTTAGGGTTTAGGATAGAACAAGTTTAGTCTAAAAGATTAGGGTTTCCCTATTGCATGTGATCATGTGTATCATCCCTCCGGGGGTACGACGCTGCCGTTATCTATTATATCCGCTGCGAAGGTTCTTGTGTTCATCAAGGATTGTCTAGCTCTTGGTTTGAGGCGTATCGTTCATCGATCCGTTGCTTGTTGGATTCGTTCCCTCTTCTCCAGGCTGCGTTCATCGCGTTGTTGGGAGGATTTACTACCCCAGGTTCTCGCTGTGAAAGATCGGGCATCAACCAAGGAGGATCCAGTGGGTTTCCCCCTTATCATGTGGTATCAGAGCTCTGGGTTGCTCACGGCGAGGTGTTGTTGATCGATCTCTTTGATCGGTTTGCATAGGAGAAGATTAGCTCTAAGATCGGAGGAGTTTGGCTCTCGGTCGAAGGAGGTTGGTTGGAGGAAGTTTGGCGTTGTTTGGTGCAGTTTGGAGATCATCCATGGCTGTTTCGGAGGTCAAAATCGCGAAAAATCACGCCTGAATTCGGGAAGAAGACGAATTTTCGCGACCCGCCCCGGTCTACCGCCCGGTTGACCGGGCTCTGGGCCGGCCGGGCCGGTCCAAACTGGATTTTATGCTGATGCCAACCGGGCTCATTACTGTGCCGTTTCGCCAGATTCTCGGTGGCCAGACCGGGCCAGAGGCCGGTCCAACCGGGCCCTGGGCCGGGCTGGCGCAGGCTGCTGCGGTTCCTTCCCCGGCGGTTTCTCCTGTTGCTCCGGTGGTTTCTCCGGTGATGCTGGTTGATGACCCACAAGTATAGGGGGTGTATCGTAGTATTTTTGATAAGTAAGAATGTCAATCCCAACGAGGAGCAGAAGGTGTTGACAAGCAGTTTCGATGAAGGATTCACTGTAAATGCTCACAGACAAGTATTCAGGGGGTTTTGATGTAGCAGATGAATAAAGTACGAGTAAGTAAAGTGCGAGAGTAACAATTGCAGCGAGTGGCCCAATCCTTTTTAGCACAAAGGACAAGCCGGTTTGTTTACTTATAATGACCAAACGTTCTTGAGGACACACGGGATTTTAGTCTAGTGCTTTCGCTACATATGGCTAATTAATCTTCATTGTTTTGATAAGTGTTGTGTGGGTGAACCTATGCTAATGTACCGCCCTTCCTAGGACTAATACATACTTGTGATTATACCCCTTGCAAGCATCCGCAACTACAAGAAAGTAATTAAGATAAATCTAACCACAGCCTTAAACTCTGAGATCCTGCTATCCCTCCTGCACCGATATACCAACGGGGGTTCAGGTTTCTGTCACTCCGGCAACCCCGCAATTGGCAAACGAATACAAGATGCACTCCCCTAGGCCCATAAAGGTGAAGTGTCATGTAGTCGACGTTCACATGACACCACTAGAAGAATAACACCACAACTTAAATATCATAACATTGAATATTACTCAACCATACTTTACTACTAACATTTAGACTTCACCCATGTCCTCAAGAACTAAACGAACTACTCACGAGACATCATATGGAACATGATCAGAGGTGATATGATGATGAATAACAATCTGAACATAAACCTTGGTTCAATGGTTTCACTCAATGGCATCAATAACAAGTAGAAATCAACACCGGGAGAGTTTCCCCTATCAAACAATCAAGATCCAACCCGAATTGTTACGGCGGTGACGATGTGCAGCGGTGGAGACGGCGGTGATGATGATGTAGATGATGGTGATGGAGATGATGTCCAGCTCGATGACGGTGACGATGGCATCGATTTCCCCCTCCGGGAGGGAATTTCCCCGGCGGATCTCAGCCTGCCGGAGAGCTCTTTTCTCTCTGGTGTTCTCCGCCCCGCAGAGGCGGCTGTGACTCTTCGCGACTATCCCCCCGGAGCTTAGGTTTTCGGGACGAAGAAATACGCGAAGGAGAGGAGACCAGAGGGGGCTGTGGGCCCCCTCCCCACAAGGCGGCGCGGCCAGGCCTTGGCCCGCGCCGGCCTATGAGGTGGGCCCACAGTGGCCCTCCTTGGCTCCCCCTTCTGGCTCCCTTCGTCTTCTGGAAAAACAGGATTTTTCATATAAATTCCGTCAATTGTTGATCTTCCGAAATATTGCATTCTGACGGCGCTTTTTCCAGCAGAATCCTGACTCCGGTGCGCGATCCTCCAATAATCATGAAATATGCAAAATAGATGAAATAACATAAGTATCATCTCCAAATATGAAATATATCAATGAATAACAGCAAATTATGATATAAAATAGTGATGCAAATTGGACGTATCAACTCCCCCCAAGCTTAGACTTCGCTTGTCCCCAAGCGAAACTGAACTCGGTAAACAGGACCACATGTTTATGGAGTGAAGAGTCGATGAATAAAATACGGACAAGAAGCATCATATTCATTCACACAAGACATTCTAGTAAACAACTTCCTCATATAATTCAACTTGAAACAAGTAGAAGGTAATCACAAATAAAGGTGCATAAGAAATCAAAATTGGTGATGGCAAACTTCGTTCTTGGTCAGAGAACAATTAACAGGTTACACTTATCTATCGAGCAGCGCTCTCATGTTAAAGTTTATATGTCACAACTTGCATACTCAATCATAATAATCTTCTCATAATCATTGATAACTTTCAAAGCTATATTCATTCGGATAAAACTTGTACTAAACAAGGAAGAGTAAAAGACATGATGAAGTAAATCATAATATAGATGGTTTGATCACAACAACTCAAATGCTTGCTTAAGATGGAGGGAAATAGGTTTACTGACTCAACATAAAGTAAAAGACAGGCCCTTCGCAGAGGGAAGCAGGGATTAAATCATGTGCTAGAGCTTTTTCAGTTTTGAAACCATATAAAGAGAATAAAAGTAACATTTTGAGAGGTGTTTGTTGTTGTCAACGATTGGTAGCGGGTACTCTAACTGTTGGAGATATGCCCAAGAGGCAATAATAAAATGGTTATTATAATATATCTTTGTGTTTATGATAATGTTTACATACCATGCTATAATTGTATTAACCGAAAGATTGATACATGTGTGTTATGTGAACAACAAAGAGTCCCTAGTATGCCTCTTAACTAGCTTGTTGATTAATGGATGATTAGTTTCATAATCATGAACATTGGATGTTATTAATAACAAGGTTATATCATTGTACGAATGATGTAATGGACACACCCAATTAAGCGTAGCATAAGATCATGTCATTAAGTTATTTGCTATAAGCTTTCGATACATAGTTACCTAGTCCTTATGACCATGAGATCATGTAAATCACTTATACCGGAAAGGTACTTTGATTACATCAAACGCCACTGCGTAAATGGGTGGTTATAAAGGTGGGATTAAGTATCCGGAAAGTATGAGTTGAGGCATATGGATCAACAGTGGGATTTGTCCATCCCGATGACGGATAGATATACTCTGGGCCCTCTCAGTGGAATGTCGTCTAATGTCTTGCAAGCATATGAATAAGTTCATAAGAGACCACATACCATGGTACGAGTAAAGAGTACTTGTCAGGAGACGAGGTTGAACAAGGTATAGAATGATACCGATGATCAAACCTCGGACAAGTAAAATATCGCGTGACAAAGGGAATTGGTATCGTATGTGAATGGTTCATTCGATCACTAAAGTCATCGTTGAATATGTGGGAGCCATTATGGATCTCCAGATCCCGCTATTGGTTATTGGTCGGAGAGAAGTCTCAACCATGTCTGCATAGTTCGCGAACCGTAGGGTGACACACTTAAGGTTTGATGTCGTTTAAGTAGATATGGAATATGGAATGGAGTTCGAAGTTTTGTTCGGAGTCTCGGATAGGATCCAGGACATCACGAGGAGTTCCGGAATGGTCTGGAGAATAAGATTCATATATAGGAAGTCACTTTCCAAGTTTGGAAATGATCCGGTGCATTTATGGAAGGTGGTTTCTAGAAATTATCCGGAATAAATCACTATGGAAGGAGGAGTCCAGAAGGGACTCCACAAACCCTAACCAGCCAACCAAGTGGGAGGGTGGAGTCCATGGTGGAGTCCACCTCCTTGGCCGGCCAAGAAAAGGGGGAAGGGGAGAGTCCCTGTCCCTCTAGGTTTCGTCCATAAGGCAGTTTTTCTGTTGGGGTCTTATTCGAAGACTTTGGGCAAACCCTTGGGGTTCCACCTATATAATGAGGAGGAGAGGGAGGGGGCAGCCCATGGCTTGGCCGCACCACCCCTGCCCCTTGAGGCCGGCGCCCATGGCACCCCCTCTCCTCAAACCCTAGCACCCCTCCTCCACCACTTCTCCCGCATATGCTTAGCGAAGCTCCGCCGGAGATATCCATCGACACCGCCACCACGCCGTCGTGCTGCCGGGTTTCCGAGGAGGATCTACTACTTCCGCTGCCCGCTGGAACGGGGAGAAGGACGTCGTCTTCATCAACACCGAACGTGTGACCGAGTACGGAGGTGCTGCCCGATCGTGGCACCGTGATCAAGATCTTCTACGCGCTTTTGCAAGCGGCAAGTGATCGTCTACCGCAGAAATAAGAGCCTACTCTTATAGGCTTTGGAAATCTTCAAGGGTGAGTCTCGATCATCCCCTCGTTGCTCCCGTCTTCTAGATTGCATCTTGGCTTGGATTGCGTTCTCGCGGTAGGAAATTTTTTGTTTTCTATGCAACGAATCCCTACAGTGGTATCAGAGCCGTGTCTATGCATAGATGGTTGCACGAGTAGAACACAATGGTTTTGTGGGCGTTGATGCTCTTGTTGTCTTTAGTTTGAGTACTTTGCATCTTTGTGGCATAGTGGGATGAAGCGGCCCGGACTAACTTTACATGACCGCGTTCATGAGACTTGTTCCTCGTTCGACATGCAACTTGTATTGCATAAGAGGCTTTGCGGGTGTCTGTCTCTCCTACTATAGTGAAGATTCAATTTACTCTTCTATTGACAACATTAGTATCACCGTTGTGGTTCATGTTCGTAGGTAGATTAGATCTCTCTCGAAAACCCTAAACCACGTAAAATATGCAAACCAAATTAGAGACGTCCAACTTGTTTTTGCAGGGTTTGGTGATGTGATATGGCCATAATGTGATGATGAATATGTATGAGATGATCATTATTGTATTGTGGCAACCGGCAGGAGCCTTATGGTTGTCTTTAAATTTCATGTTGAGTAGTATTTCAAATTAGTTGTAATAGTTGCTACATGAGGTGAACAACCATGAAGACGGCGCCATGAACCTTGACGCTACGCCGACGATGATGGAGATCATGCCCGTTGATGATGGAGATCATGTCCGTGCTTTGGTGATGAAGATCGAAGGCGCAAAGACTAAAGGGCCATATCATATCACATATGAATTGCATGTGATGTTAATCCTTTATGCATCTTATTTTGCTTAGAACGCGACGGTAGCATTATAAGATGATCCCTCACATTAATATCAAGATAATAAAGTGTTCTCCCTTCGTATGCACCGTTGTACAGTTCGTCGTTTCGAAGCATCTCGTGATGATCGGATGTGATAGACTCAACGTCCACATACAACGGGTGTAAGCCATGTTGCACACGCGGAATACTTGGGTTTGCTTGACGAGCCTAGCATGTACAGACATGGCCTCGGGACAACGGAAACCGAAAGGTTGAACACGAGTCATATGGATGATATGATCAACATGTTGATGTTCACCATTGAAGCTACATCATCTCACGTGATGATCGGTTTTGGTGTAGTGGATTTGGATCGTGTACCACTTAACAACTATGAGGGATGTTGTATTAAGTGGGAGTTCATTAGTAATTAGATTAAAACATGAACTAATTATCATAAACATAGTCTGAGTAGTATTTTGAATTAATTTTGTAGTATTGGCATCCGTTTTCTACCATACGCTAGTCTTGTAATTGAGATAGAAATACTGTTAAGTCTGACAAGAAACTTTACGGACTGGTACCGTATTGTTAAAGAATCAAGAATTGATTAAGTCCTATTGCAAACTTTTAGTAAACCTCACATTGTTGATTCAAAGAGCTATGGTTTCAATTAGTACCTAAAGTTATCTTGTCTCCGTGAAACTTGAAGTTCAAATCTGTTTGAAAAGTAAGGAGCTGAAAATTTAGTTTTCAGAAATAATCAAGGTATGAGATATATGTTATATCTAAGACCTTATTGCAAGATGAAAGAATATAATTTGGTGAGACTACATAAACTCATAAGTTTTATGGGAATGTACGAAGGTTGAAGACGCAAGGCGTACCAATCCTCCAACTATTGGGGCACTAACAATATTCGCATATCCATGAAGTTATCATCCTTAGTATGCACCGTTGCTAAGACTCGTCGTATCGAAGCATCACGTGATGATCGGGTGTTATAGATTCTACGTGTGCATACAACGGTGCAAGCCAGATTTGCACATGCGAATACCAAGGTTTAAACTTTACGAGCCTAGCATGTACAGACATGGTCTCGAAAAGTCTTCATGATATGATAAAATTATGAGTGAAATTGTTCATCATATTAATAGGTTACTAATAGTGAAATCCGGAACACTTGTCATATGATGATCAACTTCAAAGTAAGAACCTCAAGGTTATTGGTATTTGACCAACAAACCTAGAAGTTATTGATGTTGAAGTGTTTTTCTGAATAATGAGGAAAGCTAAAAGAGAAACTACAAAAGATTATTGGCAGAAAGAAAGAAAAGACTAGAAAGTCTAGCTCAGGTGTATATAAATGATATACATGTTATGAATGTATTCCTCGTTTGGTCACACAATGAAATTCTTGGGTATTTGTACCATATTGGTTGGTATGAAGTGTCATACAAAACAACGCAATACAAGAATACAATGGCCTAAGTGACTGACAAGGAATATGATATGAATACACGTCTGGAACAAAATAAAGTGTTATTATGTTCGTCATTGGCATTCTATCTAACCCTTAGGATTTATAATAAAGAACTTAATAATTGTTATTTTGCTCTGGTCAAATAAAAACAATGAGTTGTTCAAATTATGACATTACTCCATATACGATGGATAAGTTATTATAAATCTTAATGGTGAATCACACATACATAATAATGACGCTAAAATGCCATAAGGCAAATGATTTGAATTCCACTTATTTGTGGAACCGCCATTTAGGTCATGTTAGAAAGGAACGCATGAAGGAACTCCATGCAAATGGATTTTTGGAGTCATTTGATTTTTTGAATCGTTTGGCGCTTGCAAATCTTTTCTAAAGAGAATGACTAAAATACCGTTCATAGGCCAAGAGTTGAATGGGCAACTAACTTAGTGAAAACATACATGATGATGTATGTGGCTCACTGGGCATAGTTGTGTGCGGGAGATTCTTCTACTTCATGAAAACTTCCAACAATGAATTGAGTATATATATGTGGATATATTCGATAAGGAAGAAGTTTGAAACATTTGAATGGATTCAAATAAATTTCAGCATGAAGTGGAAATCATCGTAATAGAAAAGTCAAATATCTATGATTGGATCATTGGGAAAATATTTGAATTACAAGTTTTAGCGAACATCTAAGAGAGTCATGAAATTGTTCTACAACTCACATTTCTTGGAGTATCATAATGATGATATAGTATCCGAGAGATGTATCCAAACCTTGTTGGATCAATGATGAGATAAAATATTTATGCCATTATATTTTTGTGGATTATGCTTTAGTGACTACCGCTTTTACACTATATAGAGCATCATCATGATCCGTTGAAATGACACCATACGAGTTATGGCATGGGTATGAATCCTAATAGTCTTTTCTTAAATTTTGGTATGTATAGCATAAGTAAATAAGTTTACAACCAAAATCGGATGAATGTCTTTGTTGGTTATCCCAGAGAATTGATTGGGAATTCTTCCCACTATGGAGACAAAGACAAAAGTGTTTGTCAATGTTTCTTATTTCCAAGAAATTGTTTCTAGCGAAGTATTTGAGTGGGAGGACAATAGAACTTGATAAGGTTTATGAACTTGAGTATAATGATCAGAGTAGCGCAGCATTGGAATTGGTTCCGGAAGCGGCCACAACGATCATGACTCCCATGACTACAGAATGTTTTAGCCATGGAGATCAAAGTACATATTGAACCTTGTAGGTATGGTTTACTTTGTGATCAAATAAATGATTTGTGGACAAAGGATTGATTTTGAACAATGATAAACCAACTACAAACAAAGAAGTTATGATGGGCCCTGACTCCGTTAAAATGGCTATACGCCATGAAATCCAAGATAGATGAATAATTTTTTGAAAGTAAATGGATCTATAAAATTGATGGACTTGGATGAAATATCCTTGAAGAAGCTCGACTTGTCGAAAAGTTGTTTACGACAAAGTTCAAAGAGTTGACTACGATAAGATTAGATCTTCTGTAGCAATGCGTATAGTCTATGTGGATTATTCTAGTAATCACTACATATTTCCTTTATGAGATATGATAGTAGGATGGCAAAATACATTACTTATCAGAAGTATGTATTAAAGGTGTATACAAGATACAACCACGAGTTTTGCTGGTCCGTGGAATACTAGATAGGTATACAAACTTCAATTGGATGAAGTGAGTATCGCGGAGTTGGAATCTTCACCAGATGAAATAGTCAAAGAGTTTTTGATTTCATCAGAGACGATGAAGAGGCTTGCATTTGCAAGAAATTAAGTGGGAGCGCTGAGACATATTTATAATACTTTATGTAGATGACATATAGTTGGTTATAAATGATATAATTATATACTTGATTAAAAGGTTTCATTGAAAATTAACTTCAATGAAAGGATATGGACTGAAACATATTTAGTGTCAAGATCTATGAAGATAGATTGAAACACATAATAAGTTTTAAGTCAAAGTACATAGAATGGATATTGAAGTAGTTCAATAGTATGTACAAAATCAGATATCTTGTGCTCTAAAAGGTTAGGAGCATAGACCAGAATGATTCATGTGATGAGTATTGGACAACAGTAAAAATATCCTTGAGTACTTTATAAGAACCAAGGATATATATATATATATAATTTTGTATGGAGAAATGACAAACAAATCGTTATAATGTGTTGCACCGATATTAGTTTGGTCGCATATAAAATAAATTTCAATCTCAATTAGGCTAAGTGTTGTTTAAAAGGTAGCACAATGAGATAGAAGTTGTCTATGCTAGATTTAGAAGAGTTCTAAATATTGTGACGGATTCTACGAAAGAAGGCAGAGTATGTCATTGTTGTAACAATGACAAAAGGATGTTAAGTCAAAAGGTTCTTTGAGAACTTGGTGTAGTTCCGATAGTGTCAGAACTTTGAAGCTATATTGTGTATGACAATATTAGTGACATATTTCAGACCGCAGAATTAAGGTTCCACCAGAAGACCAAACATATTTAATGCCGACTCATTTGGAAATGAGTGATGCGTTGAGACGCAAATGAATTACAAAATACATACGGTTATGAGCATGTCAGATCCGTTGACAAAAACCTCTCCCGTGAGCAAAACATGATAAAGCACCGGAAGGCCAAGGTGTTATATCTTTACAAATGTAAACTAGATTATTGACTCTAGTGCAAGTGGGAGACTGTTGGAGATATGGAGGCAATAATAAAATGGTTATTATAATATATCTTTGTGTTTATGATAATGTTTACATACCATGCTATAATTGTATTAACCGAAAGATTGATATATGTGTGTTATGTGAACAACAAAGAGTCCCTAGTATGCCTCTTAACTAGCTTGTTCATTAATGGATGATTAGTTTCATAATCATGAACATTGGATGTTATTAATAACAAGGTTATATCATTGTATGAATGATGTAATGGACACACCCAATTAAGCATAGCATAAGATCACGTCATTAAGTTATTTGCTATAAGCTTTCGATACATAGTTACCTAGTCCTTATGACCATGAGATCATGTAAATCACTTATACCGGAAAGGTACTTTGATTACATCAAACGCCACTGCGTAAATGGGTGGTTATAAAGGTGGGATTAAGTATCCGGAAAGTATGAGTTGAGGCATATGGATCAACAGTGGGATTTGTCCATCCCGATGACGGATAGATATACTCTGGGCCCTCTCGGTGAAATGTCATCTAATGTCTTGCAAGCATATGAATAAGTTCATAAGAGACCACATACCACGGTACGAGTAAAGAGTACTTGTCAGGAGACGAGGTTGAACAAGGTATAGAATGATACCGATGATCAAACCTCGGACAAGTAAAATATCGCGTGACAAAGGGAATTGGTATCGTATGTGAATGGTTCATTCAATCACTAAAGTCATCGTTGAATATGTGGGAGCCATTATGGATCTCCAGATCCCGCTATTGGTTATTGGTCGGAGAGAAGTCTCAACCATGTCTGCATAGTTCGCGAACCGTAGGGTGACACACTTAAGGTTTGATGTCGTTTAAGTAGATATGGAATATGGAATGGAGTTCGAAGTTTTGTTCGGAGTCTCGGATGGGATCCAGGACATCACGAGGAGTTCCGGAATGGTCCGGAGAATAAGATTCATATATAGGAAGTCACTTTCCAAGTTTGGAAATGATCCAGTGCATTTATGGAAGGTGGTTTCTAGAAATTATCCGGAATAAATCACTATGGAAGGAGGAGTCCCGAAGGGACTCCACAAACCCTAACCAGCCAACCAAGTGGGAGGGTGGAGTCCATGGTGGACTCCACCTCCTTGGCCAGCCAAGAAAAGGGGGAAGGGGAGAGTCCCTGTCCCTCTAGGTTTCGTCCATAAGGCAGTTTTTCTGTTGGGGTCTTATTCGAAGACTTTGGGCAAACCCTTGGGGTTCCACCTATATAATGAGGAGGAGAGGGAGGGGGCAGCCCATGGCTTGGCCGCACCACCCCTGCCCCCTTGAGGCCGGCGCCCATGGCACCCCCTCTCCTAAAACCCTAGCACCCCTCCTCCACCACTTCTCCCGCATATGCTTAGCGAAGCTCCGCCGGAGATATCCATCGACACCGCCACCACGCCGTCGTGCTGCCGGGATTCCGAGGAGGATCTACTACTTCCGCTGCCCGCTGGAACGGGGAGAAGGACATCGTCTTCATCAACACCGAACGTGTGACCGAGTACGGAGGTGCTGCCCGATCGTGGCACCGTGATCAAGATCTTCTACGCGCTTTTGCAAGCGGCAAGTGATCGTCTACCACAGCAATAAGAGCCTACTCTTATAGGCTTTGGAAATCTTCAAGGGTGAGTCTCGATCATCCCCTCGTTGCTCCCGTCTTCTAGATTGCATCTTGGCTTGGATTGCGTTCTCGCGGTAGGAAATTTTTTATTTTCTATGCAACGAATCCCTACACTAACCCCCTTGCCAGAAAAACTCTCGAAGAGCGGCTCCCATAAAGTTTTATTTTAGGTTGGCACTCCTCCCAACCTTTGCTTTCACAAACCACGGCTAACCGAATCCTCGGGTGCCTGCCAACAATCTCATACCATGAAGGAGTGCCTTTTATTTTAGTTTTATTTAGATGACACTCCTCCCCTCCTTTGCTTTCTCAAGCCATGGCTAACCGAATCCTCGGGTGCCTTCCAACAATCACATACCATGGAGGAGTGTCTATTTATAAAATTATGAAGGTTAATTAATCGGGGCTGGGAACCCCATTGCCAGCTCTTTATGCAAAATTATTGGATAAGCGGATGAAGCCACTAGTCCATTGGTGAAAGTTGCCCCAAAAGATTGAAAGATAAAACACCACATACTTCCTCATGAGCTATAAAACATTGACACAAATAAGAGATAGTAAATTTTGAATTGTTTAAAGGTAGCACACGAAGTATTTACTTGGAATGGTAGGAAATACCATATAGTAGGTAGTTATGGTGGACACAAATGGCATAGGTTTGGGTTAAGGTTTGGATGCACGAGAAGCATTCCCTCTCAGTACAGGTTTTTGGCTAGCAAGGTTAATTAGCAAGCACAAGAGTTGAGGGAAACAAACAAATATACATGTGATAGAAACAATCATGCATCTTCCTTGTAAGCACAAACAATTTTAACTTCAGAATAATAAGCTAAGGAGCTAACAAGAAAGAAAGACAATGAAACAACATATCTACATGTATTTCTCTTTTCTACTTAAACCTCAAAGTGTTATTGCTATTGACCAATGCTAAGCTTGCCAAAACCAAATAGATTTATTCAATGCTCCCAAAGTGATACCAATACTAATAACAAGATCAATCATATAATAGGGATTGCAAACTAAAATAAGATGTGCAATATGTAAATGATAAGACTTCTCATTAGTATTCCATAACGATAACTCACACCAAGGGATACATAGACAACCAACTAAAGGAGAGATACTTCCACACTGCAACCCATCTTATATGATAACTTCCCTACTCATGATATGACACTACTTGATAGTAAAAAATAAAAGGTAGTGATGATGTGATACCGCGGCACTCCCCCAAGCTTGGAACAAACCAAGGGGATGCCAATACCGATGATGAATTACTCCTTCGGTGATGGTGGTGATGAATTCTTGACAAGCTTCTCAACAAGCTCCTGAAGCTCATCAATCTTGTACATGAGGTTGCGGATCATCTCCGAATTGTGCTCGACGCGGTTAAGAAGTATGTCCGACGGCGAGTCCCAACTCTTGGAGTTATTTCCCCACTCTTCAACCTCATGCTTCATCCTTCCTGAAGAAGATGTCTTTGGAGCTAGTTAATGACGTGGAACCCTTCCTCCAGTGCGAATTCTTGCGCTCCTCTTTGCACTAAAAGGGTTATCCACCACCTCGATGCTTGCGATGGTAGCACGCGGGTATGCGCGCGAGTCTTCCTCCACTTCTTCTTCATCTTCTTCCTTGACGCTCTCGTCCACCTCTTTCCACTCGGGATCTTGGATATCTTCATCCGAAAGCCCCTTGCCCTTGTTCTTGGAGACCATGGTGCTTCTAGATTGAAAACAGATCCTGGCAGAAACAGCTCGAAACAAAACACGTCGAGAAAATGATATACGGACCTCCAGGGGTCCGGGGGATTATATAGCAGGAATTTTCACGACAAAAGGAAAGTACCAGGTCGAACCAGAGTCGGAGAGGGGCGACGAGGTGGCCACCTCATAGGGCGGCGTGGCCAGACTGGGGCCCGCGCCGGCCTATGGGGGCACGCCCCCGTGCGTCTCCTCCACTCCGTTTCGATCTCGTAATTTTTCATATTTTCCAAAAACAGCAAAAACATTGTTCGGAAAGTAAATCGCGAACTTTTTATTACCAGTACTGTTACCTATTCAAAGTCGAGTTCTGGCGGACTGTCAATTTGACCTTTGATGAAAGCCTCTGGTGTTTCCACTCGAATAACATCAACATCTTCATTATAAGAATCACCTGAGATATAATGCTTGAGTCTTTGTCCATTCACCACTTGTGTGGCATTGCCTTGGAGAGAGCTAATTTTAATTGCTCCTGAACGATACACCTCCTCAATGACATATGGTCCTTCCCATTTCGAGAGTAATTTCCCTGCAAAGAATCTGAGACGAGACCGATACAATAGGACTTTATCCCCAATATTAAATTCTCTTTTGATAATTCTTCTATCATGCCATTTCTTAACTTTCTCTTTAAAGAGTTTAGCATTTTCATAGGCTTCACTTCTCCATTCACCTAGAGAACTCAATTGCAGCAACCTCTTCTTACCGGCTAGTTTAGGATCTTTATTTAGTTCTCTTACTGCCCAATAAGCTTTGTGCTCTAGTTCTAAAGGTAAATGACAAGCTTTTCCATAGACCATTTTATAAGGTGACATTCCCATGGGATTTTTATAAGCAGTTCTATAAGCCCATAGTGCTTCGTTCAATTTACTAGCCCAATTCTTTCTAGATTTATTAACAGTCTTTTGCAAGATAGATTTAATTTCTCTATTTGATAGTTCTACTTGCCCACTAGTTTGAGGATGATAGGCAGAAGCAATTCTATGATTAATACCATATTTAGCAAGAGTTTTTCTAAAACCACCATGAATAAAATGAGAACCTCCATCAGTCATAATATATCTAGGAACTCCAAATCGAGGAAAAATAATATCTAAAAGCATTCTTAAAGAGGTCTCACCATCAACACTTTTTGTAGGTATGGCTTCCACCCATTTAGTAACATAATCAACAACAACAAGTATATGAGTGTTACCTTCCGAAGAGGGAAAAGGTCCCATGAAGTCAAATCCCCAACAATCAAATGGTTCAATAACAAGAGTATAATTCATAGGCATTTCATTGCATCTGGAGATATTACCAACCCTTTGACATTCATTACAAGATAAAATAAACTTCCTTGCATCTTTGAAGAGAGTTGGCCAATAAAAACCTGATTGTAGAACCTTTTGTGCGGTTCTATCTCCGGCGTGATGTCCTCCATAAGCACTAACATGACATTTACTCAATATCTCTTGCTGTTCATATTCGGGAACACATCTTCACAGAATACCATCCACTCCTTCTTTATATAAGTGTGGGTCATCCCAGAAATAATGCCTCAAATCATAAAAGAATTTCCTCCTTTGCTGGGCTGAAAAGGTTGGAGGCAAGTACTTGGAAACAATAAAGTTAGCATAATCAGCATACCAAGGACTGTCTCGCGAGCTCACCTTTATTACAGCCAATTGTTCATTTGGAAAACTATCATTAACAGGAACAGGATCATAAGCAATATTTTCCAATCCAGACAAATTATCAGCAATAGGATTATCAGCACCTTTCCTATCTACAATATGTAAATCAAATTCTTGCAACAGAAGTACCCATCTAATAAGCCTTGGCTTAGCATCTTTCTTTTGCATAAGGTATCTAATTGCAGCATGATCAGTATGAATTGTAACTTTTGAATCAACAATATAAGATCTAAACTTATCGCAAGCAAAGACTACAGCTAACAATTCTTTTTCAGTAGTAGCATAATTTCTTTGAGCAGCATCAAGGGTTTTACTAGCATAATGAATAACATTCAATTTTTTATCTACTCGCTGTCTGATACGTCTCCGACGTATCGATAATTTCTTGTGTTCCATGCCACATTATTGATGATATCTACATGTTTTATGCACACTTTATGTCATATTCGTGCATTTTCTGGAACTAACCTATTAACAAGATGCCGAAGTGCCGATTCTTTGTTTTCTGTTTTTGGTTTCAGAAATCCTAGTAACGAAATATTCTCGGAATTGGACGAAATCAACGCCCAGGGTCCTATTTTGCCACGAAGCTTCTAGAAGACCGAAGAGGAGACGAAGTGGGGCCACGAGGCAGCCAAACCCTAGGGCGGCGCGGCCCCTGCCCTGGCCGCGCGGCCCTATGGTGTGGGCCCCTCGTGCCGCCTCCTGACCTGCCCTTCCGCCTACTGAAAGCCTCCGTCGCGAAACCCCCAGTACCGAGAGCCACGATACGGAAAACCTTACTGAGACGCCGCCGCCGCCAATTCCATCTCGAGGGATTCAGGAGATCGCCTCCGGCACCCTGCCGGAGAGGGGAATCATCTCCCGGAGGACTCTACGCCGCCATGGTCGCCTCCGGAGTGATGTGTGAGTAGTCTACCCCTGGACTATGGGTCCATAGCAGTAGCTAGATGGTTGTCTTCTCCCCATTGTGCTTAATTGTCGGATCTTGTGAGCTGCCTAACATGATCAAGATTATCTATCTGTAATTCTATATGTTGCGTTTGTTGGGATCCGATGAATAGAGAATACTTGTTATGTTGATTATCAAAGTTATGTCTATGTGTTGTTTATGATCTTGCATGCTCTCCGTTACTAGTAGATGCTCTGGCCAAGTAGATGCTTGTAACTCCAAGAGGGAGTATTTATGCTCGATAGTGGGTTCATGTCTCCGTGAATGCGGGAAGTGACAGAAATCTCTAAGATTATGGATGTCTTTGTGCCACTAGGGATAAAACATTGGTGCTATGTTCTAGGACGTAGTTACAGATTACATTACTCGCAAAACATAATGCAATTTTCTCTTGATATCAAATTAATACTGGAGGGGTTCGGATGATAACTTTGAAGGTGGACTTTTTAGGCATAGATGCATGCTGGATAGCGGTCTATGTACTTTGTCGTAATGCCCAATTAAATCTCACAATACTCATCATAATATGTATGTGCATGGTCATGCCCTCTTTATTTGTCAATTGCCCAACTGTAATTTGTTCACCCAACATGCTGTTTATCTTATGGGAGAGACACCTCTAGTGAACTGTGGACCCCGGTCCAATTCTCTATACTGAAATACAATCTACTGCAATACTGTTCTACTATTTTTCTGCAAACAATCATCATCCACACTATACATCTAATCCTTTGTTACAGCAAGCCGGTGAGATTGACAACCTCGCTGTTTCGTTGGGGCAAAGTACTTTGGTTGTGTTGTGCAGGTTCCACGTTGGCGCCGGAATCTCTGGTGTTGCGCCGCACTACATCCCGCCGCCATCAACCTTCAACGTGCTTCTTGGCTCCTACTGGTTCGATAAACCTTGGTTTCATACTGAGGGAAAACTTGCCGCTGTACGCATCACACCTTCCTCTTGGGGTTCCCAACGGACGCGTCTTTGTACGCGTAGCAAGCTCGGTTGCTGGCGCCGTTGCCGGGGAGATCAAGACACGCTGCAAGGGGAGTCTCCACTTCCCAATCTCTTTACTTTGTTTTTGTCTTGCTTTATTTTATTTACTACTTTGTTTGCTGCACTAAATCAAAATACAAAAAAATTAGTTGCTAGTTTTACTTTAATTGCTATCTTGTTTGCTATATCAAAAACACAAAAAAAATTAGTTACTCACATTTACTTTATCTAGTTTGCTTTATTTACTACTGCTAAAATGGCCACCCCTGAAAATACTAAGTTGTGTGACTTCACAACCACAAATAATAATGATTTCTTATGCACACCTATTGCTCCACCTGCTACTACAGCAGAATTCTTTGAAATTAAACCTGCTTTATTGAATCTTGTTATGCGAGAGCAATTTTCTGGTGTTAGTTCTGATGATGCTGCTGCCCATCTTAATAATTTTGTTGAACTATGTGAAATGCAAAAATATAAAGATGTAGATGGTGACATTATAAAATTAAAATTGTTCCCTTTCTCATTAAGAGGAAGAGCTAAAGATTGGTTGCTATCTCTGCCTAAGAATAGTATTGATTCATGGACTAAATGCAAGGATGCTTTTATTGGTAGATATTATCCCCCTGCTAAAATTATATCTTTGAGGAGTAGCATAATGAATTTTAAACAATTAGATACTGAGCATGTTGCACAAGCATGGGAAAGAATGAAATCTCTGGTTAAAAATTGCCCAACCCATGGACTGACTACTTGGATGATCATCCAAACCTTCTATGCAGGACTAGATTTTTCTTCACGGAATTTATTGGATTCAGCTGCTGGAGGTACCTTTATGTCCATCACTCTTGGTGAAGCAACAAAGCTTCTTGATAATATGATGATCAATTACTCTGAATGGCACACGGAAAGAGCTCCACAAGGTAAGAAGGTAAATTATGTCGAAGAAACCTCTTCCCTGAGTGATAAGATTGATGCTATTATGTCTATGCTTGTGAATGATAGGACTAATGTTGATCCTAATAATGTTCCGTTAGCTTCATTGGTTGCCCAAGAAGAACATGTTGATGTAAACTTCATTAAAAATAATAATTTCAACAACAATGCTTACCGGAACAATTCTAGTAACAACTATAGGCCATATCCTTATAATAATGGCAACGGCTATGGTAATTCTTATGGGAATTCTTATGGGAATTCTTACAACAATAATAGGAACACACCCCCTGTACTTGAAGCCATGCTTAAAGAATTTATTAGTACACAAACTGCTTTTAACAAATCTGTTGAAGAAAAGCTTGGGAAAATTGATATACTTGCTTCTAAGGTTGATAGTCTTGCCTCTGATGTTGATCTTTTGAAATCGAAAGTTATGCCTAGTAGGGATATTGAAAATAAAATTGTTACTACAGCAAATGCCATCCAAGTTAGAATTAATGAGAATATAAGATTAATGGTTGAACTGCGTGCTAGGTGGGATAGAGAAGAAAATGAAAAACTAGCTAAAGAGAAGAATGTAGCTAAAGTTTGGACTATTACCACGACTAGTAATGCTAATGCTACACATGTTGCTGCACCTCCTACTATTAATAATAAAAGAATTGGTGTTAGCAATGTTTCCACTTCTAATGCAAAGCGCGAAACCGCCTGAAATTGCTAAAACTCATTAAACTGTGATAAAACTGCTGAAATTTTTTCCAACATTGGGGATGATGATCCCATTGCTTTAGATTATAATGGTTTGAATTTTGATGATTTCCACATCTCTGAAGTTATAAAGTTCTTGCAAAAACTTGCTAAAAGTCCTAATGCTAGTGCTATAAATTTGGCTTTCACGCAACATATTACAAATGCTCTCATAAAAGCTAGAGAAGAGAAACTAGAACGCGAAGCCTCTATTCCTAGAAAGCTAGAGGATGGTTGGGAGCCCATCATTAAGATGAAGGTTAATGATTTTGATTGTAATGCCTTATGTGATTTTGGTGCAAGTATTTCCGTTATGCCTAAGAAAATTTATAATATGCTTGACTTGCCACCGCTGAAAATTTGTTATTTGGATGTTAATCTTGCTGATCATTCTACAAAGAAACCTTTGGGGAAAGTTGATAATGTTCGCATTACCGTTAACAATAACCTTGTCCCCGTTGATTTTGTTGTCTTGGATATTGAATGCAATGCATCTTGTCCCATTATATTGGGAAGACCTTTTCTTCGAACTGTTGGTGCTATCATTGATATGAAGGAAGGTAATATAAAATATCAATTTCCTCTCAAGAAAGGTATGGAACACTTCCCTAGAAAGAGAATGAAGTTACCTTTTGATTCTATTATTAGAACAAATTATGATGTTGACACTTCGTCTCTTGATAATACTTGATACACACTTTCTGCGCCTAGCTGAAAGGCGTTAAAGAAAAGCGCTTATGGGAGACAACCCACGTGTTTTTACTACAGTATTTTTGTTTTATATTTGTGTCTTGGAAGTTGTTTACTACTGTAGCAACCTCTCCTTATCTTAGTTTAGTGTTTTGTTGTGCCAAGTAAAGTCGTTGATAGTAAAGTTCATACTAGATTTGGATTACTGCGCAGAAACAGATTTCTTTGCTGTCATGAATCTGGGTAAAATTCTCTGTAGGTAACTCAGAAAATTATGCCAATTTACGTAAGTGATCCTCAGATATGTACGCAACTTTCATTCAATTTGAGCATTTTCATTTGAGCAAGTCTGGTGCCTCGATAAAATTCGTCAATACGAACTGTTCTGTTTTGACAGATTCTGCCTTTTATTTCGCATTGCCTCTTTTGCTATGTTGGATGAATTTCTTTGATCCATTAATGTCCAGTAGCTTTATGCAATGTTCAGAAGTGTTAAGAATGATTGTGTCACCTCTGAGCATGTTAATTTTTATTGTCCACTAACCCTCTAATGAGTTGTTCTAAGTTTGGTGTGGAGGAAGTTTTCAAGGATCAAGAGAGGAGTATGATGCAACATGATCAAGGAGAGTGAAAGCTCTAAGCTTGGGAATGCCCCGGTGGTTCACCCCTGCATATTCTAAGAAGACTCAATCGTCTAAGCTTGGGGATGCCCAAGGCATCCCCTTCTTCATCGACAACATTATCAGGTTCCTCCCCTGAAACTATATTTTTATTCCATCACATCTTATGTGCTTTTCTTGGAGCGTCGGTTTGTTTTTGTTTTTTGTTTTGTTTGAATAAAATGGATCCTAGCATTCACTTTGTGGGAGAGAGACACGCTCCGCTGTAGCATATGGACAAGTATGTCCTTAGGCTCTACTCATAGTATTCATGGCGAAGTTTCTTCTTCGTTAAATTGTTATATGGTTGGAATTGGAAAATGATACATGTAGTAAATTGCTATAATGTCTTGGATAATGTGATACTTGGCAATTGTTGTGCTCATGTTTAAGCTCTTGCATCATATGCTTTGCACCCATTAATGAAGAAATACATAGAGCATGCTAAAATTTGGTTTGCATATTTGGTCTCTCTAAGGTCTAGATAATTTCTAGTATTGAGTTTGAACAACAAGGAAGATGGTGTAGATTCTTATAATGTTTACAATATGTCTTTTATGTGAGTTTTGCTGCACCGGTTCATCCTTGTGTTTGTTTCAAATAGCCTTGCTAGCCTAAACCTTGTATCGAGAGGGAATACTTCTCATGCATCCAAAATCCTTGAGCCAACCACTATGCCATTTGTGTCCACCATACCTACCTACTACATGGTATTTCTCCGCCATTCCAAAGTAAATTGCTTGAGTGCTACCTTTAAAATTCCATCATTCACCTTTGCAATATATAGCTCATGGGACAAATAGCTTAAAAACTATTGTGGAATTAAATATGTACTTATGCACTTTATCTCTTATTAAGTTGCTTGTTGTGCGATAACCATGTTCACTGGGGACGCCATCAACTACTCTTTGTTGAATTTCATGTGAGTTGCTATGCATGTCCGTCTTGTCTGAAGTAATAGAGATCTACCACCTTATGGTTAAGCATGCATATTGTTAGAGAAGAACATTGGGCCGCTAACTAAAGCCATGATCCATGGTGGAAGTTTCAGTTTTGGACAATATCCTCAATCTCATATGAGAAAATTATTAATTGTTGTTACATGCTTATGCATAAAAGAGGAGTCCATTATCTGTTGTCTATGTTGTCCCGGTATGGATGTCTAAGTTGAGAATAATCAATAGCGAGAAATCCAATGCGAGCTTTCTCCTTAGACCTTTGTACAAAGTGGCATAGAGGTACCCCTTTGTGACACTTGGTTAAAACATGTGCATTGCGATGATCCGGTAGTCCAAGCTAATTAGGACAAGGTGCGGGCACTATTAGTATACTATGCATGAGGCTTGCAACTTGTAAGATATAATTTACATGATACATATGCTTTATTACTACCGTTGACAAAATTGTTTCATGTTTTCAAAATCAAAGCTCTAGCACAAATATAGCAATCGATGCTTTTCCTCTATGGAGGACCATTCTTTTACCTTTTTGTTGAGTCAGTTCACCTATTTCTCTCCACCTCAAGAAGCAAACACTTGTGTGAACTGTGCATTGATTCCTACATACTTGCATATTGCACTTATTATATTACTCTATATTGACAATATCTATGAGATATACATGTTACAAGTTGAAAGCAACCGCTGAAACTTAATCTTCCTTTGTGTTGCTTCAATGCTTTTACTATGAATTATTGCTTTATGAGTTAACTCTTATGCAAGACTTATTGATGCTTGTCTTGAAGTACTATTCATGAAAAGTCTTTGCTATATGATTCACTTGTTTACTCATGTCATATACATTGTTTTGATCGCTGCATTCACTACATATGCTTTACAAATAGTATGATCAAGGTTATGATGGCATGTCACTCCAGAAATTATCTTTGTTATCGTTTTACCTGCTCGGGACGAGCAGAACTAAGCTTGGGAATGCTGATACGTCTCCGACATATCGATAATTTCTTGTGTTCCATGCCACATTATTGATGATATCTACATGTTTTATGCACACTTTATGTCATATTCGTGCATTTTCTGGAACTAACCTATTAACAAGATGCCGAAGTGCCGATTCTTTGTTTTCTGCTGTTTTTGGTTTCAGAAATCCTAGTAACGAAATATTCTCGGAATTGGACGAAATCAACGCCCAGGGTCCTATTTTGCCACGAAGCTTCCAGAAGACCGAAGAGGAGACGAAGTGGGGCCACGAGGCAGCCAAACCCTAGGGCGGCGCGGCCCCTGCCCTGGCCGCGCGGCCCTAGGGTGTGGGCCCCTCGTGCCGCCTCCTGACCTGCCCTTCCGCCTACTTAAAGCCTCCGTCGCGAAACCCCCAGTACCGAGAGCCACGATACGGAAAACCTTACTGAGACGCCGCCGCCGCCAATCCCATCTCGGGGGATTCAGGAGATCGCCTCCGGCACCCTGCCGGAGAGGGGAATCATCTCCCGGAGGACTCTACGCCGCCATGGTCGCCTCCGGAGTGACGTGTGAGTAGTCTACCCCTGGACTATGTGTCCATAGCAGTAGCTAGATGGTTGTCTTCTCCCCATTGTGCTTAATTGTCGGATCTTGTGAGCTGCCTAACATGATCAAGATCATCTATCTGTAATTCTATATGTTGCGTTTGTTGGGATCCGATGAATAGAGAATACTTGTTATGTTGATTATCAAAGTTATGTCTATGTGTTGTTTATGATCTTGCATGCTCTCCGTTACTAGTAGATGCTCTGGCCAAGTAGATGCTTGTAACTCCAAGAGGGAGTATTTATGCTCGATAGTGGGTTCATGTCTCCGTGAATCTGGGGAAGTGACAGAAATCTCTAAGATTATGGATGTGATGTTGCCACTAGGGATAAAACATTGGTGCTATGTTCGAGGACGTAGTTACTGATTACATTACGCGCAATACTTAATGCAATTGTCTGTTGTTAGCAACTTAATACTGGAGGAGGTTCGGATGATAACCTGAAGGTGGACTTTTTAGGCATAGATGCATGCTGGATAGCGGTCTATGTACTTTGTCGTAATGCCCAATTAAATCTCACAATACTCATCATAATATGTATGTGCATGGTCATGCCCTCTTTATTTGTCAATTGCCCAACTGTAATTTGTTCACCCAACATGCTGTTTATCTTATGGGAGAAACACCTCTAGTGAACTGTGGACCCCGGTCCAATTCTCTATACTGAAATACAATCTACTGCAATACTGTTCTACTGTTTTTCTGCAAACAATCATCATCCACACTATACATCTAATCCTTTGTTATAGCAAGTCGGTGAGATTGACAACCTCACTGTTTCGTTGGGGCAAAGTACTTTGGTTGTGTTGTGCAGGTTCCACGTTGGCGCCGGAATCTCTGGTGTTGCGCCGCACTACATCCCGCCGCCATCAACCTTCAACGTGCTTCTTGGCTCCTACTGGTTCGATAAACCTTGGTTTCATACTGAGGGAAAACTTGCCGCTGTACGCATCACACCTTCCTCTTGGGGTTCCCAACGGACGCGTGCTGTACGCGTATCACTGTCCAAGAACAGTGCCTACAGCAAAATCACTAGCATCACACATAATTTTAAATGGTAAGTTCCAATCAGGAGGTTCAACTATAGGGGCAGTTGTTAAGGCTTTCTTTAGAGTTTCAAAAGCTTCCTTACAATCATCATCAAAAACAAAAGGTACATCTTTTTGAAGAAGATTAGTAAGAGGCTTTGAAATCTTGGAAAAGTCTTTAATAAACCTCCTATAAAACCCAGCATGACCAAGAACACTACGAATACCTTTAACATCCCTAGGATAGGGCATCTTCTCAATTGCTTCAACTTTAGCTCTACCAACTTCAATACCTCTCTCGGAAATTTTATGTCCCAATACAATTCCTTCATTAACCATAAAGTGGCATTTCTCCCAATTAAGAACAAGGTTAGTTTCTTCACATCTCTGCAAAACTTTATCAAGGTTCCGCAAGCAATTATCAAAAGAACTCCCATAGACGGAAAAATCGTCCATGAATACTTCTACAATACTCTCGCAAAAGCCATGAAAAATAGCAGACATGCATCTTTGAAAAGTAGCAGGGGCATTACATAAACCAAAATGCATACGTCTATAAGCATAAGTTCCATAGGGACAAGTGAAAGTGGTTTTCTCTTGATCCTTAGTTTTAACAGCAATTTGTGAAAACCCAGAATAACCATCAAGAAAGCAAAAATGAGTATTTTTGGATAACCTTTCTAACATTTGATCAATAAAAGGCAAAGGGTAATGATCTTTCTTAGTAACCTTATTAACTTTTCGATAATCAATGCACATTCTATACCCTACAACTACTCTTTGAGGTATGAGCTCATCATTATCATTAGGCACAACAGTCATTCCATTCAAGAGAATCCCCATTATCCAGTAATTTATGCCAATGCGCCGCTTTACCAGACAGCGATATAGAGAATAGTTTCTTCCCCACTTCATCCATAGCAATACCTGCACACTTGAATAAACCGCATAATTCATGTAAGAACAGTAAATGATCTCTAGGGTGGACAGTTCCATCCCCTGTATAACGGTTATCCACAACACGTTCAATAATTTTCATAGGTATTTTGTATGGTATTTCTTCCTCACATAGCGCCTCATCCACTACCTTTGCAGTAGTAGTAGATTTTCCAAATAAAAACTCAAGAGAAGATCTCTCCATAATGAATTATAGCAGCAGGCAGAAATAAAATCAGCACAAATAGTAAAAGTTTCCTTTACCAATTCCACTTACCAATAGCGCTTCACTCCCCGGCAACGGCGCCAGAAAATAGTCTTGATGACCCACAAGTATAGGGGGTGTATCGTAGTATTTTAGATAAGTAAGAATGTCGATCCCAACGAGGAGCAGAAGGTGTTGACAAGCAGTTTCGATGAAGGATTCACTGTAAATGCTCATAGACAAGTATTCAAGGGGTTTTGATGTAGCAGATGAATAAAGTACGAGTAAGTAAAGTGCGAGAGTAACAATTGCAGCGAGTGGCCCAATCCTTTTTAGCACAAAGGACAAGCCGGTTTGTTTACTTATAATGACCAAATGTTCTTGAGGACACACGGGATTTTAGTCTAGTGCTTTCGCTACATATGGCTAATTAATCTTCATTGTTTTGATAAGTGTTTGATACGCGTACAGCACGCGTCCGTTGGGAACCCCAAGAGGAAGGTGTGATGCGTACAGCGGCAAGTTTTCCCTCAGTAAGAAACCAAAAGGTTTATCGAACCAGTAGGAGCCAAGAAGCACATTGAAGGTTGATGGCGGCGAGATGTAGTGCGGCGCAACACCAGGGATTCCGGCGCCAACGTGGAACCTGCACAACACAACCAAAGTAATTTGCCCCAACGAAACAGTGAGGTTGTCAATCTCACCGGCTTGCTGTAACAAAGGATTAGATGTATAGTGTGGATGATGATTGTTTGCAGAAAACAGTAGAACAAGTATTGCAGTAGATTGTATTCGATTAAAAGAATGGACCGGGGTCCACAGTTCACTAGTGGTGTCTCTCCCATAAGATAAATAGCATGTTGGGTGAACAAATTATAGTTGGGCAATTGACAAATAGAGAGGGCATGACAATGCACATACATGATATGATGAGTATAGTGAGATTTAATTGGGCATTACGACAAAGTACATAGACCGCTATCCAGCATGCATCTATGCCTAAAAAGTCCACCTTCAGGTTATCATCCGAACCCCTTCCAGTATTAAGTTGCAAACAACAGACAATTGCATTAAGTATGGTGCGTAATGTAATCAACAACTACATCCTCGGACATAGCATCGACGTTTTATCCCTAGTGGCAACAACACATCCACAACCTTAGAACTTTCTGTCACTGTCCCAGATTTAATGGAGGCATGAACCCACTATCGAGCATAAATACTCCCTCTTGGAGTAAAGAGTAAAAACTTGGCCAGAGCCTCTACTAATAACAGAGAGCATGCAAGATCATAAACAACACATAGATATAAATTGATAATCAACATAACATAGTATTCTCTATCCATCGGATCCCAACAAACACAACATATAGCATTACAGATAGATGATCTTGATCATGTTAGGCAGCTCACAAGACCCGACAATGAAGCACAATTAGGAGAAGACGACCATCTAGCTACTGCTATGGACCCATAGTCCAGGGGTGAACTACTCACTCATCACTCCGGAGGCGACCATGGCGGTGAAGAGTCCTCCGGGAGATGATTCCCCTCTCCGGCAGGGTGCCGGAGGCGATCTCCTGAATCCCCCGAGATGGGATTGGCGGCGGCGGTGTCTCTGGTAGGTTTTCCGTATCGTGGCTCTCGGTACTGTGGGTTTCGCGACGAAGACTATATGTAGGCGGAAGGGCAGGTCAGGGGGCCACACGAGGGCCCCACACAACAGGCCGGCGCGGCCAAGGGCCAGGCCGCGCCGCCCTAGTGTTTGGCCACCTCGTGGCCCCACTTCGTGACTCCTTCGGTCTTCTGGAAGCTTCGTGTGAAAATAGGCCCCTGGGCGTTGATTTCGTCCATTTCCGAGAATATTTCCTTACTAGGATTTCTGAAACCAAAAACAACATAAAACAGCAACTGGCTCTTTGGCATCTCGTTAATAGGTTAGTGCCGGAAAATGCATAAATATGACATAAAGTATGCATAAAACATGTAGATATCATTAATAATGTGGCATGGAACATAAGAAATTATCGATACGTCGGAGACGTATCAGCATCCCCAAGCTTAGTTTCTGCTCGTCCCGAGCAGGTAAACGATAACAAAGATAATTTCTGGAGTGACATGCCATCATAACCTTGATCATACTATTGTAAGCATATGTAATGAATGCAGCGATCAAAACAATGGTAATGACATGAGTAAACAAATGAATCATAAAGCAAAGACTTTTCATGAATAGTACTTTCAAGACAAGCATCAATAAGTCTTGCATAAGAGTTAACTCATAAAGCAATAATTCAAAGTATAGGTATTGAAGCAACACAAAGGAAGATTAAGTTTCAGCGGTTGCTTTCAACTTATAACATGTATATCTCATGGATAGTTGTCAATGCAAAGTAATATAACAAGTGCAATATGCAAGTATGTAGGAATCAATGCACAGTTCACACAAGTGTTTTCTTCTTGAGGTGGAGAGAAATAGGTGAACTGACTCAACATAAAAGTAAAAGAAAGGCCCTTCGCAGAGGGAAGCATTGATTGCTATATTTGTGCTAGAGCTTTGGTTTTGAAAACATATAGAGAGCATAAAAGTAAAGTTTTGAGAGGTGTTTGTTGTTGTCAACGAATGGTAGTGGGCACTCTAACCCCCTTGCCAGGCAAACCTTCAAAGAGCGGCTCCCATGAATATTTTTTTTGTGTGGCACTCCTTCCAACCTTTCTTTCACAAACCATGGCTAACCGAATCCTCGGGTGCCTGCCAACAATCTCATACCATGGAGGAGTGTCTATTTAGGTTAATTAATTTGGGACTGGGAATCCCATTGCCAGCTCTTTTTACAAAATTATTGGATAAGCGGATGAAGCCACTAGTCCATTGGTGAAAGTTGCCCAACAAGATTGAAAGATAAACACCACATACTTCCTCATGAGCTATAAAACATTGACACAAATCAGAGGTAATAAATTTTGAATTGTTTAAAGGTAGCACTCAAGCAATTTACTTTGGAATGGCGGAGAAATACCATGTAGTAGGTAGGTATGGTGGACACAAATGGCATAGTGGTTGGCTCAAGGATTTGGATGCATGAGAAGTATTCCCTCTCGATACAATGTTTAGGCTAGCAAGGTTGTTTGAAACAAACACAAGGTGAACCGGTGCAGCAAAACTCACATAAAAGACATATTGTAAACATTATAAGACTCTACACCATCTTCCTTGTTGTTCAAACTCTTTACTAGAAATTATCTAGACCTTAGAGAGACCAATTATGCAAACCAAATTTTAGCAAGCTCTATGTATTTCTTCATTAATAGGTGCAAAGTTTATGATGCAAGAGCTTAAACATGAGCACAACAATTGCCAAGTATCACATTATCCAAGACATTTTAGAATTACTACATGTAGCATTTCCCGTTTCCAACCATATAACAAATTAACGAAGAAGATTCAACCTTCGCCATAAACACTATGAGTAAAGCCTCTGGTATGCAACAGAGGAGCGTGTCTCTCTCCCATACAAAGAATGCTAGGATCCACTTTATTCAAACAAAACAAAAACAAAAACAAACCGACGCTCCAAGCAAAGTGCATAAGATGTGATGGAATAAAAATATAGTTTCACTAGAGGAACCTGATAATGTTGTCGATGAAGAAGGGGATGCCTTGGGCATCCCCAAGCTTAGACGCTTGAGTCTTCTTGAAATATGCAGGGGTGAACCACCGGGGCATCCCCAAGCTTAGAGCTTTCACTCTCCTTGATCATATTGTATCATCTCCCTCTCTTGATCCTTGAAAACTTCGTCCACACCAAACTCAAAACAACTCATTAGAGGGTTAGTGCACAATTAAAATTTACATGTTCAGAGGTGACATAATCATTCTCAACACTTCTGGACATTGCACAAAGCTACTAAAAGTCAATGGAAGAAAATCCATCAAGCATAGCAAAACAGACAATGCGAAATAAAAGGCAGAATCTGTCAAAACAGAACAGTTCATAAAGAAGAATTTTATTGAGGCACCAGACTTGCTCAAATGAAAATGCTCAAATTGAATGAAAGTTGCGTACATATCTGAGGATCACTCACGTAAATTGGCATAATTTTCTGAGTTACCTACAGAGAATTAGGCCCAGATTCGTGACAGCAAGAAATCTGTTTCTACGCAGTAATCCAAATCTAGTATGAACCTTACTATCAACGACTTTACTTGGCACAACAATGCAACAAAATAAGATAAGGAGAGGTTGCTACAGTAGTAACAACTTCCAAGACTCAAATATAAAATAAAAGTACTGTAGTAAAATCATGGGTTGTCTCCCATAAGCGCTTTTCTTTAACGCCTTTCAGCTAGGCGCAGAAAGTGTGTATCAAGTGTTATCAAGAGACGAAGTGTCAACATCATAATTTTCACAATTTGTCCCATTGGGGATCTTAGATGCTCCCTTATCTATAGTGGTTTTAAGAGCTTTATCAATTTTAGGCCTATAATAGCTTTTTGGTTTACGCCCCTTAGAGACATACATGAACTTTTGCTCCTTACCCACATAAGCTTTCTCTCTAAACTTTATAGATGAAAAGGTTGAACCCAATGTTCCCATAGCCTCTTCAAGTTCGCTAATCCTTTGGGTTTGATTATCATGAATAGCACAAGATTCTAAGATGGCGATTCTCTCATTAATTCCACCTAGAGATTTATCAAGTTTATCAGTGCTATCAAGTAATGCTCTCAAAGTAGTATCAATACTTGGAAGGTTTTGCTCTATGGTTTCCAACTTTTTCATGACATCTTCAAGAGAGGTTTCAATTTTTACTTCATTAACAGGTGGTATTCCAAATAAACTCTCAATAATGCAACTAGCTTCTAAAGCAGGAGTACTTAGGAAGTTACCTCCCGCGAGACAATCAAGAACATACCTATTCCAGCTAGAGATACCAACATAAAAATTCCTGAGTAAGATAGTGGTGGAGTGTTTCTTAGTGCACCTATTATGGGCATCGCTAATTCTATACCAAGCATCTTTTAAACATTCTCCCCCTTGTTGCTTAAACGAACGAACTTCAACTTCAGGATTACTCATTTTAGCAATAGTAATTAAAGCAAACTAGATAAAGTAAATGCAAGTAACTAATTTTTTTGTATTTTTGATATAGCGTGCAAACAAGATAGTAAATAAAGTAAAGCTAGCAACTAATTTTTTTGTATTTTGATTTAGTGCAGCAAACAAAATAGTAAATAAAACAAAGCAAGACAAAAACAAAGTAAAAAGATTGGATGTGGAGACTCCCCTTGCAGCGTGTCTTGATCTCCCCGGCAACGGCGCCAGAAAATCTGCTTGATACGCGTACAACACGCGTCCGTTGGGAACCCCAAGAGGAAGGTGTGATGCGTACAGCGGCAAGTTTTCCCTCTGTAAGAAACCAAGGTTTATCGAACCAGTAGGAGCCAAGAAGCACGTTGAAGGTTGATGGCGGCGAGATGTAGTGCGGCGCAACACCAGGGATTCCGGCGCCAACGTGGAACCTGCACAACACAACCAAAGTACTTTGCCCCAACGAAACAGTGAGGTTGTCAATCTCACCGGCTTGCTGTAACAAAGGATTAGATGTATAGTGTGGATGATGATTGTTTGCAGAAAACAGTAGAACAAGTATTGCAGTAGATTGTATTCGATGTAAAAGAATGGACCGGGGTCCACAGTTCACTAGAGGCGTCTCTCCCATAAGATAAATAGCATGTTGGGTGAACAAATTGCAGTTGGGCAATTGACAAATAGAGAGGGCATGACAATGCACATACATGATATGATGAGTATAGTGAGATTTAATTGGGCATTACGACAAAGTACATAGACCGCTATCCAGCATGCATCTATGCCTAAAAAGTCCACCTTCAGGTTATCATCCGAACCCCTTCCAGTATTAAGTTGCAAACAACAGACAATTGCATTAAGTATGGTGCGTAATGTAATCAACAACTACATCCTCGGACATATCATCGATGTTTTATCCCTAGTGGCAACAGCACATCCACAACCTTAGAACTTTCTGTCACTGTCCCAGATTTAATGGAGGCATGAACCCACTATCGAGCATAAATACTCCCTCTTGGAGTTAAGAGTAAAAACTTGGCCAGAGCCTCTACTAATAACGGAGAGCATGCAAGATCATAAACAACACATAGATATAAATTGATAATCAACATAACATAGTATTCTCTATCCATCGGATCCCAACAAACACAACATATAGCATTACAGATAGATGATCTTGATCATGTTAGGCAGCTCACAAGACCCGACAATGAAGCACAATTAGGAGAAGACGACCATCTAGCTACTGCTATGGACCGATAGTCCAGGGGTGAACTACTCACTCATCACTCCGGAGGCGACCATGGCGGTGAAGAGTCCTCCGGGAGATGATTCCCCTCTCCGGCAGGGTGCCGGAGGCGATCTCCTGAATCCCCCGAGATAGGATTGGCGGCGGCGGCGTCTCTGGTAGGTTTTCCGTATCGTGGCTCTCGGTACTGGGGGTTTCGCGACGAAGACTATATGTAGGCAGAAGGGCTGGTCAGGGGGGCACACGAGGGCCCCACACAATAGGCCGGCACGGCCAAGGGCCAGGCCGCGCCGCCCTAGTGTTTGGCCACCTCGTGGCCCCACTTCGTGACTCCTTCGGTCTTCTGGAAGCTTCGTGTGAAAATAGGCCCCTGGGCGTTGATTTCGTCCAATTCCGAGAATATTTCCTTACTAGGATTTCTGAAACCAAAAACAGCAGAAAACAGCAACTGGCTCTTCGGCATCTCGTTAATAGGTTAGTGCCGGAAAATGCATAAATATGACATAAAGTATGCATAAAACATGTAGATATCATCAATAATGTGGCATGGAACATACAAAATTATCGATACGTCGGAGACGTATCAGTGTTGTGTGGGTGAACCTATGCTAATGTACCGCCCTTCCTAGGACTAATACATACTTGTGATTATACCCCTTGCAAGCATCCCCAACTACAAGAAAGTAATTAAGATAAATCTAACCACACCCTTAAACTCTGAGATCCTGCTATCCCTCCTGCACCGATATACCAACGGGGGTTCAGGTTTCTGTCACTCCGGCAACCCCGCAATTGGCAAACGAATACAAGATGCACTCCCCTAGGCCCATAAAGGTGAAGTGTCATGTAGTCGACATTCACATGACACCACTAGAAGAATAACACCACAACTTAAATATCATAACATTGAATATTACTCAACCATACTTTACTACTAACATTTAGACTTCACCCATGTCCTCAAGAACTAAACGAACTACTCACGAGACATCATATGGAACATGATCAGAGGTGATATGATGATGAATAACAATCTGAACATAAACCTTGGTTCAATGGTTTCACTCAATGGCATCAATAACAAGTAGAAATCAACACCAGGAGAGTTTCCCCTATCAAACAATCAAGATCCAACCCGAATTGTTACGGCGGTGACGATGTGCAGCGGTGGAGACGGCGGTGATGATGATGTAGATGATGATGATGGTGATGGAGATGATGTCCAGCTCGATGACGGTGACGATGGCGTCGATTTCCCCCTCCGGGAGGAAATTTCCCCGACGGATCTCAGCCTGCCGGAGAGCTCTTTTCTCTCTGGTGTTCTCCGCCCCGCAGAGGCGGCTGTGACTCTTCGCGACTATCCCCCGGAGCTTAGGTTTTCGGGACGAAGAAATACGCGAAGGAGAGGAGGCCAGAGGGGGTTGTGGGCCCCCTCCCCACAAGGCGGCGCGGCCAGGCCTTGGCCCGCGCTGGCCTGTGAGGTGGGCCCACAGTGGCCCTCCTCGGCTTCCCCTTCTGGCTCCCTTCGTCTTCTGGAAAAATAGGATTTTTCATATAAATTCCGTCAATTGTTGATCTTCCGAAATATTGCATTCTGACGGCGCTTTTTCCAGCAGAATCCTGACTCCGGTGCGCGATCCTTCAATAATCATGAAACATGCAAAATAGATGAAATAACATAAGTATCATCTCCAAATATGAAATATATCAATGAATAACAGCAAATTATGATATAAAATAGTGATGCAAATTGGACGTATCACTGGTTCATGCTGTTGATGATGTTCTTGATTCGTTTGCAGATGATGTGTGTGGCATACGGTGTTTACGTGGCACGAAGGCCGGTTATGTGTTCAATGATTACCTTGACATACGGAAGGGCGTACAACGTCATTTGTCCAAACTAAAGTGGTATTTACACCATGATGCGACTGTTGAGGAATATGAACATTGGGAATGGAACATGGAATTGGGTTTCACTCGTTGTCGCCAATATGAAGGAAAGTTCACTGGTTATGATGCATATATGCTTGCTCACCGGCGTGTGGACGAAGAGTTGTATGCTTATTGGTGGGATGCGGTTGACAGAGGTGAATTTGCTGAAACTTGGGAGGATTACAAAACTTTTCTTCGTAATGGTTTCGTGTTACCGTATATGGAGGATAGTGAGCAGTCGTCCCGAGTTGTACATGCAATAGAGGCAGTGGACAAGTGCATAGTTCCTATTCAGGAGGTCGTTCCACTACCAACAGTCACTACGGTCGAGGTGAAATCTTCAGAGGAGAGGAAACCTGGCTCTGATACCAAGAGCACTACTGTGACTGTTGAGGAGGATGTACCATTGAGCGGGCTGAATATGCAACTCAAGAAGGTACAAGGTGATACTTGCAAGACAGTTGACAAGGTTCAGCGGTGGAGTTTGTTTCAGACTCAGTGCTTTATCAAGGGCAAGGCTTGCAAGTTGATGATTGATGGTGGTAGCTGTACTAATGGCATAAGCAAGGCGATGGTGGCAACATTGGGGTTGTCTACATGGCGTCTTCCTGAACCTAAACGTCTTGAGTGGTTGAATAGCTGTGGTATGCTGAAGATTACTCATAAGGTGCGTGTGCCATTTACAGTTGATGATTATGTTGATGAAATCGATTGCGATGTGTTGCCATTGGAGGTGTGTGGATTGCTACTTGGGCGTCCTTGGCAGTATGATCGCAATGTGACACATGCTGGGCGAGCAAATACATATTCTTTTATGCATGGTGGCAAACAGCGGACTTTGAATCCTATGGGTGATGATCATATCAAGTACGATGTGGAGCTAGTGGTGCGTAAGGAGAAGTTGCACAAGCCTACAGTGCAGCTAGAGGTGCATGATGTTCCGAGCATTGATGTTGGTGATGTTTCAGCCATGCCTGTAGATGACAAGCCAGTTCTTGTTGGTGACAAGCCGGATGAAGCTACACTTGTTGTTGATGTGGATGTTGCAGCATGTGCTACAGTTCCAGTTTGTGTTGCTAGTATCCAGACTGATGATGTTTGTGCTGATGTTGTTCTAGTACATATGGCGCAGATGCGCGTGGGAGGAGTGGGAGGCGAGAAGGTTAGAGAAGCAAGTGCTGATGGTGTTTCAGCCCGGTCACAGGGCCGGTCCAACCGGACCAGGCGCCAGGTGAGCCCGGTTCAGACCGGCTTATGCGCTGATGCCAACCGGAGCATGTTCTGTGAGACGTCGCGACGTTCCGATCAGGATCGGGTCCCTGACCCGGTCACAACCGGACCGACCGGTCATATATCCGGTCAACCGGCGTCTAGACCGGCTGTGGCGCAGCGCGTCAGTGGAGACAGTGGGCAACGGCACTACCGTACTAGGTGTACTGCAGTCCATTTTTCCGCGACACCGCGAATGCATCGAGGCAAGGATGGATGTGTGAGACATCTATGTGGCTGCTGTCTACTGTTGGCTTCTTTTCCTGTAGACAGTGTTGGGCCTCCAAGAGCAGAGGTTTGTAGAACAGCAGCAAGTTTTCCCTTAAGTGGATCACCCAAGGTTTATCGAACTTAGGGAGGAAGAGGTCAAAGATATCCCTCTCAAGCAACCCTGCAATCACGATACACGAAGTCTCTTGTGTCCCCAACACGCCCAATACACTTGTCAGATGTATAGGTGCACTAGTTCGGCGAAGAGATAGTGAAATACAAGTAATATGGATGTATATGAGCGGTAATAGCAATCTAAAATAAATATGGCAGCGAGTAAACATGCAGTGGAACAGTAAATAAACGGAGATTCGATGTGTGGAAACAAGGCCTAGGGATCATACTTTCACTAGTGGACACTCTCAACATTGCAATCATAAAGGAATATAAATAAGCACTTCACTATGCTATTCTGAATTACTCTCTGGCAAGATAACGAACACTAATTCATCATGTAGGCAAACCTTAAAGATGTATTCCCAAGTACTAATAAACACCCCACGCTGTCACTGTGAGCATTCATAGGAGGTACTAACACACCACAATTTCATAGAGACATCCAACTCAAATCATAATTCAGTGAACAAGTATTCTGTGAAATATAGCCTAAGAGACCCACACGGTGCACACACTGTCACCTTTACACACGTGGGACAAGGAGTCTCCGGAGATAACATAAGTAAAATCCACTTGAATGGCATAACGACATCTAGATTACAAAGCTCATCATATGGATCTCAATCATGTAAAGCAGCTCATGAGATCATTGTATTGAAGTACATGGGAGAGAAATTAACCACATAGCTACCGGTACAACCCTTAGCCTCGATGGAGAACTACTCCCTCCTCATGGGAGACAGCAGCGGTGATGAAGATGGCGGTGGTGTCGATGGAGATGCCTTCCGGGGGCACTTCCCCGTCCTGGCGGCGTGCCGGAACAGAGACTTCTGTCCCCCAGATCTTGGCTTCGCGATGGCGGCGGCTCTGGAAGGTTTCTCGTACGGTGGCTTATTCGTTAGGGTTTTCGCGACGAAGTCCTTAAGTAGGCAGAAGGGCAGCCTCGGAGGGGCCCTGGTGGGGCCAGACAATAGGGGGCGCGCCCCCCTGGGCCGCGCCGCCACCATGTTTGGGGCCCCCAGGGCTCCCCTCTGGTCCCACTCTGGCTCTCTGGAAGCTTCCGGGAAAAATAAGGTTCTGGGCGTTGATTTCGTCCAATTCCGAGAATATTTCCTTACTAGGATTTCTGAAACCAAAAACAGTAGAAAACAGGAACTGGCACTTCGGCATCTCATCAATAGGTTAGTTCCGGAAAATGCATAAAAACGATATAAAGTGTGAACAAAACATGTAGGTATTGTCATAAAACAAGCATGGAACATAAAAATTATAGATACATTGGAGACGTATCAGCATCCCCAAGCTTAGTTCCTACTCGTCCTCGAGTAGGTAAACGATAACAAAGATAATTTCTGAAGTGACATGCTACCAACATAATCTTGATCCAATAATAATGTAAAGCATATGAACTGAGATCAAATCAGTCAAAGCAAATGTCTATATTGATATAAGAGATGATAATGCAAGAGTTAAATGATACGTCTCCGACGTATCGATAATTTCTTGTGTTCCATGCCACATTATTGATGATATCTACATGATTTATGCACACTTTATGTCATATTCGTGCATTTTCTGGAACTAACCTATTAACAAGATGCCGAAGTGCCGCTTGTCGTTTTGCTGTTTTTGGTTTCAGAAATCCTAGTAACGAAATATTCTCGGAATTGACGAAATCAACGCCCAGGGTCCTATTTTGCCACGAAGCTTCCAGAAGACCGAAGAGGAGACGAAGTGGGGCCACGAGGCAGCCAAACCCTAGGGCGGCGCGGCCCCTGCCCTGGCCGCGCGGCCCTATGGTGTGGGCCCCTCGTGCCGCCCCCTGACCTGCCCTTCCGCCTACTTAAAGCCTCCGTCGCGAAACCCCCAGTACCGAGAGCCACGATACGGAAAACCTTCCAGAGACGCCGCCGCCGCCAATCCCATCTCGGGGGATTCAGGAGATCGCCTCCGGCACCCTGCCGGAGAGGGGATTCATCTCCCGGAGGACTCTACGCCACCATGGTTGCCTCCGGAGTGATGTGTGAGTAGTCTACCCCTGGACTATGGGTCCATAGCAGTAGCTAGATGGTTGTCTTCTCCCCATTGTGCTTAATTGTCGGGTCTTGTGAGCTGCCTAACATGATCGAGATCATCTATCTGTAATTCTATATGTTGCGTTTGTTGGGATCCGATGAATAGAGAATACTTGTTATGTTGATTATCAAAGTTATGTCTATGTGTTGTTTATGATCTTGCATGCTCTCCGTTACTAGTAGATGCTCTGGCCAAGTAGATGCTTGTAACTCCAAGAGGGAGTATTTATGCTCGATAGTGGGTTCATGTCTCCGTGAATCTGGGGAAGTGACAGAAATCTCTAAGATTATGGATGTGCTGTTGCCACTAGGGATAAAACATTGGTGCTATGTTCAAGGATGTAGTTATTGATTACATTACGCGCAATACTTAATTTTTTTTTTGATCGGGGAAAGGTCCCGAAGGACCAGAGACTGCTCTATTCATATGTGGTGGCCTTACATTTTTCATAGAGGACCTTCAATAAACAAGACAATACAGCTTGGTCCTGGAATCTTGCAAAAAGAACCCTACATAAATTAGCAAAAACGCCATCGGGTCCTTCTTCTTCCTTGTCACCACCAGCACTGGATTGGCTCGGATCACAGCGACCAAACTCAGGACCACCGCATCGAGGTAGCAGGGCCTCCGCCGAAGGAGGTTGAACACGCACGAGCGCATAGGCTGCACTGGCGTTTGGGGTGGCCGCCGACTCGGCCGAAGATCACAGCAGCCAGACTCTGCAGCTGTGTAGAAACCCCAAAAAGCAGCAGCTCGATCTTTCCCCAGAGATCTAGATCCCTCAACCAGCATCCTTCGTCCACCACCATGGCGGCCAGTCGGGACTCCGGCGCCCAGATCTCGATCTCCCACACCAGGGGCCTTATTCGAGGAGATGCCTGCGGTAGCCTCTATCACCGCCTCCGTCTCCGCCCAACGGAGCTCCACGGGAAGAGGCTGCACCGCCGGGAAGCACCGGACCGGACCCAAGAGATCCAGCACCCTACTCCTAAACTCTGGCATAACGCCAAGCCAAACAAACACTAGAACTAGTACTAAACCTGAACTACTGTTGTACATGGGAGGGACCCTCACCCTTCTCGTCACCGGCGATCGCCGGAGAGGAGAGGGGAGGGGCCAAGCGCCCAAGATCTGGAAGAGAGCGGAGAGAGCAAGAGGGGAGGGAGCAGAAAGAAACTTCCCCGCGCAATACTTAATGCAATTGTCTGTTGTTAGCAACTTAATACTGGAGGGGGTTCGGATGATAACCTGAAGGTGGACTTTTTAGGCATAGATGCATGCTGGATAGCGGTCTATGTACTTTGTCGTAATGCCCAATTAAATCTCACAATACTCATCATAATATGTATGTGCATGGTCATGCCCTCTTTATTTGTCAATTGCCCAACTGTAATTTGTTCACCCAACATGCTGTTTATCTTATGGGAGAGACACCTCTAGTGAACTGTGGACCCCGGTCCAATTCTCTATACTGAAATACAATCTACTGCAATACTGTTTTACTGTTTTTTGCAAACAATCATCATCCACACTATACATCTAATCCTTTGTTACAGCAAGCCGGTGAGATTGACAACCTCGCTGTTTCGTTGGGGCAAAGTACTTTGGTTGTGTTGTGCAGGTTCCACGTTGGCGCCGGAATCTCTGGTGTTGCGCCGCACTACATCCCGCCGCCATCAACCTTCAACGTGCTTCTTGGCTCCTACTGGTTCGATAAACCTTGGTTTCATACTGAGGGAAAACTTGCCGCTGTACGCATCACACCTTCCTCTTGGGGTTCCCAACGGACGTGTGCTGTACGCGTATCAAGCTCTTTTTCTGGCGCCGTTGCCGGGGATCTGAAGAAAAGTTACATCACAAAGATCTCTGACTCCCACGTCAACTACACGCCATCATCTTTTTCTGGCGCCGTTGCCGGGGAGATCAAGACACGCTGCAAGGGGAGTCTCCACTTCCCAATCTCTTTACTTTGTTTTTGTCTTGCTTAGTTTTATTTACTACTTTGTTTGCTGCACTAAATCAAAATACAAAAAAATTAGTTGCTAGATTTACTTTATTTGCTATCTTGTTTGCTATATCAAAAACACAAAAAAATTAGTTACTTGCATTTACTTTACTTATTTCATCATGTTTCCTCCTAAGTTTGTTCTTAAAGATGTACCGGTAGGCCGAGGGTCTATTCTTGGGAAAGATAATATAGAAGATTTTTTCACTCATATTAGTACGGCTGAAGATTTTGAAGATAGACAATTGGTAGAACTTGCTCCTACTTATGAAATCGATGTTGCTTCTTTAGTACACGCGCTAGAAGCTAGATTTGTTAATCTTAATCCTGTGATTCAACATATGTTTCTTACACTCAGTGATATGGAAGAAGGAGAAAAGAAAGATTTTGTATTAGAAACCCTTCTCAAAGAATTTGGGGGAATAGCGAGAGAAGCTAGAAAAGTCTTCACTAAATATAATATGCTAGGCTCTTATACCAACTTTGCCAGTACCCTTGAGAGGATGGAAAAGGATAGACAAAAGTACACTAATGAAGTTAATTATGAGGGGGATATTAAAACATCAATACCTTGCAAGCTCTTGGGAATGTGTGAGGCACTAGAAAAGAATTTTGATTGGATTGTTCCTGAAGATTTGTTTGATGAGAGTAGCAAGCCCAAGACTAATGAAAAGGGAGCCTCTGAAACTCACATAGAAAAGATAAAATGCATAGTTGAGAAAACTCCACACCCCGCTGAAGATGCACCACCCTTTGATAATACTTGATACACACTTTCTGCGCCTAGCTGAAAGGCGTTAAAGAAAAGCGCTTATGGGAGACAACCCATGTTTTTACTACAGTATTTTTGTTTTATATTTGTGTCTTGGAAGTTGTTTACTACTGTAGCAACCTCTCCTTATCTTAGTTTAGTGTTTTGTTGTGCCAAGTAAAGTTGTTGATAGTAAAGTTCATACTAGATTTGGATTACTGCGCAGAAACAGATTTTTTGCTGTCACGAATCTGGGCTGTTTTCTCTGTAGGTAACTCAGAAAATTATGCCAATTTACGTGAGTGAGCCTCAGATATGTACGCAACTTTCATTCAATTTGAGCATTTTCATTTGAGCAAGTCTGGTGCCTCGATAAAATTCGTCAATACGAACTGTTCTGTTTTGACAGATTCTGCCTTTTATTTCGCATTGCCTCTTTTGCTATGTTGGATGAATTTCTTTGATCCATTAATGTCCAGTAGCTTTATGAAATGTCCAGAAGTGTTAAGAATGATTGTGTCACCTCTGAACATGTTAATTTTTATTGTCCACTAACCCTCTAATGAGTTGTTCTAAGTTTGGTGTGGAGGAAGTTTTCAAGGATCAAGAGAGGGAGATGATACAACATGATCAAGGAGAGTGAAAGCTCTAAGCTTGGGGATGCCCCGGTGGTTCACCCCTGCATATTCTAAGAAGACTCAAGCGTCTAAGCTTGGGGATGCCCAAGGCATCCCCTTCTTCATCGACAACATTATCAGGTTCCTCCCCTGAAACTATATTTTTATTCCATCACATCTTATGTGCTTTTCTTGGAGCGTCGGTTTGTTTTTGTTTTTGTTTTGTTTGAATAAAATGGATCCTAGCATTCACTTTGTGGGAGAGAGACACGCTCTGCTGTAGCATATGGACAAGTATGTCCTTAGGCTTTACTCATAATATTCATGGCGAAGTTTCTTCTTCGTTAAATTTTTATATGGTTGGAATTGGAAAATGATACATGTAGTAAATTGCTATAATGTTTTGGATAATGTGATACTTGGCAATTGTTGTGCTCATGTTTAAGCTCTTGCATCATATACTTTGCACCCATTAATGAAGAAACACCTAGAGCTTGCTAAAATTTGGTTTGCATATTTGGTCTCTCTAAGGTCTAGATAATTTCTAGTATTGAGTTTGAACAACAAGGAAGACGGTGTAGAGTCTTATAATGTTTACAATATGTCTTTTATGTGAGTTTTGCTGCGCCGTTCATCCTTGTGTTTGTTTCAAATAGCCTTGCTAGCCTAAACCTTGTATCGAGAGGGAATACTTCTCATGCATCCAAAATCCTTGAGCCAACCACTATGCCATTTGTGTCCACCATACCTACCTACTACATGGTATTTCTCCGCCATTCCAAAGTAAATTGCTTGAGTGCTACCTTTAAAATTCCATCATTCACCTTTACAATATATAGCTCATGGGACAAATAGCTTAAAAACTATTGTGGTATTGAATATGTACTTATGCACTTTATCTCTTATTAAGTTGCTCGTTGTGCGATAACCATGTTTCTGGGGACGCCATCAACTATTCTTTGTTGAATATCATGTGAGTTGCTATGCATGTTCGTCTTGTCTGAAGTAAGAGAGATCTACCACCTTATGGTTAAGCATGCATATTGTTAGAGAAGAACATTGGGCCGCTAACTAAAGCCATGATTCATGGTGGAAGTTTCAGTTTTGGACAATATCCTCAATCTCATATGAGAAAAATAATTGTTGTTACATGCTTATGCATAAAAGAGGAGTCCATTATCTGTTGTCTATGTTGTCCCGGTATGGATGTCTAAGTTGAGAATAATCAATAGCGAGAAATCCAATGCGAGCTTTCTCCTTAGACCTTTGTACAAAGTGCATGGAGGTACCCCTTTGTGACACTTGGTTAAAACATGTGCATTGCGATGATCCGGTAGTCCAAGCTAATTAGGACAAGGTGCGGGCACTATTAGTATACTATGCATGAGGCTTGCAACTTGTAAGATATAATTTACATGATACATATGCTTTATCACTACCGTTGACAAAATTGTTTCATGTTTTCAAAATCAAAGCTCTAGCACAAATATAGCAATCGATGCTTTTCCTCTATGGAGGACCATTCTTTTACTTTTATTGTTGAGTCAGTTCACCTATTTCTCTCCACCTCAAGAAACAAACACTTGTGTGAACTGTGCATTGATTCCTACATACTTGCATATTGCACTTATTATATTACTCTATGTTGACAATATCCATGAGATATACATGTTACAAGTTGAAAGCAACCGCTGAAACTTAATCTTCCTTTGTGTTGCTTCAATGCCTTTACTTTGAATTATTGCTTTATGAGTTAACTCTTATGCAAGACTTATTGATGCTTGTTTTGAAGTGCTATTCATGAAAAGTCTTTGCTATATGATTCACTTGTTTACTCATGTCATATACATTGTTTTGATCGCTGCATTCACTACATATGCTTTACAAATAGTATGATCAAGGTTATGATGGCATGTCACTCCAGAAATTATCTTTGTTATCGTTTTACCTGCTCGGGACGAGCAGAACTAAGCTTGGGGATGCTGATACGTCTCCGACGTATCGATAATTTCTTGTGTTCCATGCCACATTATTGATGATATCTACATGATTTATGCACACTTTATGCCATATTCGTGCATTTTCTGAAACTAACCTATTAACAAGATGCCGAAGTGCCAGTTGCTATTTTCTGCTGTTTTTGGTTTCAGAAATCCTAGTAACGAAATATTCTCGGAATTGGACGAAATCAACGCCCAGGGTCCTATTTTGCCACGAAGCTTCCAGAAGACCGAAGAGGAGACGAAGTGGGGCCACGAGGCAGCCAAACCCTAGGGCGGCGCGGCCCCTGCCCTGGCCGCGCGGCCCTATGGTGTGGGCCCCTCGTGCCGCCCCCTGACCTGCCCTTCCGCCTACTTAAAGCCTCCGTCGCGAAACCCCCGGTGCAAGAGCCACGATACGGAAAACCTTCCAGAGACGCCGCCGCCGCCAATCCCATCTCGGGGGATTCAGGAGATCGCCTCCGGCACCCTGCCCGAGAGGGGATTCATCTCCCGGAGGACTCTACGCCGCCATGGTCGCCTCCGGAGTGATGTGTGAGTAGTCTACCCCTGGACTATGGGTCCATAGCAGTAGCTAGATGGTAGTCTTCTCCCCATTGTGCTTAATTGTCGGGTCTTGTGAGCTGCCTAACATTATCAAGATCATCTATCTGTAATTCTATATGTTGCGTTTGTTGGGATCCGATGAATAGAGAATACTTGTTATGTTGATTATCAAAGTTATGTCTATGTGTTGTTTATGATCTTGCATGCTCTCCGTTACTAGTAGATGCTCTGGCCAAGTAGATGCTTGTAACTCCAAGAGGGAGTATTTATGCTCGATAGTGGGTTCATGTCTCCGTGAATCTGGGGAAGTGACAGAAATCTCTAAGATTATGGATGTGCTGTTGCCACTAGGGATAAAACATTGGTGCTATGTTCAAGGATGTAGTTATTGATTACATTACGCGCAATACTTAATGCAATTGTCTGTTGTTAGCAACTTAATACTGGAGGGGGTTCGGATGATAACCTGAAGGTGGACTTTTTAGGCATAGATGCATGCTGGATAGCGGTCTATGTACTTTGTCGTAATGCCCAATTAAATCTCACAATACTCATCATAATATGTATGTGCATGGTCATGCCCTCTTTATTTGTCAATTGCCCAACTGTAATTTGTTCACCCAACATGATGTTTATCTTATGGGAGAGACACCTCTAGTGAACTGTGGACCCCGGTCCAATTCTCTATACTGAAATACAATCTCTTGCCAATCTTTGTTTTACTATTTTCTGCAAACAATCATCATCCACACTATACATCTAATCCTTTGTTACAGCAAGCCGGTGAGATTGACAACCTCGCTGTTTCGTTGGGGCAAAGTACTTTGGTTGTGTTGTGCAGGTTCCACGTTGGCGCCGGAATCTCTGGTGTTGCGCCGCACTACATCCCGCCGCCATCAACCTTCAACGTGCTTCTTGGCTCCTACTGGTTCGATAAACCTTGGTTTCATACTGAGGGAAAACTTGCCGCTGTACGCATCACACCTTCCTCTTGGGGTTCCCAACGGACGCGTGCTGTACGCGTATCATTAAACAAGCTAGAAGTTTTCATGAACTATTGCTTCAAAGACATGAAACCGTACAAAGTTCATTAAAGATGTGTTAAGTATCCAGCGTAGAAGTTATATCCTTCATTCCAAGCATCAAGTAAATTTTCACAACATAAGAAGGATTCAGTCAAGTAAACATAAACATGAACGTCATGAATCAACTGTTTCGAAGTCTACTCAACCGGTGAGCGCAAGCATTTGGTATTAGCACCAGGATGTTATGGCATAAATAACGTTAATGGGGGTTTGGAAGGCCAAATGGAAGAAAGCCTTACAAAGCTATAAGTGATTATTAGACAAGAGGAAGTCTTATAATCGAAGCTATGTGATACGTCTCCGACGTATCGATAATTTCTTATGTTCCATGCCACATTATTGATGATATCTACATGTTTTATGCATACTTTATGTCATATTTATGCATTTTCCGGCACTAACCTATTAACGAGATGCCGAAGAGCCGATTCTTTGTTTTCTGCTATTTTTGGTTTCAGAAATCCTAGTAAGGAAATATTCTCGGAATTGGACGAAATCAACGCCCAGGGGCCTATTTTCACACGAAGCTTCCAGAAGACCGAAGATGATACGAAGTGGGGCCACGAGGTGGCGACACAGCAGGGCGGCGCGGCTTGGCCCTTGGCCGCGCCGACCTAGCGTGTGGGGCCCTCATGTGGCCCCCTGACCTATCTCCTCCGCCTACTTATAGCCTTCATCGCGAAACCCCCAGTACCGAGAGCCACGAGACGGAAAACCTTCCAGAGACGCCGCCGCCGCCAATCCCATCTCGGGGGATTCAGGAGATCGCCTCCGGCACCCTGCCGGAGAGGGGAATCATCTCCCGGAGGACTCTTCACCACCATGGTCGCCTCCGGAGTGATGAGTGAGTAGTTCACCCCTGGACTATGGGTCCATAGCAGTAGCTAGATGGTCGTCTTCTCCTAATTGTGCTTCATTGTCGGGTCTTGTGAGCTGCCTAAGATGATCAAGATCATCTATCTGTAATGCTATATGTTGTGTTTGTTGGGATCCGATGGATAGAGAATATTATGTTATGTTGATTATCAATTTATATCTATGTGTTGTTTATGATCTTGCATGCTCTCCGTTATTAGTAGAGGCTCTGGCCAAGTTTTTACTCTTAGCTCCAAGAGGGAGTATTTATGCTCGATAGTGGGTTCATGCCTCCATTAAATGCAGGACGATGTGAGAAAGTTCTAAGGTTGTGGATGTGCTATTGCCACTAGGGATAAAACATCGATGCTATGTCCGAGGATGTAGTTATTGATTACATTACGCACCATACTTAATGCAATTGTCTGTTGTTTGCAACTTAATACTGGAAGGGGTTCGGATGATAACCTGAAGGTGGACTTTTTAGGCATAGATGCATGCTGGATAGTGGTCTATGTACTTTGTCGTAATGCCCAATTAAATCTCACTATACTCATCATATCATGTATGTGCATTGTCATGCCCTCTCTATTTGTCAATTGCCCAACTGTAATTTGTTCACCCAACATGCTATTTATCTTATGGGAGAGACGCCTCTAGTGAACTGTGGACCCCGGTCCATTCTTTTACATCGAATACAATCTACTGCAATACTTGTTCTACTGTTTTCTGCAAACAATCATCATCCACACTATACATCTAATCCTTTGTTACAGCAAGCCGGTGAGATTGACAACCTCACTGTTTCGTTGGGGCAAAGTACTTTGGTTGTGTTGTGCAGGTTCCACGTTGGCGCCGGAATCCCTGGTGTTGCGCCGCACTACATCTCGCCGCCATCAACCTTCAACGTGCTTCTTGGCTCCTACTGGTTCGATAAACCTTGGTTTCTTACTAAGGGAAAACTTGCCGTTGTATGCATCACACCTTCCTCTTGGGGTTCCCAACGGACGCGTGCTGTACGCGTATCAAGCTCTTTTTCTGGCGCCGTTGCCGGGGAGATCAAGACACGCTGCAAGGGGAGTCTCCACAATCCAATATTGTTTACTTTGTTTTTGTCTTGCTTTGTTTTATTTACTACTTTGTTTGCTGCACTATATCAAAATACAAAAAATAGTTGCTAGCTTTACTTTATTTACTGTCTTGTTTGCACGCTATATCAAAAATACAAAAAAATTAGTTACTTGCATTTGCTTTACTTATTTCATCATGTTTCCTTTTAATTTTACTGTAAAAGATATACCGGTAGGACAAGGGTCTATAATTGGAAGAGATAATATAGAAGAATTTTTCACCCATGTTAGTATGCACGAACATCTTAAAGATATACCCCTTGCAAAAGCTGTCCCTACTTATGAAGATGCCTCTGTTTGTTTGGTACGCATGATGGAAGCTAGATTTATTAGTCTCAACCCCATGATACAACACATGTTCCTTACACTTTCTGATATGGAGAGGGGAGAGAAGAGAGATTTTGTTCTAAAAGTCCTAGTGCGAGAATTTGAGGATATAGCCAAAGAAGCTAGAAAAGTTTTTAGTAAGCATGAGAGGCTTGGTATGATCACCGATTTTAAAAGAACACTTGAAAAGATGGATATGGATAGAATTAAGTACACTAATAATGTTAATGATGGTGGGGAGATTAAAGCACCAATACCATGTAAGCTCCTAGCGATGCATGAAGCTCTAGATGATAATTATGCTTGGCTTGTCCCTCAAAATTTGTTTGATGAGAGTAGTAAGCCCAAGACTAATGAAAAGGGAGCCGCTGAAACCTGTGTATCCAAAATACTATGCATGGTTGAGAAAACTCCAAACCCCGCTGTTGATGCATCATCTCTTGATAATACTTGATATACACTTTCTGCGCCTAGCTGAAAGGCGTTAAAGAAAAGCGCTTATGGGAGACAACCCATGTTTTTACTACAGTACTTATATTTTATATTTGAGTCTTGGAAGTTGTTACTACTGTAGCAACCTCTCCTTATCTTAGTTTTGTGCATTGTTGTGCCAAGTAAAGTCGTTGATAGTAAGGTTCATACTAGATTTTGATTACTGCGCAGAAACAGATTTCTTTGCTGTCACGAATCTGGGCCTAATTCTCTGTAGTTAACTCAGAAAATTATGACAATTTACGTGAGTGATCCTCAGATATGTACGCAAATTTCATTCAATTTGAGCATTTTCATTTGAGCAAGTCTGGTGCCTCAATAAAATTCGTCTTTACGAACTGTTCTGTTTTGACAGATTCTGCCTTTTATTTCGCATTGCCTGTTTTGCTATGCTTGATGGATTTTTCGATTCCATTGACTTTCAGTAGCTTTGTGCAATGTCCAAAAGTGTTAAGAATGATCATGTCACCTCTGAACATGTAAATTTTGATTGTGCACTAACCCTCTAATGAGTTGTTTTGAGTTTGGTGTGGAGGAAGTTTTCAAGGATCAAGAGAGGGAGATGATACAATATGATCAAGGAGAGTGAAAGCTCTAAGCTTGGGGATGCCCCGGTGGTTCACCCCTTCATATATCAAGAATACTCAAGCGTCTAAGCTTGGGGATGCCCAAGGCATCCCCTTCTTCATCGACAACATTATCAGGTTCCTCTAGTGAAACTATATTTTTATTCCATCACATCTTATGTACCTTGCTTGGAGCGTCGGTTTGTTTTTGTTTTTGTTTTGTTTGAATAAAATGGATCCTAGCATTCTTTGTGTGGGAGAGAGACACGCTCCGCTGTTGCATATGGACAAATATGTCCTTAGGCTTTACTCATAATGTTCATGGCGAAGGTTGAATCTTCTTCGTTAATTTGTTATATGGTTGGAATCGGAAAATGATACATGTAGTAATTGCTAAAATGTCTTGGATAATGTGATACTTGGTAATTGTTGTGCTCATGTTTAAGCTCTTGCATCATATACTTTGCATCTATTAATGAAGAAATACATAGAGCTTGCCAAAATTTGGTTTGCATAATTGGTCTCTCTAAGGTCTAGATAATTTCTAGTATTGAGTTTGAACAACAAGGAAGACGGTGTAGAGTCTTATAATGTTTACAATATGTCTTTTATGTGAGTTTTGCTGCACCGGTTCATCCTTGTGTTTGTTTCAAATAACCTTGCTAGTCTAAGCCTTGTATCGAGAGGGAATACTTCTCATGCCTCCAAAATCCTTGAGCCAACCACTATGCCATTTGTGTCCACCATACCTACCTACTACATAGTATTTCTCCGCCATTCCAAAGTAAATTACTTGAGTGCTACCTTTAAAATTTCTATCCTCTACCTTTGCAATATATAGCTCATGGGACAAATAGCCTAAAAAGTATTGTGGTATTGAATATGTACTTATGCACTTTATCTCTTATTAAGTTGCTTGTTGTGCGATAACCATGTTCCTGGGGACGCCATCAACTACTCTTTGTTGAATATCATGTGAGTTGCTATGCATGTCCGTCTTGTCTGAAGTAAGGGAGATTTACCGCTAGAATGGTTAGAGCATGCATAATGTTAGAGAAGAACATTGGGCCGCTAACTAAAGCCATGATCCATGGTGGAAGTTTCAGTTTTGGACAAATATCCTCAATCTCATATGAGAAAATTAATAATTGTTGAATGCTTATGCATAAAAGAGGAGTCCATTATCTGTTGTCTATGTTGTCCCGATATGGATGTCTAAGTTGAGAATAATCAATAGCGAGAAATCCGATGCGAGCTTTCTCCTTAGACCTTTGTACAGGCGGCATAGAGGTACCCCTTTGTGACACTTGGTTAAAACATATGTATTGCGATGATAATCCAGGTAATCCGAGCTAATTAGGACAAGGTGCGGGCACTATTAGTATACTATGCATGAGGCTTGCAACTTGTAGGATATAATTTACATGATACATATGCTTTATTACTACCGTTGACAAAATTGTTTCTTGTTTTCAAAATCAAAGCTCTAGCACAAATATATCAATCAATGCTTCCCTCTGCGAAGGGCCTTTCTTCTACTTTTTATGTTGAGTCAGTTCACCTATTTCTCTCCACCTCAAGAAGCAAACACTTGTATGAACTGTGCATTGATGCCTACATACTTGCACATTGCACTTATTATATTACTTTGCATTGAAAACTATCCATGAGATATACATGTTACAAGTTGAAAGCAACCGCTGAAACTTAATCTTCCTTTGTGTTGCTTCAATGCCTCTACTATGAAATTATTGCTTTATAAGTTAACTCTTATGCAAGACTTATTGATGCTTGTCTTGAAGTACTATTCATGAAAAGTCTTTGCTATATGATTCATTTGTTTACTCATGTCATTACCATTGTTTTGATCACTGCATTCATTACATATGCTTACAATAGTATGATCAAGGTTATGATGGCATGTCACTCCAGAAATTATCTTTGTTATCGTTTACCTGCTCGGGACGAGCAGAAACTAAGCTTGGGGATGCTGATACGTCTCCGACGTATCGATAATTTCTTATGTTCCATGCCACATTATTGATGATATCTACATGTTTTATGCATACTTTATGTCATATTTATGCATTTTCTGGCACTAACCTATTAACGAGATGCCGAAGAGCCGATTCTTTGTTTTTACTGTTTTTGGTTTCAGAAATCCTAGAAAGGAAATATTCTTGGAATTGGACGAAATCAACGCCCAGGGGCCTATTTTCACACGAAGCTTCCAGAAGACCGAAGATGATACGAAGTGGGGCCACGAGGTGGCGACACAGCAGGGCGGCGCGGCCTGGCCCTTGGCCGCGCCGACCTAGCATGTGGGGCCCTCGTGTGGCCCCCTGACCTATCTCCTCCGCCTACTTATAGCGTTCGTCGCGAAACCCCCAGTACCGAGAGCCACGAGACGGAAAACCTTCCAAAGACGCCGCCGCCGCCAATCCCATCTCGGGGGATTCAGGAGATCGCCTTCGGCACCCTGCCGGAGAGGGGAATCATCTCCCGGAGGACTCTTCACCGCCATGGTCGCCTCCGGAGTGATGAGTGAGTAGTTCACCCCTGGACTATGGGTCCATAGCAGTAGCTAGATGGTCGTCTTCTCCTAATTGTGCTTCATTGTCGGGTCTTGTGAGCTGCCTAACATGATCAAGATCATCTATCTGTAATGCTATATGTTGTGTTTGTTGGGATCCGATGGATAGAGAATACTATGTTATGTTGATTATCAATTTATATCTATGTGTTGTTTATGATCTTGCATGCTCTCCGTTAGTAGAGGCTCTGGCCAAGTTTTTACTCTTAACTCCAAGAGGGAGTATTTATGCTCGATAGTGGGTTCATGCCTCCATTAAATCTGGGACAGTGATAGAAAGTTCTAAGGTTGTGGATGTGCTGTTGCCACTAGGGATAAAACATCGATGCTATGTCCGAGGATGTAGTTATTGATTACATTACGCACCATACTTAATGCAATTGTCTGTTGTTTGCAACTTAATACTGGAAGGGGTTCGGATGATAACCTGAAGGTGGACTTTTTAGGCATAGATGCATGCTGGATAGCGGTCTATGTACTTTGTCGTAATGCCCAATTAAATCTCACTATACTCATCATATCATGTATGTGCATTGTCATGCCCTCTCTATTTGTCAATTTCCCAACTGTAATTTGTTCACCCAACATGCTATTTATCTTATGGGAGAGACGCCTCTAGTGAACTGTGGACCCCGGTCCATTCTTTTACATCGAATACAATCTACTGCAATACTTGTTCTACTGTTTTCTGCAAACAATCATCATCCACACTATACATCTAATCCTTTGTTACAGCAAGCCGGTGAGATTGACAACCTCACTGTTTCGTTGGGGCAAAGTACTTTGGTTGTGTTGTGCAGGTTCCACGTTGGCGCCGGAATCCCTGGTGTTGCGCCGCACTACATCTCGCCGCCATCAACCTTCAACGTGCTTCTTGGCTCCTACTGGTTCGATAAACCTTGGTTTCTTACTGAGGGAAAACTTGCCGCTGTATGCATCACACCTTCCTCTTGGGGTTCCCAACGGACGCGTGCTGTACGCGTATCACTATGGAAGGAGTAGTGATTTCCATGCAACGGATGCACATAGAGCTATATGTGTATGAAAGCTCTCCAATGGAACTAGTGGGGGTGCATCCAACTTGGTTGCTCACGAAGACCTAGAGCACTTTTGAGGAGGCTCATCATTGGAATATACAACCCAAGTTCTATAGTGTAAATTCCCCACATAGTTATAGTAGTAAAACATGAAAACTCTCGCATATGAAGTGTAGGTGCTAAACATGAGCACAAATGATGACTATGAATACTGCAGGTGCTAAAACATGAGCACAAGTGTGGATAAAAGATAGTATGCTGCCCCCTTTTTTTCTTTATTCTTTTTTTTGTTTTTCTTTTTGTTTTTCTATTTTTTTCTTTCTTTTCTTTTTCTCTTTTTGATGACCTCCATGGCTCTTTTCACTTTTAGGGGCAACATCCTAATATGACAACACACTTGTTGGTACAAATAACTCATAATGAATAAAACATGATGTATAAAACTGTATGCCTCTGCCAGTGTAGCAGGATGTGCAATGATCTAGCATAACATGGGTAAACCACACATCAGCTGTATAGAATCATGCAAAGCAATATATAAATAATAAATGACAACATGTAATGTAAAATGGAAGTTTCATGGCAATATATCTCGGAACAGCTATGGAAATGCTGTGGTAGGTAGGTATGGTGGCTGTTTTGAGGAGATGTATGGGATTATGTGTAGGAGAACAAGAGAAAGTCCTCCCACGGGTTTGGATGTACCGGCGAAGTATGCACAATTCTCAATGTGAGCAAAAGGCAATGCACAGTATCGAAGAGGCTAGCAAATCTGGATGGTGGAAGTGCCAAAAACCGTAGCTTAACATTAGTCAAAAAGAACTCACAAGCTTGTTGCAAACAACTAGCAGGTTCATCATTAAGAGCATGATTAAAATTTACTCCAAGGAGGGCCGTTCACGGTGGCACAAGTACCCCGCTAGCTCCCTCGACCTTCAGCACAACTTAGTTATTACGATGAACTCTCAGACATGGAAAGCTATCAAGTCCAACTACACCTTCAACTATTTAAATAGAGTTTGTAGTACGGCACAAGCTTAAAGACAACAATCCACTACTAATTTTAACTTATTTATCCAGCAAGCTTTACCATCTAAATACCTCAAAATGTTTGCAAAGAATCAAGTTATCAAAGCTCAATGATCTACAAGATTATGCAAGTATTTCATTATACCACTACCACATGCAACATTTTCTGAACCGACCAAATAACAATGAATGAAGCAGTTTCAACCTTCGCCATGAACATTAAGAGTAAAGCTAAGAACACCAATGTTCATATGAATGAGCGGAGCGTGTCTCTCTCCCATACAAGCATGAATTTATTCAGAGAATGAAAATAACAAAAACGAAAATAAAAGCACACAGACGCTCCAAGTAAAGTACATAAGATGTGACGGAATAAAAATATAGTTTCAATAGAAGAAACCTGATAAATTGTTGATGAAGAAGGGGATGCCTTGGGCATCCCCAAGCTTAGACGCTTGAGTCTTCTTGAAATATGCAGGGATGAACCACAGGGGCATCCCCAAGCTTAGGTTTTTCACTCTTCTTAATCATATATCATCCTCCTCTCTTGATCCTTGAAAACTTCCTCCACACCAAACTCAAAACAAACTCATTAGAGGGTTAGTGCATAATCAAAAATTCACATGTTCAGAGGTGACACAATCATTATTAACACTTCTGGACATTGCTCAAAGCTACTGGAAGTCAATGGAACAAAGAAATCCATCCAACATAGCAAAAGAAGCAATGTGAAATAAAAGGCAGAATCTGTCAAAACAGAACAGTCCGTAAAGACGAATTTTACTGGGGCACTAAACTTGCTCAGATTAAAATTCTCAAATGGAATGAAAGTTGCGTACATATCTGAGGATCACACACAAAAATTGGCAGATTTTTTTGAGTTACCTACAGAGAACCCTGCCCAAATTCGTGACAGACAGAAATCTGTTTCTGCGCAGTAATCCAAATCTAGTATCAACCCTACTATCAAAGACTTTACTTGGCACAACAATGCAATAAAATAAAGATAAGGAGAGTTTGCTACAGTAGTAACAACTTCCAAGACTCAAATATAAAACAAAATTGCTGTAGTAAAATAAAAACATGGGTTATCTGCCAAGAAGTGCTTTCTTTATAGCCATTAAGATGGGCTCAGTAATTTTAATGATGCACTCGCAAGAAATAAGAGTTGAAGCAAAAGAGAGCATCAAAAAGCAAATACAAAACAAATTTAAGCCTAACCCACTTCCTATGAAAAGGAATCTTGTAAATAAACAAATTCATGAAGCATAATGCAACAAGCATAGAAAAGCTAGACAAGCGCAACTTCAAGATTTTCAGCAAAAAGAGAGGTGTTTTAGTAACATGAAAATTCCTACAACCATATTTTCCTCTCTCATAAAGATTTTCAGTAGCATCATGAACAAACTCAACAATATAACTATCACATAAAGCATTCTTATCATGAGTCTCATGCATAAAATAATTACTACTCCCAACATAAGCATAGTCATTCTTATTAATTGTAGTGGGAGCAAATTCAACAAAATATCTATCATTATTATTCTCATCAAGTGTAGGAGGCATATTATAATCATAATAAAATTTACTCTCCATAGTAGGCGGCACCAAAAGACCACTATCATTATAATCATCATAAATAGGAGGCAAATTATCATGAAAGAAAATTTCCTCCTCAATGCTTGGGGGACTAAAAATATCATGCTCATTAAAACCAGCTTCCCCAAGCTTAGAATTTTCCATATCATTAGCAACAATGGTGTTCAAAGCGTTCATACTAATATCATTGCTACTAGCATGCAAATAAGATTCCATAGGAACCAATCCATGTCTTAACTCAGGAAATAGATTAAAAAGCTCATAGTTGCTTTCCATTATGCCAAACTAGTGATAAACAAGAAACCAAAAGATGCAATTGCAGGATCTAAAGGAAATAGCTTCGAGCACTTACAACGGCACCAGAAAATAGCTTAGTTGCCTGGGACCGGAGTGTGAGTACCTTTTACCTTTCCTCCCCGGCAACGGCGCTAGAAAATAGCTTGTTGTCTATTGTTGGCTTCTGTTGGGCCTCCAAGAGCAAAGGTTTGTAGAACAGCAGCAAGTTTTCCCTTAAGTGGATCACCCAAGGTTTATCGAACTCAGGGAGGAAGAGGTCAAAGATATCCCTCTCAAGCAACCCTGCAATCACGATACAAGAAGTCTCTTGTGTCCCCAACACGCCCAATACACTTGTCAGATGTATAGGTGCACTAGTTCGGCGAAGAGATAGTGAAATACAAGTAATATGGATGTATATGAGCGGTAATAGCAATCTGAAATAAATATGGCAGCGAGTAAACATGCAGTGGAACAGTAAATAAACGGAGATTCGATGTGTGGAAACAAGGCCTAGGGATCATACTTTCACTAGTGGACACTCTCAACATTGCAATCATAAAGGAATATAAATAAGCACTTCACTATGCTATTCTGAATTACTCTCTGGCAAGATAACGAACACTAATTCATCATGTAGGCAAACCCTAAAGATGTATTCCCAAGTACTAATAAACACCCCACGCTGTCACTGTGAGCATTCATAGGAGGTACTAACACACCACAATTTCATAGAGACATCCAACTCAAATCATAATTCAGTGAACAAGTATTCTGTGAAATATAGCCTAAGAGACCCACACGGTGCACACACTGTCACCTTTACACACGTGGGACAAGGAGTCTCCGGAGATCACATAAGTAAAATCCACTTGAATAGCATAACGACATCTAGATTACAAAGCTCATCATATGGATCTCAATCATGTAAAGCAGCTCATGAGATCATTGTATTGAAGTACATGGGAGAGAGATTAACCACATAGCTACCGGTACAACCCTTAGCCTCGATGGAGAACTACTCCCTCCTCATGGGAGACAGCAGCGGTGATGGAGATGGCGGTGGTGTCGATGGAGATGCCTTCCGGGGGCACTTCCCCGTCCCGGCGGCGTGCCGGAACAGAGACTTCTGTCCCCCAGATCTTGGCTTCACGATGGCGGCGGCTCTGGAAGGTTTCTCGTACCGTGGCTTATTCGTTAGGGTTTTCGCGACGGAGTCCTTAAGTAGGCGGAAGGGCAGCCTCGGAGGGGCCCTGGTGGGGCCAGACAATAGGGGGCGCGCCCCCCTGGGCCGCGCCGCCACCATGTGTGGGGCCCCCAGGGCTCCCCTCTAGTCCCACTCTGGCTCTCTGGAAGCTTCCGGGAAAAATAAGGTTCTGGGCGTTGATTTCGTCCAATTCCGAGAATATTTCCTTACTAGGATTTCTGAAACCAAAAACAGCAGAAAACAGGAACTGGCACTTCGGCATCTCGTCAATAGGTTAGTTTCGGAAAATGCATAAAAACGATATAAAGTGTGAACAAAACATGTAGGTATTGTCATAAAACAAGCATGGAACATAAGAAATTATAGATACGTTGGAGACGTATCAGTGGCCCAGGAATTACACATCTTGTGCAGGGTCATGTGCAGCGATAGAAGGGTCCATCAAAACCTCGCAAGAAGAAGGAATTGGCACCGAAGGCCAAGCTCATGTGGAGAAGAAAGGAGGCGCCAAGTGCTGTATCAAGTCGAGAAGGCCGCGAGGGAGGATGTGGTGTGGAAGGCAAGCAAGACTTGAGGACGGCGAGGACGTGTCATGTTCATATCACGTCACCTCTTTCCAGAAGACCCTCACGCGTTGGGGACAACGCTTCTTGTGAAGAAGGGGAGAGATGATATGGATATCCGGGCCTAGTACTCTAGGACAGCCATTGATATGATATTTGGGTCTAAGGTTGTACCAGTAGTTTATTATAATCTTGTTATTAGGAGATAATAATGTAGCCAGGTCATGTTGTGGGCCATCTAGGGTTTTAATAGAGTCCGTTTGACTTGGGCCTGTCCAAGTCAAACTAGGTTAGGCCCAATAAGGGGGCCGGCCGGCCACCTCTCCCTCTCATATAAGGAGATGGTACGGTTAGGCTTTAGGACAGAACAAGTTTAGTCTAAAAGATTAGGGTTTCCATATTGCGTGTGATCACGTGTATCATCCCTCCGGGGGTACGGCGCTGCCATTATCTATTATATCCGCTGCGAAGGTTCTTGTGTTCATCAAGGATTGTCTAGCTCTTGGTTTGAGGCGTATCGTTCATCGATCCGTTGCATGCTGGATTCGTTCCCTCTTCTCCAGGCTGCGTTCATCGCGTTGTTGGGAGGATTTACTACCCCAGGTTCTCGATGTGAAAGATCAGGCATCAACCAAGGAGGATCTAGTGGGTTTCCCCCTTATCACTTCTATATTTCTTTGTCTCAAATTCGCACAAGATTTTATCAAACAAGCCACATGGTTTTGTTGTTTTCAATAAACCCATGTGTATTCTATTATTCCCTGGAAAATTTGAGTTGCCAAAATTTCATTCAAAACAGATTTGAAATTGGATTTTGAAAAGAGAAAGAAAAAATCTGAAAATGGAAAATAGAGGGAGAACCCTCCTCTCTCTAAATCTAGGCTCAGCCCATTTTCCCTTCCCCCTCCCTTCTCTCTGGCTCGGCCCAAGTCGGCCCAGCGCAACCCAAAGCAGCCCAGCAGAAAACCCCCTGGGTTTTCTGCAAAACGGTCGTCTTCCCCCGCGCACCGAAGCAGCACGGTGGCCTGCCGTCGGCCGCTCGATCGCCGTCCGTGCCAAGATCGCCGCCGCCCCCTGGCAGATATCAGTAGCCCACCCGCCGCCGCCCCGAACCCTAACCCCCATTTCCCCTCTCACATGCGGTCTCCAGCGCCCCCAAGAACCCTAACCCTAACCTACTGCCGGCCCTGCCCCGCTCGATTTCACTGCCGATGAAGCTCCTCCGGCATCGCCGTCGACTCCATCGTGCTCAGGGTGAGATTCCGCACCTCCCCATGCCCTCAGCTCCCTTCCTTTCCCTCTCTACCGCCGCCGCACCGTGGCACCTGCCCCGGCAGCCGCGTGAGCTTGTCGCCGGCAACGGCAAGCCTCCGGTGACATAGGCATCCCCAATGGGACTGCGGAAGATAGTACTCGGGGTTTACTGAAGGCCCACAACTCGAAGAATAAGAAGAATCGGAAGCCCAAGTTGATATTAAGGAAAGCTAGAGTTGTATTAGGAGATGATGTTTGTAATCTTGCGGGATGAGTTGGAAACCCTCCCGGACTCTGTAACTTGTACGATACGAATCCCTCGACTCCACCTCCTATATAAGGGGGAGTCGAGGGACAAAGAAAGCATCGAATCATTGTTTCTCAAACCCTAGTTTTCATAATCGTCGAGTACTTTTCGGCTGAAACCTTCGAGATCTACTTGCCCTCTACTTCCAACTAAACCCTAGTCTACAACCCGTAGGCATTGACAAGTTAATCCCTTGTCAATTGGCGCCATCTGTGGGAATTAGAGGCGTCAAGGATCTGATCTCGATGGCACGTTCAAGATCGTCGACTTCATCTACTGCAAGCAACGCGATGGATCGAGGTAAACAGATCGCAACTGGTCCTGTCGATTTTGTTCCTCAGCCGCCCTCCCGTTTGGATGCATATGCGTATCTGGAGGAGCCTATGGAGATGACGTTCGGAAGATTCCACTTTCGCGTCGAGAAAGAGGGAGCGTATCGTCTCGAAATTCCGATCTCGTCGGGATTGTCGGCGGTCGATTCCGATTTTTCGAACTCAACATCGTCAATCGAGTCAGGCGAAGAGGAGACTTCATCGCCACATTTCATCAGCACCAGGGCAAGCGAAAAGCTCGCCAAGATCTTCAGCGACATGTCCTTCGAGTCATCTGCGGACTCCTATATAAGCGATGACTCGAGTAGTGTCGACAGCTTCAACTTCATCGACAAATCCACTACAGTGGGAAAGGTCTTCACCAATCTTTACGATGGTGTCACCAAACCCAGCACAGATCTGAATACAAAATACCATCAGATTTATGTCATCGGAGAGCCAAGCCGCGATCAGGAGGAAACATCTGAGGCTTTCGATGATTTGGGAAATCCATACGTCGATCCCTCTGATTTACGACGAGGTCTAGGCAACAAATATGTCGGACCTGAGCCTCGCGATAGAGTTCAACTCCCGCAAGCAGCATGGGATACAGCCGCAAGAGCTATGGACGGCTCAGAACCAATGGCCACAACAGCCACGCCAGCAGAGTTGCAAGCATATCAATATAGGCTCGCACGAGCTGCAAGGGAATTGGAAAAACAGACAGCCGCTCTAAACAGAAGAAAGGAGGCAACCTCTGCATCAAGCAGGCGAAGGGCAGAGCTGAGTCGACAATCTGGAACTTCGGGAGATAGCCACAGGGAAGCTCGAAATAGAGCAAGATCAAGGTTGCAAAACATACCTGAAGGAGAAAGAGAGCACTTGGTCCAAAACCTCGATATGTCTTTTATGTCGATAGACACGAGCGGGAACATCATCCCCAAGACACCAGAAGCTGGGTATATGGCGACACAAGCTTTTATCCTTGCATCCAGGCCACCTCCAGGAGATCCAAGGGAGGCACTGTACAACATGGCAATGGCAGGAGTTGGAGCCATGGGAACGGCGTTTGCATCAACACCCCCCGAAGGAACAGCAAGGCAAAATAGTCCACGACCTGCGGCAGCAGCAACAACAGCTCCCGAAGGACCAAGTGGAGCAAGAGACACAGCAGCACAAGCAAGGGTGGACAGAGCACGACAAAGTAGAAGGGAACATCGGCATTCCCCAGAACTAAACGACGAGGATATGTGCGGTTTGCCATGCTTCACGAGGAGAGTCCGAAAAACTCGAGTCCCTTCAGGATTTAAGTTGCCTGATAACTTCAAGAAATTCGACGGCCTGCAAGATCCAGAGGATTGGCTAGTTGATTACCTCGAGACGGTGAAGCTCACAGGAGGGACTAGAGCAACAGCTATGCAAAGCATCCAGGTGCATTTGAGTGGAGCCGCGCGATCTTGGATAAAGAAACTTCCTCCAGGATCTATCGACAGCTGGGATAGCTTCGAGGATGTGTTCGTCAAAAATTTCCGTTCCACCTGCAAAAAACCTGCGTCGCTAGAGGAATTGAGGGCGTGTCGACAAAAGCCAGATGAACCAATGAGAAAATACATCCAGAGGTGGAATATCATTAAAAACTTGGCAGAGAATATATCTGACGAGAGAGCAATAGATGCGTTTGTCGCAGGTATCAGGCGAGGAGATTTTGTCGAGGATTTGGGGAGGACCAATCCAAAGACAGTATCCGCATTAATGGAGATAGCAAACAGATGGGCAGATGGAGAAGATGCTGTTCACAACAAACGGCATAGGTCACCAGAGGAGGACTGCGGCCGAAATTATCAAAGTAGGCGACGATTTCCTCGGCAGTACTCAAGTTATGATGCTCCTGGGCAAATTTCGGCTGGCTTCCGAGCAAGCGCCGGAGGAAACAATAGAGATGATTACCAGAGGAGCAACGAGCAGCGAGGCGACAATAGAGATGACTCTCGAAACAACAGGCAAAATACCGGGTCAAGGTTCTAGAGGCCTTTCGTGTCTCCCGAAGAGATGATGAACGGGCCGTGTCAGAAGGATTGCCGAAATTTCCAGGCAATGTTAAGGTGGGCAGGGCATGCTAATGCTCAGGCAGCGCACAGAAATCCTCAAGGACCCAGGAGTGAGATTCACTTGCCACCTCCTCCCGCAATTACGGACGAAAATCGACATCAGCTTAGAATAGCGGCAGCACCTGCACTACCGCCTTATGTTGATCCCAACTCTAACGGAGCGGTCTCGATGATTCAGAAAGGCAGGCCATCCAATAGAGCTCAGAAAGTAATCTCGCGACAGGTGTTCATGGCAGAAAAGATGCCTCCACCAACAGTCGAGTATCTTAATTGGTCAGTGCAAGATATTGGCTTCACAATAGCGGATCATCCACAGCAAGTTCCTCGACCAGGGCAATCAGCACTTATCTTACCAGCAGTAATTGCAGGATTCGACGTATCTCGAGTGTTCATAGATGGCGGCAGCAGCTTAAACCTTATGTATGCAGATACATTAAGGAAGATGAACATATCCCTAGCAAACTTAAAACCAACTGACACGCGATTCCACGGTATCACACCGGAGAAGCCAAGTTATCCGCTGGGAAGATTAATCTCGACGTTCAGTTTGGGACCCAAGAAAACTACAGAATAGAGAGGCTGGAATTCGAAGTCGTGGATTTCCCATCACAATACCACGCTTTGTTGGGACGACCAGCATATGCTAGGTTTATGGCGGTACCACATTATACGTACCTATTGTGGAGGATGCCTAGACCTAAGGGACCAATCACAGTCAAAGGAAGCTTTCCGCTAGCCGATAAGTGTGATAAGGATTTTCATCGACTGTCAGAAACTTTCGGGATGCAAGCAGAGTACATGGCGTCAAGGCTCACGACTGACTATGACGTGCTGCCAGATGTAGGAAGGCCAAATAAAGAATCAACTTTCAACACTGAGAAAAATTCTAAGGAGGTGCAGATTCACCCGACAGACCCAAAGAAGACGACGTCCATCGCAAAAGACATGGACCTCGCATAGGAAAGCGCGCTCGTCGAGTTCCTCCGTGAGCACTAGAAAATCTTCGCATGGTGTCCAGCTGACATGCCAGGAGTACCCAGGGAACTTGCCGAGCACCACCTAAACTTGGATCCACTAGCGAGACCAATCAAACAACCTTTGCGGCGTTTTTCGGAGCCAAACCGCAAAGCTATGCTGTCAGAAATCGATCGACTAAGAGAAGCTGGTTTTATCAAGGAGCTGCATACAGAGGCCACATGGGTAGCAAATCCAGTGTTAGTGCCGAAGAAAAACACTAAAAGTCCTTCGCATGTGCGTCGATTTTACGTGTCTCAATAAACATTGTCCAAAGGATCACTTTCCCCTCCCGAGGATCGATCAAATTATCGACTCCACGGCAGGATGTGAACGTCTTTCCTTCCTGGATGCATATTCTGGTTATAACCAGATCAGATTGAAAGAAGAAGATGAGGTCAAAATAGCATTCATCACACCTTACGGCGTGTTTTGCTACAGAACAATGCCTTTTGGTTTGAAAACATGGGAGCAACATACCAGAGGATGATGCAGAAGTGTCTGGCGACACAGATTGGGAAAAACGTACAAGTGTACATCGATGATGTTGTCATAACATCAAAGAAGGGGACAACGCTAATCGAGGATCTGAAGGAAACCTTCGACAACCTCGACAAATTTTGCCTCAAGTTGAACCCAACGAAGTGTTCCTTTGGCGTCCCTGCAGGAGAACTTCTTGGGTTTCTAGTCTCAGCGAGAGGGATTGAAGCAAATACCGAAAAAATCCAAGCTATCGTAACAATGAGGAAGCCAACAAAATTGAAGGAAATACAGCAGCTAACTGGGCGAGTCGCAGCTTTAAGCAGATTTGTCGCCAGGCTGGGAGAAAAAGTGTTACCGTTCTATGCTTTAATCAAGCAAGGGGAGAAATTCCAGTGGAATGAAGAGGCCGATAGAGCCTTCGAGGATTTGAAGCGCACAATTTCGACACCACCAATCTTGGTGGCGCCAAAAGAGAAGGAACCTCTCCTGCTATACATCGCAGCCACACCTCAGGTGGTTAGCACGGTGCTAGTCGTTGAAAGAGAAGAAGAAGGAAAACTCCATGGAGTGCAAAGGCCGGTATATTTCATCAGTGAAGTTTTATCGCCTTCCAAACAGCGGTACCCGCAGTACCAGAAGTTAGCATATGGAGTGATCACAACAGCAAGAAAATTGCGCCATTATTTTTCGGCACACCCGATAATAGTGGTCAATGAAGCACCTCTATCAAACATATTGAACAATCCAGAAGCTACAGGGCGTGTCTCCCTTTGGGGAATAGAACTTTCCCCTCGGGACATCACGTATGAAAAAAAGAAAGGCAATCAAGTCGCAAGTTCTGCCAGATTTTATTGCAGAGTGGATGGAGCTGCAAAATAAAGGACCCCCGGATTTGTCGAGAACTTGGACCATGAACTTCGATGGATCCAAAAGAGTAGAAGGAGCGGGTGCAGGGGTGATACTCATATCACCAGAAGGCGACAAATTGAAATATGTCCTACGGATGACGTTGCCAAACGCATCTAACAATGAAGCAGAATATGAAGCCCTTATACACGGGATGAAGATGGCAAAAGCTTGCGGCGCAACTCGACTAAAAATCTTTGGCGACTCACAATTGGTAGCTCAGCAGGTTATGAACCAATGTGATGCATTCAATGATAGCATGGTGGCATACAAGGAAGTGTACAACGAGCTTGAGAAGCTGTTTGATGGATGCGAAGTAAATCACATCAGTAGGCTGAGCAATGATGAAGCCGACGTTCGGGTCGCAGTGCCTTCCAATTCCGCCAGGCGTGTTTTGGGAGGAAATAGCTGAAAGATCCACAAAGACAAAGAAGGCGCAAAAGAAGACGAAGGAGGAGAAAACTTCGGCGCCTCTCAAAGAAATTCCAGATGAAGAAGAGGACCAGGAGCTGGTGATGATGGTAGAAGTCCCATGGATGCAAGCGTACATATCGTATATCCTGAGGAAAGAACTACCCGACGATCCAGTTGAAGCAAGGCGAGTTATTCGACGGTCCAAAGCCTTCACAGTAGTCAAAGGGGAGTTGTACAAGCGAAGTATTTCGGGCGTCCTACAAAGGTGCGTTACACCCGAAGAAGGAAGGATAATCTTAAAGGACGTACACGAGGGAATATGTGGTCACCACGCGAGCAGTCGAGCTATTGCGGCCAAGGTTCTTCGGGCTGGATTTTACTGGTTGACATCAATCGAGGATGCAAAAGAGATAGTGCGAACCTGCGATGCGTGCCAGAGGTTTGCCGCAAAACCCCACTCACCGGCAGCAGAATTGATGCCAATACCATTGTCTTGGCCTTTTGCCCAATGGGGAATCGATATGGTGGGCAAATTGCACAAAACTTCGCCAAGAGGATACGAATACATGTTGGTTGCTGTCGATAAATTCACCAAGTGGATAGAAGCGAAGCCGATAAATTCACCAGATGCAGCGTTAGCAATAAAATTCGTGAAGGGCATCGTTTTTCGGTTTGGAGTACCTCACAGCATTGTCACAGACAATGGTAGTAACTTTACGTCCAAGGAGTTCAAGGCATACTGCGCAGAAGTAGGCATCAAATTGCACTTCGCGTCAGTTGGGCACCCGCAAACCAACGGCCAAGTTGAGAAGGCCAATGATATCATCTGCAACGGTATCAAAAAGCGCCTGCTAGGACCGCTTGAAAAGGCTCGACATACCTGGCCAGAAGAACTGCCAAGTGTTTTGTGGAGTATCCGAACAACACCAAATACGGTGACACAAGAAACTCCGTTCTTCCTCGTCCACGGAGCTGAGGCAGTACTACCAATTGAAATAGAGCATGACTCCCCAAGAGTGACAGAGTATGACGAGGAAACTTCAAGAAAAGCTTTGGAGGACGATGTAGATGCACTCGATGAAGCTCGAGATGAAGTACTATCACGAGTCACCAAGTACCAGCAGGACCTGAAAAACTACCACAGTCGACGATTGCGGCCAAGATCTTTCCAGGTCGGAGATTTGGTCTTACGGCTCAATCAGCAAAGTACTGAAAAGCTCGAGTCACCATGGCTGGGCCCTTACGTCGTCACGGAAGTAATCGAAGGAGGAGCATACAGGATCAAGGACAAGAAGATGGGGGTTCCCGAGAAAAACCCCTGGAACGTGGCGCAGCTCAGGCGGTTCTACGCTTAGAGTCGAAATATAGTCCTCCTTTGTAAAAATACAATGTACTGAAACGCCCGCGAGTTTTCAGACGCACTCTTTTCCTTTTCAGGGTACCGAGTGGGGCTGGAAAGGTTTTTAATGAGGCGGGCTTGCGGTGGTGCAATATAATAAAAATAGTGGAGATATACTTCTTGTTCTTCGACACGCTCGGGGGCTAATGCCTTTGAGGTCACAAAATATACACAACGTAGCTGAACTCAACTTGCAAAAATATTTCGCTTTGGTACAAAACACCTCGCCAAATAAAAAGAAGATCAATGGTTAACACTCATAAATATAGTATACTCAGTTGCCTTGGTTTAATACCTCGCAAAACATAATATAGAAAAGTCGCCACCAAAACACTCGGGGGCTTGACGGTCAAAAATAAAAACATATACATGTTTGGCGACTTTACAATATAGATTATGCTCGCAACATACAAGAAGCAACAAAGGAGAAAGTACAGCAAGAAAAAGGAAAAACACTCAGTGAATGCCTAGCACATGATCTATGGTTATTTGCTCATTTGTAGCACGAGTACTATGCTCAGCATAGCTACCCTTCACGAAGAACTCAGCATCCATCCGAAGAAGTTCATCCATCATATCTTCTGCTACAGGAGTCACAATATCGTCAATTTTGCCCATGTTTCTCTTCTTTTTTGACATCTTGGCCAGGCACTTGGAAACAATTTGATTCATGGGCAATTTTGGATAGCAAATTTTTATCATCATCATAGCAAATGTTGCGCCAGCAGATAGTTGGGCCCGCACAAAGCCATGGATTCGAGGGGCATCTCGAAATTTCTCCATCAAAGCAAGAAGAGTTTCTGGCATCTTGTTGCGCGGGAACATGGTCCCATAAACTAAAAACAAGGTCCTTGTACAGAAGTCGAGGAAATCACGGACCTGAGCTACGCGATCTTGGAATCTGACAATTTGGCGGGTACGCTCAGGTGTGACTGATGTCTACGCCCCCTCCTTTTCCTGTAGACAGTGTTGGGCCTCCAAGAGCAGAGGTTTGTAGAACAGCAGCAAGTTTTCCCTTAAGTGGATCACCCAAGGTTTATCGAACTCAGGGAGGAAGAGGTCAAAGATATCCCTCTCATGCAACCCTGCAACCACAAAGCAAGAAGTCTCTTGTGTCCCCAACACACCTAATAGGTGCACTAGTTCGGCGAAGAGATAGTGAAATACAGGTGGTATAAATAAGTAGTAGCAACAGTGCCAGAAAAGTGCTTTGCCCAGGACAGTAAACAAGCAGCGATAGCAGTATTTAGGAACAAGGCCTAGGGATTAGACTTTCACTAGTGGACACTCTCAACTTTGATCACATAACAGAATAGATAAATGCATACTCTACACCCTCTTGTTGGATGATGAACACCACTAACTGTGTAGGATTACACGAACCCTCAATGCCGGAGTTAACAAGCTCCACAATATTCGATGTTCATATTTAAATAACCTTAGAGTGCATGACAGATCAACACAACTAAACCAAGTACTAACGTAGCATGCACACTGTCACCTTCACGCTATGAAAGGAGGCATAGATCACATTAATACTATCATAGCAATAGTTAACTTCATAATCTACAAGATATCACAATCATAGCCTATGCCAAGTACTAACACGGATGCACACACTGTCACCATTACACTGTGCAGGAGGAATAAAACTACTTTAATAACATCACTAGAGTAGCACATAGATAAATTGTGATACAAAACACATTGCAATCATAAAGAGATATAAATAAGCACTTCACTATGCCATTCATAATAGTGAATAAGTATTCTGTGAAATATATCCTAAGAGACCCACACGGTGCACACACTGTCACCTTTACACACGTGGGACAAGGAGTCTCCGGAGATCACATAAGTAAAATTCACTTGACTAGCATAACGACATCTAGATTACAAGCATCATCATATGAATCTCAATCATGTAAGGCAGCTCATGAGATTATTGTATTGAAGTACATAGGAGAGAGATGAACCACATAGCTACCGGTACAGCCCCGAGCCTCGATGGAGAACTACTCCCTCCTCATGGGAGACAGCAGCGTTGATGAAGATGGCGGTGGTGTCGATGGAGGAGCCTTCCGGGGGCACTTCCCCGTCCCGGCGGCGTGCCGGAACAGAGACTCCTGTCCCCCAGATCTTGGCTTCGCGATGGCGGCGGCTCTGGAAGGTTTCTCGTACCGTGGCTTTTCCGTATCGAGGTTTTAGGTCGAGGGGCTTCTTATAGGCGAAGAGGCGGCGTCAGAAGGTCAACGAGGCGACGACACCATAGGGGGGCGCGAGCCACCCCCAGGCCGCGCCGGCCTATGGTCTGGTGGGCCTGTGGCCCCCCTCTGGCGATTCTCGGGTGTTCTGGATGCTTCCGGGGATTCTAAGATCTTCGGCGTTGATTTCGTCCGATTCCGAGAATATTTCCTTACTAGGATTTCTGAAACCAAAAACAGCAGAAAACAGCAACTAGCACTTCGGCATCTTGTTAATAGGTTAGTTCCAGAAAATGCACGAATATGACATGAAGTGTGCATAAAACATGTAGATATCATCAATAATGTGGCATGGAACATAAGAAATTATCGATACGTCGGAGATGTATCAGCATCCCCAAGCTTAGTTCCTGCTCGTCCCGAGCAGGTAAACGATAAACAAAGATAATTTCTGGAGTGACATGTCATCATAACCTTGATCATACTATTTGTAAGCATATGTAGTGAATGCTGCGATCAAAACAATGTATATGACATGAGTAAACAAATGAATCATATAGCAAAGACTTTTCATGAATAGTACTTCAAGACAAGCATCAATAAGTCTTGCATAAGAGTTAACTCATAAAGCAATAATTCAAAGTAAAGTTATTGAAGCAACACAAAGGAAGATGAAGTTTCAGTGGTTGCTTTCAACTTATAACATGTATACCTCATGGATATTGTCAACATAGAGTAATATAATAAGTGCAATATGCAAGTATGTAGGAATCAATGCACAGTTCACACAAGTGTTTGCTTCTTGAGGTGGAGAGAAATAGGTGAACTGACTCAACATAAAAGTAAAAGAATGGTCCTTCAAAGAGGAAAGCATCGATTGCTATATTTGTGCTAGAGCTTTGATTTTTGAAAACATATAGAGAGCATAAAAGTAAAGTTTTGAGAGGTGTTTGTTGTTGTCAACGAATGGTAGTGGGCACTCTAACCCCATTGCCAGACAAACCTTCAAAGAGCGGCTCCCATTTTATTTTATTTTTGGGTGGCACTCCTTCCAACCTTTCTTTCACAAACCATGGCTAACCGAATCCTCGGGTGCCTGCCAACAATCTCATACCATGAAGGAGTGCCTTTTTATTTTAGTTTTATTATGATGACACTCCTCCCCACCTTTGCTTTCTCAAGCCATGGCTAACCGAATCCTTCGGGTGCCGTCCAACAATCACATACCATGGAGGAGTGTCTATTTAGTTTAATTAATTTGGGACTGGGAATCCCATTGCCAGCTCTTTTTGCAAAATTATTGGATAAGCGGATGAAGCCACTAGTCCATTGGTGAAACTTGTCCAACAAGATTGAAAGATAAACACCACATACTTCCTCATGAGCTATAAAACATTGACACAAATCAGAGGTGATAAATTTTGAATTGTTTAAAGGTAGCACTCAAGCAATTTACTTTGGAATGGCGGAGAAATACCATGTAGTAGGTAGGTATGGTGGACACAAATGGCATAGTGGTTGGCTCAAGTATTTGGATGCATGAGAAGTATTCCCTCTCGATACAAGGTTTAGGCTAGCAAGGTTATTTGAAACAAACACAAGGATGAACCGGTGCAGCAAAACTCACATAAAAGACATATTGTAAACATTATAAGACTCTACACCGTCTTCCCTGTTGTTCAAACTCAATACTAGAAATTATCTAGACCTTAGAGAGACCAAATATGCAAACCAAATTTTAGCATGCTCTATGTATTTCTTCATTAATAGGTGCAAAGCATATGATGCAAGAGCTTAAACATGAGCACAACAATTGCCAAGTATCACATTATCCAAGACATTATAGCAATTTACTACATGTATCATTTTCCAATTCCAACCATATAACAATTAACGAAGCAATTTCAACCTTCGCCATGAAAATTAAAAGCTAAGAACACATGTGTTCATATGAACCAGCGGAGCGTGTCTCTCTCCCAAACAAGCATTTATTCAAACAAAAACAAAAGCAAAAGCACACAGACGCTCCAAGTAAAGCACATAAGATGTGACCGAATAAAAATATAGTTTCAAGAGAAGGAACCTGATAATTTGTCGATGAAGAAGGGGATGCCTTGGGCATCCCCAAGCTTAGACGCTTGAGTCTTGTTGAAATATGCAGGGGTGAACCACCGGGGCATCCCCAAGCTTAGACTTTTCACTCTTCTTGATCATAGTATATCATCCTCCTCTCTTGACCCTTGAAAACTTCCTTCACACCAAACTCGAAACAAACTCATTAGAGGGTTAGTGCATAATCAAAAATTCACATGTTCAGAGGTGACACAATCATTCTTAACACTTCTGGACATTGCTCAAAGCTACTGGAAGTCAATGGAACAAAGAAATCCATCCCACATAGCAAAAGAAGCAATGCGAAATAAAAGGCAGAATCTGTCAAAACAGAACAGTCCGTAAAGACGAATTTTATTGAGGCACCAGACTTGCTCAAATGAAAATTCTCAAATTGAATGAAAGTTGCGTACATATCTGAGGATCACTCACGTAAATTGGCATAATTTTCTGAGTTACCTACAGAGAATTTTGCCCAGATTCGTGACAGCAAAGAAATCTGTTTCTGCGCAGTAATCCAAATCTAGTATGAACCTTACTATCAATGACTTTACTTGGCACAACAAAACACTAAACTAAGATAAGGAGAGGTTGCTACAGTAGTAAACAACTTCCAACACACAAATATAAAACAAAGTACTGTAGCAAAATAAACACATGGGTTATCTCCCAAGAAGTTCTTTCTTTATAGCCATTAAGATGGGCTCAGCAGTTTTAATGATGCACTCGCAAGAAATAGTAGTTGAAGCAAAAGAGGGCATCAAGAGGCAAATTCAAAACAAATTTAAGCCTAACATGCTTCCTATGAAAAGGAATCTTGTAAATAAACAAGTTCATGAAGCATAATGCAACAAGCATAGAAAGATAAAACAAGTGTAACTTCAAAAATTTCAGCACATAGAGAGGCATTTTAGTAACATGAAAATTTCTACAACCATATTTTCCTCTCTCATAATAACTTTCAGTAGCATCATGAGCAAACTCAACAATATAACTATCACATAAAGCATTCTTATTATGAGTCTCATGCATAAAATTATTACTCTCCACATAAGCATAATCAATTTTATTAGTTGTAGTGGGAGCAAATTCAACAAAGTAGCTATCATTATTAATTTCATCATCAAATATAGGAGGCATATTGTAATCATAATCAAATTTATCCTCCATAACAGGTGGCACCAAAAGGCTACTATCATTATAATCATCATAAATAGGAGCAAAGTATCATCAAAGTAAATTTTCTCCTCAATGCTTGGGGGACTAAAAAGATCATGATCATCAAAACCAGCTTCCCCAAGCTTAGAATTTTCCATAGCATTAGCAACAATAGTGTTCAAAGCATTCATATTAATAACATTCCCATTAGCATGCATATAAAGTTCCATGGGTTTTTTAATTATTTCTTCAAACATATCATGTCCTAATTCAAGATAAAGTTCATAAAGATCTCTCATATTTTTGTTGTTTTCCATTATGCCTAACTAGTGTAAACAAGAAACAAAAAGATGCAATTGTAGGATCTAAAGGAAATAGCTTCGAGCACAAACACAATGGCGCCAGAAAAGTACTTAACCTGGAACCGAAGTATGAGTGCCTTTTACCTTTCCTCCCCGGCAACGGCGCCAGAAAATAGCTTGTTGCCGGGGTCCAGTGTGTGTGTGCCGTTTACCTTTCCTCCCCGGCAACGGCGCCAGAAAATAGCTTGATGTCTACGCCCCCTCCTTTTCCTGTAGACAGTGTTGGGCCTCCAAGAGCAGAGGTTTGTAGAACAGCAGCAAGTTTTCCCTTAAGTGGATCACCCAAGGTTTATCGAACTCAGGGAGGAAGAGGTCAAAGATATCCCTCTCATGCAACCCTGCAACCACAAAGCAAGAAGTCTCTTGTGTCCCCAACACACCTAATAGGTGCACTAGTTCGGCGAAGAGATAGTGAAATACAGGTGGTATAAATAAGTAGTAGCAACGGTGCCAGAAAAGTGCTTTGCCCAGGACAGTAAACAAGCAGCGATAGCAGTATTTAGGAACAAGGCCTAGGGATTAGACTTTCACTAGTGGACACTCTCAACTTTGATCACATAACAGAATAGATAAATGCATACTCTACACCCTCTTGTTGGATGATGAACACCACTAACTGTGTAGGATTACACGAACCCTCAATGCTGGAGTTAACAAGCTCCACAATATTCGATGTTCATATTTAAATAACCTTAGAGTGCATGACAGATCAACACAACTAAACCAAGTACTAACGTAGCATGCACACTGTCACCTTCACGCTATGAAAGGAGGCATAGATCACATCAATACTATCATAGCAATAGTTAACTTCATAATCTACAAGAGATCACAATCATAGCCTACGCCAAGTACTAACACGGATGCACACACTGTCACCATTACACCGTGCAGGAGGAATAAAACTACTTTAATAACATCACTAGAGTAGCACATAGATAAATTGTGATACAAAACACATTGCAATCATAAAGAGATATAAATAAGCACTTCACTATGCCATTCATAACAGTGAATAAGTATTCTGTGAAATATATCCTAAGAGACCCACACGGTGCACACACTGTCACCTTTACACACGTGGGACAAGGAGTCTCCAGAGATCACATAAGTAAAATTCACTTGACTAGCATAACGAAATCTAGATTACAAGCATCATCATATGAATCTCAATCATGTAAGGCAGCTCATGAGATTATTGTATTGAAGTACATAGGAGAGAGATGAACCACATAGCTACCGGTACAGCCCCGAGCCTCGATGGAGAACTACTCCCTCCTCATGGAGATAGCAGCGTTGATGAAGATGGCGGTGGTGTCGATGGAGGAGCCTTCCGGGGGCACTTCCCCGTCCCGGCGGCGTGCCGAACGTAGACTCTGTCCCCGGATCTTGGCTTCGCGATGGCGGCGGCTCTGGAAGGTTTCTCGTACCGTGGCTTTTCCGTATCGAGGTTTTAGGTCGAGGGGCTTCTTATAGGCGAAGAGGCGGCGTCAGAAGGTCAACGAGGCGACGACACCATAGGGGGGCGCGGGCCACCCCCAGGCCGCGTCGGCCTATGGTCTGGTGGGCCTGTGGCCCCCCTCTGGCGACTCTCGGGTGTTCTGGATGCTTCCGGGGATTCTAAGATCTTCGGCGTTGATTTCGTCCGATTCCAAGAATATTTCCTTACTAGGATTTCTGAAACCAAAAACAGCAGAAAATAGCAACTGGCACTTCGGCATCTTGTTAATAGGTTAGTTCCAGAAAATGCACGAATATGACATAAAGTGTGCATAAAACATGTAGATATCATCAATAATGTGGCATGGAACATAAGAAATTATCGATACGTCGGAGACGTATCAGTGACCCAAAAGTTAGAACCATGTTGTGCAGCAAGTCTGAGTAGTACATTGGCTCGAGCCTCAACACGTTGGTCTTCTACAGCAGTATCTAAAAATGAGCTTGTTTCAGTGAAGAAATTATTAAAGAAGGAAAAATCGCAGGAACGACATCAATCATGGTTAAATGTATGAAGCATACCTGTCATATCCAGACTGGCGTCAGTCATCAGTTGAAGCATATAATTTTCTCAAGAAGAAGCTGAGGTAGCCTTAGCAACCGCGGCATCCTTCATAGCCATAGCATCCTGAGACTATTGAAGAGCAATTTTTCCCTCTCTGAAGATCTTCGAGACTGTTCCATTAGTACAAGCATTTGTTTTTTCATGGATTGAAGCTGTTGGCAAAGTTCTTGCAAATCTTGCGAGGAGTGTTTACTCGAAGAACCTTCGATAAGGTTATCATCGACAAGGGTTTTCTTCGAGAAGGAAGAAGCAGGAAAAGTATCGGCAGGACAAGGATTGGTGAAGTAGTTATCAAATATCAACAGGAAAAGAAAATTTCAGTATCAATGATCATGCAAAATAGAATTCCATTGATCTTCGGGAAATTTACATAGATATTACAGAAAGGGGTCTTCAAAAGGATTGCTACGACAATTGTCGCCAAAGCTACTATGGTGACAACTTCAAAAGAAACAGGAAAATAAAAAATATAGGGCATTCTACTAGACCTCCGGCTTCGACGAGCTAGGAGCAGGAGTGGGCTTGAATCCAAGATAAACAAGGATCTTCTTTGTGTTGGGCTTCGCAGCCTTGATCAGCGATCGCCACTTCGTGGTCTCCATCTCCTGCGTGTCGCCAACCTTGGTCCAGTCGATGTTTTGTTGACTGTCAGCAACCAGGGCGACAGTGCTTTCAACGGCAACCTTCATATTTTCTTGGCGCAGCTTCAGTCCAAGATCTTCCGGCGGATTAAAGTCCTTGGCAAGAGCAAGGAAAGTCGCGGGTTCCTTTTTCTTCGGGAAGAAGTAAGGGTAGAGCCGCGACAATCCTTCCTGGGCCTGCTCAATGCCGTCACGGGCTTCTGTTCCGTGAAACTCAAGGAAAGCAAGTGCGTCGAGGAGGGGATCATTGTCAGGATCTTCAAGTTCAAATTCTTGGTTTGTTTTCCCTGTCGAGGAAAAAATATGTTGGTCAACAAACAAGTAAATAAAAGCAAGTCCAAGGAATGCAAAATAGATCGAGTACTTACTGACAAAGCGACGGTTTTGTGAATCCAATCGCTTGAGAATCGCCTCTTCACAAGCAGCTTGTGCGGTTTTATGCTCGCTCAAGGCAGTCTCGGCGTCATGAAGCCTCTTCTGAAGCTCTTCGACACCAGCAGCTTCTGCTTTGGCCTTGTCAGCCTCTGCCTTAGCCTTACTAGCATCAGATTCGGCCTTCTTACGAGCCTCCTCACTTTGCTCTAATTTCTGAGCAAGCGTGTCGGCACGTTTGTTGGCCTCCGCAAGTTTTTCTGCCAAAATAGTCAAAAGTAAGTCAAAATTACGACAAGAAAGGAGCAAGAAGTCATGGGCAAAGAGAAGTAGGAAGTCAGTACCTTCAGCTTTGCTAGCATACTCGTGGTACCCAACGAATTGGGCACCGAAGCGGATGAACTCCTTAATTAAAGGCTGTTAAAGAAAGACAAAGAAAGAAAGTGTCGGTAGGAGACAAAAATGCGATAGCACAAAATAAAAAGAAGCAAACAGTGAAAATATCGACAGCATCAGAAAGCGTTCAGGAACTTACATCATCTAGAAGAGGAGTCGAGGAGCTACCCAATTGCAGGGTAGGCTCTGTGATTGTTTCAACCCTCGCCCTTTTTGGTGAAGGGACATGGGGGCTCGCAGGAGGAGCAGGTTCGTCGGTGTTTTGTTGAGGAGGCGAAGATTCTTCTCTTTCAACTTGCACTTCAGAAACAACTAAAGTATGCGACGTACTTGTTCGAGCAGTCGCATGAAAAGCTGGCATTTCTTCCTCGTCACCACTACGATTAAATGGCGGCAGTATAAGAAGCAAGATAGACAAAAATCTTCAAATAGCAAAACAGTAAGAACCAAAAGGTGACTTACGAACTGACGAGGGCTTCAAGGTATGGATCGAAAGCTGCCTTCCAACATGAAGGAGCAGCTTCTTCGGCTTTGGAGGTGTCAGAATCTTCGACATGCGTCCTTTTCCTTTTGTTCTTTGGAGAAACAGCAGGAGGAGGAGACTGTGCCGATGTGGTAGCCTCAGAGGCAGTTTCCTTTTCAGAAGATCCCGCAGATTTTCGAGAACCTGCGGTTCATTCTCAAAAGAAGGAGCATCTTGGTTGTCATCAGTGAGAACAGCTCGTTCTTCGACTTCTCCACCTTCAGGAAGGGGAGGAAGCGAGACAAGATCTGGGTGGTTCTATACAAAAACAAGGGGAGGCGTCAACAAAAGAGTTATGTAAAGGATGGCAAATAAAAATGAGCCAGTCGACAAAGGTTACCTTGGGAAGTGCATTGGTGGCGCTATATGGTTTTACGCGACAAGAAGAAGGGACAGGATCTTTCGAACTCAGGGAGGAGATCTTCCGGACAAGTTTTTCTAAATCCTTGACCGACAAATCTACCGACAACCGATCCACATCATTGTCGCCAGTATACTTCCAGAGGGGATTTTTGCGAGCCTGCAGAGGCTGCACTCTGATTCTAAGGAAGTACGTCGTGATCTGGATACCCGACAGCTCTTTGCCGCGGGTGTTTTGCAGCTCGTGGATGCGGGTCATTAATGCCTCCGTCGCCATTTTTTCTTCCTCGGTAGCCTCTGCATCCCAGGAGCGGCGGCGATAGATTTTCTCGGCACCATCAAAAGGAGGGATGTTGTCTTCAGCACATCCATGATTTTCCTCATGGATGTACAGCCACTTCTTGCGCCACCCTTGAACTGAGTCAAGGAATTTGACATCGAAGTAATCGACATCAGGGCGAACGCAGATAATAACGCCGCCTATGTTATAGGCGACATTGGTAGAGCCATTGCGGTGACAAAATAAAATGCGCTTCCACAACGCCCAGTTAGGCTGGACGCCGAGGAAGGACTCGCAGAGGGTGATGAAGATGGAAATGTGAAGGATAGAATTGGGTGTGAGGTGATGAAGTTGCAGTCCATAAACAAAAAGCAACCCCCGAAGAAAAGGGTGAATGGGGGCAGAAAGGCCGCGGATGAGATGATCGACAAAACTAACCCGATACTCCATTGGAGGGGTTGGGTAGCTCTCTTCGCTGGGGAAGCACAACGCCTTGGGCTTCTTGCTTATCCCCAGTTTCTTCAGGAGGTTGATGTCTTGGGTAGATATTTTGGATCTCTCCCATTCAGCGCTCCCTAGATCCGCGGAAGCCATTGTTGATTCTGGCGTGCTGTGCCTTGTCAGTCTGCGCGGTGGCATCAATAATGGCGCAGGAGTACAGCTCGAGGGAAGTTGAGCTCAGGGAACTATGGGGCGCAAGAGGAGATTTTTGTAGAGGAGAGCAGGAGAGCGGCGCGAGCGAAAGTGCTGGAGGAAGAAGAAGGGGACCTTATATAGAGGTGAGGCGAAGCGGCGTACCGTTGGATGGAAAAAGTATGCGGCAGATGATGTACACGTTGAATAGGGGTAAAAAAGTAATTTCACCCTGGAGGAGTTACAGTGCGTGCGCCGGGAAAAGCGGAGGACGTGTGTCCCCCACTTGCACGACGTGTCAATATGATGCGTAATTCGGGCCCGCAAGGCAGCGAGAGAGAACTTCTCGCGATTTCCAGGAACTGCGGTCGTGGCTATCGTCAGCAATGACGTCACTTTAGCAAGAGAAAAATTCGACTTACCAGCTTCATAAAAAAGGCGACAGCAAAAGATATTGGAGAGCCTTTGATATTGAAGAGCCTTCGATCAAATACAAGTTTTTGATCAAATGCTCGGGGGCTACTTTGGAAAAATGAAAAATTCGAGAAAGACAAAATAGAAAGGGTGTGAGCCTATGATCAAATACAAATATTTGCTCATAGCCTCGGGGGCTACTCCCATCAGGAGCGCTGTTCGCGCACCCGAGAGATTTGAAAATTTCGGCAGAGGAAAAAATATATAGCGGCATAAGGCGTGGAGCCTACACCCAAGCACAAGTCCTTGGCTGTAGACTCGGGGGCTACTCCCATCGGGAACACTGTTCGCGTGCCCGATGAAGTTATAAAAAAGAAAGAAAGATAGAAGAACAACAGAGTATATTTCGAGTTATAAGTAACTCTACATATACTCCCATCGGGAGAGCAATATAAGTCATCCGTTGACTCAATAAAATGTGCCATTCCAACAGCCGAATAAGCACTCGACAATATATTCTCAGAACACCAAAGTTGCGAACTTCTTTGAATTGTAGTTTGGTTGATCCAAAATTTGAAAATCCAAAAAATATTTATACTTTTTAGCCATTTGCATGTTGTTTATTCTCAGCAAAACCCAAACCCAAAAATATTTCACTTGTTCCTTTATCTTGCTTGCTATTTAGTTAGTTGTCTTTGCCACCCAAAACTGAAAACCACAAAAAGATTTTCGATGAATACAAAAATCTCATAGTACATTTGATTAAACCGTTGGAAATGATGTCCTAAATGAACCAAGTTCTACTCTATTGATTGTGCAGTTCAAGTTGGGAGAGAAAGAACAATAATGATAAATCTGCATCTATGAATTGATGAAAGAGGTATGACAACTTTGCTGTACTTTTGTGTGTAATTTAACAATGTCAAGTACTTATGCATGGTTTCATCAATATTTAGGGAATTAACAATGGATGTTTATCATGTTTGAAAGATAGTAGCTCTGAACAAATGAGATGCTATTGAGGAACATTATTTAGACTTGATTGAAAGATAGCTCGGAGCAAAGGTCTATACATTCCATTGTGGTTGTTACTGTGAATGTGACACATGTTCAATGATGAATATTTGTATATCCTATGTGTCTTTGAAATATGAAGGTCGATGTTTGTAGGACAGTCTAGTCTTTCAAATGGTGAATCTCATCGTTGAGCCATATGTAAGTTAGTTGATAGTATCTTTAGTTGACCATGCAATCAGCCTTCCGCTAGCTTTCAAACCAATTACACCAACATGGCTATCATTGTGTTGGTGGAAAAATATCCATGAGCCACTATCCTAAAAAGAAAAGAAAAAACAATGAACCCAATAAGCTAGTTATTGTGGCGACCCAGCGTACCACTGCATGGTGTAGTACACAAGTCGTTGACATAACACAAGTGAAACACCGTTCCACTCATATTACATCTCTCAGAGTGGTACAACAGAAACATATGCGAGTCCAAGGTATGTCTATAGAAGTACACACGAACTGTTTACATAAGATCAACACAACCTCCTACTTTACAGTGAGGTAAAACTTCAAATAAAGCTCCAGAAGAACGACTCGTAGTCTATCTTATTGCTAACTCAAGTTTAAGAGCTAATTGGCTTGCTATAGAACTCTAGCTACTTAGGTGCTAGGATTAGGGAAAGGTTCCCTTCTATTACTAGTCTAGGTTTCCATAATAGCTGATGCAGAAGTTGACTCCATTTACTCCTTTGATTGGATTCCTCATCTTGTTGCAGTTGACTCCCCTGTCTTCGAGTTCCACGGTAGTTTCTCCTTCGGTGCCTTGACCTAAGAAGGGGGTTCAAACGAGATAGAATGAGTACGAGCTTACTCAGCAAGTTCATATTAGGAAATAGGTGTATCATGCACTAGCTACAGCCATAGACCAGAAAGTCATAGGCCAATGCAAGTTTTCATAATCATTTCTTCAAAAGGTTTATTTTATTCTGAAAACTATGCTCGTCAGTCTTCACAGGTTGACTAGAACTTCGTGGAGTTCCTTTCTGCTGCGTCATAGTTCCTTCCCGGAACAGGGAGTGACAGTCACAATTCTCGATACCCTCAGCAGAGGTGCGTTACTTTACCCCACAAGAGATCTTAACCATGTTGCCGGCCGAGAGTATGTCCTCGTCCACACTTCCTTTGGTGTGAGGCCCAGTATAAGATCCAAGCCAATCACTGCCTTCTCCGCGACCCTGCAAACCCACCCTTTTGTCCAACCGTACACACCCAGTAGACTTCTCCCGATAATACGGCTTTACTCACGGTGTACTCCGGACAATCCATCATAGATCATAGAGCTTATCACCACTAATGGATGGGGATTTAAAAGGATTTCCCAACCTATTGCGGCAGTGCCTCCAACACCCCACCGGCTCTACAGATCCGTTGGCGTGCAGAAGGGAAAATATACAGCTGACTTCCCCAGAGCCATTATAGATCTTATGGATAACGCGATATGTACGGCGCTAGAATCACTGGACGGCATTGGTAATTAATCCTAGGGTGATATAACCCATGCAATGGAACCTCCACCATATCAACACATACCATGGTTCCATTGCCCACCACATAGTCATATTCATAATTGTAAAATAATACTTTGCTTTTCAATGCATGAGTGATAAGTATAGTACTTTGCATATAGTTTGATACAAATAATCAAATGACATGAGCAAGCGATGAACTTGCCTTTCTTGACTGCAAGATTATGCAGGCAAAAGCTTCGATACGTGATAACTCCAAATTCTGAAATACCATCATTGTCCGGTAAGGACAATGTTTAAAGAACTGGCAAAGATGCTATAATGCATAGTATGAGATGCAATCGTCCCGAGCGTAACCTAACCTTGATGATTTAGGATGTATGAGTTGTAAAGATTTCTTTAGGGTTGGTTGCACTTTTAGGATGGTTCTCAAACAAGGTTCTTATTAGGGTTGATTATATTAGCATCATAATCAAGTGATATAAGACATCATAACAATCATACTCATAAAGAATAGTGGTGTAATAATGTAAAGAACAGTTGTCAATTTTTAGGTTCTACAGAACATGGTTGATGTTTACTTATACTATACTTCAAAAGAATAACTTTTGAATAACATGTTAATTAAGAAATAATGAGTATTTCAAAGAAGAACTATAGCTTCTATGGGTAGATTGACATCTGTACTTCAAAAGAATAACTTTTGAAGAACGGGTTAAATAAGAATATGTACTACTATACATAGAAGCTATGTAACTCTAGGGTTTACTATTGAGTTCATTTAGTTATACTAATAGACACTAGTTGGGTTCTTAAATAGAATGGGTTTCTATATATCAAGTATTGGTAAGGTTATTACTATGGTTTCCCATATACATCATATCAAAGGATGGTTATTTAAGATGGTTCTATAAATTAGCTATTAGGGTTTACTATGGTTTCACAATTGCTTTACTAAATAGTCTCTAATGGTTTCTAAGATAAGTGGCTTATTATTTCCTAAGTAGATTTTAGTGTAATAGGAGCATGTGTTGTGAATTGCTACACAAGATTGGTACTAGGGTTTATCATTATGGTTCTACTAGGGTTTGATGGTTGAGGTTGATCCTAATGGTGTGATATATAGGATTGATGATCAATGGTGCTAACATGTGGTAACAAGTTAGGGTTTATACCTAGGTGATACTAGTGAATCATATAGGTTTTAATTAAGAATAGGAACATGAAATGACAAGCTCATGTGAATTGGTTTTAGGTTGATGGATCATGATTATGCATTCATTGGTTACTTATCAAGGTTCTACAAGTAAAGTTGAAATTCACATGATCACATGTGATAAGCAACTAGGGTTTTAGAGTTACTACTAAAGTGTACTGATCACATGGGTTAAATCCTTAGGGTTTTAGGTTTGCAACTACTATGGATGAACACATGAAATAATGAGATCAATGTCTTACTTAAATTAAAACTAGGGTTTCTAAGTTATGGTACAACTCCTAAAATAGTAATTGATAAATAGAGTTGTGATTACTAATTACTTTGAATCAAAATTAGTGATGTTTTGACATTTTATTAATTTTCACAAGATTTAATAATTAGAGTAATTCTTATTTAGGTTTAATTAAGAATCAAGGTTTAATAATTGTTATTAGGTTTAAAGTATTTAACTTGTTGGCTTAAGATGTTTAAGTAAACAATTGTTGGCTACCAAAATAATATTGGCTTTTAATATTTTCTTGAGTTTTTACTATTTAAAGAAAATAGAAAATAGTAATTTGCAAATTAGGGTTTATGAATTACCACTAATAATTAAGTTAATGCAAATATGATAAATAATTTTAACATTTTATTTAGTTACTGAATAGTTAAAATTTAATTTTGGCACTTAATTATTTATTGAATTCAATTTGCATTTTAAACAATTAAAATGGCATAATTAATAAGGTTAAAAATAAGTGAATTTTTATTTTGACACACATTTTTGTTTTATATTTTATCTGAATAGAGTTTATTTTTGTGAGCATTTTGATACATTATTTATATTTTTCTGAGTTGAAATGATTTTTCTATGATTTTACAAAGTTTCAGCATTTTTCTGGAATTTGAAAATAACCTAAATACTAGATGTACCGGTTCATACCCTAGCCACTGCGACTGACTGGTGGGGTTAATGCCACGTTGGCTGCCACGCAGGCAAAGACTAGTCAAAGAGGGCTGGGGCCGTTGACCTCACCGACGGTTAAACGCCGGCGGCCAGAGCCCGGTGGCGCCGCTGCTACAAGGCCTCCCTGGATGCGTGGTTGGTACTAAACGAACGAGAAGAAGACAAGGAACACGATGGTGGTGGTGGCTTGGCGAGGGGATCACCGGAGCTATGCCGGCGACCATGTCCCGCGGCGGTTTACTCCGGCGAGCACACGAACTACGGCTATGGTTGATGCCCGGAAGCAATAGAGGAGTCCAGAGATGCGCAAGCTCACCCTGGTGCCTCCCAGATAGTCGCCGATGTCGATTGGAGAAGGAATCGAGCTCAACTTCGCCGATTCCGATGATGTACTGCGGAGGAAGATCTTGAAATTGGCTGCACTCAAACCTCCCCTGGATGCTCGGCTTGGCCTGTAGAACGACGACGTCGAGGCGCACCTCCTCGACCACCTCTTGAGCTCCAGGGTGGCTTCTATCGACGGCTAGCCGGAGAACTGGCCGGCCATGGCGGTGTTTCCAGTGAGAGATAGAGAGTGATTGAGAGAGAATGGATGTGTGGCGAAGAACAAGGAGATCACGGTGATGATCTCCACCTATTTATAGGCCAAGGAAACCTTCGAGGCATCGACACGACGACGGCGATGGTCGGGAGGTGGCGGTCTCTGGAAGGTGGTCTGGCGAAGATCTTTTCCCTCCCGCGGATAAACTCGGACGCGAGAGAGATTGGGCGATGTTCTGAGATGGTCTGACGACGTCCGGGCAAGCTTATCGGCGAGGAGTTCGTGGCCTACTGGCGATGCCGCGCTGTCGACGCCGGAGAAGGAGACGACGATGTTTTCCTCTCGCACGATTTTTAAAGCAAACGAAACGGTATGGTTTGGGCTGGCTTCGCTCGTGGGCTGGGCTGCTCCTGGGCCTCGGCTTTGGGCTGCTGCGAACTGAACATGTAAGTTTCCCTCCAATTCTCTTTTCAAATTTGCTATTTGTATTTTATTTTCTGTTTTCCATTTGTTGTTTAAATTCAATTTGAATCTGATTAATTTTTGCAGGTTCTAAATTATTTGAACATCAGAATCATTTGATAATGATATTCACTATCTTGTTTTATTTTCAAACAACCATTTATAATTGAGTAATTTTTGTGCTTATGAGGCACAAGTTAAAATTCAAATAGATATTATTTTAGGGTTCATCTCAACTCTTATTTAATTTAGGAATCAAACCTGTTTTAATGGATCTGAAATTGAGAACATGTGAATGGTGAACATATTCTATTTTGCAAGTGCTTAACCATATTGATTATTCACATATTATTTAGGTATGACTAGGGTTTAACAAATGGTAAAGGAAATGGGATTGGTTCATAATTTTATGTGAATGATGGTTCTTAGAGTTTAAGAAGAGTGGTGATATAACCTCTATAATCATCAATCAAGCTTTGACTTAAATTATTTAGGATGAATCCTATAATCCTCATAGTTAATTCAATTGCTCTTGTGGTGATTCTATTTTACAAAAATACTATTTCATTTGGTTCCCAAAGCAAGTACTTGGAAAGCCAAATAGAATTGAATGTTTGTTTCACTCTACTCACCAAATGGCATTTAGTTTATAAGTGTATATGGATTGGTTTATACTTGTGATCCATGATACACAAGTTAGGACATAATATTCTATGTGGTGTGAATTCTACTTGAAAGGTTTAGGGTTTTGCATAAGCTTCACTAAATTGAAGTATAACTAGGCATGAGGTATGGCAGGGTTCTAATTATAATCCAAGTTAATCCATGGGTTGGAATTCAAATGTAGTTTAGGGTTTAAGTAGTGATCACCAATGTGATACACAACTAGGATTAGAATATAAGCTTTGGTTATGTTTCACTAATGGAACATGGCTCTCATCTACAAGATTAAAGGTTGGTTTAAACAAGTAAGATGTAATACTACTCTAAAATTCTCTAGGATAGACATGGCTATGGTTAGCATCTATAATCTCTCTCACTTCTAAATGTCTTGTAATAGCCTAAGGTCCTACTCAAGATATGATGATATGATCCTCTAAAGATATGGTTTGCCTAGGGATTCTACCTTGCAATATTCTGTAGCTTGTTCTTCAGGAAATCTGATAAACCTGCATCTTGTGGTATGCCTCCACCTCCTAGCTTCTTCATCTTGATCCTAGCTAATTCACATGGAGTGGCTCTATGTGTTTGTTCTCATGTATCATGGTACTTGATGAGCAAATGGATGAAGGGTGTGGCTCTATTTATAGGCTTGGGCAAACTCTAGCATCATGACACATAGGTGGTGACTCTTGTGTTGGGTTGATGAGTAAGATGCTTGGTTGTCATGCCCTCATCCATAGCAATCCTTTGAGCATGAGGTGGCAAAGCTTGGGATGCAAGTCATGTAGATATTTTCATCCTATGTGGCAAGATCATTATCCTCTCATATGATTTATTTTTGGTTAGCCAAGTGGCATTTGTTACTAAATATCTTGTGGATGGTTTTATTATTGTGTATGAGTCACTATATCATATTGGATTGGATTTATATTATAATATTGATCAAAAGATCAAGGTTGAAGGTTATTCCTCAAATTTGGATAGTTGTGTTTGATTTCACCAAGGCATGATCATATGAGTTTCAAAATACTCATAGTTAGTTTTATTCAAATAGTTTTAACTATAATTTGTAATGCAAATGGATTTAGTTTTATGATATTCCATGTACTTATTAAGTTATGATTTAAATAATATCCGGGGGAAAGGGAACCGTCTACCAGTTGGGAAGCTAGACATCAAGGTTGTGGCTTGATGAGGATAACTAAGCTGACACGCCGGAGGACTTACTTTGTCTTGGCTAAGGATGTGGAACAAAGAAAAGACCACTGATGCAGTAACGAATGACTAAAAAAGCCTCATGGCCAATCAATGGAAGCCTGTGAGTTTCCCAAATGGAGGTAGACCATTCTGGATCCCAAAATAAGCTCTTTGTGACCCTTCCCGCTTCGCTTTTCTTATCTTTTCTGTAAGACGAAGTCTATCTATCACGTTGACAAGCCCGCACTAAGTCATAAAATTCTATAAAAAATGGAGAAAGTTTCAAAAACAAAGAAAAAAGTGAATGAATTTTAGTAGATAAAGTATTCTATCAGATTCGAACCGAGGACTTACGTCTTAGCACGGCATTACTCTACCACTAATTTTAAAAGCCCTTTATCGGATTTGAACATAATGGGTAGAAGGCTGTGCTTATTTCTCGGCAAATAGCTAAGTCGACACCTCGAGGTAGGAACTCTACTCTTCATAGATGAAACAAGTGTTCAGTCTACCGTTCAAACCAGTTTCTTGTTAGTCTACCTAATCTTTTTCTGTCTTGATTTGAAATCCAAATCGAAATGCCACTGGTGGTTGACATTTGCATTTGGGAAAGTCGGGCCGATCGGGATCGGGTGTCTTCATTCAAGCGAGGGTGTAAAAGAAAAGGGAATGCAGTTTCTCAATAAATGCGGTTTAAGGTGGATTGGGCCTTGTCATAAGGTCCTTGAAACTAGTAAGCTGTTCCAGGTAACCGTGAAGAATAGGTATCCACTTCCTCGTATTGATAATCTTTTTTATCAGATTCAAGGGAGTGAGGTTGACTCCTTCAGCTAAGCTCAATCCTTCCAGAATAGCCAAGATCAAAACATGCAAAAAGTCCAATCAACTATTTCTAGTTGTTTTGACGCGAATTTCTACCCAACAACCAATTTGACACTAAGGATATTGTGCTTTCCTGTACTTTCGGCAGATTCTAGATTTAGATTCTCAATATGTACTTTTTTTACATAAGTAAATCCAAAATGTTAATTGAAATGTAATGTGTGGCTTTTCTGTACTTTAGACCCTGTGGTTTACCTTATTTTGTAATAAGTTTAGAAGCGAATTAAATTACACACAAAGGTAGTTGCTAACTTTTAAGTGTTAATAAGTTAGGGTTTGATTCTTAAAGAATGTGTTGTTGTAAATATAATTCCATTTGATCTAATCCATAGATCAAATCATCTCTACCCAAAACAAGGTTTTAACAAAGATCATAGTGAAGTTTATAGCGCTTGACTTGATGATCTACTTCAATTCCAGCAAGTCAAGTGAAACTTCAGTTACTGTGGTAAGTTTTATTTGAAAGCGCGAAAATCCCCCGGATTTTCTATGCATGAATGCAATGCACACTTTGGTGTTCTCTCATTTTGTAGCCTCTAAACCTGGGATATTACAGCCTCTCCCCCTTAAACTGAACTTCGTCCCGAAGTTCGAACGCTCTCATGTTTCGGAACGTTGAAATGTCTTGAACAGATCACCATCCTTCAACTCCATGGTGATCACATTAGACATGATTGATTATATCCCTTGTCCAGATCCTTCCGGAAGTCTTCTGATGTCTGGCACTGATACTTTCTTCTATTCTATGATTTCTTCCAACACTCTAAGCTTATAGGCTTACTCTCCAAAGATTCTTGGATTAGGACATCTTATTGTGTTAATGGCCTTTACTAATGGTTGTGGTGACATCTTCCTATTTGGGTACTCGAAGCTTGGTTCTACCAGCTGCGGTAATCCAGCTGCGATGTAATATGGCACTATGGTGTACCAGAGGCGATGTCCAAACCTTAATTCTAAAGGATTGGTTTAAAGTAAGGTATTGTTTTCCCTTACTACCATAACGAAAGTAATGGTACTTGGTAAGGTATTTATAATAGGCATGATCCTGGTTGTTTAGTCCTACGAATGGATTAGACTCATTTAGTCCATCCAATCATGGCTTCTAGTTTATACTAATTATCCTCCCTTTGGTTTCTTTAGGTTCCATGAAAGGAATCTTTCTAATAGGCTTATGTTTTGGTATGGTCAAACTCCTTTGGTCTTAAGCCTTCTTAAGCTTTGCATGTCCTTCGACATCTTCTTCATCCAACTTCATTATCTTAGACTTACTTGAGCTCTCTTGGTTTCGAGTAATTACAATTACCCACTCTAGTTAAGGTCTAACCCTTACTTCCTCGAGATATGAACCTCGGCTTCTGGTCTGACATCCTCCTGAGAGTACTATTATATGGGTACTTCCCAACAACCTTATAAAAATAAGATCGGACTTCCTTTCAGTTCAGACCTTTTTCTCCATCTATCACACTACCAATAATATCTTAATACTTCTCCTCAGCCTTCCTCTCCCCCTTGGAGTTTACTAATGATCTTCAAACTTCCTTTCTTCTAATCATTAAACTCCAAGGTTAGGTAGTTGGTTTAAGTCTGGTTTAGGTTTATACTTTTCTAGAGTCTCACGAAGAATTCTTTGTGGTGTATCCACACAATTGTGGATATCAGATGTGAATCCTCCAACTAAATATTTACCAGCTATGGAATACCAGCTGCGAAATACTAGCTGCGGAATCCCCCTTTCTTTTAGGGTAAAGAAATGTTCAGGTTGTGGGCTATCTGGTACCAGCTGCAGACTACCTAGTACCAGATGTGGCTTATTGGATACCAGCTGTGGCTATGTTATGGTTCTAGTCAATATCTACTTACCAGCTGTGGCTACTTACCTAGTTTTAGTTAAGATATACCTCACTTCACATACTTTCTCTTCATGATTAACCTATATCAGCTGCGGTCTTATTATACCAGCTACGACTCCACTTGTCTATTTTCCTTCTTCCAGGGTTTGTTTTGCAAGAAAACCACTTGTTGACACTATAAAAATAGTATTGTAAGTGACTTCACTTGCATTCCCTTCTTCCAGAATGAATATGGCTCTACTTCTACTGCGCCATATTCACTATTTTTCTCACTTTCATGGTACTTCCATATTGAAGTACTCCTTGATTAAGGATAAAAATGAGTTTTAATTGGTCCTTCCTTCAGATTGTTGTGGTTGCTTCCCACAACTTTACTTCCTTCTTCTAGTGAACCTTCATCTTGTCTTCAAAATCTTCAGAATTCCTCACTTCCTTACACGAATACATTTACCCTCTAGACCTATAACATCAAGTAAGAGCTTGATATTGCAACATGCATTTGCATATCAAAGTCAAACTTCATGTATGGATCTAGTCAATCAATGAAGATTCAAGAAAATCCAAGAAGATCCAGCTTTGTGCTTATAATACACATCCTTATATGCCTGAATATAATAATTGGGTAAGACATCCCTAAACACCAGGATCAGATGTGTAGTATATAACACCACATAAGATAGGTTTAGGTTGTGATACTTAGCACAATACGTGAATTTCTACTATTTGTCTCAATATTTATCTTAATTGCACATTTGCAATGAGACAAACTTGAAACAAAATGGCTTGGGATAGTTGAAGTTCATCTAGTTTTCTTTGGAAGTACTAACCAAAATAGGCTACCATATATATGTGCTATTGATGACTACTTCCTATAATACAATTAGTTCTAACATGTCTATTCTGAACACATGATTGTTTAGAATATACCACCTATAACTCTAGGATTTCTCTATGTGATATGCTCTAAATAAGTCTTCTTTAAATTAAGGACTATGGTTCTAACATACTTGGTACAGTTATTAGGATTTTAAGTCCTAAGCTTTCGAACTATTCCCTAAATCCTACTCCTTATCATCCTTTTGTTATCGTACTTATGATGTTCTACTCTATCATACCATGATTCTCAAGTGAATCATATATGAGTACCTAGTTTTACCATGAAAAATAGAGTTGTATAACTCCTATCACTCTTCCTTACCTCCTATGATTGACTCATCATAGGTACATACTACCTCATAGTACTTATCTACATTACTTAACATCAGTCATTTGACATTTTTAATGACTCTTACTTAACTATAACTTGCATTGGTATACTTCTTCCAATAGGATATCTTCCTTATGGTGTATCCTCTCCTTGGACTACCATGTGTTGTATACCAACTGTGGTTTACTACCACCATTTATCTTAAGCTTCAATGGTGTTCTAATTATTTGGAATGAAGCAAGATAACTGACTAACTTCACTTAAGAAAGATAGATGAGAAAGATTGACTCAAGTGTGTCAGGATTATTCTCAAGTGAATACCCATCTCAAGTCAAAAGAATATTTGGTTTAGCATAGTTGGCTTAGCTAAAACACTTCCTATAGACACTACCAAACCTATAGGTCTCCTTTAAAGGGTTTTTAATCCTAGGGTCAAAGCATTTGCTCTGATACCAGCTGTGGCGACCCAGCGTACCACTGCATGGTGTAGTACACAAGTCGTTGACATAACACAAGTGAAACACCGTTCCACTCATATTACATCTCTCAGAGTGGTACAACAGAAATATATGCGAGTCCAAGGTATGTCTATAGAAGTACACACGAACTGTTTACATAAGATCAACACAACCTCCTACTTTACAGTGAGGTAAAACTTCAAATAAAGCTCCAGAAGAATGACTCGTAGTCTATCTTATTGCTAACTCAAGTTTAAGAGCTAATTGGCTTGCTATAGAACTCTAGCTACTTAGGTGCTAGGATTAGGGAAAGGTTCCCTTCTATTACTAGTCTAGGTTTCCATAATAGCTGATGCAGAAGTTGACTCCATTTACTCCTTTGATTGGATTCCTCATCTTGTTGCAGTTGACTCCCCTGTCTTCGAGTTCCACGGTAGTTTCTCCTTCGGTGCCTTGATCTAAGAAGGGGGTTCAAACGAGATAGAATGAGTACGAGCGTACTCAGCAAGTTCATATTAGGAAATAGGTGTGCTACAGCCATAGACCAGAAAGTCATAGGCCAATGCAAGTTTTCATAATCATTTCTTCAAAAGGTTTATTTTATTCTGAAAACTATGCCCGTCAGTCTTCACAGGTTGACTAGAACTTCGTGGAGTTCCTTTCCTGCCGCGTTCGCAGTTCCCTTCCCGGAACAGGGAGTGACAGTCACAATTCTTGATACCCTCTGCAGAGGTGCGTTACTTTACCCCACAAGAGATCTTAACCATGTTGCCGGCCGAGAGTATGTCCTCGTCCACACTTCCTTTGGTGTGAGGCCCAGTATAAGATCCAAGCCAATCACTGCCTTCTCCGCGACCCTGCAAACCCACCCTTTTGTCCAACCGTACAACCCCAGTAGACTTCTCCCGATAATACGGCTTTACTCACGGTGTACTCCGGACAATCCATCATAGATCGTAGAGCTTATCATCACTAATGGATGGGGATTTAAAAGGATTTCCCAACCTATTGCGGCAGTGCCTCCAACACCCCACCGGCTCTACAGATCCGTTGGCGTGCAGAAGGGAAAAGATACAGCTGACTTCCCCAGAGCCATTATAGATCTTATGGATAACGCGATATGTACGGCGCTAGAATCACTGGACGGCATTGGTAATTAATCCGAGGGTGATATAACCCATGCAATGGAACCTCCACCATATCAACACATACCATGGTTCCATTGCCCACCACATAGTCATATTCATAATTGTAAAATAATACTTTGCTTTTCAATGCATGAGTGATAAGTATAGTACTTTGCATATAGTTTGATACAAATAATCAAATGACAAGAGTAAGCGATGAACTTGCCTTTCTTGACTGCAAGATTATGCAGGCAAAAGCTTCGATACGTGATAACTCCAAATTCTAAAATACCATCATTGTCCGGTAAGGACAATGTTTAAAGAACTGGCAAAGATGCTATAATGCATAGTATGAGATGCAATCGTCCCGAGCGTAACCTAACCTCGATGATTTAGGATGTATGAGTTGTAAAGATTTCTTTAGGGTTGGTTGCACTTTTAGGATGGTTCTCAAACAAGGTTCTTATTAGGGTTGATTATATTAGCATCATAATCAAGTGATATAAGACATCATAACAATCATACTCATAAAGAATAGTGGTGTAATAATATAAAGAACAGTTGTCAATTTTTAGGTTCTACAGAACATGGTTGATGTTTACTTATACTATACTTCAAAAGAATAACTTTTGAAGAACATGTTAATTAAGAAATAATGAGTATTTCAAAGAAGAACTATAGCTTCTATGGGTTGATTGACATCTGTACTTCAAAAGAATAACTTTTGAAGAACAGGTTAAATAAGAATATGAACTACTATACATAGAAGCTATGTAACTCTAGGGTTTACTATTGAGTTCATTTAGTTATACTAATAGACACTAGTTGGGTTCTTAAATAGAATGGGTTTCTATATAGCAAGTATTGGTAAGGTTATTACTATGGTTTCCCATATACGTCATATCAAAGGATGGTTATTTAAGATGGTTCTATAAATTAGCTATTAGGGTTTACTATGGTTTCACAATTGCTTTACTAAATAGTCTCTAATGGTTTCTAAGCTAAGTGGCTTATTATTTCCTAAGTAGATTTTATTGTAATAGGAGCATGTGTTGTGAATTGCTACACAAGATTGGTACTAGGGTTTATCATTATGGTTCTACTAGGGTTTGATGGTTGAGGTTGATCCTAATGGTGTGATATATAGGATTGATGATCAATGGTGCTAACATGTGGTAACAAGTTAGGGTTTATACCTAGGTGATACTAGTGAATCATATAGGTTTTAATTAAGAATAGGAACATGAAATGACAAGCTCATGTGAATTGGTTTTAGGTTGATGGATCATGATTATGCATTCATTGGTTACTTATCAAGGTTCTACAAGTAAAGTTGAAATTCACATGATCACATGTGATAAGCAACTAGGGTTTTAGAGTTACTACTAAAGTGTAATGATCACATGGGTTAAATCCTTAGGGTTTTAGGTTTGCAACTACTATGGATGAACACATGAAATAATGAGATCAATGTCTTACTTAAATTAAAACTAGGGTTTCTAAGTTATGGTACAACTCCTAAAATAGTAATTGATAAATAGAGTTGTGATTACTAATTACTTTGAATCAAAATTAGTGATGTTTTGACATTTTATTAATTTTCACAAGATTTAATAATTAGAGTAATTCTTATTTAGGTTTAATTAAGAATCAAGGTTTAATAATTGTTATTAGGTTTAAAGTATTTAACTTGTTGGCTTAAGATGTTTAAGTAAACAATTGTTGGCTACCAAAATAATATTGGCTTTTAATATTTTCTTGAGTTTTTACTATTTAAAGAAAATAGAAAATAGTAATTTGCAAATTAGGGTTTATGAATTACCACTAATAATTAAGTTAATGCAAATATGATAAATAATTTTAACATTTTATTTAGTTACTGAATAGTTAAAATTTAATTTTGGCACTTAATTATTTATTGAATTCAATTTGCATTTTAAACAATTAAAATGGCATAATTAATAAGGTTAAAAATAAGTGAATTTTTATTTTGACACACATTTTTGTTTTATATTTTATTTGAATAGAGTTTATTTTTGTGAGCATTTTGATACATTATTTATATTTTTCTGAGTTGAAATGATTTTTCTATGATTTTACAAAGTTTCAGCATTTTTCTGGAATTTGAAAATAACCTAAATACTAGATGTACCGGTTCATACCCTAGCCACTGCGACTGACTGGTGGGGTTAATGCCACGTTGGCTGCCACGCAGGCAAAGACTAGTCAAAGAGGGCTGGGGCCGTTGACCTCACCGACGGTTAAACGCCGGCGGCCGAGTCTTGGCGCCGCTGCTACAAGGCCTCCCTGGATGCGTGGTTGGTACTAAACGAACGAGAAGAAGACAAGGAACACGATGGTGGTGGTGGCTTGGCGAGGGGATCACCGGAGCTATGCCGGCGACCATGTCCCGCGGCGGTTTACTCCGGCGAGCACACGAACTACGGCTATGGTTGATGCCCGGAAGCAATAGAGGAGTCCAGAGATGCGCAAGCTCACCCTGGTGCCTCCCAGATAGTCGCCGATGTCGATTGGAGAAGGAATCGAGCTCAACTTCGCCGATTCCGGTGATGTACTGCGGAGGAAGATCTTGAAATTGGCCGCACTCAAACCTCCCCTGGATGCTCGGCTTGGCCTGTAGAACGACGACGTCGAGGCGCACCTCCTCGACCACCTCTTGAGCTCCAGGGTGGCTTCTATCGACGGCTAGCCGGAGAACTGGCCGGCCATGGCGGTGTTTCCAGTGAGAGATAGAGAGTGATTGAGAGAGAATGGATGGGTGGCGAAGAACAAGGAGATCACGGTGATGATCTCCACCTATTTATAGGCCAAGGAAACCTTCGAGGCATCGACACGACGACGGCGATGGTCGGGAGGTGGCGGTCTCTGGAAGGTGGTCTGGCGAAGATCTTTTCCCTCCCGCGGATAAACTCGGACGTGAGAGAGATTGGGCGATGTTCTGAGATGGTCTGACGACGTCCGGGCAAGCTTATCGGCGAGGAGTTCGTGGCCTACTGGCGATGCCACGCTGTCGACACCGGAGAAGGAGACGACGACGTTTTCCTCTCGCACGATTTTTAAAGCAAACGAAACGGTATGGTTTGGGCTGGCTTCGCTCGTGGGCTGGGCTGCTCCTGGGCCTCGGCTTTGGGCTGCTGCGAACTGAACAGGTAAGTTTCCCTCCAATTCTCTTTTCAAATTTGCTATTTGTATTTTATTTTCTGTTTTCCATTTGTTGTTTAAATTCAATTTGAATCTGATTAATTTTTGCAGGTTCTAAATTATTTGAACATCAGAATCATTTGATAATGATATTCACTATCTTGTTTTGTTTTCAAACAACCATTTATAATTGAGTAATTTTTGTGCTTATGAGGCACAAGTTAAAATTCAAATAGATATTATTTTAGGGTTCATCTCAACTCTTATTTAATTTAGGAATCAAACCTGTTTTAATGGATCTGAAATTGAGAACATGTGAATGGTGAACATATTCTATTTTGCAAGTGCTTAACCATATTGATTATTCACATATTATTTAGGTATGACTAGGGTTTAACAAATGGTAAAGGAAATGGGATTGGTTCATAATTTTATGTGAATGATGGTTCTTAGAGTTTAAGAAGAGTGGTGATATAACCTCTATAATCATCAATCAAGCTTTGACTTAAATTATTTAGGATGAATCCTATAATCCTCATAGTTAATTCAATTGCTCTTGTGGTGATTCTATTTTATAAAAATACTATTTCATTTGGTTCCCAAAGCAAGTACTTGGAAAGCCAAATAGAATTGAATGTTTGTTTCACTCTACTCACCAAATGGCATTTAGTTTATAAGTGTATATGGATTGGTTTATACTTGTGATCCATGATACACAAGTTAGGACATAATATTCTATGTGGTGTGAATTCTACTTGAAAGGTTTAGGGTTTTGCATAAGCTTCACTAAATTGAAGTATAACTAGGCATGAGGTATGGCAGGGTTCTAATTATAATCCAAGTTAATCCATGGGTTGGAATTCAAATGTAGTTTAGGGTTTAAGTAGTGATCACCAATGTGATACACAACTAGGATTAGAATATAAGCTTTGGTTATGTTTCACTAATGGAACATGGCTCTCATCTACAAGATTAAAGGTTGGTTTAAACAAGTAAGATGTAATACTACTCTAAAATTCTCTAGGATAGACATGGCTATGGTTAGCATCTATAATCTCTCTCACTTCTAAATGTCTTGTAATAGCCTAAGGTCCTACTCAAGATATGATGATATGATCCTCTAAAGATATGGTTTGCCTAGGGATTCTACCTTGCAATATTCTGTAGCTTGTTCTTCAGGAAATCTGATAAACCTGCATCTTGTGGTATGCCTCCACCTCCTAGCTTCTTCATCTTGATCCTAGCTAATTCACATGGAGTGGCTCTATGTGTTTGTTCTCATGTATCATGGTACTTGATGAGCAAATGGATGAAGGGTGTGGCTCTATTTATAGGCTTGGGCAAGCTCTAGCATCATGACACATAGGTGGTGACTCTTGTGTTGGGTTGATGAGTAAGATGCTTGGTTGTCATGCCCTCATCCATAGCAATCCTTTGAGCATGAGGTGGCAAAGCTTGGGATGCAAGTCATGTAGATATTTTCATCCTATGTGGCAAGATCATTATCCTCTCATATGATTTATTTTTGGTTAGCCAAGTGGCATTTGTTACTAAATATCTTGTGGATGGTTTTATTATTGTGTATGAGTCACTATATCATATTGGATTGGATTTATATTATAATATTGATCAAAAGATCAAGGTTGAAGGTTATTCCTCAAATTTGGATAGTTGGTGTTTGATTTCACCAAGGCATGATCATATGAGTTTCAAAATACTCATAGTTAGTTTTATTCAAATAGTTTTAACTATAATTCGTAATGTAAACGGATTTAGTTTTATGATATTCCATGTACTTATTAAGTTATGATTTAAATAATAATGTGTGGCTTTTCTGCACTTTAGACCCTGTGGTTTACCTTATTTAGTAATAAGTTTAGAAGCGAATTAAATTACACACAAAGGTAGTTGCTAACTTTTAAGTGTTAATAAGTTAGGGTTTGATTCTTAAAGAATGTTTTGTTGTAAATATAATTCCATTTGATCTAATCCATAGATCAAATCATCTCTACCCAAAACAAGGTTTTAACAAAGATCATAGTGAAGTTTATAGCGCTTGACTTGATGATCTACTTCAATTCCAGCAAGTCAAGTGAAACTTCAGTTACTGTGGTAAGTTTTATTTGAAAGCGCGAAAATCCCCCGGATTTTCTATGCATGAATGCAATGCACACTTTGGTGTTCTCTCATTTTGTAGCCTCTAAACCTGGGATATTACAGTTATTACCATGACACCAAAGAAAGGGCAAAAACTAAGAAGTGTCCACCAAAGAAAGGAAAAAACCAAAAAATGCCTATACAAATGAGCCGAATGAAAGATACACATACAAGTCAAGGGGCAAAACCCTTGCCGCTCATATAAGGTGTAAAGCTTATAAGCAAGCACATATCATACTTCCACTCCACCATGTTGTCAACTAAAGATACCAGCGACTTACTCATGTATGGTTATTCTATGAGTGTTTAAAGGTTGAAACACTGGAAGGATACAACATCACCCAAGTATTTAGTTTGCAATGCAAACATGGTGAATTATTAGTCAACAATTGAAAGAATCAAATGTCTCAAAAACCTTACACATGATTCAATCAAATGCGATGTGAGAACTTTGTTCGTTGCCACTATCAATTAATCATACCTAATTAGTGATTCCATATGTTATCTCCTTTGCGTCATGTATAAACACTGGAACACCAACATAGTGAACTTTTATTAACACTTTGCTATTCATTGATAAAGCCATGTTACGAATACTTGCTATGTTTAAGTGTTATGTATGCATAGAGCAAAGTTCTTCTCAAAGTATTTTATCGCTTCTACACTACGTTTGAGTTGTTTGAAGACAAACAACAAGCTAAGCTTGGGGGAGCTGATACATCTCGAATGTATTTACTTTTCCAAGTACTTTGCTCAATAATTTTCCCCGGAATCTCACCATACTTGCATAAAAATGATGAATCTGATGCTGTTTTTAGCAAAAGTATTCTTTCTGTCTGTTTTCGCAGAAAATAAAATCGACGAAAAATATCACACATATTGTTCACTAAAAGAGCACACATGGCACCCCCTCAACTAGGCGTGCCACCCATGCCCTTTCGGCCCTAGAACGTCATCTCGGCCTCTCCTTTGGCGCACCCTGATATATACCTTAAAAACCTAGGTATCCAAGAGGATAGACCCTTTCGCGAACCATAGCGCCGCCACATCCACGATCTTCGTTTCGAGGGTCAGATTGGTCATGCTCTTCATGTCGGAGAGGGGTATTCCGAGGTCTTCTCCACCATCATCGCCACCAACATCATCACCAACAACCATGTGCTCACTCTCCATCCTCATATGTGAGTAGTTCTCTGTAGGCATGTGAGGTGGAAGGGGATTGGATAAGATTGATCATGTAATCATCCATATGTATCTAGATTTGAGGTATTTGTCTTGAGGATATTCTGGTATGAGTGTTAGTACACCTTTGGTATGTTTAATGCTTTTGCTAGGGCCCGAGTGACATGATTTCAGTACTGAAGTTCTATTTCCCCATGATATATATATATAGGTAAACATATATATATATGTGAGTTTGGGATCTATCTGCAAAGTGTATTGCCTATTATTGTGTTGAACGTGCGAACCCTAAACTGACAGTTAAGGAAAACAATGAGAATATATGATAATTTGAGGATATTATGTGTTCATGAAGTGTGAATGCTTTGTTTCGGGCTATTCGGAAGGATAGACCTTAATTTCCTGTAGGTCAAAGTTTGCCCCGGTGAAATGGGCAGGCATGACAATAGATGTTATGCAAATTCTCTTGGTTAGTATGCACAACTATATTTAGATCACACACCTACACACAACTGAATCATATATGAAAGCCATGTTATTAGGATTACATTATATGATCAATATCATTCATGCAATACCCCGCTATCACCTCATGCCTACGTCTTTACCCACTGAAAGTTGCACATCACTATTTTCGTTGAAAACTGGAAATATGTTGCTACTAGTTGAATGCCCGTGCGTTGCTACGGCTGATATATTTTGTCACAACATGTTAATACAATACATGCAAAGATTCACGTGTATGAAAAACGCCAAAAATATTTCACAAATTTATAATATTCTACCTTGTTTTGAAGTAGCACTCGACTAAATATTTTTGTATTATTAAATATCTACTCATCAACACTCTTAAGAAATTGTTGTACAATGTTAGGGACATTTTGTCGGGGGGATGGCCCCGGTAGGGCCAGACTATGGCAAATTAGCCATAATATGGTAGAGGTAAACCGGATCAAAGAGTGATCCGGATTCTAAAGTTAAGTTCAGCTAACCGGAATTGATATGAACCGGTATCCCAAGAAGGGTATACCAAGATACCGGCTCCTAGGGTTCATCTTGCTAAGTGCAAAGGTACCGGGGTTCAGAAGGAAAGGTATCGGGAAACCGATACCAGGGTTACTGTAGCCTGTCGGCACTTTGGTCAAAGATTCCATCAAGGACTAGAGGACAAGGATGAGCGAAGCACTTCAGCTTTAAACGAAGACCTGGCGCCAAAGCAGATGATGACGTAAAAGATACCGGGCGAGGTCATCGCTCCCTGATTAAAGACAGAACCGGCGCCAGCAGGGCCAAAGTAGCTTTATAAAGTAGCTTAGCTCATCCTAGATTCCATTAGGGTTTCTTTCCTTGTAAGCCACTCTCTCCCCTATATAAGGAGAGGGGGCACACCCCTGTGCGGGACGATCACTCCAGAGAGGAGTTAGGCTGTTCAGTAGCAAGTAGAAGGAACCTTGTACTGTACATCTTCAACCTCTAGCCAAGGGCCAAGTTAAGAAATATATATCGGTTTCTTTTCTCTCTTTCCCAGTTAACAAAACCTTCCCCCGGATCCTCTAGCGCACATTCGGCCCCAACTTAAGCCATCCTATGGCATCTGTTGTTACCCCACGACGACACATGTTCTTGTTCATTTTCATGGAATCATGGTATTTGAGCAAATAAGCTTAAACAAATTCCTCAACTCGTAAACATGTTGCAAAACAATACTTGGCATTAGCGTGTATAATAACGCACGTAAAAAATATTCAATGTAGAACACCCACCGTGCAGGATGAACCACTTTTTTATCATTCTAGAGTGCATAATGTAAAAAACAATGTATTTCCGTCGAATGCTTCATTATTATGTTGAGTACTAAAGAAACATAGTAAACTATTTATGTTTCTGTTTAGAGATATTCAGCTATGTAGACTCTGTGGAATACCAACTCGTGATCTGTCATCGTGGTGAATCGACAGATGCCATGGGTAGGCTTAAGATAGGGGCCGGATGTACGCTAGTGGATCCGGGTGAGGGGAAGGATTAGAGGGAAAAGGAGATTGAACTCAGGCTTGTATTGAACTCAAGAACTTGGCCAAAGGCCTGAGGTTGAAGACGTACAGACTACAAGGTGAAAACCTACTGCCCAAGGGTCGATCCCCCCGCACAGGGTGCCCCTCCTCTCCTTATATAGGGGAGAGGAGACTTACAAGAGAAGGAACTCTAGGGGTATCTTTGCTGACCTAAGCTACTTTATAAAGCCTCTTTGGCTCCAGGGATGACGCTTCTATCTTTAATCAGAGGGATGATGACCTCCTCCGGTATCTTTATCGTCAGCTTCTCCTTGGACATCTGGGCTTCGATTAAAGTTTAAGTGCTTGGCTCATCTTGTCCTTTGGTCCTTGAGGGAATCTTTGACCGGGGTGCCTGTGGCACCCCGGACCATCTGTCCGAAATACCCGTTATGCATTCACTCATGATCCCATGATCAGTGTAACATGAGCACATAACCGAACTGATAATCAGAGTTACAACATCCATTACATAGTACCGAAATAATAAATAGTCTTACAAACGGTCTCATGACCAAGTCTTACACAAATGGCCACATCGGGCTGAATTCAAACATCCAAAAGCAGCGGATACAACCAACTTCGTCGGGCCCAAGTCATGCCTAAAACCCTACACGCAGCTGACCGGGAAACGTCCTAAGTCGCATAGTCGTCCTGATAACCTCCATCATCTTCAAAATCCTCCTCATAGTCTGGCCAAGTAAATAGCCAGGGACAAAGCCGTGAGTACATTTTGAATTGTACTCGCAAACCATTTACAAAGTAACATAACAAAGAAAATGAGGTACCGAGGTCTAACTAGGGGATCAAGAGGGAATGACCACTTATGTAACAAGAATATGTTATGTAGACGAGAAGAAGTGTTTTAGTGGGATTAGCATCTCAACTTCATGGGTGAAGGAGATGAGAGAAATATAGCTAAGACATTACTACTTGACTCAATTTAGGAAGATCTTTCACGACATAAACACTTAGGAAGGGTAGGCCCAATTTTTATCTATTCCTCTCCGACCACCTCATTGTGGTCATCAACCATTTTTCCAGTACTCCAAGTACTCCAACACAAATCCCGTTTCTTTCCTTTGTCAAACATTTTCATAAACAAATCACATCAGGCTAAGCAACAGCCAATCCAACCGTCCATGACCGCGGACACGGCTATTCGAATAGATTTAACTCTGCAGAGTTTGCGCACTTTACCCACAAGATCTGATAAATCCGCCGGGATCGTCCCCGGGCCATCATACGAAAGTATGTGGGTATCGGATAACCAGTCGAAGCCTTTCGCCCATTCTAATTAGCAAGAGGTCCTACCCTATGGAGTATGTACCTCCCCGGCACCGTGGCAACTCACCTCCTTTTGAGCGTGGCTCCACCGCCAAGCCAGGAGACCCATAGTGTCTTCCGGACGGGTCAGCCCCGAAGGCCTCCCATTATACTATTGTCCCAACCTCGACAATCCGGACTCGGGGGTACCCGTACCCTTGTATAGTTATGCGGTGCCTCATGCTAAAGAGAACGAACGTCGAGCTAAGCCCCGTGCCCATGTTGGAGTAATGTGGTTGCGCTAGTTTGTTGTCATGGGTGAGTACTTAGGCGCCAAAGTTTTCGTAATATCCCAACCACTTTCCCATCCCCATCATTTTTACCAAATCCTTTCCTTTCTCAAATTCTCACTTGGGCATAACGCTATACCCAAGGTTTTAGCAAAACATTTTACAACAAGGTAAAAACCTTGAGGGTTTTCCCAACCTAAAGTTTATGTGTGAACTAAGATGCACAATAGCATAAGGATGCCATCATACAATGGAGAGTGTCAAAGGCATCCATACCCATATTGAGCATGAATGGAGATAATCAAAAAGTGGAGCAAAAACATGATGTTATCCCAAATTTTAACTAGAATTAGGAGGTGTCAAATGAGTGAGTTTTAATCCACATACTTAGAGTAAGTACGCGAACTACCAAGAGGGAATAATTACATACTTGGCGGCAAGTATGTCAAAGAAGAGAATTATCCAACCGAAAAATGCAAAGGATCAAGATGGGGAAGAATAAAAAGATCTCAACCAAGAACATAGATAGTAAGGGGTCAAGGTAAATGGCTTGCCTTGGCTGGCTAGTCCCTGGTCTTCTTCAACACCTTCTCCAAAATCTTCTCCTTCGGCTTCTCCCACGTTTGTATCTAACGTGCACAAAAATAAAAGAGCGACAAACAATAAATCTCATAGTTCAAGAATCATGTTCTAAAAGAATGTGGTAAAACATGCAGGGGTATATGTTGTGTTAAAATGAAAACAAGAATTGGCCAAAAGTTTAAGAAAAGAGTTGGGTGAAAGTTAAATAGGCACAAGTGTTTAATGGACAACATTTCATGTGACAAAACCATTTTTATAAACGAACCAGAATCTGTACTAACAGGGACCAATATTATTTTTCTAAGATGGGCAACGTTGAAACAAGATTAACACAATTGGAATCAATCAAAAATATTAATTCTATGTTTTTAGGATTTTCGTGGAGTGTACAGAATACATAGTGCAAATTACACCTAAAATCGTAGAAAATTCTTAAAAATATGGGGCCAGTGGCATGTGAAAGGTCTCAAAATTATCTTTCCAACGTCACTGGTTTCATTTTATTTGAGCTTATAGATTTCGAGTTATGTTCGAGTTGGTGCACAGATTTTAAATTGAAAAACTGGAAATGTTAAATTTATTTTCAAACTGGAAATGGGCGGGAAGGGGTTTTTGGGCCATGCTGCGTGCGAAACGGGCCGGCCCAGGAGAATTTGCCACGCGGGCAGGAGGAAATAAAGAAGAAAATTAAAAGAAAAAGGGGGAGGCCCACAGCGGGCCAGGCCTGCATGGCCCATGCAGCCGTGGGATGGAGATCGGATGGCCTAGGGCCATCGTCTCCATCTCGCGGTGCTGGGCACGCACAGGCGGCCGGCAGAGGCGGGGCAGGGACGGCCAGGCTTACCGGCGACGGCGGAGGCACGGTGGCGGGGTCGAGGCGGGTCGGGGTCGTCGCGGAACGGGGCGGGGTCGGCTTGGGCGGCGTCCTGCTCCTCCTCCCTGCTTCTTCCCGACGGCGACGCTCCCGCGGTGCTCCACGGGCAGGGCTTCGCGGCGGCGTCCTCGGGCAGGTCTGGGGAGAAAAAGAAGGGCAGGGTGAGGTGCTGCTTGGCCAGGGTGAGTGAAGAAAAAGGAGGGAGAGAGGGGTGTCGACGGCGGCGGCTCGGCGACCTTGGCGGTGATCGGGCAGGGCTCCGCCGTGCAGTAGCGAGCAGCAGCCCAGAGCAGCGCCCTGGGCGCTCTCTGGAGCGTCTGTGGAGGTGGGGGAAGGGAGTGGGGAGTGTGTGAGGGTGGAGGAGGGGCGCGGCACCCTTTTTATAGGCGAGGCAGGGCAACGGGCGGGCGTCAGGCGGTGGCGCCGGCCAACCAGCGCGCGAGGGCTGGCGTCATCGCGTGGGGCCGCGATGACGTCCGCGCGGTGGCGTCAGCATGCGGGGGAGTCGAGGCGGTCGCGCGGTTCCGAGGCGCGAGGGAGGCGATCGAGGCGACGCCCTGTCGCGTCGTCTGCGTGTGCGCGCGTTCCAGAGTGGGGGCGTGGGCTAGGGTTTTGGGGCGAGCTGGGCTGCTCGGTTTTGGGCCAGAGAGGGGGTGAAGAGAGGGGAGAGGACTCCAGGGGTCCAGGAGAGGGGTGGGTGCGGGCCAGATGGGTTGGGCTAGGGTGGTGGTGCAAGGGCACCAAGTCCCGGCCATGCAAAGAGAGAAAAGGGAGAGGGGTAGGAAGAGGGGGTAGTGTCCCCTTAGGGTTTGCAAAAAGAGAGGGAAAGAGAGGGGTGCAAAATGGGAGGGGTCACATGGCCACGGCCATAAGAGAGAAAACAAAAGTGAGAAAGAAAAGAGAGGAGTATGGTGAGTGAAGAGGAAAGAGTGGCATGCTCATGCATGTGCATTTTGGTGTTCCAAATATGTGGTGAAGAAGGAAAGTCCTATGAGTTGAATCACTAGTGATGCCAAGAAAGAAAATTTCCTTCTTGAAAAAAAAATGGTACAAAAACTTGATACTAAGGGTTGTAGTGTGAGTAGTGATCCAAGTACACATATTTTCAACAAATTTTGAGCAAACATAAAAGCTATGCAACACTAGGTGGCAATGTATGAAAAGTTTTTGTTGGCCCAAAAATTTTTAAAACTAGAAAATATGCAGGGTATAAAAAGTGGGTTGTGACAGACCTTCCCCCCTTAAAAGAATCTCGTCCCGAGATTCCGGAACTAAGAGCTGAAGAGATATGGAAACTCGCTCCTAAGATAATCCTCTCGTTCCCAGGTAGCTTCCTCCGCAGAGTGGTTACTCCACTGAACCTTGAAAAACTTGATTTTTCTTTTCCGAGTGACCCTTATGGCTTCTTCCAGGATTCGAAGTGGTTTCTCGCGGTATGTTAAATCCTGGTTTAGGTCGATAGAGCGGTGGTCGATGTTCTTGAATACTTCAGGCTTGTCGGGTACTTGGAGGCATTTCCGGAGTTGGGAGACATGGAAGACATCATGAAACTCTGACAGTTCTGCGGGTAGCTCCAGTTGATATGAGACTTCTCCGCGGCGACCAAGGACCTTGAAAGGACCAATGTACCTTGGTGCCAACTTGCCCTTGACATGGAAACGTTGCATTCCTTTAAGAGGGGTGACACGGAGGTACGCAAAGTCTCCGCTGTTGAATGTCACTTCTCGGCGTTTGGGATCAGCGTAGCTCTTCTGGCGAGATTGAGCAGCCTTCAGGCGATCTCGGATGAGTTGGACTTGTTCTTCTGCTTCACGAAGTATATCAGGCCCGAACACTTGACTTTCTCCAGTCTCGGACCAATTGAGAGGGGTGCGACATTTGCGCCCATAGAGTGCTTCAAACGGTGCCATCTGGAGGCTGGCCTGGTAGCTGTTATTATAAGAGAACTCCGCAAAAGGAAGACAGTCTTCCCATTTTGTCCCATAGGCTAGAACACATGCGCGGAGCATGTCTTCCAAAATCTGATTCACTCTCTCAGTCTGTCCTCCGGTTTGTGGGTGGTAAGCTGTGCTGAAAGAGAGCTTGGTCCCTAAGGCCTCGTGTAACTTGCTCCAGAATCTAGAGGTGAACTGTGTGCCGCGATCAGATACAATCCTCTTGGGAACTCCATGGAGACTGACAATCCGAGAGATATAAAGATCTGCCAAGCGATGTCCATTGAAAGTAGTCTTGACGGGAAGGAAATGAGCGACTTTAGTCAGTCGATCCACTATGACCCAAATAGAGTCATGTCCGCGGCTGGATCGGGGAAGTCCAGTGATGAAGTCCATTCCTACTTCTTCCCACTTCCACACAGGGACCTTTAATGGCTGAAGCAAACCTGCCGGGCGTTGGTGTTCTGCCTTGATTCGCTGACATACATCACACCTAGCGATGAAGAAGGCAATGCCGCGCTTCATCCCATGCCACCAGAAAATCTCCCTGAGATCCTGGTACATCTTTGATCCGCCAGGGTGAATGGAGTAAGGAGTATTATGAGCTTCCTCCATAATCAGATTCTTCAATTCAGGGATAGTTGGTACACAAAGACGTCCATTGTACCACAAGATTCCTTCTCCGTCCACGGAAAATCCAGCCACTTCCTCCTTGTCCATACGGCGTTTGATACCTTCAATACTCTCATGACCTTTCTGAGCTTCCTTGATTTGATCCCGAAGGGTCGGCTTAACTTCCAATGTGGCTAGAAAACCATGGCTAACGAGTTCCAGGCCGAACTCTTCAAACTCTTGGTATAACATGGGTTGTTCAACTTTGAGACGGGCATTCAGCGAACATGGTTCTCGACTAAGGGCGTCGGCGACTACATTCGCCTTCCCAGGGTGATAGTGAATACTCAGATCATAGTCTTTTATCAGCTCTCTCCATCTCCTTTGTCGCATATTCAGCTCCCTCTGAGTGAATATATACTTGAGACTCTTGTGGTCGGTGTAAATGTCACACCGATTTCCGATGAGATAATGACGCCAAGTCTTAAGTGCATGAACTACGGCAGCTAATTCCAGATCATGGGTTGGGTAGTTCATTTCATGTGGCCGCAGCTGTTGGGAGAGGTAGGCGATAACCTTCCCTTCTTGCATCAGAACACTACCAAGTCTGAGCTTGGAAGCGTCGCAATAGATTACAAAGTCCTTGGTGACATCAGGCATGGTGAGGATAGGGGCAGACACAAGACGCTTCTTGAGTTCTTGAAAACTGGCTTCACATTGTTCTGTCCATTCAAATTTCTTACCCTTCTTGAGCAACATGGTCATGGGCTTGGCGATACTTGAGAACCCTTCTACAAACTTACGGTAGTAGCCTGCCAATCCGAGGAAGGATCTTACCTCGGTTGGGTTAGTTGGCGGCTTCCGATCCATGATAGACTTGATGAGAGAGGGGTCGACGGAGACTCCTCCAGCGGACAGAACATGGCCAAGAAACCCAACTTCCTTGAGCCAAAACTGACATTTGCTAAATTTAGCATAAAGTTGGTGCTTTCTCAAGGTTCCCAAAACGAGTCTTAGATGCTCTTCATGTTCTTCTTCACTCTTGGAGTAGACTAAGATGTCATCGATAAATACTACGACGAACTTATCGAGATAATCCATGAAGACTTTGTTCATGAGGTTCATGAAGTAGGCTGGAGCATTGGTTAAGCCGAAGGACATTACGGTGTACTCAAACAATCCGTAACGGGTAGTGAAGGCTGTTTTGGGGATATCCGACTCTCGTACTTTGAGCTGATGGTAACCAGTACGGAGGTCAATCTTGGAGAAAACTCGGGCTCCATTCATTTGATCAAACAGATCTTCGATCTTGGGAAGGGGATATTTATTTTTGATGGTCACCTCATTGAGTTTTCGGTAATCCACGCACAGGCGGATGGTACCGTCTCGCTTGTCCACAAATATTACGGGAGATCCCCATGGTGAGGCACTAGGTCGGATTAGACCTTTACTCAACATATCGTCCAATTGTTTCTTGAGTTCAATCAGCTCTTGGGGGTTCATGCGATAAGGCCTTTGTGCTATGGGTGCTGTTCCAGGGATAAGTTCGATGATGAACTCGATATCCCTATCAGGGGGCATACCGGGCAACTCTTCTGGGAAAACATCTGGATACTCACAAACGATTGGGACAAGATCGATGGGGGTTCCAGCGACACTTTGCTTACAGAAGGCTTTAGATGAAGGCATAGTGGCGGTGTATTTTATTTGGATCCCTTCACTATTGGTTAAGGTGATAGACTTATGAGCACAGTCAATGTGGCCTTGGTATTTAGTCATCCAATCCATTCCCAGAATTACTTCCAATCCTTGGGCTCCTAGGACGATGAGGTCGGCTTGGAAGGGGACACCTAAGATTTCTACCGGAACTTGTTTACAAGATAAGCGAGTTTTAGCGGTGGATCCAGGTATTTGAACTAACATGAGTCTATCCATTAGGGTGGGTGTCATTTTACTTTTCTTGACAAAGGGTTCGGTAACAAAGGAATGTGATGCACCGGAATCAAAAAGAACTTTGGCGGGGGTGGAGTGGACTAGGAACGTACCCAAAGACAATATCGTGGAGATTCTTCAGCTTCTTCGGCATTGGCATGATTCAGTTGTCCTCTAGCAGTATTAGCCTGCTTCTTAGGTGGGGGCTTCCTCCCGGTTGCAGCTCGAGCTTGGCCTTGATTTGGTCTTGGTGCATTGGGGCGTTGAGCCGGGTTCATCTTGGTGGGGCATTCACGAGAGAAATGTCCAGGCTGTCCACAAGCGAAACATCCTTCTCCTTGAGGGCGAGCATTCGGGTTGTTGTGGGGGTTGTTGTTGAAGTTTCCTCCTCCAGAACGAGGCTGCACATTCTGGCGGTTGGTGTTGTTGTTGGAGGGGCGATAAGCGGGGGCTTGTGCTCGCTGAGGCTGGGGCGCCGGCCTTGGTGGAGGCTGGCCATGGAACCTAGCATTGCTGGGTCCACTCTGCTGCTGCTGCTGCATCTTGCGCTTGCGGGTCTCATAGGCTGCCTTGCGCTTTGACTCCACCATGATGGCGGCATCCACCAGAGATTCCAGATCAGGGTATGGAACGGCCACGAGAATACTCTGTATCTCCTCATGAAGACCATTAAGGAAACGGTCCCTCTTCTTCTCATCAGTATCAGTGTCCTGAGGTGCATATCTAGCCAAGGTGTTGAACTTGTCCAGGTAGTCGATCACACTACCATTGTTCTGCTTAAGGTTGAAGAACTCATCTCTCTTGATCTTGATTAAACCTGAGGGGATGTGGGCTTTGCGGAACTTAGCAGTGAACTCCTCCCAAGTGATCACATGATCTTCAGCTTGCATTGCCTTGATATTCTCCCACCAAGCTCTTGCAGGTCCGGCGAGAAAGTGAGTTGCAAGAACCACCTTCTCATTCTCGCCTATAGCCGCGACTTCCAAATTGTTCTCGATTGTACGGAGCCAATCGTCCGCATCAAGAGGGGCGGTGCACTTGGTGAATACTGGTGGATTAGTATTCTGGAAGTCCCTAAGCTTGGATCTTGGGCCGTCTTCACCATCACCTCCATTGTTGTTGTTTCCTGCAGCAAGCTGCGCAATGTTCTGCAGAGCCGCAATGTTTGCTTGGCTTTCAACGCGGGCGGCTTGACGGTCTTCCATAAGGATACAAAGGATTTGAGCCATGTTGGGTTCAGGTGGGGGTGGAGGGTCATTCTGGTGCGCTCCTCGGCGAGTGTCAACCATCTGATGAGATGAAGACATGAGAAAGGGAACAACTTTGATAGGCGAGTTCTTTCTAAGGGGGAGGGGTGACATGATGCATAAAAACTTGTTGAAAAACTTGAAAGATAAAGAAAGCATGAAACCAAAAGCAACCATCATCATAACATAGTCATCACCAAAAGATCAAAGTTCACCACATCAAGGTCACCATAGGACCAACATCGTTCTAAGCGATTACATAAGGGACATCATAACATAACTAGCGAGGGTGCAAGAGCTCAAACTAGTCGTCGTCAAGGATGATGGTGTCATCCTTGGTCGGCGGCTCCTCAAACGGCGGCTCCTCGGGGTCTTCCTCCTCGGATGACTCGCGAGGGGTAGAGGGTGCTGGCTCTTCTGGCTCATCATTGATGAAGTTCAGATCATCCTCATCTTCCTCGCTCGGGTTGTTCCAATCATAACCTTCCTCGTCCATATAGTCATCATCATCACTAAGGAGGGCAGCATTCTCCTTACGAAGGTCCTCGCCATCATCCTCCAGCTCCTCTATCTTAGTTTCAGCCTCGCGGAGTGCCTTCTTAAGGTGTGCCACCTTCACCTTAAGCATGTACTTGGCCTCTCTTGCCCGAAGCTTGAGCTTCCGCTGGCGACGAGCTCTCCTCCTCATCTCCTCAAGGTCCGTCTTGGTCTCGTCCAACTCATGCTTCAGCATCTCCTGTTCCATCCGGCTGATATCGAGGCTGTTCTGGGTCTTGCCGAGGATGAACTCCATTTGGGCAGCGTGGCGTCCGAGGGGGCAGATGTACGGCACGATGGTGGGAAGGCCCTCCTCGTCACGCCGCCCAAAGTGAGCATAAGGGAGGTTCTTCTCCTCGAGCTCGGCACGGTGGTGGTAGGTGAGGCGTGCAAGAGCCGCCTGGAGCGCACGGATCAAACCGTCCTCCCACGTGCGCTCGAACAGCTGGATCTCGAACTCCGGGAGTTGCTTGACGTGGGAGCCCCGGATGGTGCAGACGATCATCCAGGACAAGTCCCCGTCATGAGGCTCCATCTGCCCGCCCTTCACCTCGGGGCGGAGGCGACCGACGGCGTGACATACGTCGATCAGGGCAGTCTCAAAGAGGAACAAGGGCTGCGACTCTCCCACCTGACGGCTCCGAGTGTACATAACTTCCTCCATCTACACAAAATTTTAGGGTTAATACAAGTAGTAATATGATAAGTGTGCAAAATTTTAAGGTACATAATATAAAACAGTTAAGATTAATGCAAGTAGTTTATCTCTAAGGAGAAAAATTTAGGGGAGAGACTAGGCATTCTTTCAGCTTAGAGTCATCTCGTTTTTGATATAGAAAAATAGTTTTGTCCTAACATTAACGTCCATGCTAACTAAGGCTTTCCCTAGGGTCAGGATGGCTCTGATACCAGCTCTGTGGCACCCCGGACCATCTGTCCGAAATACCCGTTATGCATTCACTCATGATCCCATGATCAGTGTAACATGAGCACATAACCGAACTGATAATCAGAGTTACAACATCCATTACATAGTACTGAAATAATAAATAGTCTTACAAACGGTCTCATGACCAAGTCTTACACAAATGGCCACATCGGGCTGAATTCAAACATCCAAAAGCAGCGGATACAACCAACTTCGTCGGGCCCAAGTCATGCCTAAAACTGATGTGGGGTGGCCTTCGGTCACCTCCACACCAAGACCAACAAGTCCCCCAAGTGGACCAATGACGCGAGCCCGAGTTAAAGCGCTACATAATAAGGTGAACTCACTCCTCACTACCCTTGATCTTGATACCCCATTGGACGGACTGCTACCTCAGGCCGATATGCTTTGTGTTATCAGATATGAACCTTGAGAGAAGGACGTCGCAGCAGGCCCGAAGATGGACAAGGAAGGAGGAGGAGAAGAGTGGCCGCCGAAGGACGTCCCTCAGGGCCGGCACTGCCGGCCTCCAGGCACCGGCACTGCCGGCCTGCGCACCCCGGCACTGCCGGCCTCAAGCCACCGGCACTGCCGGCCTGCTCACCCCGGCACTGCCGGCCTCCGAACACCGGCACTGCGCCCCCTCCAGCTGAAGACGCGACAGCGGCACCGCCGCCTCGGACCAGCGGCACGCTGCCCCCACCGGCACTGCCGGCCAATCATCACCGGCACTGCCGGCCAAGCCCCTGTTGACTTCATCTCAGCCGTTGATTTCGCATCTATGGACCAGGATAATTTATGTAGTGCCGATTTTACCCCTGTACGAATCTGGACCTATAAGTACCTCACCTCTTCCTCCAGATTAGGGTTAGACTTGTTTTGAACTCAAACCTACCTTTGAGCTTAGTCTCCCTTGGGTATCATCCCTCTGTAATCAAGGCACCTTGGTTGTTGACTTTGATCTTGTTGAGTGAGATTCTAGTACTAGTTACTCTCTCTCCCTCACCAAGCTCTTCCTCTCCAACCCCAATCTCTCTCCGGGAATTCTGCCGCGTGCCTCTTCCTCGGAGATTCTATTGGCGTGGTCCATCGAGCCACGGAGGTAAGCATCGGGTGTATCGGGTTGGTGTGCGTGTGTGAGTCTCGGAGTTCCTCGTGTTCGTCGTGTTCTTCGTGTTCTTCGCACTCTCCCACCTCTTCCCTTGGATTTCGGGGTCAAGCTGCGAGATCGGGCCACACACGGGGTCTTAGACCTCATCATATGGTATCAGCAGCTCTTGGTTACCGCAGATCTGACCCTCCACCCACCCGATTTCGTTTCTAGAAAATTTCCCAAAAAAATATCCCCAAATTGCCTTTTGACCGATCTGTGATTTGGTTGCGTTTTGAGTGGTTTTGATCCATGGATTTCGTGCCCCTCTGGTTGATCTACGTTTTTCCCACTTTCTAGACCTCAATTCCATCGATTTCTGACGTTTTGGTCGAATTTGGGCCGCTTTTCGCGAAGAACAGCTCGAGCTGTTCGTCAGGGACCGGCACTGCCGCCCCCATCAGGCCGGCACTGCCGTCCAGGCCGGCACTGCCGCCGCATCCAGGCCGGCACTGCCGCCCAGGCCGGCACTGCCGCCCGATTCAGGCCGGCACTGCCGCCAGGGACCAGCCAAGCTCACCAGCCACATTTCGACCACGTCTTCACCTTTGTGTTTGCTTGTTCTGGTTTGAGTGCCTTGTGTGTAAATCTAACCCGCAGCTACGACGCAAGCGACGACACTCTCGGCACCCCGACTTGCAAACGTACTCTTGATCCTTCCACCATATTGCAAGTTGTGTGATCATCACCGCCTACGACACATCGAGGTATAACTTGCAAATCCTCGTTCCTTTTGCGATCCAACCCTCCCGAGCATTGCTTGTTTAGTGTTGCGAGACATTGCACGTGGCCCCGCATTGTGAGGTGTGTGTGTCGTGTTGAGTAAAGCATCCAAGCAAACACTCGTGTGGCAAGATAGCAAAAGCGAGGCTCACACTAACATAGTGTGTGAAAAAGCCCCAAAAAACACAAAAAGAGTGCGAGTAGCACCATACATCCATACATCCATACGCCCATACATACAAAAGTGTCCACGTGCCACCAAAGATACAAACGAGTGCAAGTGCCACCATATACAAAAGAGAAAAAGCTTTTAAGCAAAGAGAGATACGAGAAGAGAGGCCGCGTGTGAATCTTGTTGTCTCTTCCTTTGCAACCGAAGCTTTGGCTCTCCTTGTGTTAGTGTGACACCGAGCACTTATACATACACTTTTCCGCTCACTTTTGGTTGCACTAACCCCGCTCATCTCGTGTGTGTGTTCCACAACTTTTCCGTGTTTTCGTGATCACCATTTGGACACTTAATTTTTGGACCTCACCCACTTTTAACAACATACTCGATCTTGGATTTGTCTTTTGGCTTTCCACAACACTCGCCTAACACCATATTTGCTAGCTTTTGCGTGTGGTTTTGCGTGTGTTCCCGATACACTTGATCTTGCTTTCGGTTTGGTGGATTGCCTCAATACTATCTTACCTTGGTAAGAGTGCGAGGTAGTCTCCTTCCACTAACATACACAACATAGTTCTTGTCTTTGCATCATGGATAGGAACGGAGATACCAATAGGGATGAAGAGATCCTCCGCAACACCGAGAGGTTGGCTACTCAACACAACCTATGGACGCAACGACAAGAGTTCAAGGAGCAACTCTCCCTCTTCGAGACCCGCATTGATGAGCAATACGATGAGGTGGCTCACAACTTCGCCACCGTCAACCAAGACTTGGCCCTTCTTCGTGAAGCTACGGACAACTTGAATGGCCAAATGGCAGCCAATGATGCCAACATGGAGCGGCGCATGGATAGCCTCGAGCGTGCCATCACCAACTTGGGTCGTCATCGTCGACACCGCTCTACTTCCTCTTCATCAAGCTCGCCACAAGATTACTATTCTCATGGTGGCCTTTCGTCCTCAAGCTCTTCCTCAAGGCATGAAGACCATCATCGACCTCATCGCCCACAGGCTCGTCATGAAGACTCTCGCTCCAACTCTAGGCGTGGAGAAATACATCGCCATGCTCGTCCACATGAGCGTCCTCCACAAGACCAAGTCCTTCAACAAGATCGTCACCAAGCGGATCGCCACGCCCACCATGGGCGTGACGGCCAACCCCAAGACCAAGGTCTTCAAGATCAACCTAGGCGAGATCTCCGCCGCCACCCTCACCATGACCAACGTGGTCGAGGAGAGCCACACCATGATCAAGATGAGAGACCCAACCTTGAGCATCGTCCTCAACCGCGACAAGATCTTCAACCACATCCTCACCGTGAACCAAGTGAAGCAAGCGTTCATCTTCAACGCCAACCCAATGCTATGGTTGGCCGTAGAAGACCTCCTATTCCTCCTCTAGCCGCAAGAGATGAAGGCGCCCCTCCTCGTAGAAGAACCTTGGAGGATGAAGAGAACATGTTCGGAAGACTCAAGTTCACCATGCCAAAGTTCAAGGGAGAAGAAGATGCCGAGGCCTACCTCTCATGGGCACTCAAAGTTGACAAGATATTCCGCATCCACAACTACTCCGGTGCCAAGAAGGTGGCTATGGCGTCTCTTGAGTTTGAAGACTACGCCAACACTTGGTGGGAGCAAGTCCTCACTCTTCGAGAAGAGAAGGGTGAACCTCCAATTGACACTTGGGAAGATATGAAGAAGGAGATGCATGCTCGCTTTGTCCCCGCACACTACATGACCGACCTCTTCAACAAGCTCCAAAAGTTGAAGCAAGGCACCAAGACCGTTGAGGAGTTCTACAAGGAGATGGAGCTCACTATGATGCGGGCCAACATCCAAGAGTCCGAAGAGCAAACCATTGCTCGCTTCTTCAATGGCCTCTCTTACCCCATCAAGAGGATCGTCGAGTTCCAACCCTACTCCAACATGGTTGAGTTAGTCCACCAAGCATCGAAGGCCGAGCGCCAAGTGATTGAGGACATCAAGTACTCCAAGGCCAAGTCCTATTTCTCCTCCAAGCTCGCTACATCGACTCCTCCTAATACATCAACTCCTTATGCTACAAGTGCCAAGGCCGACGCATCCTCTACACCTTCCAAGAAACCGACTATCCAAAGTCGCATGAAGCAAACGGTCTCCTCCACCGCCTCCTCTAAGGCATCCACGGGACCCTCTAGTGTCACTTGCTTCAAGTGTGGCACCCAAGGTCACAAATCGTTTGAGTGCAAGAACACCAAGGTCATGATCACTATGGAGAATGGTGACATCGAGACTCTTGATGAGGATGAATATGAAGCCCTTGTGCAAGCCGCCGTGGAAAGTGAAGAAGCTTATGAGCAAGAAAGGGGAGAAGATCCTCTCTTATGTGAGCATGACCCAAGTCCCTCACTTGTGGTCACAAGGGTGCTAACCACACAACCTCATGCTACGGAAGAACAACGGTGCAACATCTTCCAAACCCGTGCCGGAATTGGTGGCAAGTCGATCAAGGTCATCATAGATGGTGGAAGTTGCCATAACCTTGCGAGCACCGAGTTGTGTGAGAAGCTCAACCTCACTCTCCGCAAGCATCCTCACCCTTACCATATCCAATGGTTGAGTGACAAGGGCAACGTCAAGATACAACATACCGTCACCGTCACTTTCAAGATTGGACCTTATGAGGACACTATCGAGTGTGACGTGGTACCCATGACGGTGTGCCACATGTTGCTTGGCCGCCCTTGGCAATATGACAAGAAGGCTATACATGATGGACTCTCCAACACATACACCTTCACGGTCAACGACAAGAAGTTCGAGTTGCGCCCGATGACTCCTAGCCAAATCATCGCGGATAATGCGAAGGCTTTAGCGAGGGCACAACTCTGCACCCACCATAGTGAGATGAGAGGAGAGGGAGCGACCCACCACAAAGATAGTGAGCGCCACAAGCCATATATGAGTGAGTCCAAGAGTGTCCTTCTAGCCACCAAGAATGAGTGGAGAGAGCTCCAAGAGAACCCATCCACCATATTGCACTATGTGCTCATATGCAAGGGACCCTCGTCGGCGGCTAACGACTTAACCAACATTCCTCCGTCTTTGTTGTCTATTTTGCAGGAATTTCAAGATGTCTTCCCCGACGAGCTCCCTCATGGACTACCACCACTCCGCGGCATAGAACACCGCATCGACCTCATACCCGGCGCTCCGCTCCCAAACCGTGCCGCCTACCGCACCAACCCCGAAGAGACCAAGGAGATCAACCGCCAAATTCAAGATCTCCTCGCCAAAGGGTACGTCCGAGAAAGCCTTAGCCCTTGTGCGGTTCCCGTGATTCTTGTGCCTAAACCGGATGAGACGCAACGGATGTGTATGGATTGTCGCCCCATCAATGCCATTACCGTCCGTTACCGCCATCCCATTCCGCGTTTAGATGATATGCTTGATGAACTTAGTGGTGCCACGATTTTCTCTAAAGTCGATTTGCGTAGTGGTTACCATCAAATCCGCATGGCTATTGGTGATGAATGGAAAACGGCATTCAAGACCAAACTCGGTCTCTATGAATGGCTCGTTATGCCTTTCGGTCTTTCCAATGCTCCATCAACTTTCATGCGCCTCATGAATCACATCTTGCGCCCTCTCATTGGCAAGAGTGTGGTTGTCTACTTCGATGATATTCTTATTTATAGCAAAAACCTCGAGGACCATGTGCAACATGTGAGAGAGGTCTTGTGCATCTTGCGCCATGAAAAGCTTTATGCTAACCTCCCCAAGTGCACCTTTGCTCAAAACAAATTGGTTTTTCTTGGTTTCGTGGTTTCCGCTAATGGGATTGAAGTTGATTCTTCCAAGGTGGAGGCCATCCATAATTGGCCTACCCCTACAAATGTTGGCCAAGTCCGAAGCTTCCATGGACTTGCCGGGTTTTACCGCCGCTTTGTGAAAGATTTTAGCACCATTGCTTGCCCTTTGAATGAGCTTACCAAAAAGAATGTTCCGTTTGTTTGGGGCAAGGCCCAACAAAATGCTTTTGATGAGTTGAAGAAACGCCTTACCGAAGCTCCCCTTCTTGTTCTTCCAAATTTTGCAAAAACTTTTGAGATTGAGTGTGATGCAAGTGGACTTGGTATTGGCAGTGTTCTTATGCAAGAGGGCAAACCCGTGGCATACTATAGTGAGAAGTTAGATGGCGCACGCCTCAACTATCCTATATATGACAAGGAGCTCTACGCTTTGGTTCGTGTTCTTGAAGTTTGGCAACACTATCTTTGGCCAAAAGAGTTTATCATTCATTCCGACCATGAGTCCTTGAAATATTTGAAAAGCCAACACAACTTGAACAAACGACATGCGAAATGGGTCGAGTTCATTGAGTCCTTCCCATACGTGATCAAATACAAGAAGGGCAAGGACAATGTTGTGGCGGATGCTCTTTCCCGCAAAAACACCCTTTTGCTAACTCGTTTGGATTTTCATGTTTTGGGACTTGAAGAGATCAAAGAACTCTATCCTTCCGATTCTTTCTTTGCTCCCATTTTTGAGAAGTGCTCCGTTGAGCGAGGAGTGGATGATTTCTATTTGCATGATGGCTATTTGTTCAAAGCCAACAAGATTTGCATTCCCGAGTCTTCGCTTCGAAAATTGCTTTTGCAAGAGTCACATGGAGGAGGTCTTATGGGTCACTTTGGTCGAGAGAAGACATATGCCATGCTCTCAACCCACTACTATTGGCCAAGGATGTACCGCGACGTCGAACGCCTTTGCCGCCGGTGCACCACATGCTTACAAGCTAAGTCTACCTCCAACCCCTATGGTCTTTATACCCCATTGCCTATTCCATATGCACCATGGACCGATATTAGCATGGATTTTGTTCTTGGATTACCTCGCACTAAGCATGGTCATGATTCTATATTCGTGGTAGTGGATAGATTCTCTAAGATGGCTCATTTCATACCTTGCCATAAGAGCGACGATGCTTCACACATTGCTTCATTGTTTTTCAGGGAAATTGTTCGCCTACATGGAGTACCGCAAAGCATTGTGTCGGATCGAGACGTCAAGTTCATGAGCTATCTTTGGAAGTCGATCATGGCAAAGTTTGGAGTGAAGCTCCTATTTTCATCATCATCGCACCCGCAAACGGACGGCCAAACGGAAGTGGTCAACCGAAGCCTCTCCACCCTCCTACGCATCCTCGTGAAGAAAAACTTGAAGTCATGGGAGGAATGCATCCCACACGCGGAGTTCGCCTACAACCGCGCCAAGCACTCGACTACATCAAGGAGTCCCTTCATGGTCGTCTACGGGTTTGAGCCACTCACGGCACTCGACATACTACCACTTCCCCTTCATGAACGGACGAACATGGACTTCGCCAAGCGCGCCGTCGACGTGAAGAAACTTCATGAAGAAACAAGAGCTACCATTCAAGAACATGTGCTTCGTCAAGCTACCCGCCTCAACGCCAAGAAGAAGGAAAGGATATTTCAAGAAGGAGACCTCGTTTGGATCCACCTCCGGAAGGAAAGGTTCCCTCGTGAGCGCAACTCCAAGCTCAAGCCAAGAGGAGATGGCCCTTTCAAGGTCCTCAAACGCATCAACAACAACGCTTACATCATCGACATCCCCACCTCCAAGTACTTGGTGAGCAACACCTTCAACGTTGCGGACTTGTCGCCATATCATGAAGATGAGGAAGAACAAGAGTCGAGGACGACTCTTTCCCAAGGGGGGGGAGATGATGCGGGGTGGCCTTCGGTCACCTCCACACCAAGACCAACAAGTCCCCCAAGTGGACCAATGACGCGAGCCCGAGTTAAAGCGCTACATGATAAGGTGAACTCACTCCTCACTACCCTTGATCTTGATACCCCATTGGACGGACTGCTACCTCAGGCCGATATGCTTTGTGTTATCAGATATGAACCTCGAGAGAAGGACGTCGCAGCAGGCCCGAAGATGGACAAGGAAGGAGGAGGAGAAGAGTGGCCGCCGAAGGACGTCCCTCAGGGCCGGCACTGCCGGCCTCCAGGCACCGGCACTGCCGGCCTGCGCACCCCGGCACTGCCGGCCTCAAAGCCACGGTGCCGCCTGCTCACTCCCGATCGCCGGCCTCCGAACACCGGCACTGCCGGCCCCTCCAGCAGAAGACGCGACCAGCGGCACTGCCGGCCTCGGACCAGCGGCACTGCCGGCCCCACCGGCACTGCTGGCCAATCATCACCGGCACTGCCGGCCAAGCCCCTGTTGACTTCATCTTAGCCGTTGATTTCGCATCTATGGACCAGGATAATTTATGTAGTGCCGATTTTACCCCTGTACGAATCTGGACCTATAAGTACCTCACCTCTTCCTCCAGATTAGGGTTAGACTTGTTTTGAACTCAAACCTACCTTTGAGCTTAGTCTCCCTTGGGTATCATCCCTCTGTAATCAAGGCACCTTGGTTGTTGACTTTGATCTTGTTGAGTGAGATTCTAGTACTAGTTACTCTCTCTCCCTCACCAAGCTCTTCCTCTCCAACCCCAATCTCTCTCCAGGAATTCTGCCGCGTGCCTCTTCCTCGGAGATTCTATTGGCGTGGTCCATCGAGCCACGGAGGTAAGCATCGGGTGTATCGGGTTGGTGTGCGTGTGTGAGTCTCGGAGTTCCTCGTGTTCGTCGTGTTCTTCGTGTTCTTCGCACTCTCCCACCTCTTCCCTTGGATTTCGGGGTCAAGCTGCGAGATCGGGCCACACACGGGGTCTTAGACCTCATCAAAAACCCTACAGGCAGCTGACCGGGAAACGTCCTAAGTCGCATAGTTGTCCTGATAACCTCCATCATCTTCAAAATCCTCCTCATAGTCTGGCCAAGTAAATAGCCAGGGACAAAGCCGTGAGTACATTTTGAATTGTACTCGCAAACCATTTACAAAGTAACATAACAAAGAAAATGAGGTACCGAGGTCTAACTAGGGGATCAAGAGGGAATGACCACTTATGTAACAAGAATATGTTATGTAGACGAGAAGAAGTGTTTTAGTGGGATTAGCATCTCAACTTCATGGGTGAAGGAGATGAGAGAAATATAGCTAAGACATTACTACTTGACTCAATTTAGGAAGATCTTTCACGACATAAACACTTAGGAAGGGTAGGCCCAATTTTTATCAATTCCTCTCCGACCACCTCATTGTGGTCATCAACCATTTTTCCAGTACTCCAAGTACTCCAACACAAATCCCGTTTCTTTCCTTTGTCAAACATTTTCATAAACAAATCACATCAGGCTAAGCAACAGCCAATCCAACCGTCCATGACCGCGGACACGGCTATTCGAATAGATTTAACTCTGCAGAGTTTGCGCACTTTACCCACAAGATCTGATAAATCCGCCGGGATCGTCCCCGGGCCATCATACGAAAGTATGTGGGTATCGGATAACCAGTCGAAGCCTTTTGCCCATTCTAATTAGCAAGAGGTCCTACCCTATGGAGTATGTACCTCCCCGGCACCGTGGCAGCTCACCTCCTTTTGAGCGTGGCTCCACCGCCAAGCCAGGAGACCCATAGTGTCTTCCGGACGGGTCAGCCCCGAAGGCCTCCCGTTATACTATTGTCCCAACCTCGACAATCCGGACTCGGGGGTACCCGTACCCTTGTATAGTTATGCGGTGCCTCATGCTAAAGAGAACGAACGTCGAGCTAAGCCCCGTGCCCATGTTGGAGTAATGTGGTTGCGCTAGTTTGTTGTCATGGGTGAGTACTTAGGCGCCAAAGTTTTCGTAATATCCCAACCACTTTCCCATCCCCATCATTTTTACCAAATCCTTTCCTTTCTCAAATTCTCACTTGGGCATAACGCTATACCCAAGGTTTTAGCAAAACATTTTACAACAAGGTAAAAACCTTGAGGGTTTTCCCAACCTAAAGTTTATGTGTGAACTAAGATGCACAATAGCATAAGGATGCCATCATACAATGGAGAGTGTCAAAGGCATCCATACCCATATTGAGCATGAATGGAGATAATCAAAAAGTGGAGCAAAAACATGATGTTATCCCAAATTTTAACTAGAATTAGGAGGTGTCAAATGAGTGAGTTTTAATCCACATACTTAGAGTAAGTACGCGAACTACCAAGAGGGAATAATTACATACTTGGCGGCAAGTATGTCAAAGAAGAGAATTATCCAACCGAAAAACGCAAAGGATCAAGATGGGGAAGAATAAAAAGATCTCAACCAAGAACATAGATAGTAAGGGGTCAAGGTAAATGGCTTGCCTTGGCTGGCTAGTCCCTGGTCTTCTTCAACACCTTCTCCAAAATCTTCTCCTTCGGCTTCTCCCACGTTCGTATCTAACGTGCGCAAAAATAAAAGAGCGACAAACAATAAATCTCATAGTTCAAGAATCATGTTCTAAAAGAATGTGGTAAAACATGCAGGGGTATATGTTGTGTTAAAATGAAAACAAGAATTGGCCAAAAGTTTAAGAAAAGAGTTGGGTGAAAGTTAAATAGGCACAAGTGTTTAATGGACAACATTTCATGTGACAAAACCATTTTTATAAACGAACCAGAATCTGTACTAACAGGGACCAATATTATTTTTCTAAGATGGGCAACGTTGAAACAAGATTAACACAATTGGAATCAATCAAAAATATTAATTCTATGTTTTTAGGATTTTCGTGGAGTGTACAGAATACATAGTGCAAATTACACCTAAAATCGTAGAAAATTCTTAAAAATATGGGGCCAGTGGCATGTGAAAGGTCTCAAAATTATCTTTCCAACGTCACTGGTTTCATTTTATTTGAGCTTATAGATTTCGAGTTATGTTCGAGTTGGTGCACAGATTTTAAATTGAAAAACTGGAAATGTTAAATTTATTTTCAAACTGGAAATGGGCGGGAAGGGGTTTTTGGGCCGTGCTGCGTGCGAAACGGGCCGGCCCAGGAGAATTTGCCACGCGGGCAGGAGGAAATAAAGAAGAAAATTAAAAGAAAAAGGGGGAGGCCCGCAGCGGGCCAGGCCTGCATGGCCACGCTGGCCTGCATGGCCCATGCAGCCGTGGGATGGAGATCGGATGGGCTAGGGCCATCGTCTCCATCTCGCGGTGCTGGGCACGCACAGGCGGCCGGCAGAGGCGGGGCAGGGACGGCCAGGCTTACCGGCGACGGCGGAGGCACGGTGGCGGGGTCGAGGCGGGTCGGGGTCGTCGCGGAACGGGCGGGGTCGGCTTGGGCGGCGTCTGCTCCTCCTCCCTGCTTCTTCCCGACGGCGACGCTCCCGCGGTGCTCCACGGGCAGGGCTTCGCGGCGGCGTCCTCGGGCAGGTCTGGGGAGAAAAAGAAGGGCAGGGTGAGGTGCTGCTTGGCCAGGGTGAGTGAAGAAAAAGGAGGGAGAGAGGGGTGTCGACGGCGGCGGCTCGGCGACCTTGGCGGTGATCGGGCAGGGCTCCGCCGTGCGATGCGAGCAGCAGCCCGCAGCAGCGCCCGGGCGCTCTGGAGCGTCTGTGGAGGTGGGGGAAGGGAGTGGGGAGTGTGTGAGGGTGGAGGAGGGGCGCGGCACCCTTTTTATAGGCGAGGCAGGCAACGGGCGGGCGTCGAGCGGTGGCGCCGGCCAACCAGCGCGCGAGGGCTGGCGTCATCGCGTGGGGCCGCGATGACGTCCGCGCGGTGGCGTCAGCATGCGGGGGAGTCGAGGCGGTCGCGCGGTTCCGAGGCGCGAGGGAGGCGATCGAGGCGATGCCCTGTCGCGTCGTCTGCGTGTGCGCGCGTTCCAGAGTGGGGGCGTGGGCTAGGGTTTTGGGGCGAGCTGGGCTGCTCGGTTTTGGGCCAGAGAGGGGGTGAAGAGAGGGGAGAGGACTCCAGGGGTCCAGGAGAGGGGTGGGTGCGGGCCAGATGGGTTGGGCTAGGGTGGTGGTGCAAGGGCACCAAGTCCCGGCCATGCAAAGAGAGAAAAGGGAGAGGGGTAGGAAGAGGGGGTAGTGTCCCCTTAGGGTTTGCAAAAAGAGAGGGAAAGAGAGGGGTGCAAAATGGGAGGGGTCACATGGCCACGGCCATAAGAGAGAAAACAAAAGTGAGAAAGAAAAGAGAGGAGTATGGTGAGTGAAGAGGAAAGAGTGGCATGCTCATGCATGTGCATTTTTGTGTTCCAAATATGTGGTGAAGAAGGAAAGTTCTATGAGTTGAATCACTAGTGATGCCAAGAAAGAAAATTTCCTTCTTGAAAAAAAAATGGTACAAAAACTTGATACTAAGGGTTGTAGTGTGAGTAGTGATCCAAGTACACATATTTTCAACAAATTTTGAGCAAACATAAAAGCTATGCAACACTAGGTGGCAATGTATGAAAAGTTTTTGTTGGCCCAAAAAATTTTAAAACTAGAAAATATGCAGGGTATAAAAAGTGGGTTGTGACAGTGCCGACATGCTACAATTGAGCCTATGTCGGATCTCCGGTATCTTTACCGGTGAGCTCCATCTTCTTTCCCTTCGTATCTCAATCTCTCCTCTTGGGTATATCTCCGGCTTAGATATCACCTGCTTCCCATACTCCGGCATACCCCTCCTGGTATACCGGACTGTATCAACTTAGCACTGTTAAACTTAGCTTTCAGGATCCGGATTAATCTTTAATCTGGTATACAGATGGTCTACCATGGCATATTTGCCATATTCTTGACCTGCCGGGGGTCATCCCCCCGACATTAGTCCCCGAAGCTGGTGTGGTCTGGCTGATTCATCCGACGGACTATGCCAGGTTCCTATTCCGAACGCACCAGATTAATCATTCCGATTTCAACTTATACTTGGCCAGTGTTTTGCCGGACTCATACCGAATAACCTAATTCATCAAAACCTTTCTGGCTTCTTTCCGACGGTTTCTTTGTCATTTAGTTTTCCTCGGCAAAGTCAAGAATATCTCGATACTCGCGCCTATCAGTGACATGCGCACTGTAACTGACGCTGCAGTGTCAGCGAGGGTCAAATATCTCGTCTCCCGCGCGCATTTATGATGCCGCACCTGATCCGTGTGTCCCTCCGTGTGGCCGCTATTGAACCCACGTGTATTGCGGTAACACGTGGCGGCCCAACCGCCGAAGGGATGTGGGTCGGGCTGTTTCGGGCCCACTAAGCCCCGCGCCTATATAAGGGTGACGGTTCACTGTCGTCCCCATCTCATTCACTCTCGCCATTAGCGCTCCACTGCAGAGAACAGCCTCCCGAGCCTCTGCGCCGCCGCTCTCCGCCGAAGCCACCTCCTCCGGCGAACCTTTGCCGTGTCGCCGTGGGGAACCTCTGCCGCTTCTTTACGGTCAGTGCGCACTGATCCTTTCTCTTTCTCTTCCTTCTCGTTCTTTGTGTTCATCATAGATGTGGTAGATTTTCTTACGTACTTTTTGTTTCCTTTTTTCTTGTCTTTAGATCTTCGCAAGCGAGTAGAAGTTGCGAAAATTGTTGTTAGGTAGCTCTGATATCTTAGTCTGATGGCTTCGAAGAGTTTGAGTTAGAGCTTTCTGGTAGCTCCCGGATTAGCGAAGAGCCTGAGATATCTTGGGGTGGGGAGGATGCCGTGGATCAAGAAGCCAGCGGGAAGAAGAAAAAACTGACTAGCTGGAGCAAGAAGCCGGCCCTAGCTTCGCGGCCTATTCTCGAGGTCGCTGGAGGGGCGCCGACGTGATGGAGGCCGAAATCGATTGGTTGTACCGGTCGCGGAGGATAACGGAGGGGGTAACCTGCCGGATCCCTTGGGATGAGCTAGAGCCCGTGGTGAATCCGGGGGAAGTAGTGGTTTTCGCTCACTTCGAGCGCGACTTTGGCCTACCGGCGTCGGATTTCTTCCGGCGCATCCTCAACTTCTACAAACTTCAACCCCACCATCTTCCCGGCAATGCCGTCTTCTACCTATCTTCCTTCGTCTCCTTTATGGAAGGATACGTCGGTCTCTGGCCTACTACCGAGACCTTCGCTCGATTCTATAACCTCCGGATCAATTCGATCCAGGATCCCAAGTTACCTCTTCCCAAGCCGGTAGTTCAATGCGGGGCGTGCACAATTGATACGTCTCCGACGTATCGATAATTTCTTATGTTCCATGCCACATTATTGATGATATCTACATGTTTTATGCATACTTTATGGCATATTTATGCGTTTTCCGGAACTAACCTATTGACGAGATGCCGAAGGGCCAGTTGCCGTTTTCTGCTGTTTTTGGTTTCAGAAATCCTAGTAAGGAAATATTCTCGGAATCGGACGAAATCAACGCCCAGCATCCTATTTTTCCACGAAGCTTCCAGAACACCCGAGAGTCGCCAGAGGGGAGCCCTGGTGGGCCCAGGAGGTAGGCCGGCGCGGCCCAGGCCCTGGCCGCGCCGCCCTATCATGTCACCGCCTCTTCGACCCTCTGACACCGCCTCTTCGCCTATTTAAGCCCCCTCGACCTAAAACCTCGAGACGAAAAGCCACGGTACGAGAAACCATCCAGAGCCGCCGCCATCGCGAAGCCAAGATCTGGGGGACAGGAGTCTCTGTTCCGGCACGCCGCCGGGACGGGGAAGTGCCCCCGGAAGGCTTCTCCATCGACACCGCTGCCATCTCCACCGACATCTTCATCAACGCTGCTGTCTCCCATGAGGAGGGAGTAGTTCTCCATCGAGGCTCGGGGCTGTACCGGTAGCTATGTGGTTCATCTCTCTCCTATGTACTTCAATACAATAATCTCATGAGCTGCCTTACATGATTGAGATTCATATGATGACGCTTGTAATCTAGATGTCATTATGCTAGTCAAGTGGATTTTACTTATGTGATCTCCGGAGACTCCTTGTCCCACGTGTGTAAAGGTGACAGTGTGTGCACCGTGTGGGTCTCTTAGGCTATATTTCACAGAATACTTATTCACTGTTATGAATGGCATAGTGAAGTGCTTATTTATATCTCTTTATGATTGCAATGTGCTTTGTATCACTACTATTCTATGTGCTACTCTAGTGATGTTATTAAAGTAGTTTATTCCTCCTGCACGGTGTAATGGTGACAGTGTGTGCATCGTGCAAGTACTTGGCGTAGGCTATGATTGTGATCTCTTGTAGATTATGAAGTTAACTATTGCTATGATGGTATTGATGTGATCTATGCCTCCTTTCGTAGCGTGAAGGTGACAGTGTGCATGCTATGTTAGTACTTGGTTTGGTTATGTTGATCTGTCATGCACTCTAAGGTTATTTAAATATGAACATCGAATATTGTGGAGCTTGTTAACTCCGGCATTGAGGGTTCGTGTAATCCTACACAGTTAGTGGTGTTCATCATCCAACAAGAGGGTGTAGAATCTAGCATTTATCTATTTATTCTGTTATGTGATCAATGTTGAGAGTGTCCACTAGTGAAAGTATGATCCCTAGGCCTTGTTCCTAAATACTGAAATCGCTGCTTGTTTACTGTTCTACTGCATCTGTACTGTCCGCAATATTACCACCATCAACCACACGCCAGCAAAGCACTTTTCTGGCGCTGTTGCTACTGCTCATACTTATTCATACCACCTGTATTTCACTATCTCTTCGCCGAACTAGTGCACCTATTAGGTGTGTTGGGGACACAAGAGACTTCTTGCTTTGTGGTTGCAGGGTTGCATGAGAGGGATATCTTTGACCTCTTCCTCCCTGAGATCGATAAACCTTGGGTGATCCACTTAAGGGAAACTTGCTGCTGTTCTACAAACCTCTGCTCTTGGAGGCCCAACACTGTCTACAAGAATAGAAGCTCCCGTAGACATCAACAATCACGCCCTACCAGAAGATCCCATATTACAAACTTTTTGGCTTAGAGTCTTGCCGGAAATGGCAGAAACCCTTCTTCTATGTCAAGAACTCTAGGCCGATTGATCTTATCAATCTCCTGGGCTATGTCCTCAGTGAACCTGCTAGAACCAACTGGCAATACAACCCGAGAGACAGCCACGAAGAAACAAATCGGATTATCCGGTACATCAAGAAGCTGAAGAGGGACACCAATCTCTGTGCTGATGATATCGTGTGTACATTCATCTTGCTCCGGGTTCTTCCGCTGCAGCGCCGCGCTCACAAAATTTGCCAGGTGACCGGACGGTTTGATCCTACCCGGATCACCACCTTCCGGATTTCTAAAGCTGACGTGGCTGCCAAGGCAAATGGGATTGGGGCTTGGAGCCTCACAGCCGCGGATGCCCGCCAGCACCCCAAGTAAGGTGTTGGGGACTCCGGAATATCTTTTCCGGAATGTCGAATTTCATCCTCTGACTTGTTCGTCTTGTGTGCGTTGAAGAACTTTTCCCGCATCAGCGCTGAGGAACCAGCCTCATACACGCCGAAGCGTACTGAAGAAGACCTGGAGGACCCGGATCCTTTCAGAACCTCAACTTTGCACGCGACGGACTCCTCCCGCAACATGGGCTCCGGTAACTCTTCTGCATTTCCTTCATCAAGAACATGAGCCGATGAATCTGGCAGTGAGGAAGACGATTGCGTTATCCTTGAGGTACTTGACCCGCTTCCCATCTCTTACGCGTTCTCTGCGACGCTGATTTTAGCTGATCCGGATCGCCAGGTGTTGGAAAACACCATGCCACTCTCTGCCAAGCCTGGAGCTCCTCCGACTTCTCGAGTCCGGAAGGCTCCTGCAGCCGGTGCTGGTTCTAGCAGCGCGCCAAGCTCGAAGCACTGGAAGGTTACAAGCACCGGGCCACCGCGGGAGAAGAAGCGAAAAACCATTCCGACCTCCTCCGGGTAAACTCTATTAACGCGCCTTTCCGGTTTGAGCTTTCACTTATGTTTATCTTTTGCAGCTAACTTCTATCCTTTTTCATCTCTCATAGCTCCTCTCGAACTCACCAGGAGTGCACCAGGCATGAGCCGGAGGCTCCCAAAGATACCGGGAAAGCTCAAGATACTCGGCAAAGTCCGGCACACTTTGGTGTCGGCAAGACTCCTTCCCCCCCTCGGGAACCCACGGCAAGTGAGAGGAATGCGGCCCCTGATAATGAAGATCACCGTGCCAAGGGGGATTTTTCTTCGCCTCCTGAATTCGAAGACCCCGGCGCCAGCAACATGGCCGCCGGTTCAGATCAAACCGGGCGGTCGGAACCTTTGGTTCCGCCCGTCCTTGAGAAAACAACTAAAGCACCTTCTGCCTCTCCGACCAAGACTTCCTCCTCTGCACCACCAAAGGCACCCTCTCCGGTCAAGGGCCCAGCTGTGTTGCCGCCGACATCTTCCAGGAAGCCTCCTCCTGCTCCTTCCGGCAAGAAGCTCTCGTCCCAGAGGAGCACCGCAGTTACCGCGGAGCAACTTTCCGGTGCCGTCCAGGCTGCGGTGTCCCAGCCCGCCAGCTCCCAGAGCCTTACACTCCATGTCGGCCGAGCTGCGGTTGCAGTCAGCGAGAAGATCTCGGCGCAAACAGGACGAATCATCGAGCTGAACCGTGGTGCGGCCAACCTGGGCTCGCTTCAGAAGTACATGGATGAGTGGAACCTCTCGGACATGACTGAAGCCACCTTTGGCATAGGCAAGGACGGGCAGCCCGTGGTGGACAGCCGCGGCCCCCAGAACACGGTGCAGCACATGTACCGGCTGAAGCACAACATGCACGAGTTTGACAATGCCTGGCATGACGTTGACAGGAACGTGCATGTAAGTTTCTCATCCGAACTTGAATTTTATCCTTATAGCAAACTGTTTTCCACTTAGACCCTTATAGATATATCCTCATAGTCCCCGAGTTTCGGGTTAAGCACACAGTACTTAGCGCGAAACTCCTCAAACATCGGCATCCATAGTCCCCGAGTTTCGGGTTAACCACGCTGTACTTAGCGCGAAACTGCCCTCAAAATATGGCATACATAGTCCCCGAGTTTCGGGTTAAGCACGCTGTACTTAGCGTGAAACTGCCCTCAAAATGTGGCATACCTCACAGTTTATTTTAATTCTTGCAGGGCGTGTTAGACTCGCACAAAAATCTCTTCGAGCAGCTGTTGTGGGAGCATCGCGACCTCACTGGGGCCTTCGCCGCACTTCAACTTACCCACAGCCAGTGCCAAGTTTTGTTTGAGCTAACCGGTTCCTTTCATACCATTCTTGCCTCTATAGAATTTTACTAAACGGTTTCTTTTGTGCAGCCGCGCTTCCGGAAGCTCCCTCGCAGGATGAGCTCATCAGCCAAATTGCAGCGCTCCAAGGTTCGTTGCCTTTGTTGGTTCCTTTTTCCTTTGTTGGTTTTTCCATTTGCTAACTTCTCTTATTCTGGTTTTCAGCCGAGAAGGATAAGCTCGCCCTCCAGCACCAGAATGCGCTGCAGGCTCAAAAGAATGAGACTACAAGACTTAAGGAGGAGCTGATCCAAGCCAGGCTACGGCAAGACAGTGCGCTCAAGGAAGCCATGAAAGCCGGCAAGGCCGAGGTTGAGGAGGCCAAGGACCAACTGCGCCAGGAGCTCGAGGAGGAGAAGAAGCTGCGGAGGCTTGCAAAGGAGCAGAATGACGAACTTGCACTGATCCAAACCTCGCTTGGACAAATCATAAAGGACCTTGACGACAAAGCTCAGAGTACGTACTTTTCCCTTTGCCTACAAGCTTTCTTTTCTTGCCGATTTATTCTTACACCAGCTTCCTTTGATCTTTCCGGAGAAATCTTCCCGGAGTCTCAGGAACGTGCCGAAGCGGTCGTTGCCAAAGTCTGGGTCGAGAGTCCGGCTTCCGATGCTAGCCCCCTGGACCATGAAAGATTACATGACAGCTCTCTCTTCCCGCATCACCCACATGAAGAAGCTCGCGAAGCTACCGGACGCCGCTATCAAAACCTTCAAGTGCCTTTGGCCTGAAGAACCCATTCCAAACCGCGTCAGTTCCATTGCCTCCCGGCTTCTGGAATCCGGCAAGCGGCTAAGCGAGTGGCGATGCTCTGCTTCGCGGGCTGGAGCTGCCACAGCGTTGCGGTTCGTTTGCTATTGGTACGAGGCTTTTGATCTGGACACTCTCACCACCATGCGGTGTGATGCCCCCACTGATACCGATCGAACCAAGACTGCCAAGCGTCGTGACCGGGCTTATCGCATTGCTCATTATGCCCCCACCAGCACTTTTATTCCAGCTCCTACTGATCTCGAGGATGAACTCGGAGCTCTCCGGAATATGCATGAAAAACTTTAGTCCTATATTAACAAAAACAATTCGTGAAATCCCCGGTATGCCGGGTTGCAAGATGTAATATACTCTTAAGTCCTTTTGGTGCGTTGAACTGCTTAGTTCGCTAGAATTGGTACGTTTGAACCTCTATGCTCATTATGTTAAAATTTACTAAGCTTGGTTTGCTTGAAAACCTTCTGGTTTACATTCTTTTAACTTGTGGTAGAGACTCCGGATTCATTCCCGAGTTCAATCCAATGCATGCTTAGTTCTTTTACTTTGGCTCTATCTACCACTTTTGGGTGTTTTGACGTATGAGGCCCAAAGTTCTTTTGCCAAGCAAACAATTTCTTGAACTGAGAGAAAACTCGAACTCTTTTACAAAAAACCGGTATAACCGGGGTTAGTTAAACTTTCTTCCGGATTGTTTGTTTTCGATTTCTTTCTTGTTTTTCATGTGCTCAAATCCTTCTGGTTTGTCTTGCTTGCCATGAAGCTGGGTTGCGGACAATAGCTAAGTCGAAGATTCACCTTTAGGTTAAACACACTACTAAACCGGAAAGTAGAAATTCCAACAAACAAACCGGCATACTGAAAAAATAGACACATTGCATGCAATTTCGATAAAGGCAGTCCCTGAGATACATTCAAGGTGTCGGCATACATAGATAGCAAAACACTTAAAAAAGTACATGAACTCCTTACATTACATCCTCAAGAATAGAAAGGGCGAAGTAGAGCTATGTTCCATGGGCGTTTGGTTTCTTCTCCTGACCTGACCTGTCGTTCCTTCCTTTCTTGGCATCATGTGCGTCTATCAGGAAGTAGGCATCATTGTGTAGAGCCTTGCTCACAATGAAGGGTCCCTCCCATGGAGGTGAGAGTTTGTGCCGTCCTTCAGTGCGCTGCACTAGACGTAGCACCAAGTCTCCTTCTTGGAATACCCTTGGATTTACCTTCCGGCTATGATAGCGTCTGAGGTTTTGTTGGTATACGGCTGATCTTGCCAATGCCAGCTCTCTTTGTTCCTCGAGCAAGTCAACATCATTTTCTCTGGCCTCTTTGACCTCTTCCTCTGTATAGAGTTGGACTCATGGTGAGTCATGGAGAATGTCGGTTGGTATGACCGCTTCTGCTCCATATACCATGAAAAATGGTGTATAACCAGTTGATCGGTTTGGTGTGGTCCTTAGACTCCACAATACAGATGGTAATTCATCAAGACAACATCCTGGCGTTTTTTCGAGTGGCTCAATAAGCCGAGGTTTTATACCGGACAACACATGCGTTTGTCCTTTCCACTTGCCTATTAGATTCCGGGTGCGCCACAGAGGCAATGTCAAGCCGGATCCTATTGTCCTCACAAAACCATGAAAATTCTCCTTGGGCAAAGTTTGTGCCGTTGTCAGTGATAATGTTGTGCGGGTAACCATACCGCAAGATGATGTCTTTCAGAAACTTGACGGTTGTGTGCCCATCACATTTCGAGATTGGTTTAACGTCCACCCATTTGGTAAACTTGTCTACCATGACCAGAATGTGCGTCATTTGTCCTCTCGCCGGCCGGAATGGTCCGACCATGTCCAGGCACCAAACCGCAAAGGGCCAAGTTATCGGGATTGTTTTTAAGCCGGAGGCTGGGTGATGCTGTCCAGGACTGGCGTGTGGTTGACGAGGGAGGAAATGGTGTAGCTTTCCTTTGTTCCCCGGCAACGGCGCCAGAAAATAGCTTGATGTCTACTCACGCTTCTTTTCCTGTAGACAGTGTTGGGCCTCCAAGAGCAGAGGTTTGTAGAACAGTAGCAAGTTTTCCCTTAAGTGGATCACCCAAGGTTTATCGAACTCAGGGAGGAAGAGGTCAAAGATATCCCTCTCAAGCAACCCTGCGATCACAATGCAAGAAGTCTCTTGTGTCCCCAACACACCCAATACACTTGTCAGATGTATAGGTGCACTAGTTCGGCGAAGAGATAGTGAAATACAGTTGATATGAATGAATATGAGCAGTAGTAACGGCGCCAGAAAATACTTGACTGTCTACGGCGACAGAAAATAGCTTGCTGGCGTGCAGTTGATGGTGGTAATATTGCAGGAAGTAGAGATGCAGTAAAACAGTAACCAAGCGGTGATTGCAGTATTTGGAAACAAGGCCTAGGGATCATACTTTCACTAGTGGACACTCTCAACACTGATCACATAACAGAATAAATAGATAAATGCTACACTCTACACTCTCTTGTTGGATGATGAACACCACTAATTGTGTAGGGCTACAAGAGCACCTCAATGCCGGAGTTAACAAGCTCCACAACATTCGATATTCATATTTAAATAACCTTAGAGTGCATGATAGATCAACACAACTATACCAAGTACTAACATAGCATGCACACCGTCACTGACAGACTATGAAAGGAGGAATAGATCACATCAATACCATCATAGTAATAGTTAACTTCATAATCTACAAGAGATCACAATCGTAGCATATACCAAGTACTTCATGATGCACACACTGTCAACATTACATCATGGAGGAGGAATAGACTACTTTAATAACATCACTAGAGTAGCACATAGATGAATAGTGATACAAAGCTCATATGAATCTCAATCATGTAAGGCAGCTCATGAGATCATTCACTACAAGAAAAGTTCTGATAGGCAACGTCTCAAAATCGTCCGCTAAGGGGTGTTTTTCGTCGCCTATGGGCCTAACCCGACGATATGGGTTCTGTTGTCGAAACTGCGTCAGGCAAAGTCCTACCACATATTTTTCGGTCCGTCGCGCTTGGGTGCCCTTCCGCCATGGAAAATCGGACCGTTGCAGAAGTGTTTCCGGGAGCCCGTTGACTGCTGACGTCATGCAAACTGCCACGTGGCAGACGCCGTTAATCGCGATTAACGGCGTTAACCGCTGAAACCCCGTGGTAGATGGTAGGCCCACACGAGGCCTGCCACGTCTTAAGCGGCCGGCCCATTAAGTTTGCGGGCCGGGCCAGCTGACTTAGTTTGACCGGTCAACTATATAGTCGGGCTGGTCCATTAGTTACGTGGGCCGGGCCTAACCTCTAAGGTTGACTGGTCAAAACATTAATGGGCCGGCCCACTAAGCATGTGGGCCGGGCCGAATGCACTCGTTTGACCGGTCAACAGGCAAAAAGGCCAGCCCACAAAACATGTGGGACCCACTTTCATGTTATCGGGCCGGCCCATTTACAAAGTGGGGTCCACCTTAAAGCAAGTGGGCCGGCCCAATTAGCAGGTGGGTCCCACTTTCCTGCTAATCGGGCCGGCCCATTTAGTGCGTGGGGTCCACATTAGAACAAATGGGCCGGCCCACCAAGCCAGTGGGCCGGGCCAAAAGCACAGGTGGATCCCACTTTCCTGTTAATGGGCCAGCCCATTTAGTATGTGGGGTCCACCATATAGCAAGTGGGCCGGCCCAACAGTATAGTGGGCCGGGCCAAAAACACAGGTGGGTCCCACTTCCCAGTTAAAGGGCCGGCCCATTTAGTATGTGGGGTCCACCATATAGCAAGTGGGCCGGCCCAACAAGATAGTGGGCCGGGCCAAAAGCACAGGTGGGTCCCACTTTCCTGTTAAAGGGCCGGCCCATTTAATATGTGGGGTCCACCATATAGCAAGTGGGCCGCCCAACACGCTAGTGGTCGGCCAAAAACGCAGTGGTCCCGCTTTCCTCTTAAAGGGCCGGCCCATTTAGTATGTGGGGTCCATCATGTAGCAAGTGGGCCGGCCCAACAAGACAAGGCGGGCCAAAAGCACAGTGGGTCCCACTTTCCTGTTAACGGGCCGTCCCAATAAGTAAGTGAGCCGGCCCAAAATGAAAGTGGGTCCCACACTATCATTAATGGGCCGGCCCAATCTGTTATAGGGCCCTGGTTGTTTGACTAGTCAACTTGCATTAAATTTCATGAGCCTAAAATCTGATATCAATGATACACACAATTACATGCACAAATAAAATAACTAGGAAAATTACAAGGCAATTAATGTGCCCAAATAAAAAAATTACATAGAATCATTGAGGACTTCTATTAGCATCATCAATAACATGTTGACATTTGGCAATCGCCTTGATTGAATCTTGTGTACTCTTGGTCAACATATCAGCTACGAGACCTTAAAGCGACAATACCATGTCTTTTATAAAGTACAGCCTTGAGATGTTCACTGTTTGATGAAAAGAATGGTCTAGGTTGACGGCTATGAGAGGATGCATCGGAACAAAGATCGAACTTTTTGTGGGCCTCTCTTCTAATGAAGATTGCTTCATCGAACCGCATTACGATAATAATGCAAAAAGATTAAACGATGAACTATGCAAACATGTATTAAGCATTGTCGATATGAGATAGTCACAAGTACTAAGCGCAGACTTACATTATATCGTTGCATAGGCTCACGCCGAACCTTTTTTGCGCTCTATCTTCTACTAAGGACTTCTTCATTACAATCGCATTCTAGTAATATTGCAAACATAGTTACAACAGTGAACTATTCAAACATTTATTATGCAATGTAGATATAAGATAATAACAAGTTGCATAAATAAGACAATGTATGGAACTTGTACTAAGCATTTACATCATAATGTTGCACAGGTCGCTTTGGCGACTATCTTCTAATGATGACTCGCTTCACTAAAACTGCATTCTGGTAATATTGCAAAAATAGTTACAACAATTAACTATTCAAACATGTATTACGCAATGTAGAGATCGAGATAACGACATGTAGCAGAACATGCGGCTCATTTGCGAGGTCCTTCTCTTGCGTGCACTAGTCGTGGTCGACATGCCTGTCATTTTAGGTTCAGCCATCAAGTGAAATGCTAATCCTCCTGCTCCATTGTCCTTAATATGTGTTTAGATATCACATTTAAGACCAAGTCAGCTGGTTTCAAATAACAAAAAACTTGAGCTGCCAAATGAATAAGCCAATATTTACCAGATATCAGATTAAAACCAACTAGATGTTGCTTTGCATGAGATACGAATTTCAGACATTCAGATTTAGAGTAGGGTAATGCCAAGGTTTTCCACATAAAGTAAACTGGCATTAAGAATGACCAAATGTCAGGTTCAAATCACCTTCGCAGTTGCTCCAAGACAAGCATATCAAATAGGCAGAAACATAGTAAAGCATGGATGACATTGCTATGGCAGGGTTCCAAGTGTTTATCTCTTGCATAAGGAACAATGCATATAGGTTATAGATAATAACGGAAGTAAACTGCCAAAGTTACCAACCAAGAACTCAGATTCCAACCTTCCCTAGCGTCCCCGCTGTTAATGTTGGATATTCTAATAAGTGGTTCGCATGATCAATCCCTAGGAAAAATAACATTGACAAGTTAGTCTACGATAATACAAAGACCAGACATGCACGCAGCAATAACTATACAAGCTGTGCGACAGGAGCATTCATGGAAAAAAATAGCTATAAGCTAAAGACGAGGTATAAGAGCAAGCAGATTGGAAATGCACATAGTATGATTATAAAAGCAGTAAAAGAATAGCAGACACGAGAAAACAGCTAGCGGCTAGCGGTGAGTTAATGACGTGGTATAAGAATAACCATATTGGAAATGCCCATAGCATGACTATAAAAGGAATAGCATGCAGTACAAAAACAGTTGGCAGCAAATGAATGGGTCCCCTATAAATATGTGGATGCACACAGGTGTCAGTAGAATGAACAGGATGGTAGCGACCGGATAATGCTTTGGTACTGTACAATATTTAAACGAACTTCATGCGAAGTAACACATCAAGAAATTTAATGGCATATGAGATCTGCAAATAACTACACAAAACATGGCTAAAGAAACACCGCGATCTAACGGGCCATCGTACTAACCAAGCTGCAGCGGGGTGGACGGGGGCGGCAACTTGCATTCCAGCGGCGGCGAACGCGGGAGACGATGAGTCGACCCTGTTTCAGTAGAAGCGGGCGTTAGTGAAGCAGATCTGGTTGGCTGGCAAGGGATTCGGTGAAGTTGATACAGCCGCTGCGCCGAGGTAGTCGGTGGAATAGATCGGCTTCTGTGGAGGGGGGGGGCGCGGTGAAGTAGACACGGTTCCGTTGGAGAGGATCCGGTGCGTCGACAGGAAAGGCGTTGATTGCTACGCTGTGGATGAGGTCGGCGGTGAAGCAGATCCATCGGTGGCGAGGTCGGCGGTGAAGCAGATCCGTCGGTGGCAAGGTCGGCGGTGAAGCTGATCCGTCGGTGGCGAGGGCGGCGGGGGAGCGGATCAGGTGGGTGGACAGTCAACACGATCAAGGCTAGGCTGTGGAGGAGTATGCCGGCGGCGAAGCAGATCTAGTACTGTAGAGAGTCAGAGCTTTGGCGTGTGAGAGTATTTTTGAGCTAATGGGGCGAATGGTTGGTGGGTGGGTGTGGGCCTGTGGGGAGGGTTCGGGATCTAGGCAAGATATTTCATTGTTACCGAATGAGCCCTCCATGGTCGGTGGGTTGTAGCTTCCGGACCAGGGTTAAAAGGGTAAAACTGGTCACGGGATTTTCGAATGGATGCGGCGGGATGATTTGGCGCGCGGCCGAAATTTTCAGTTTCAAGCTACGAGCAGAACGACAAAAATAATGTTCTTCCCCAGGGAGCTCTCATTTCTTCCTCTTCTCTTTCTCTCTCGAGTCTCTCCCACTCCCCTGGCTCCTCTCCCCCTTCTCTCCGGCAGCCTCGCCGGCCGGAGACGAGGCCGACTTCTCTCTGTATATCGTACACCCTCCGAACTAAATTAATTGATTCAACTTTCCTTAGACGTGTATGTATCTCGAGTAAAAACATGTGTGGATACATCCATATTTAGATAAGAAAAGTTGAGTCAGTTAATTTGGATCCGAGGGAGTTCATGTTGTTGTAAGCTTAGATCCAGTGTTTCCCATGAGCAGAATGGCGCAATGGAGTCGGGGATCTCGTCATCGGCTTCAGATCTGGCCTACGGTGAATCTGGCGGATCTTGCCGGCCAAACCCCGATCTGGTGCCATCAAGGTGATGGTGCTAACGGTGAGGCTTGCTTTGGTCAGTGCTTCAGATTTGGTCAATGGGGAAGTCAAGCTGCTAACGTTCACAAGCTCGGGGCATACGACGGCGTCATCCGTCTTGCCCGTGAACATCTTGGCCTTTCAGCGGCCCTTCTCAGAGCCAATGTGTCGTTGCTGAGGCCCTTATTCTCCTTCGTCCTGGCGACTACCGGCGACACCGTCCCAAGTGGTGCGTCCCCGGCGACGGAGTTGCTGGAAAGGATGCGGAGCAGAGATCTGATGTACGGTCCAGAAGGACTCGATTGATTTTCTGCTATATGTTTTGGGGTCCTTTTTGTAAAGTTGCAGGTCCTATTAGTTTTTGTCTAGTTCTCTTGGACCTCTATGTAATTTTTTGGACTAGTTTCCATTTGCACCGATAAACTTGAATTTTGACAAGTTCACGGGAAAAAAAAATCCTTTGCACATATGGCCTATCATGTATGAACATTCTTGAGTTTTAAACTATATGTAATGGCCAGCACTTGCGCAAGGGGCTCGTCTAGTGCGCACTAGTTTCCATTAGCACCGATAAATTTGAATCTTGACAAGTTCTTGGAAGAAAAAATTGATTCACATATAGCCTATCATGTATGAACATTATTTGGATTCAAACTATACATAGATGGCCAACACGTGTAAGAGGGGGTCCTCTAATGTGCACTAGTTTCCATTAGCACTGATAAATTTGAATCTTTACAAGTTCTCGAAAAAAAATTGCTTCACACCATATGCCCTATCATGTATGAACATTATTGGGATTCATATTATATATAGATGGCCAACACTTGTGCAAGGGGTCCTCTAATTCTTGGGGATTTCAATCTATCTATCTCTCTCGATCTATCGTTGGTGGCCAGAACAACACACATATGCATGCACTTTATGCGCAAAGGCGCGGGTGCCTCTAATAATTCATGTGTGTGCGTATATTTGAACATATTCTTGGGGATTTCAATCTCTATCTCTCGATCTATATATCGTTGGTGGACAAGAAACACACTTATATATGTACGCATGCACTTTATGCGCAAAGGCGCGGGTGCCTCTAATAATGTGTGTGTGCACTCGATCGATGATCCCTAAACCTTAAACCCTAAAACCCTAATCCCTAATTATACCCTAAACATACACCCTAAACACCCTAAACACTAAACCCTAGACCCTAAAACCTAAACCCTAATTAAACACTACATATATATAGGCCAACGACACTTAATTGCGCATCAAGCAGGCGACCAAATAATTAGCGCTGATAAATTAATTAACTTGAATCTTGACAAGTTCTCTCGAATGAAAACACATTTGATTAAGTTGCCTCATAATATATATACAATTAGTGTGCATGCGCGCATGGCATACCATGGACATATCATTCGTGCATATATATCTCAATATATATCTGAACATATTCTTGGGGATATATATATATTTCAATCTCTCTCTCGATCTATATATATCGTTGGTGGCCAAGAAACACACTTATTATATATATACGCATGCACTTTATGCGCAAAGGCGCGGGTGCCTCTAATATAATGTGTCTGTGCACTAGCTCGATCGATGATCCCTAAACCTTAAACCCTAAAACCCTAATCCATGATCCCTAATTATACCTTAAACGTACACCCTAAACACACTAAACACTAAACCCTAAACCCTAGACCCTAAACCCTAAACCCCAAACCCCAAACCCTAAACCCTAAACCCTAATTAATTAACCTTAACCCTAACCCTACCCCTAAAACCCTAGCTAGCTAATCCTAAATCCTAAACCCTATTTAAACCCTACATATATATAGGCCAACGACACTAAATTGCGCATCAAGCAGGCGACCAACTAATTAGCGCTGCTAAATTAATTAACTTGAATCTTGACAAGTTCTCTCGAATGAAAACACATTTGATTAAGTTGCCTCATAATATATATACAATTAGTGTGCATGCGCGCATGGGCATACCTTGCACATATCATTTGTGCATATATTTCAATATATATTTGAACATATTCTTGGGGATAAATATATATATTTCAATCTTTCTCTCTCGATCTATATATATATCGTTGGTGGCCAAAAAACACACTTATATATACGCATGCACTTTATGCGCAAAGGCGCGGGTGCCTCTAATAATGTGTGTGTGCACTCGATCGATGATCCCTAAACCTTAAACCCTAAAACCCTAATCCCTAATTATACCCTAAACGTACACCCTAAACACCCTAAACACTAAACCCTAAACCCTAGACCCTAAACCCTAAACACTACACCCTAAACCCTAAACCCTAACCCTAGACCCTAAACCCTAATTAAACACTAAACCCCAAACCCTAAACCCTAAACCCTAGACCCTAAACCCTAATTAATTAACCTTAACCCTAACCCTAACCCTAAAACACTAGCTAGCTAATCCTAAACCCTAAACCCTAATTAAACCCTACATATATATATAGGCCAACGACACTAAATTGCGCATCAAGCAGGCGACCAACTAATTAGCGCTAATAAATTAATTAACTTTGTTGAATCTTGACAAGTTCCCTCGAATGAAAACACATTTGATTAGGTTGCCTCGTAATATATATACAATTAGTGTGCATGTGCGCATGGCATACCTTGCACATATCATTCGTGCATATATTTCAATATATATCTGAACATATTCTTGGGGATAAATATATATATTTCAATCTTTCTCTCTCGATCTATATATATATATCGTTGGTGGCCAAAAAACACACTTATATATACGCATGCACTTTATGCGCAAAGGCGCGGGTGCCTCTAATAATGTGTGTGTGCACTCGATCGATGATCCCTAAACCTTAAACCCTAAAACCCTAAAACCCTAATCCATAATTATACCCTAAACATACACCCTAAACACGCTAAACACTAAACCCTAGACCCTAAAACCTAAACCCTAATTAAACACTACATATATATAGGCCAACGACACTTAATTGCGCATCAAGCAGGCGACCAAATAATTAGCGCTGATAAATTAATTAACTTGAATTTTGACAAGTTCTCTCGAATGAAAACACATTTGATTAAGTTGCCTCATAATATATATACAATTAGTGTGCATGCGCGCATGGCATACCATGGACATATCATTCATGCATATATATATCTCAATATATATCTGAACATATTCTTGGGGATATATATATATATTTCAATCTCTCTCTCGATCTATATATATCGTTGGTGGCCAAGAAACACACTTATTATATATATACGCATGCACTTTATGCGCAAAGGCGCGGGTGCCTCTAATAGTGTGTCTGTGCACTAGCTCGATCGATGATCCCTAAACCTTAAACCCTAAAACCCTAATCCATGATCCCTAATTATACCTTAAACGTACACCCTAAACACCCTAAACACTAAACCCTAAACCCTAGACCCTAAACCCTAAACCCCAAACCCCAAACCCTAAACCCTAAACCTTAATTAATTAACCTTAACCCTAACCCTACCCCTAAAACCCTAGCTAGCTAATCCTAATCCCTAATTATACCCTAAACGTACACCCTAAACACCCTAAACACTAGACCCTAAACCCTAGACCCTAAACCCTAAACACTACACCCTAAACCCTAAACCCTAACCCTAGACCCTAAACCCTAATTAAACACTAAACCCCAAACCCCAAACCCTAAACCCTAAACCCTAGACCCTAAACCCTAATTAATTAACCTTAACCCTAACCCTAACCCTAAAACCCTAGCTAGCTAATTCTAAACCCTAAACCCTAATTAAACCCTACATATATATATAGGCCAACGACACTAAATTGCGCATCAAGCAGGCGACCAACTAATTAGCGCTAATAAATTAATTAACTTTGTTGAATCTTGACAAGTTCTCTCGAATGAAAACACATTTGATTAAGTTGCCTCGTAATATATATACAATTAGTGTGCATGCGCGCATGGCATACCTTGCACATATCATTCGTGCATATATTTCAATATATATCTGAACATATTCTTGGGGATAAATATATATATTTCAATCTTTCTCTCTCGATCTATATATATATCGTTGGTGGCCAAAAAACACACTTATATATACGCATGCACTTTATGCGCAAAGGCGCGGGTGCCTCTAATAATGTGTGTGTGCACTTGATCGATGATCCCTAAACCTTAAACCCTAAAACACTAATCCCTAATTATACCCTAAACATACACCCTAAACACCCTAAACACCCTAAACACTAAACCCTAAACCCTAGACCCTAAACCCTAAACACTACACCCTAAACCCTAAACCCTAACCCTAGACCCTAAACCCTAATTAAACACTAAACCCCAAACCCTAAACCCTAAACCCTAGACCCTAAACCCTAATTAATTAACCTTAACCCTAACCCTAACCCTAAAACCCTAGCTAGCTAATCCTAAACCCTAAACCCTAATTAAACCCTACATCTATATATAGGCCAACGACACTAAATTGCGCATCAAGCAGGAGACCAACTAATTAGCGCTAATAAATTAATTAACTTTGTTGAATCTTGACAAGTTCTCTCGAATGAAAACACATTTGATTAAGTTGCCTCGTAATATATATACAATTAGTGTGCATGCGCGCATGGCATACCTTGCACATATCATTCGTGCATATATTTCAATATATATCTGAACATATTCTTGGGGATAAATATATATTTCAATCTTTCTCTCTCGATCTATATATATATCGTTGGTGGCCAAAAAACACACTTATATATACGCATGCACTTTATGCGCAAAGGCGCGGGTGCCTCTAATAATGTGTGTGTGCACTCGATCGATGATCCCTAAAGCTTAAACCCTAAAACCCTAATCCCTAATTATACCCTAAACGTAGACCCTAAACACCCTAAACACTAAACCCTAAACCCTAGACCCTAAACCCTAAACACTACACCCTAAACCCTAAACCGTAACCCTAGACCCTAAACCCTAATTAAACACTAAACCCCAAACCCTAAACCCTAAACCCTAGACCCTAAATCCTAATTAATTAACCTTAACCCTAGGCCCTAAACCCTAAACACTACACCCTAAACCCTAAACCCTAACCCTATACCCTAAACCCTAATGAAACACTAAACCCCAAACCCCAAACCCCAAACCCTAAACCCTAAACCCTAAAACCTAAACCCTAATTAATTAACCTTAACCCTAACCCTAACCCTAAAACCCTAGCTAGCTAATCCTAAACCCTAAACCCTAATTAAACCCTACATATATATAGGCCAATGATGTCTACGTTCCCCCTCCTTTCCTGTAGACAGTGTTGGGCCTCCAAGAGCAGAGGTTTGTAGAACAGCAGCAAGTTTTCCCTTAAGTGGATCACCCAAGGTTTATCGAACTCAGGGAGGAAGAGGTCAAAGATATCCCTCTCATGCAACCCTGCAACCACAAATCAAGAAGTCTCTTGTGTCCCCAACACACCAAATAGGTGCACTAGTTCGGCGAAGAGATAGTGAAATACAGGTGGTATGAATATGTATGAGCAGTAGCAACGGTGCCAGAAAATAGCTTGCTGGCGTGTAGTTGATGGTGGTAGTATTGCAGCAGTAGTAACGCAAAGAAACAAGAAACAAGCAGTAGTAACTCAGCAGTATTTAGGAACAAGGCCTAGGGATTACACTTTCACTAGTGGACACTCTCAACATTGATCACATAACAGAATAGATAAATGCATACTCTACACTTTTGTTGGATGATGAACGCATTGCGTAGGATTACACGAACCCTCAATGCCGGAGTTAACAAGCTCCACAATTTGTTCATATTTAAGTAACCTTATAGTGTAAGATAGATCAACATAACCAGATAGATCACATCAATACCATCATAATGATAATTAACTCCATAATCTACAAGAGATCATGATCATAGCCTACGACAAGAACCACACGGTGCACACACTAGTCACCTTTACACACGTGCAGGAGGAATAGAACTACTTTAATAACATCACTAGAGTAGCACATAGATGAATTGTGATACAAAACTCATATGAATCTCAATCATGTAAAGCAGCTCATGAGATCATTGTATTGAAGTACATGGAGAGAGATTAACCACATAGCTACCGGTACAGCCCCGAGCCTCGATGGAGAACTACTCCCTCCTCATGGGAGCGACAGCGGTGAGGAAGATGGGGGTGGAGATGGGATCGGTGTGGATGGATATGGCTTGCGGTGGCACTTCCCCGCTCCGGCGGCGTGCCGGAACAGAGACTCCTGTCCCCCAGATCTTGGCCTCGCGATGGCGGCGGCTCTGGAAGGTTTCTGTGGTTTTCGTCGAACGCCTCAGGGTTTTCGATCCAGGGGCTTTATATAGGCGAAGAGGCGGCGCCAGAGGGTCGAAGGGCTGGCCAAACCATAGGGGGGCGCGGGCCCCCCCTAGGCCGCGCCAGGGTATGGTGTGGTGGGCCTGTGCCCCCCCTCTGGTCCCTCTCGTGTGTTCTGGATGCTTCCGGGGATTCTAAGATCTTTGGCGTTGATTTCGTCCGATTCCGAGAATATTTCGTTACTAGGATTTCTGAAACCAAAAACAGCAGAAAACAGGAACTGGCACTTCGGCATCTTGTTAATAGGTTAGTTCCAGAAAATGCACGAATATGACATAAAGTGTGCATAAAACATGTAGATAACATCAATAATGTGGCATGGAACATAAGAAATTATCGATACGTCGGAGACGTATCAGCATCCCCAAGCTTAGTTCTGCTCGTCCCGAGCAGGTAAAACGATAACACAGATAATTTCTGGAGTGACATGCCATCATAATCTTGATCATACTATTTGTAAAGCATATGTAGTGAATGCAGCGATCAAAACAATGGTAATGACATGAGTAAACAACTGAATCATAAAGCAAAGACTTTTCATGAATAGCACTTCAAGACAAGCATCAATAAGTCTTGCATAAGAGTTAACTCATAAAGCAATAATTCAAAGTAAAGGCATTGAAGCAACACAAAAGAAGATTAAGTTTCAGCGGTTGCTTTTAACTTGTAACATGTATATCTCATGGATAGTTGTCAATGCAAAGCAATATAACAAGTGCAATAAGCAAGTATATAAGAATCAATGCACAGTTCACACAAATGTTTGCTTCTTGAGGTGGAGAGAAATAGGTGAACTGACTCAACAATAAAAGTAAAAGAATGGTCCTCCATAGAGGAAAGCATCGATTGCTATATTTGTGCTAGAGCTTTTATTTTGAAAACATGAAACAATTTTGTCAACGGTAGTAATAAAGCATATGCATCATGTAAATTATATCTTATAAGTTGCAAGCCTCATGCATAGTATACTAATAGTGCCCGCACCTTGTCCTAATTAGCTTGGACTACCGGATCATCACAATGCACATGTTTTAACCAAGTGTCACAAAGGGGTACCTCTATGCCGCCTGTACAAAGGTCTAAGGAGAAAGCTCGCATTGGATTTCTCGCTATTGATTATTCTCAACTTAGACATCCATACCGGGACAACATAGACAACAGATAATGGACTCCTCTTTTATGCATAAGCATGTAACAACAATTAATAATTTTCTCATATGAGATTGAGGATATTGTCCAAAACTGAAACTTCCACCATGGATCATGGCTTTAGTTAGCGGCCCAATGTTCTTCTCTAACAATATGCATGCTTAACCATAAGGTGGTAGATCTCTCTTACTTCAGACAAGACGAACATGCATAGCAACTCACATGAAATTCAACAAAGAATAGTTGATGGCGTCCCCAGCGAACATGGTTATCGCACAACAAGCAACTTAATAAGAGATAAAGTGCATAAGTACATATTCAATACCACAATAGTTTTTAAGCTAGTTGTCCCATGAGCTATATATTGCAAAGGTGAATGATGGAATTTTAAAGGTAGCACTCAAGCAATTTACTTTGGAATGGCGGAGAAATACCATGTAGTAGGTAGGTATGGTGGACACAAATGGCATAGTGGTTGGCTCAAGGATTTTGGATGCATGAGAAGTATTCCCTCTCGATACAAGGTTTAGGCTAGCAAGGCTTATTTGAAACAAACACAAGGATGAACGGTGCAGCAAAACTCACATAAAAGACATATTGAAAACATTATAAGACTCTACACCGTCTTCCTTGTTGTTCAAACTCAATACTAGAAATTATCTAGACCTTAGAGAAACCAAATATGCAAACCAAATTTTAGCATGCTCTATGTATTTCTTCATTAATGGGTGCAAAGCATATGATGCAAGAGCTTAATCATGAGCACAACAATTGCCAAGTATCACATTACCCAAGACATTTATAGCAATTACTACATGTATCATTTTCCAATTCCAACCATATAACAATTTAACGAAGGAGAAACTTCGCCATGAATACTATGAGTAGAAACCAAGGACATACTTGTCCATATGCTACAGCGGAGCGTGTATCTCTCCCATAAAGTGAATGCTAGGATCCATTTTATTCAAACAAAACAAAAAACAAAAACAAACCGACGCTCCAAGAAAAAGCACATAAGATGTGATGGAATAAAAATATAGTTTCAGGGGAGGAACCTGATAATGTTTTCGATGAAGAAGGGGATGCCTTGGGCATCCCCAAGCTTAGACGCTTGAGTCTTCTTGATATATGCAGGGGTGAACCACCGGGGCATCCCCAAGCTTAGACTTTTCACTCTTCTTGATCATAGTATATCATCCTCCTCTCTTGACCCTTGAAAACTTCCTTCACACCAAACTCGAAACAACTTATTAGAGGCTTAGTGCACAATAAAAATTAACATATTCAGAGGTGACACAATCATTCTTAACACTTCTGGACATTGCATAATGCTACTGGACATTAGTGGATCAAAGAAATTCATCCAACATAGCAAAAGAGGCAATGCGAAATAAAAGGCAGAATCTGTCAACACAGAACAGTTCGTATTGACGAATTTTAAAATGGCACCAGACTTGCTCAAATGAAAATGCTCAAATTGAATGAAAGTTGCGTACATATCTGAGGATCATGCACGTAAATTGGCTTAATTTTCTGAGCTACCTACAGGGAGGTAGACCCAGATTCGTGACAGCAAAGAAATCTGGAACTGCGCAGTAATCCAAATCTAGTACTTACTTTACTATCAAAGACTTTACTTGGCACAACAAAACACAAAACTAAGATAAGGAGAGGTTGCTACAGTAGTAAACAACTTCCAAGACACAAATATAAAACAAAGTACTGTAGCAAAATAACACATGGGTTATCTCCCAAGAAGTTCTTTCTTTATAGCCATTAAGATGGGCTCAGCAGTTTTAATGATGCACTCGCAAGAAATAATATTTGAAGCAAAAGAGAGCATCAAGAGGCAAATTCAAAACACATTTAAGTCTAACATGCTTCCTATGCAAAGGAATCTTGTAAATAAACAAGTTCATGAAGAGCAAAGTAACAAGCATAGGAAGATAAAACAAGTATAGCTTGAAAAATTTCAGCACATAGAGAGGCATTTTAGTAACATGAAAATTTCTACAACCATATTTTCCTCTCTCATAATAACTTTCAGTAGCAACATGAACAAACTCAACAATATAACTATCACATAAAGCATTCTTATCATGAGTCTCATGCATAAAATTATTACTACCCACATAAGCATAATCAATTTTATTAGTTGTAGTGGGAGCAAATTCAACAAAGTAGCTATCATTATTATTCTCATCAAGTGTAGGAGGCATAGTATAATCACAACAAAATTTACTCTCCATAGTAGGTGGCACCAAAAGACCACTATCATTATAATCATCATAAATAGGAGGCAAAGTATCATCAAAGAAAATTTTCTCCTCAATTCTTGGGGGACTAAAAATATCATGCTCATCAAAGCCAGCTTCCCCAAGCTTAGAATTTTCCATATCATTAGCAACAATGGTGTTCAAAGTATTCATGCTAACATGTTCCATGGGTTTTTTAATTTTCGCATTAAACCATTCATGTCTTGACTCAGGAAATAATACAAAGAGCTCACAGATGTTTTCCATTATGCCTAACTAGTGTAAACAAGAAACAAAAAGTTGCAATTGCAGGATCTAAAGGAAATAGCTTCGAGCACAAACGCAACGGCGCCAGAAAAGCATCATACTGAACCGAAGTATGAGTGCCTTTTACCTTTCCTCCCGGCAACGAGCGCCTTAAAAGTGCTTGATGTCTACGTTCCCCCTCCTTTCCTGTAGACAGTGTTGGGCCTCCAAGAGCAGAGGTTTGTAGAACAGCAACAAGTTTTCCCTTAAGTGGATCACCCAAGGTTTATCGAACTCAGGGAGGAAGAGGTCAAAGATATCCCTCTCATGCAACCCTGCAACCACAAAGCAAGAAGTCTCTTGTGTCCCCAACACACCAAATAGGTGCACTAGTTCGGCGAAGAGATAGTGAAATACAGGTGGTATGAATATGTATGAGCAGTAGCAACGGTGCCGTAAAAATAGCTTCTTTGGCGTGTAGTTGATGGTGGTAGTATTGCAGCAGTAGTAACGCAAAGAAACAAGAAACAAGCGGTAGTAACTCAGCGGTATTTAGGAACAAGGCCTAGGGATTACACTTTCACTAGTGGACACTCTCAACATTGATCACATAACAGAATAGATAAATGCATACTCTACACTTTTGTTGGATGATGAACGCATTGCGTAGGATTACACGAACCCTCAATGCCGGAGTTAACAAGCTCCACAATTTGTTCATATTTAAGTAACCTTATAGTGTAAGATAGATCAACATAACCAGATAGATCACATCAATACCATCATAATGATAATTAACTCCATAATCTACAAGAGATCATGATCATAGCCTACGACAAGAACCACACGGTGCACACACTAGTCACCTTTACACACGTGCAGGAGGAATAGAACTACTTTAATAACATCACTAGAGTAGCACATAGATGAATTGTGATACAAAACTCATATGAATCTCAATCATGTAAAGCAGCTCATGAGATCATTGTATTGAAGTACATGGAGAGAGATTAACCACATAGCTACCGGTACAGCCCCGAGCCTCGATGGAGAACTACTCCCTCCTCATGGGAGCAGCAGCGGTGATGAAGATGGCGGTGGAGATGGCAGCGGTGTCGATGGAGAAGCCTTCCGGGGGCACTTCCCCGCTCCGGCGGCGTGCCGAACAGAGACTCCCTGTCCCCGCATCTTGGCCTCGCGATGGCGGCGGCTCTGGAAGGTTTCTGTGGTTTTCGTCGAACGCCTCAGGGTTTTCGATCCAGGGGCTTTATATAGGCGAAGAGGCGGCGCCAGAGGGTCGAAGGGCTGGCCAAACCATAGGGGGGCGCGGGCCCCCCCTAGGCCGCGCCAGGGTATGGTGTGGTGGGCCTGTGCCCCCCCTCTGGTCCCTCTCGTGTGTTCTGGATGCTTCCGGGGATTCTAAGATCTTTGGCGTTGATTTCGTCCGATTCCGAGAATATTTCGTTACTAGGATTTCTGAAACCAAAAACAGCAGAAAAACAGAACTGCACTTCGGCATCTTGTTAATAGGTTAGTTCCAGAAAATGCACGAATATGACATAAAGTGTGCATAAAACATGTAGATAACATCAATAATGTGGCATGGAACATAAGAAATTATCGATACGTCGGAGACGTATCAGCCAACGACACTAAATTGCGCATCAAGCAGGCGACCAACTAATTAGCGCTAATAAATTAATTAACTTTGTTGAATCTTGACAAGTTCTCTTGAATGAAAACACATTTGATTAAGTTGCCTCGTAATATATATACAATTAGTGTGCATGCGCGCATGGCATACCTTGCACATATCATTCGTGCATATATTTCAATATATATCTGAACATATTCTTGGGGATAAATATATATATATTTCAATCTTTCTCTCTCGATCTATATATATATATATCGTTGGTGGCCAAAAAACACACTTATATATACGCATGCACTTTATGCGCAAAGGCACGGGTGCCTCTAATAATGTGTGTGTGCACTCGATCGATGATCCCTAAACCTTAAACCCTAAAACCCTAAAACCCTAGTCCCTAATTATACCCTAAACATACACCCTAAACACCCTAAACACTAAACCCTAGACCCTAAAACCTAAACCCTAATTAAACACTACATATATATAGGCCAACGACACTTAATTCGCATCAAGCAGGCGACCAAATAATTAGCGCTGATAAATTATTTAACTTGAATCTTGACAAGTTCTCTCGAATGAAAACACATTTGATTAAGTTGCCTCATAATATATATACAATTAGTGTGCATGCGCGCATGGCATACCATGGACATATCATTCATGCATATATATATATCTCAATATATATCTGAACATATTCTTGGGGATATATATATATATATTTCAATCTCTCTCTCGATCTATATATATCGTTGGTGGCCAACAAACACACTTATTATATATATACGCATGCACTTTATGCGCAAAGGCGCGGGTGCCTCTAATAATGTGTCTGTGCACTAGCTCGATCGATGATCCCTAAACCTTAAACCCTAAAACCCTAATCCATGATCCCTAATTATACCTTAAACGTACACCCTAAACACCCTAAACACTAAACCCTAAACCCTAGACCCTAAACCCTAAACCCCAAACCCCAAGCCCCAAACCCCAAACCCTAAACCCTAAACCCTAAACCTTAATTAATTAACCTTAACCCTAACCCTACCCCTAAAACCCTAGCTAGCTAATCCTAATCCCTAATTATACCCTAAACGTACACCCTAAACACCCTAAACACTAAACCCTAAACCCTAGACCCTAAACCCTAGACCCTAAACCCTAAACACTACACCCTAAACCCTAAACCCTAACCCTAGACCCTAAACCCTAATTAAACACTAAACCCCAAACCCCAAACCCTAAACCCTAAACCCTAGACCCTAAACCCTAATTAATTAACCTTAACCCTAACCCTAACCCTAAAACCCTAGCTAGCTAATCCTAAACCCTAAACCCTAATTAAACCCTACATATATATATAGGCCAAGGACACTAAATTGCGCATCAAGCAGGCGACCAACTAATTAGCGCTAATAAATTAATTAACTTTGTTGAATCTCGACAAGTTCTCTCGAATGAAAACACATTTGATTAAGTTGCCTCGTAATATATATACAATTAGTGTGCATGCGCGCATGGCATACCTTGCACATATCATTTGTGCATATATTTCAATATATATCTGAACATATTCTTGGGGATAAATATATATATTTCAATATTTCTCTCTCGATCTATATATATATCGTTGGTGGCCAAAAAACACACTTATATATACGCATGCACTTTATGCGCAAAGGCGCGGGTGCCTCTAATAATGTGTGTGTGCACTTGATCGATGATCCCTAAACCTTAAACCCTAAAACCCTAATCCCTAATTATACCCTAAACGTAAACCCTAAACACCCTAAACACTAAACCCTAAACCCTAGACCCTAAACCCTAAACACTACACCCTAAACCCTAAACCCTAACCCTAGACCCTAAACCCTAATTAAACACTAAACCCCAAACCCTAAACCCTAAACCCTAGACCCTAAACCCTAATTAATTAACCTTAACCCTAACCCTAACCCTAAAACCCTAGCTAGCTAATCCTAAACCCTAAACCCTAATTAAACCCTACATCTTTATATAGGCCAACGACACTAAATTGCGCATCAAGCAGGAGACCAACTAATTAGCGCTAATAAATTAATTAACTTTGTTGAATCTTGACAAGTTCTCTCGAATGAAAACACATTTGATTAAGTTGCCTCATAATATATATACAATTAGTGTGCATGCGCGCATGGCATACCTTGCACATATCATTCGTGCATATATTTCAATATATATCTGAACATATTCTTGGGGATAAATATATATATTTCAATCTTTCTCTCTCGATCTATATATATATCGTTGGTGGCCAAAAAACACACTTATATATACGCATGCACTTTATGCGCAAAGGCGCGGGTGCCTCTAATAATGTGTGTGTGCACTCGATCGATGATCCCTAAACCTTAAACCCTAAAACCCTAATCCCTAATTATACCCTAAACGTACACCCTAAACACTAAACCCTAAACCCTAGACCCTAAACCCTAAACCCTAAACACTACACCCTAAACCCTAAACCGTAACCCTAGACCCTAAACCCTAATTAAACACTAAACCCCAAACCCTAAACCCTAAACCCTAGACCCTAAATCCTAATTAATTAACCTTAACCCTAGACCCTAAACCCTAAACACTACACCCTAAACCCTAAACCCTAACCCTATACCCTAAACCCTAATGAAACACTAAACCCCAAACCCCAAACCCCAAACCCTAAACCCTAAAACCTAAACCCTAATTAATTAACCTTAACCCTAACCCTAACCCTAAAACCCTAGCTAGCTAATCCTAAACCCTAAACCCTAATTAAACCCTACATATATATAGGCCAACGACACTAAATTGCGCATCAAGCAGGCGAACACCTAATTAGCGCTAATAAATTAATTAACTTTGTTGAATCTTGACAAGTTCTCTTGAATGAAAACACATTTGATTAAGTTGCCTCGTAATATATATACAATTAGTGTGCATGCGCGCATGGCATACCTTGCACATATCATTCGTGCATATATTTCAATATATATCTGAACATATTCTTGGGGATAAATATATATATATTTCAATCTTTCTCTCTCGATCTATATATATATCGTTGGTGGCCAAAAACACACTTATATATACGCATGCACTTTATGTGCAAAGGCGCGGGTGCCTCTAATAATGTGTGTGTGCACTCGATCGATGATCCCTAAACCTTAAACCCTAAAACCCTAAAACCCTAATCCCTAATTATACCCTAAAAATACACCCTAAACACCCTAAACACTAAACCCTAGACCCTAAAACGTAAACCCTAATTAAACACTACATATATATAGGCCAACGACACTTAATTGCGCATCAAGCAGGCGACCAAATAATTAGCGCTGATAAATTAATTAACTTGAATCTTGACAAGTTCTCTCGAATGAAAACACATTTGATTAAGTTGCCTCATAATATATATACAATTAGTGTGCATGCGCGCATGGCATACCATGGACATATCATTCATGCATATATATATCTCAATATATATCTGAACATATTCTTGGGGATATATATATATATATTTCAATCTCTCTCTCGATCTATATATATCGTTGGTGGCCAACAAACACACTTATTATATATATGCGCATGCACTTTATGCGCAAAGGCGCGGGTGCCTCTAATAATGTGTCTGTGCACTAGCTCGATCGATGATCCCTAAACCTTAAACCCTAAAACCCTAATCCATGATCCCTAATTATACCTTAAACGTACACCCTAAACACCCTAAACACTAAACCCTAAACCATAGACCCTAAACCCTAAACCCCAAACCCCAAACCCCAAACCCTAAACCCTAAACCCTAAACCCTAATTAATTAACCTTAACCCTAACCCTACCCCTAAAACCCTAGCTAGCTAATCCTAAATCCTAAACCCTAATTAAACCCTACATATATATATATATAGGCCAACGACACTAAATTGCGCATCAAGCAGGCGACCAACTAATTAGCGCTGCTAAATTAATTAACTTGAATCTTGACAAGTTCTCTCGAATGAAAACCCATTTGATTAAGTTGCCTCATAATATATATAAAATTAGTGTGCATGCGCGCATGGCATACCTTGCACATATCATTTGTGCATATATTTCAATATATATCTGAACATATTCTTGGGGATAAATATATATATTTCAATCTTTCTCTCTCGATCTATATATATATATCGTTGGTGGCCAAAAAACACACTTATATATACGCATGCACTTTATGCGCAAAGGCGCGGGTGCCTCTAATAATGTGTGTGCACTCGATCGATGATCCCTAAACCTTAAACCCTAAAACCCTAATCCCTAATTATACCCTAAACGTACACCCTAAACACTAAACCCTAAACCCTAGACCCTAAACCCTAAACACTACACCCTAAACCCTAAACCCTAACCCTATACCCTAAACCCTAATGAAACACTAAACTCCAAACCCCAAACCCTAAACCCTAAACCCTAGACCCTAAACCCTAATTGATTAATTAACCTTAACCCTAACCCTAACCCTAAAACCCTAGCTAGCTAATCCTAAACCCTAAACCCTAATTAAACCCTACATATATATAGGCCAACGACACTTAATTGCGCATCAAGCAAGCGACCAACTAATTAGCGCTGATAAATTAATTAACTTGAATCTTGATAAGTTCTCTCGAATGAAAACACATTTGATTAAGTTGCCTCATAATATATATATATAATTAGTGTGCATGAGCGCATGGCATACCTTGCACATATCATTCGTGCATATATTTCAATATATATCTGAACATATTCTTGGGGATAAATATATATAGTTCAATCTCTTTCTCTCTCGATCTATATATATATCATTGGTGGCCAAAAAACACACTTATATATACGCATGCACTTTATGCGCAAAGGCGCGGGTGCCTCTCTAATAATGTGTGTGTGCACTCGATCGATGATCCCTAAATCTTAAACCCTAAAACCCTAATCCCTAATCCCTAATTATACCCTAAACATACACCCCCTAAACACCCTAAACACTAAACCCTAAACCCTAAACACTAAACCCTAAACCCTAAACCCTAACCCTAACCCTAACCCCTAGCTAACCCTAAACCCTACATATATAGGCCAACGACACTTAATTGCGCATCAAGCAGGCGACCAACTAATTAGCGCTGATAAATTAATTAACTTGATTCATGCATATATTTCAATATATTTTTGAACATATTCTTGGGGATATATATATATTTAAATCTCTCTGTTATCTCGATCTATATATCGTTGGTGGCCAAGAAACACACTTATATATATACGCATGCACTTTATGCGCAAAGGCGCGGGTGCCTCTAATAATGTGTGTGTGCACTCGATCGTTGATCCCTAAACCTTAAACCCTAAAACCCTAATCCCTAATCCCTAATTATACCCTAAACGTACACCCTAAGCACCCTAAACACTAGACCCTAAACCCTAGACCATAAACCCTAAATGTACACCCTAAACACCCTAAACACTAAACCCTAAACCCTAGACCCTAAACCCTAGACCGTAAACCCTAACCCTAAAACCCTAGCTAGCTAACCCTAAACCCTAAACCCTAATTAAACCCTACATATATATATATAGGCCAACGACACTTAATTGCTCATCAAGTAGGCGACCAATTAACTAATTAGTGCTGATAAATTAATTAACTTGATTTTTGACAAGTTCTCGATCTCCAATGAAAACACATTTGATTAAGTTGTCTCATAATATATATAATTAGTGTGCATGTGCGCATGGCATACCTTGCATATCATTCGTGCATATATTTCAATACATGTTTGAAGATATTCTTGGGGATATATATATTTCAATCTCTCTCGATCGATCTATATATCGTTGGTGGCCAAGAAACACACTTATATATACACACATGTACTTTAATTTATTTGCCTCACAATATATATAATAAATATGCATGCATGGCCTAACCATGTATGCTTATATATGTGTTTAATTTGGAGATTTCAATCGCTCTCTCGCCGCTCTCTCGTTGGTGGCCAACAACACACACATGCACTTTGTGCGGAAAGGCATGTGCCTCTAATAATGTGTGCGCAGTCGATCGGTCTAGTTTTGATTAATCATAGCACACAAATATAGAAGTTGTATTTGAATCCACACAACCCTAATCTAAAACACATAGCCCCTAGCATGGCCTAATTAACTGACTCTCTCTAGCTAATTAGTGGAAATTGCACAAAATCAAAAGGGGTCCCTCACTAATTATACATATATATCTAGATTGTGATAAACTTTTGCCCCATATTTGGTGGATGGGTGCATCTTGGCATGTAAAACAATTAATGTTTGCAAATGGCGTTGTCAAAATTTATGTACAAATGATTTCTTTCCATCCAAAGTGCATAAAATGGGAGTTTTAATGAAGAAGGTACAAATAAAACAGCTCAACATGCCTCCACACCCCGATTTTCACAGGAAGTAGAGCATATTTAAAGGATAATTCCAGAGTTTTACTATTTTTCAAGCAACTTTGCTAATTTCCACCCACTCACATGACTTTATGTCGATTTAACGAAAATAGGGTGAATTTAAACTACATGGGCGGGATAGTTTGAATTGTGCGCGCGGCAAAGGGAACCGCCTATTCCTCAACCTTGTGCACGGCAAATTACACACGCAACTCCATTAAACACCACCTACCGGGCGGCCCGGCCGCATGACCCCCCACCCACCGCTACACAACTTATCCCCGTCCGTGCGAAGAGCTTCCCCTCCCCGTCCCGTCCGTGCGAAGAAGAAGCTTCCCCTCCCCGCCGTTCTTCTCGAGACGCACCGGCGGTCAAGTTGATCCACGGTAGGGTTGCTATCTCTAGCTCAATCATGCATCGGGCAAGACGGCCTAACGATTTATATTTTCTTGATGCTGCTAAAAAAATCGTCAGTATGCTCGAACTAATTGGCACTTTATAGTTTTCTGCTCGATTTGTCCTCGATCAATTTGTTCATTTGCGTGGGCATATAGAGTCGATTCGCACTCGATCCGTTAATTTGCTGAAATGCCATGGCAGAGATTTGTACACGATCTGTTTGCTAAAATGTCGATGGGCATTTTTTGTTTTGTACTCGACATGATTGCTGAAATGCATAATCATGTACTAGTATAGTTTTGTACTCGATGGATATACATTTCCTGCTTCGCCTTAAATTAATCACCAACCATTGTATCTCATAATTCAACAGATGGACAGAACTTGGATACTGCATGGACACTTATGTTCCCCTTCATATATAAATGGTGTTCAACCCTTTATGGGGTTTATTAGAGCTCATGAAGGTCACGACCTGGACGTGTATTGCCCGCGCTGCACATGTATGAATGGTCAGAAGAGGCCTCACCATGTAGTGGAAGATCATTTACACATTTTTGGGATGGACCGCACATATGTTAGGTGGGTTTATCATGGTGAACCACATAATGATCCTTCAGCGGGAGAAGCAGATCTTGCTCACACTGTATGTGTGCTGGCATATGTAGTTAATTATTTATATTGATGCTGCCGCTGTTTCGATCAATAGTTTGCATTGATGTGCAAGTTCTGTACTCAAATTTAACTTGTTGCAGATGGATGGACGGGAAGGAGAGAAAAAGCGCTTGCTTCAGGAACCGGGTTTCAGCTCTGGGACATGTGCTGTGCCAGATGAGAAGGTAAATATGTAAAACGGCATTTGTTCAGGTTGCATCCCTTAGATGTTTGTCTAATCTGTTGATGTACTAATTGCAGAAGCATAGAGTTGAAGAGGTCTCTCGGTTTGATGGGAGATTTGAAGATGAATCTCAGTTTGATGCACTGTGGATGGTACGATGACGGGCCTTTCATAGACGAAGGTCCCGCACCTGAGATTATCCAGCCTACGTAAGGAGGCCGTGGACCGAGTACACAGCTTTGCGTTGAAGTGGATGCACGCCCGAGAGATCATCAGTTGCGTCCGGGTAGTCTCAAGACCACCCAGCCCTGATGCACCTGTGGATGGTACTGATGACGAGCCTTTCATAGACGAAGGTCCTGCACCTGAGATTATCCAGCCTACAGAAGGAGGCTGTGGACTGAGTACACAGCTTTGCGTTGAAGCGGATGCACGCCCGGAGATCATCAGGGGCGTCCCGGTAGTCTCAGGACCACCTAGCCCTGATGCAAAATGTTGAGCTACTTTATGATTCGTACTTTTATGTTCTGGTGCTGTAGTATGTACTATATTTGTTATGATTTGTACGCCTTTGGCGCTAGAACTATAATTAAGTACTCAGTGGATGATCGCGTTGCAAAATTTGACACCCACACAATCAGTTCATCGTATGAGTAGTAGCACAATTACTTCTACAGCCCGGTCCTGCGGCGCATTAATTGGTAGCATGAAACACTTTCAGGCACTCCCTCCGATTCATATTAATTTACTCAATTTTGTCTAGATATGGATGTATCTAGATGCATTTGTTAACTAGACTAACAAACTTGAGTCGCTTAATATGAATCGGTGTAAACCGCCCAAGTCCTCCAAAGACTAGTTTATTGACTCTGGACTCCAAGCCTCTCGCGGCAAGCCATCGACGAAGCTTTGACCAGATCTTGGCCCGCTTTTTTTTGGCGAATAGCAAAGCTTTGACCAGTTCCTCTCGGGATACAGCACGCCGGTGAGCTTGCACGGTTGCCATGAGCACTTTCCGGCGGAACTTCCTCTGCAGCGCCCTCAAGCCACCGCTGCGAGACAGCACGCAGTGCCTCGAGGTGGACGGAACGGACGAACTCGGGATCTCAGGGCGGGAGGTCCGCCTCGTCCGGGAACGATCTCCAGCGGGTTAACGAGGACATGCATGGCGGCCAGGGGATTTGGTTTTTTTTTTTGTTGTTTGAACTTGGGATTTGGGGTTTTTTCGGATAGGGGAGGAGGAACCGAGGAAGAGGAAGGAACAACCCGCGTGCTTGGCGCGTGGCAGTGTGCTTGAATTTCGATTTTTTGTGAAATGTTTCATTTCCCCGCTACAATTCGGGGGTTTTCTTGACGCGCCAATGCGTCCCGCCGTGCAAGTTCAAGTGAATTTGGGGTGCCACACTATGGGCCCCAGTTTCAGTGAGACATGTAATGACTAGTCACAGCAGTAAGTTCACTGTGTAATAAAATATGTTACCCCTCCCCTTTATGTAGCCCCCTTTGTCTCTCCCGATCGAGTGCCGACAGCCGACGGATGCAAGCCACTAGCTCGATCCCCTCCTTTCGCCTCCACTTTCCAGGCATCCAGCTTGGAGGGGCAAGCTGCATCTAGACCAAGCGGATTAGGTAGTACTAGTAATGCTCTTTCCTTTCTCGAGATCGATTCTTTTTTCCTCACCTCGATATCTTGCGCATCTACTATTTCCTATTCTGGGCGAAGGGGTGTCTTTCTGGTCACCCTCGCGCTGGGAGTGATTGATGGGGGTGGGGGGCGGGGGCTACCTTTGCTTGGATTGGGGTGTTCTTCCTTTATTTGTCGACATTTGCAACCTTTGTAGTTTCTGCAGATCCTCAATGTATCTTTTGTCAGCTTGTACAGGAAAGGAAATACCTCGGTGGTGGTGGTGGGGGCAATGGAGCGTAAGGCCACCACGCATGTGGGTAGTTGGCTGAGCCTGAGCTGCGTCCCCAGCCCCGCAAAGCAGGTACTCCGTTTGCTTATCCACTCTGTCTGTCTGCATCCTCAATCTGTTCCTGTTCTGGAAGATGCTTAAAGTAGCACATGTCTTCAGCTGTTTGTGCATAAAGCCTCTGTGACACCATGCTCTATATTCTCTGTATCAGGTTGGTGCCTCCAGGTTCCGTGCTGAGGCTATGGGGAACGAGAATAGCGCCCCACCTGCTGCAGGAGCATGGCCCGATCTGCAGCACAAGAAGCGAAATGCCACTGTCGAGCTGGGCAGGGACCGCCGAGGGGTAATTTTTTTAACCAACTTACCATGATGTAGTCTGAATCTGATACTCCCTCAGATCCAAATTAATTGACTCAACTATCTATAGATACGGATGTATCTAGATGTGTTTTTAGCTCTAGATACTACTACCTCCATCCCAAAGCTTAGGGATTATATTATTTTTAGAAAGTCAAACTATATCATGTTTGACTAAGCTTTTACCAAAAATCATTAACATGCAAAATACAAAATTAATATCATTAAATAGGTTGTGAAATATATTTTCCTACGGTATCTACACAATATTATATTTGTTGATAGAATGTTCTAAAATTTTGGTCAAACTTTACTTGTTTTGATTTCTCAAAAATAAATAAGCCTTAAGCTTTGGGATGGAGGTATCTAGACAAAGCTGAGTCAACTGGAGTAGTTTTTTTTGTCTGTCCATAGCTAGTGTTCATGGTGCAAAAGGCTAAGAGCATCCACTATATGCATCAGTCTATCTCATACAGTAATTCAATATCACTGCCGAGGTCTGCCTTTTGTTTTGCTATTCATATGCAGACTGAAACTTTAGGGCCTTTACTCAAAAGGAAGATCAAAACTGCGGCTGATCAGGCTGCCAGTATGTTGATGCCGCCCCCATCTTCTAAATGCCTCTACAAGCACAAGGCCACGCACCCGCTGGGTGGTGATCTTTTAATGAAGATTTTATATTTTCTTAATCCACAAAACATGCCTTGATAGTTGTCTGTTTATTGTAGGTTTTTTCTAATGCTTGCCAAAAGTTTACAACAACAACAACAACCAAGCCTTTCAGTCCCAAACAAGTTGGGGTAGGCTATAGTTGAAGCCCATAAGATCTCGAAGCCAAAAGTTTAGAAACACCAAATTCGTTTGCTTACAATCATCATACAGTAATGTTCATCTACTCTCCAGGTCCCCTAACCCAACAAATAATGATGTTAATTACGATTTTTAGATTAAAAGAGCACCATTAGGCGCTGTTAATTACGATTTTGAGATTAAATGTCATTTGCAATTGCTAATTACAATTTTGAGGCAAATGATTAGTTTAACCTTGATCTGTTCCGCTCTCCATTTTTCCCAACCGAAAAAATGTAACCATTCCATTCCTCGAAATGGAACCATTCCATTCCACGCTGTTTCGTAACCGAACACACCCTTGCATTGTTGTGAACTGTTGTCCATACACAGCCATACCCTTCCACTTACATCCAAGACTATATGCATCATCTGTCTCGTAGTCATTCAATATCACCGCCGAGATCTGTTCCCATTCTTATGCAGGCTGAAATCGCTGCGCCTTTACTCAAGTGGATGCAAAATGAGGCTGATGAGGATGTCATGAGGACGATGGTGCCGGCACCATCATCCGAAAACCTCTACAAGCACGAGGCCATGGGCCACCGGGTGGTGACCTTTTAATGAATCTGTTATATTTTCTTAATCCACATACATGATTTTATTATTATCTGTTTAATTACTGTTGGCTTTGCCTAATGCTTACCAAAGTTGAAACACTTGCGTTTGCTTACAATCATCATACACTAATTTTTCACTTTTCAATGTCTCATCCAAAGTATATAAACTGTTGAGTTCCGTTGGCTTCTTTTGTAATCATTTGCATTGTTGTCAACTGTTGTCTATGCACAACCCTATTCTTCCACTTACATCCCGCACTTTTTGCATCAGTCCATCTCATAGATTTATTAAATATCAATGATGAGTTCTGTTGCTATTCATATGCAGGATGAAGCTTCTGTGCCTCTACTCAAATGGATAAAAAATGATCCCGATGAGGCTGCTGTGAAGATGATGGTGCCGCCACCATCTTCTCGAAAACCTCCTCAAGCACAAGGCCACGGGCCACTGGTGGTATCCTTTTTAAGGTGTATATTTTCTTAATCCTCATACATGATTTGATTTGTCCGTTTATTGCCGGCTTTGTCTAATTATGCTTACCAATAGCTCGAAACACACACAACCCTATTCTTCCACTTACATCCAGCACTATATGCATCGTTGTCTCATAGATTCATTTTATATATCATCGATGATGTCTCGTTGCTCATCAATTTTCATATGCAGATCGAAACCGCTAAGCCTTCATTGGTCAAAAGGATTGCAATCGCCTGGCGATGAGGCATCTGCAGAGGCTGCCACCAAGTTACCGCCAGCCCCACCTTCTCGGATGCTTATATAAGCTCAAGTCCAAGGACCAGCCGGGCCGTAACCATCCAAGGGTTCGGGTATATTTTCTTAAGCCACATATACATGCCATGATTTATTTACGATTATCACCGGCTCGTCTCATCGCTTCTTGGAATTCGGAAACGCCAAATTGGCATGCTTATATTCATCATACACTAAATTTTGACTGCTCAGCTTTGTAACATAGTGTTATGCACTCGTTTGTCAACATTTGCATTGCTCTGAACTATGCACTTTACACAACCTAATTCTTCCACTTACATTCAGCGCTACGCACCGGTAGTACCTCCCATGTTTCCTTCACCATCCCGATGCCGAGCTTGGGAATATGGCGGGCCCATGTACATACCCCGCATATAACACCTCCTATGGCTCTATCTACCTTTCTAATAACTCCTTCACGAGTTACGGTATGTATTCTCGAGTGGTTTAGCATGAATTGGCATATAGTAAAGTCTTGTTTTTAGTCTTCCGCTTCTTACATTAGTATCAATTTTCACCGCAGACCGTACCTTGTGAACTTCGTCCAATGATTAACCAGATGTGTCCGCATGAAGGGTCTTTCACTATGCATGGCAATGGCAAATTGATGAACACCTACACGGTCTATGAGGTGTATGTCTACAAGACGCAGTGCCATCACATATTTGTATGGACATGATTGGAGAAAGTTTGCTTTTGACTACGGTCTCAAGAAGGGCGACGAGCCGAGGATCGAAACTCAAACGGGCAGATATACGTAATCGCTTACGTAGTTGGAGACACTTCCAAATATATAATATGTAACTTTTTGTACTCATATCCTTTGATTACCGCATTACGAGCGCTTGTTCTAACCCATTCCCTCTGTTCTAGCTTGCTGGGTTTAACATGATCAAAGCTGCAGATCCCCGATGGAACAGAGCGGATGTCACAAAGGGCGACCACACCAGCACCGGCACCGGCTTCCCACTCTCCCCGCATCGCACCGGTTCTGTACCAAAGACCGTTTATTGCATCTACCCAAAGAGCCCCCGCATCGCATTGGTTCTGTAGAGGCCCCATATACTACACCTGCCCAAGAGCTCTCGCATCAAGATCGGTTCCTCTAGTCGCACCGTTCATCGCACCTGCCCAACAGTCTCCTCGCATCGGCCACCGGTTCCTCTAGAGGCACCGTTTATTGCACCTCGCCCGCAGTCTCCTGCATCGCACCAGCTCGTGTACCAGCCTGTGCTCCTGCACCTGCCCACCAGATCACCGAGGTCTCGGCTCATTGTCGTGGCCACCCGTGTGGTGACCAGGACGCATCCGAAGGCTATGTTCGTGAGTATAAGACAGCATAACTGCTCTTATCTTGATGTCTTCTCTGCTCAAAGTCTCACATGGTTCAGTCTTCAGTGCATTGGTGCCATTGACTAATTTTTGTTGGTATCTCTTGCTTTGAATCAGAAATTGCCTAAAAGTATCGCCAAGGATCTCAATGATGGCCGAAGGGGCAAGATTTCCCTCGTCATGGAGAGTGAAGGTCTCACCGTGGAGGGACGGTACTCCGTCGGTCCACAGAGATGGCCGCTTGGCTGTTACTTCCAGGTGGAAAAAGTTCATTGACGGTGCCAAACTTCGCATTGGATCAAAGTTGAAGGTCAAGATCTTTCGATGCCACTGTGACATGCTGGTCATCAAGTTTGCGGTTGTCTAGTTCTATTGTCCCATGAGCCCTTAGCAAATGCATTTGTAGTTATACTTATATAAGGTTATCTTATCTGAACTGCTAATTAATTGTATGGGTGGTAAAACTCTGGCAAGCTTTTGCTCTTAGCAAGTATGTATGTATGATCAGCTATTATGATAACTAATGTTTGTGTTCATCTTAATTTGCATTTCCGTTTTAGAAAAAAACTTAATTTCTATTTTGGCTGACCTGTTAGAGAACTATAGATTGAATCCACAACATGATTCAAATAGATTCATTACACCAAGCCACATGTCTTGACCTTGCTATACACTAGTTCCATTAATCGGTGCAAGAAGGCTTACCTGAGCTGCTGAACCACGGCGGATTCGAATCCACCTTAGCTATCTAGCTAGAAATACAACCTTTGCGTAAAGAGGATTTGCAAGACGGGGAGGCTGACATTGGGGACCCATGAGCCAGCAGCGTCGTCAACGTTTTAAAGGCGGCAGGAGATCGAAACAAAAAAAAAGCCAAAAATCAGTTGGTAAACAAAATCCAAGAAATGAAACTTTTACCTTTCTGAGAGGATGACATGCGGGACCCATGAGGCAGCAGCATCCTCAACTATTCCAAGGCAGGGGATCAAAATAAAAATAGGAAATAGCCAGAAATTAATTAGGGTAAAAAATAAATCTATCAAAGGAAACCTTTATTGTTCATAGAGGATGACATGTGGGAGCGACCTGCCAGCTGCATCGTCATGGTTTCAAAGGGGGCAGGGGATCAAAAGAAAAAGGCAAATAACCAGAAATTAGGGGTAAAAAATAAATCCAACAAAGGAAACTTTTATTGTTCATAGAGGATGACATGCGGGACCCATGAGCCAGCAGCTTCCTCAACGTTTCAAAGTCGGCATGAGATTGAAAGAAAAAGGCAAGTGACCAAATATCAGGAGCCAAAAATAATCCAAGAAAAGAAATTTTATTGTACATAGAGGATGACATGCGGGTCCCATTTTGCAGCAATGGTCTCAACATTTCCAAGGCGGCACAGACCAAAAGAAAAATGAAGTAGCCGAGAAATCAGGGGTGAAAAAATCCAAGAAAAGAAAGATTTCAATTGGGCTGCATCTAGACATCTGGGCCTTCGAACTATCCTGCTGGGCCTTTTGACTCGTACAATTTCAGCCCACTCCAAAACAGGAAAGTTCGGATTTTTCTAAAAAAAACAGGAAAGTCCTATGCTTCGCAAAAACACAAAACAAGAAGATTCAACATATAAGTTTGTTTATGTAAAAATAAAGATTTAATTTATCCGTTTGCAATAGCTCAGAGCGAAATACAATGTTTATTGTCTGCAAAATAATCAAGATATCACATGTTTCTTGTACGGGGAGGCTGACATCGGGGACCCATGAGCCAGCAGCGTCGTCAACGTTTTAAAGGCGGCAGGGGATGGAAAGAAAAAATAAACCAAAAATCTGTTGGTAAAAAATAAAAGAAAAGAAACATTTTCGTTCTGAGAGGATGACATGCGGGACCCATGAGGCAGCAGCATCCTCAGCGTTTATTGTTCATAGAGGTTGACATGTGGGACCCGTGAGCCAGCAGCTCCCTGAACGTTTTAAAGGCTGCAGGAGATCAAAAGAAAAAATAAGCCAAAAATCGTTTGGTCAACAAAATCCAAGAAAAGAAACATTTACCGTTCTGAGAGGATGACATGCGGGACCCATGAGGCAGCAGCATCCTCAACGATTCCAAGGCGGCAGGGGATCAAAGGAAAAAAGGAAATATCCCGAAATTAATTAGGGGTTCAAAATAAATCCATCAAAGGAAACTTTTATTGTTCACAGAGGATGACATGTGGGACCGACCTGCCAGCTGCGTCGTCATCGTTTCAAAGGGGGCAGGAGATCAAAAGAAAAAGGCAAATAGCCAAAAATTAGGGGTCAAAAATAACTCCAAGAAAGGAAACTTTTATTGTTTGTAGAGGATGACATGCGGGACCCATGAGCCAGCAGCTTACTCAACATTTCAAAGGCGGCATGAGATCGAAAGAAAAAGGCAAGTGACAAAATATCAGGAGCCAAAGATAATCCAAGAAAAAAAACTTTATTGTACATAGAGGATGACATGCGGGTCCCAATTAGCAGCAGCGGTCTCAACGTTTCAAATGCGGCTTGAGATCAAAAGAAAAAGAAAGTTGATTGTACATAGAGGATGACATGCGGGTCCCATGAGTTAGCAGCTTACTCAACGTTTCCAAGGCGGCAGGGGATCAAAAGGAAAAGGAAATAGCCAAAAATCAGAGGGTGAAAAAAAACCCAAGAAAATAAACTTTTATAGCACATAGAGGATGACATGCGGGTCCCATGAGCCAGCAGGTTCCTCAACATTTCAAACGTGGCATGAGATCGAAAGAAAAATGCAAGTGACCAAATATCAGGAGCCAAAAATAATTCAAGAAAAGAAACTTGAGTGTACATAGAGGATGACATGCGGGTCCCATTTAGCAGCAGCGGTATCACCGTTTGAGAAGCGGCAGGGGATCGAAAGAAAAAGGCAAGTGACCAAATATGAGGTGCCAAAAAAAATCCAAGAAAAGAAAGTTTTATAGTACATAGAGGATGACATGCGGGTCCCATGAGCCTGCAGGGTCCTCAACGTGGCATGAGATCGAAAGAAAAATGCAAGTGACCAAATATCAGGAGCCAAAAATAATTCAAGAAAAGAAACTTGATTATACATAGAGGATGACATGCGGGCCCCATTTAGCAGCAGCGGTATCACCGTTTGAGAGGCTGCACGAGATCGAAAGAAAAAGGCAAGTGACCAAATATGAGGTTCCAAAAAAATCCAAGAAAATAAAGTTTTATAGTACATAGAGGATGACATGTGGGTCCCATTTAGCAGCAGCGGTATCACCGTTTGAGAGGCGGCAGGGGATCGAAAGAAAAAGGCAAGTGACCAAATATGAGGTGCCAAAAATATCCAAGAAAAGAAAGTTTTATAGTACATAGAGGATGACATGCGGGTCCCATTTAGCAGCAGCGGTATCACCGTTTGAGAGGCGGCAGGGGATCGAAAGAAAAAGGTAAGTGACCAAATATGAGGTGCCAAAAAAAATCCAAGAAAAGAAAGTTTTATAGTACATAGAGGATGACATGCGGGTCCCATTTAGCAAAGAAATGTATCACCGTTTGAGAGGGGGCAGGGGATCGAAAGAAAAAGGCAAGTGACCAAATTTGAGGTGCCAAAAAAAAATCCAAGAAAAGAAAGTTGATTGCTCATAGAGGATGACATGCGGGTCCCAATTAGCAGCAGCGGTGTCAACGTTTCCAAGGCGGCAAGGGATCAAAAGAAAAAGGAAGTAGCCGTAAATCGTGGTGTCAAAAAATCCAAGAATAGAAAGAATTTTGGTTCATAGAGGATGACATGCGGGACCCATGATCCTGCATCGTAAACGGCTCGATCGGAGAGCGTTGAACGAGATGGCGCGATCGAGAAAAAAAACAATGCCAGAGAGGCTGCCATCTGGGCCCTACATCCCTCGGCGGTGCGGATTTGCGTTGACTCGGCCGGCGAACCCGAGAATTCGAGATGCACCACGTCCCGGGCCACCATACGCAACGTTTTGGCCGGTTTCATCGGGCTACGTGGCCTCAAAAACGAGAAAAAAAAACGTTTTGACATGCACAACGGACAGACCCAAAATCGTCGGCCATGGTACACCAGCAACCACGGCGCGACTTCAACTTCGTCGGCCATGGCAACTTTTCTTGTAGTGATTGTATTGAAGTACATAGGAGAGAGATTAACCACATAGCTACCGGTACATCCCTTAGCCTCGAGGGAGAACTACTCCCTCCTCATGGGAGACAGCAGTGGTGATGGAGATGGCGGTGGTGTCGATGGAGATGCCTTCCGGGGGCACTTCCCCGTCCCGGCGGCGTGCCGGAACAGAGACTTCTGTCCCCCAGATCTTGGCTTCGCGATGGCGGCGGCTCTGGGAGGTTTCTCGTACCGTGGCTTATTCGTATCGAAGATTTAGGTCAGGGCGCTTCTTATAGGCGAAGAGTCGGAGTCGAAGGGGGTCTGGGGCCACCACACAGTAGGGGGCGCGCCTGGCTCCTTGGTCACGCCGCCCACACGTGTGGGGCCACCAGGGCTCCCCTCTGGTGCCTCTCGGGTGTTCTGGAAGCTTCGTGGAATTATAAGATGCTGGGCGTTGATTTCGTCCAATTCCGAGAATATTTCCTTACTAGGATTTCTGAAACCAAAAACAGTAAAACAGAACGGCACTTCGGCATCTCGTCAATAGGTTAGTTCCGGAAAATGCATAATAATGACATAAAGTGTGAACAAAACATGTAGGTATTGTCATAAAACAAGCATGGAACATAAGAAATTATCGATACGTTCGAGACGTATCACTGGGGTATGATTTTTCTTGTTGTACCTCTGGCACCCATTACACTTCCGGACCAAGTCCTCGGCGTCTTCCAAAGACGTGGGCCAGTAGAACCCATTCGAGAATAATTTTGCTGCCAATGCCCTGGATGAGGCATGGTGCCCACATTCCCCTTGGTGGATTTCTCGGAGCATCTCTTTTCCTTCTTCCGGCTCCACAAAGCGCTGCAGTACTCCCGTTACGCTTCTCTTGTAAATGTCGCCATTGATGATGGTGTAAGCTTTGGACCTCCTTTGGATTCTTCTTGATTCGGCTTTGTCAACTGGCAAAACGCCATTGACCAGGAACTCCTTAATAGGTTTTACCCAGGTTGGTGCTTCTCGAACCACAAAAACCGGCATATCGATCTCCATGCAATCCACCGACATAGTTTCTTCCGGCTTCGACCCTGAAGTCCCCGGGTTAGATGAAGCAGTCCCCGAGCCAGAGGGAGCAGTCCCCGGGTTTATGTTGTCATTGTCCATCAGTACGATATGTGACTCCGGCACAAAAAATGATTCGGATTTCAGACTTGGTTTGATTGACGGCTTCCTTAGGTGGGACAAACCTATTCCGACTGGTATTTCTTGCATGGATGAGCCCAACTTGGACAAAGTGTCAGCTTCTTCGTTTTCCGCCCGCGGCACATGGTGAAACTCGCATCCTTCAAAGAATCCAGTGATCTGTTGCACATAGAACCGGTATGATGCCATATTTGCATCCGTTGCGTCCCAATCTTCGGAACATTGTTGTACCATGAGATCCGAATCACCGTAACATATGATCTGGTGCACTCTGACTTCTTTTGCGACCTTGAGTCCATGGACTAAAGCCTCATAATCAGCGACATTGTTTGATGCCTTGAAGTGTATTTGCAGCACATATCGCAGGTTGTCTCCCTCTGGTGAGGTGAGAACCACTCCAGCTCCGAGTCCTTCCTTGAGTTTTGATCCATCAAAGTGCATCCTCTAGTATTCTGTTTCCGGTAGTGGTGGCTTGTATTGCATCTCGGCCCAGTCTACCAGGAAATCTGCCAATGCCTGCGACTTAATCGCATCCCTTCTTTTGTATTGCGGCACGTATGGTGACAATTCAATTTAACATTTTGCGATCCTGCCACTTGCGTCTTTGTTGCTGATGATCTCTGAAATAGGAGCCTCGCACACCACCGTCATCGGGTGTTCCTCGAAGTAATGCTTGAGCTTCGTGGCAGCCATGAAGATGCCATAAGTCATTTTCTGGTTGTGTGGGTAGTTTTGCTTTGAGAGGGAGAGCACCTCGCTCAGGTAGTATACCGGCCTCTGCACGGTTTTTCCTTCCTCTTCTCTTTCCACCACAACCACGACACTTACCACCCGGTTTGTTGCTGCTATGTAAAGCATCTGTAACATCCCAAAAATTTCAAAACAAACAAAATGAATTTCCCTAGTTCCAAATTTTGGAACCAACAAAAACTTTTATTAAATTAAGTTTGATACATAGAGATCTTGCTTAATTCTTGTGCTTTTGCCATGATTGTTTAATTAGTATTTGAAATACTCTTAAACCCTAAACCTCACATCCCTTTTTACCATCCAAGTTAAAATAAAATAAAAAGAATTTAAATAAGAAAAATGCATATGTGCCTATGGCTATTTTTGTAACACTTTACCCTAGGCCTTTCCACTTTATTTAGAGGATTGGAAAACCTTCATAAACCTTACCTAGTGATTATCAAGCCAAATCCAAGGTGAAACCAAAGAAGATAAAAAGAAATTAAAAATTCCATAGAGGCATATGTGAGCAAATAGCAACTTTGTGAATTTGGGGATCTTGACCCTAAGACTTGTTGTGAATGGTTGGATCACTCCTCTATACCATTTCAACACTCAACAACATCAATTGGGTCAAGCCAAATCAAATCAAAAATCAAAATGCAACCTATGCATAGATGCATATGTGGCACATAGCCATTTTACCCAAACCTTGACCTATGCCTTTATACCTTGACCAAATGGTGTGAAACCATCTCTAAACCTAATCTCACATTAAATGGACCCTAACCCATGCCCAAGTAAAGCAAGATAATTAAAAGAGGAAAATAAGAAAAATTGGATATCACCTCTTATGTGTTATGGCCATTTTTGCAAATCTTTGAGCTAGAAATTTTGGAATGGTTTCAATGGTTTGGAAATGTTCCTAAACTAATAAGAATCACATTTGAGTCAAGAAAAGTCAAATCAAATAGAGAGAAATGAAATAGTGAGAAAATCCCATTTTCACTCACATACACTTTAGCCAATTTTGCAAATCTTCAACCAAGGCCACATTTGCTTGTGCCATTGTTTGTAAAACACTTATATATCAATAACACACCCTTTTGCATCAAAGAAACCCAATTCAAAGCAAAGGAAAAATCAAATCCAACTTACATGTGATAATGGTCATATGACCACTTTATAATATCTTCACCACTTTGCACCCCTGGCTTTGACTTTTCTTAAACCAACCTTGGCACACACTTGCCACCTCATCCAAGACCATGTCAAGATGAACCACTTTGCTGTTGACCACCAGTGCTGACTTTGACCAGGTTGACCAGAAATGAATTGACAAGAGGAGACATTGAAACAGAATCTAGATTCCCACCAATTTTGGATTTCTTCACAAATCTTTTCCAAATCCCAAACCAATGCCACCCATGGCTGCCAAATATCATTTAGAACTCCTCCATGAAGAAACCTAGAAAAATTTACCCACACATGAGGTTTTTACAAAAGAATCCAATTTCTACATAGAGTACAAACACTATACAACCACTATTTAACCACTATTCACCACCTCACCCTCTCTCTCTTGTGATCATCCACAGTACATTGTACTTCTGACCACTCTCAATGACCTCATCTAGCCTTGTCATGATCACCTTGACACAAGGACACTCCATGTCATTGCATATGTCACACACATGTTGACATTGATCATTTGTGCATACCCTAGCTCACTCCCACCCTGCCAACCATGTTACACACACATGCCTCACTTCACTGAACCTAGCAGTACCCTCCTAGCCCAAGAGAAATGCAGAGATGATCCCTAACCAAGCCATGCCCATGTCATGCCCGTGTCACACACCATCTGCTCCCTCTCTTCCCTGGCTCACATCAGCATGTCCTGGAGGTGCCCTGTACTCCCCCTCGTCCAATCATGCAAGCCCAGCCACAAGGCGCCAAGGAAAACGGTCGCCCCGACCATGCCAAGTCCCTGCCCGTGCCACCCGCGCGTCACCCGCGGACACGACCCCATCCCCGCGTGCACCCTGCAATCCAGCACGTCCCCGTGTGCCACCAGCTCCCTCTCGGTCCCGCACTCCTGCCAGACACGGCCGTTGGCCCGCGCGCGCGCCAGGACGACGACGCGACGCGACGCCCCGCGAGGACGCCGACGGCGGCATTGACCCTGTGCGCACTGCACACGACGCCCGCGCTCAAGCCACTGTGCACGCATCCTCCCCTACCCAAGACCTACCTTGCTGACACCGTAGCTCTGACCAGAAGCCCCTGTGCTCGACGCGCCCGTGACGTCGTGGCCATGTCGGCCATGTCGCGCCCTTCTCTCTGGCGCCTATATAAACCCCCTCCTCGCTTGAGACAGCACCACACCATCTCACAGCCTCCCTCTCTTCCCCCTAGCGCCTCCCTCTCGCCCTCCTCGCAGCACACCAGAGCCAAGAGCTCGCCACGGCCACCGGCGGCATCCCTCAATGCCGACCCATTTTCCACCACCTCAGCCTCCAACTCCTACCCCAAATTGTAGCCACTGAAAATCTGCGTCGAACGCGCCCAAGCTCGCCGTCAGCCGTGCCCGGAGGTGAGTGCTAGCGCCGCCGCAAGCCGGCGGTATCGGGAGGAAGACGACGGCCCAGCGCCATCGGATCCCGATCCGACGATCCGCGCGTGCCCGACGTGCATGCGCCATGCACGCCAGGCCCGGGCAGCAACTGGGTCGGCCCAACTCCGTTCCCGCCCCCGTTTGAATTTAAATTTCGTTTTAATCTTTTCCTTTAATTTTGCATACTGGTGCAATGCTAGAATTTAAATAGTTTCAAGTCTACAAATCCAAATCTTGTGATTCAAAATGTTCTAGAAAGCTTATGAAATTATCTAACTAACCTCACTGGTCACAACCTCATAGCTTGTGTAGATTTTGAATAGCAAAAATAACAAATCAGATACTTTTCAGTTTTCAATTAAATATTAAAAATCAACCCTTTTGAATTTTGAGGTGATTCCACCTCTAAAAATTCACATTTCACAAACTCTAATTGTTTATGTAAAAGTATGATATAGGTACTGTGTATGATCATGGGCTAGAAGCAAAATATTGGCTATGTGGTCAATAACTAGCCCATTTAAAACATTTCAAAAATAGTATTTAAATTATATGAGGTATAGCATCTCATTTAAATCATTATTCCAAGTGAGTCAATGTGAGGTGATGACATTAGTCATCATGACCCCATAGGATTCTTCTTGAGAATATTAAATCACCTCAATAGTAGTATTTAAATTAGTTACAACTATGTGTTAAATCATATGAGAGGTATTCCTCTCATTTAAATCTTGGTCTCAAGTAGTTCAACATGAGGTAGTGACCATGGTCTATATCATCTCATATTGAGTTATTTGGTGACATTAAATCACTACCATGTTAGTATTAAATTGCATGAGGTATGGAACCTCATTTAAATCATGTTTCTCAAATAATAAGTGTGAAGTGTTGACCTTGGTCAACATGTGATCATACCTTGTTATTTGGGGAGATTAAATCTTAACAAGATTCAATGAGAGGAAATTATTTCCCCAAAGGACCAAAGAGAAAACCCTAAGTCACTAAGAGGAGTTGTTTTCTAAACACTAAAGAAGAAACCCTAGTCAAATGTTGAGTAAGGTAGATGATGATGCTAGATCATCTTGAGTGAGACATTAAGGCTAGTTAGGTTCTTTAAGTATTGATTTGGTGTTTGTATCCTCGTATTCGTTTATAGACGCTAGTACCGGAGACTATCAAGAGGAGGAGGATTTCTACCAAGAAGAAGAAGGGAACCTTGATCACTACCCCAACCAAGGCAAGCTATTACCAATACAAGCTAGCTAATGCAAGATATATTGTTGCAAGTTAATATTCTTGCAAAGTGCAAAGCTCTCCAAGAGCAAGGCACCATTACATTTTACTTTATGCTTAATGGTCCTATCCCAAGTTTTTACTTTGCAAGCTTTATTAAATTTTATTTATCAAAGTTACTATTTTGAATTATGATTCACTTGGTTTAGTTATGGAGTAAGTACAAGAGCTTCACACTTAGCCTAGAGAGCTATAAGTTATTTAGCACCCCTCATAACTAGTTGCTAGTGCTAAATATTAAAAGTGACTACTTTAGTTGGGAACTTGTGAAATGAAATTACTTTGAAAACCTTGGAATGATGAGTCATTCTATTGAAAGATTTTGAAGGTGAATATTGACTTGTGAATGACTTGGTGAATTTTATAAAACTGATGGTTGGGTTCGGATGCGATACCATTTCAATTTTACAAGTACCCCCACAATACCTGAATCTGGGTAAGGCTTAGCTGGAAATTTATGTGTCTTAGTATGGGTTCCCTCTAAAACAAGCGTCATCGGGGTTATGCCGGAGGCTGCCTCTACCACAAAAGGAATGATGTGAAGTGATGTGAAAGGAGGTGAATGTCCGGCCCAAGCCCTATGCAGTTCCCAGGCTGACTGTTTGTCTTCACTGGGAGGCCAAGCTCATGGGGAGAGGTGCCTATACTAGAGTATGTAAATGAACGGTTAGGATTGGTAGTTCGCGTACTGCGTACGATAAATCAGGGCCAGTTACCCCTGATGAACTATTGCAATTGTTGTGGCACAAGTGTACAACCTCTTCAGAGTTTAACCTATTCGGATAGCCGCGTCCGCGGTCATGGACTGTTGGGAAGGCCATACTGTTCCATCATCAGAACTTTTCTAAAAATATGAATGGTGACTTGTGAATTTGAATTGGAAAGGTGATTTTGAATTTGAATCACAACATAGTTGTGGAATGACACTAATGTTCCCACTTGAGTTAGTTAGCACATGGGGAGTTGTTTACTAAAATGTTTATAAACTAAAATTGGCTTTATGCAAACAACCCTAGAGCTTAGAACACTCTCAATAGCAATAGTAGTGCTTACAGTAGTATTAGTTTGCAAGTACTTGAAAGTACTCACGGCTTTGTCCCTGGCTATTCAAATGGCCAGACTATGAAGCCGAACAGCAGTATGAAGATGACGACCAGCAGGATGCCTACGACAACTAGGGAATCTTCTGACGTCAGACGTTGGCCTGTGGATTAGATAGTACACTTCCGTTACGCGTCCGCCATGTAATATGTTCGTTGATCATTAGATCAACTATTTGTGTAATATTGGATCATGTGATCTCTATTTGTAAGACGACTATGGATGTAATGAATGATGACTTATGATATTCAACTATTATGTCTCGCAACAACAATATTCCTGGGATTGCGATGTATGGCATAATAGGCATCTGGACTTAAAAATCCGGGTGTTGATAGCATCATGGGTTCTTTTTCCAAGGGAGATGCCAGAACGGGCACGGTGGCCAGCATCTTTTTCAGCTCCTTAAACGCTGCCTCTGCCTGTGAGGTCCAAATGAAAGTATTCTATTTTCTCATTAGCGCATACAAAGGTAAGACTTTTTCTCCCAACCGGCTTACAAACCGGCTCAAGGACGCCAAGCATCCGGTGAACTTTTGCACGTCGTTAAGACATTACTGTAGCTCCATCCTTTCGATGGCTCGTACCTTAACCGGGTTGACCTCTATGTCGCGGCTTGACACTAAGAAACCGAGCAGTTTCCCGGCTGGTACTCCTAAAGTACATTTTGTCGGGTTGAGTTTCATCCGGAATCTTCTTAATTTATCAAATGTTTGTCTCAGATCGTCGATCAAAGTATCTTTCACTTTAGTTTTTATCACGACATCGTCGAGATAGACTTGCACATTTTTACCGATTTGATCGTGAAGGCATTTTTGCATACATCACTGGTATGTTGCGCCGGCATTTCTCAAACCAAAAGGCATAGTGACATAGCACTAAGCCCCGTGCGGGGTAATGAAAGAAGTTTTTATTTGATCTTCCTTTTTGAGAGGAATCTGGTGGAAACCAGAGTAGGCATCCAGAAACGACAACAGTTCACATCCAGCAGTGGAATCGATCACCTGATCAATCCGGGGTAATGGGAATGGGCCTTTGGGACATGCCTTGTTCAAGTGCATGTAGTCAATGCACATGCGCCAAGCCTTGGGTGCCTTCGGGTCTTCTTCCTTCTTCTTCTCGACCAGCACTGGATTTGCCAGCCACTCTATGTAGGACTTCAATGATGAAGCCGGATACCAGCAGTTTGGTTACTTCTTCTCTCATGATCTTCCTCCTATCTTCAGCGAATCGGTGTAAATGTTGATTTACCGGCTCAGCGTCCTTCCAGACATTCAGAGAGTGCTCAGCCAACTCCCTCGGCACACCCACCAAGTTATCAGTAGACCAGGCGAAGATGTTCTGATTCTCACGGAGGAAGTTGACGAGCGTGCTTTGCTATGCTTCACTCAGGCCGGCACCAATACGAATGGTGCGCTCTGGGTAAGCCGGATCCAGCACGATGTCCTTTGTCTCCTTTGGTGGCTTGAAAGTCGTTCCGCCAAGCTGGCCGCTCATTGCCGCTAAGTTCAGATGGGATGACTGAGCCAGCGCAACAGCAGTTTGAATTCTCCTTTTTTCCTCCGCTATGACCAGCGACTCGGCCAGGTTTGATCTGGCAGAAGCAGTTTCCAGCGACATTTTGTAGTTGCCCACCACGGTTATGATACCGTTAGGTGCCGGCATCTTCATCTTGAAGTAAGCCGTATGAGTTGAGGCCATGAACTTAGCCAATGTCGGCCTCCCAAGCAGAGCATGGTAAGGGCTCTCTAGATCCACCACTTCGAACATAATGTTTTCAACATGGCAGTTATTTCGGCCGCCGAACAGCACATCAACCCGGACTTTGCCCATTGGGGAGCAGGACAATCCTGGAACTATGCCGTGGAATGTCGTGTGAGTTGGCTCTAGCATGTTTTGAGTTATGCCGAGTGTGTGCATGGTGTGCCGGTACATGAAGTTGATGCTGCTGCCATTGTCCACCAGCACCTTGCTGAACCGGACTCGCGATGATGGCCCGTGCATGATCGGATCCACCACCAGAGCATATCCGCCCGGATTAGGCATCACTTTCGGGTGATGTTTGAAGGACCAAGTGATCTCTTGCTCTACCACAACATGTATCTCGGTACAGCCTGTATCACGGTGTTCGATTCCATGGAACGGCGATGCATACTTTGTCGGTCTCTTGGTTCAGTTACGAATACCACGCAACACAAATCCAGATCTTGATATACATTCCTGCCTTGTGGCGATTGTGGCGGCATATTATTGTTAGCCACTTGATGGACTCATTCCTGCTGTTGCGGCCGGTTTTGCTAGTTTTGAACCGGTTGCGCGTTTGCTACTGTAAGCGGAGGTGGAGGAGGCAACACATCCGACCCTTCTTTCATTAGCCTCTTTGTCCAGGAGCAATCCCTGGTCGTGTGATTCGCCGACTTAGTGGGATTCGGCGTGTGTCAGCGGCACGGATGATCCATGGCGGATTCCATGGTGTATTTTGGCTGATCGTGCCACGGTTTCTTTTCGCCCCACTTCTTCTTTGGGCCACCCCACGGCTGATTTCTGATTTTCTGCCTCTGGCTTCCGCCGGCTTCCGAGTTATCTTGTACCGCGGCAACGTGCTGCGCACCATACCTTCTATCCGGAAAGTCTTCTCTTCTTTTGTTATGATTGTTGTTCCGGTAATCCGGTCGAGGCGGATACTTTTGTGCCATATCAGCCGCAATTGTCGGTTGCATCGGGTCTCCCCGTGCGTAGCTGTTAGCTACTTTGATCATTTCTGCCAATGTGGTTGGCATATTCCTCTGCAACCTTTGCCATAGCGGAGAGCCTCTCTGGCATCCATGGCAGAACCAGGCAATTGCTTGAGCTTCTATCACCCCTTCGTAGGAGTTTCTCGTTGCACTCCACCGGGTTAGGTATTCCCGGTCTGTTTCTCCATCCCGCTGCTGGCACATGGCTAGCTGCTGCGGACGGTTTGGCCTTTTGTAAGTGCTGTTGAAATTGCTCACGAATGCCTCTTCAAAGTCCAACCAACCGTTTATGCTTCCTCTTGGCAAGTTGTTCAACCAGACACGCGCAGGTCCTACCAGCACTGATGGTATGAATCTTACCGCCCATCGTCGGTTTCCTCCTCCAGCTACGGATCCGCTGCCACCAGCAAGATACACAGCGGTGATGTAATCCGTGAGCCAGTCTTCTGGCTTAGTGCTTCCATCGTATGTTCTTGTATCTCGGGGCATCTGCAAGTTGCGCACTGGATGTTCTTCCCTCATGGTCCGGGGACCAAAGCAAGCGAGACCCGGAGGACCCTCAGCTTCAATTATCTCTGACAAGTAAACCCTATCCAACTTATGGCGTGCATCTTGTTCCGGTAGGAATCTATCTCCCACACGGTCTCCAAGAGGACTCCGGTGGTAACCCATTCTCTCTGAAACCGAATCGGCCTCATCATGCTGGCTTGGCACTGCTGCGGCAGCTCTTTGGTATCTCGGTGGAACTGCCTCTCGAGTGGCATATCCCGCTCTTGCTGGGCGATAATTCTGCCCGGATTCACCATTTCTGGCATAGCCGTTTCCGGCATAGCCATGTCCTGCCCCTTGGCTTTTTCTGCCAGCATAGTATTGCCCGCCTTTTTGTTTTCCGGCGAGAACAACATCATAAACCGTCATCTGCTGCCCATTTACAGCTCTTTTTTTTTCTTTTGTCGGGGTGGGGGGACGAAGCCTGCCCACGCGACTTTTCCGGAGCTGTTCTAGTTTGTGAGGCTCCGACATCTTTTCTGCTGCGAGCAGCTTCTGCATTTTGTTTTTCAGCCAACGCTAGCAACTCTTTCACCCGGGCTTGCTGTTTTGCCAGGGTATCACCCGACTGAGAATCACAAGCTTTCACTGCAGCTCTAGCGGCTTTCAAAGTTTTATCCGGACGGCTATACTTAGGTTTTATGTCCTTGAGCACCACACTTGAAGCAAGTGATGTTAGTAGATCCCGTGGAAGCTTTGGAGGACATAGTTGATTGCTCCGGCTTGAAGCTTGTTGTCTTGAAGGCACTCTTCGTTTGCTTGGGAGGATCCTTGGAAGCAATAGCATTTGTGTTCTTGATGCTTGAGGAGGTGTTTGTTGCATTTCGCGCGGCGAAGAAGGACTTTGTTTTTGCACTTGCTATGTCTTCTCGCACTTGGCGCTCGGCTCTTGTAGCTTGATGAAGCAACTCAACCATGTTGGTGTAAGGCAAGAATTCCACTATCCTCTTGACGGGAATGTTCAATCCATTCAAGAATCTTGCCATTGTTTGCTCTTCTCGCTCATCCACATTGGCACTCATCATGGTCATGTGCATCTCCTTGTAGTACTCCTCAACAGACTTGAAGCTTTGCTTGAGTTGAGTAAGCTTGTTGAAGAGGTCGCGTTTATGGTGGTTGGGCACAAAGCGTTTGTGCATGACTTCTTGCATCTCTTCCCATGTGTCAATGGGCTCTAGATCTTCCTTGTCACGCTTCTTGTTCACTTCTTCCCACCAAACATTTGCATATCCTTCAAACTCAAGTGATGCCATGGCCACTTTCTTTGCTTCGGAGAAGTTGTGTATGCGGAAGATTTTGTCAACCTTGAGGACCCAAGATAAGTATGCATCGGGGTCTTCCTCTCTGCGGAATTTGGGCATGGTGAACTTGAGCTTCCCAAAGATTTCCTCTTCATTGCGGTCATTGCGTCTAGGAGGTGGTCTTGCATCATCTTCATCCTCATTATGGTTGCGAGGTTGTTGAGGTTGATCCTCATTTCCATTGCGGCGGTTTGGAAGAGGAGGACGCCTTCCATGAGGTTGTCGGGGGTGTGGCATGACACTAGCTTCACTTGAGGCGTCTTCTTCATTTTGGTGCCTTGCTTCACCTTGATGAGCATGAGGTGCTTGACGAGCTCGATAATTGAGAGGGTGTGTCTTCTATTGTCTCTATTGTTTCTTCTTGCGCCATCATCTTGCGGAGCGTCAATATTGATGATTTGGCGTTCTTGGTTCACTTCTTGTTCGCCGTCATGAGGTGGGTTCCTTTGAGCATTGGCCACTTGAGATGGGCGCGGTTTCCCTTGTTGTCGATGTGCCTCTTGCTCATGGCGAAGACGTTCTTGCTCACGTGCATGAAGGAGAGCTTGATCATGACGGAGACGGTGTTGTTCCTCTTCGAATTGAGCTTGGCGATTTGCTTGTTTTAATCTTTCTTGTTCAAGTTGAGCACGTGCTTGCTCCACATCTCAAGCTTGTTGTTGAAGTACTTGAGCATCCACATTATGGTGGTTTGGGTCTTCATTAGAAGCATGGTAAGATGGGGACGAAGCTCGGTGCCTTGAACTATGAGAGAGCGAAGACCTTGAGTGTTGGCTTCGGTTGTTGGCGATGTTGGCAATAGCTTGTTCAAGGCGTGCCAACCTTTCTTCTTGCCTTCTCATGCTCGCCATGTTTTGTTGACCTTGAGTAGCAAGTGTGGCCCTCATATCATGGCCTTGAGCATCAAGCTTGTCATGGATGTCTTGCACTTGGACATTGAGGTCCCTTCTTTGCACTTGAGCTCGTTCTTCATAGCGTGCAACGGTCTCATCGATCCTTGCCGTGAGGTCATGGATACTCTTGTTGACGGCTTGAGTAGCTATCCAATGTTGGTGCCGTGTCATCGGTAGTTGGTTCCCCTCTCCACTAGACATGGTTACAACTAAAACAAGAACTATGTTGTGGGGGTTATAGGAAAGCTCACAAATAAGTCAAAGACTCACAACAAAATTGGAAAGGTGTATCAAGGTGAGGAACAACCGGTTACACACACAAAAACAAAACTCTATATGGTTAGACTGTCAAGTGGGGCGGGATGCGGGATCACTTTTTGCACTAGACATGCTTTAAATCCTCTTCAATTCCCACCTCTATTTGCTCTATTTTTTGTTTTGCGGGATTGAGGATGCCTGCTTGCGGACGCCGCTCTGCAACCCTATATATGGTGTTAGGTGTTGGAGATATGCCCAAGAGGCAATAATAAAATGGTTATTATAATATATCTTTGTGTTTATGATAATGTTTACATACCATGCTATAATTGTATTAACCGAAACATTGATACATGTGTGTTATGTGAACAACAAAGAGTCCCTAGTAAGCCTCTTGTATAACTAGCTTGTTGATTAATAGATGATCATGGTTTCGTGATCATGAACATTGGATGTTATTAATAACAAGGTTATGTCATTGTATGAATGATGTAATGGACACACCCAATTAAGCGTAGCATAAGATCACGTCATTAAGTTATTTGCTATAAGCTTTCGATACATAGTTACCTAGTCCTTATGACCATGAGATCATGTAAATCACTTATACCGGAAAGGTACTTTGATTACATCAAATGCCACTGCGTAAATGGGTGGTTATAAAGGTGGGATTAAGTATCCGGAAAGTATGAGTTGAGGCATATGGATCAACAGTGTGATTTGTCCATCCCGATGACGGATAGATATACTCTGGGCCCTCTCGGTGGAATGTCGTCTAATGTCTTGCAAGCATATGAATAAGTTCATAAGAGACCACATACCACGGTACGAGTAAAGAGTGTTTGTCAGGAGACGAGGTTGAACAAGGTATAGAGTGATACCGATGATTAAACCTCGGACAAGTAAAATATCACGTGACAAAGGGAATTGGTATCGTATGTGAATGGTTCATTCGATCACTAAGTCATCGTTGAATATGTGGGAGCCATTATGGATCTCCAGATACCGCTATTGGTTATTGGTCAGAGAGAAGTCTCAACCATGTCTACATAGTTCACGAACCGTAGGGTGACACACTTAAGGTTTGATGTTGTAATGGTAGAACTTGAATATGGAATGGAGTTCGAAGTATTGTTCGAAGTCTCGGATGGGATCCCGGACATCACGAGGAGTTCCGGAATGGTCCGGAGAATAAGATTCATATATAGGAAGTCATATTCCAAGTTTGGAAATGATCCGGTGCATTTATGGCAGGTTCTAGAAGGTTCTAGAAAAGTCCGGAAGAAAGGCACTATGGAAGGTGGAGTCCCGGAGGGACTCCACAAGCTTGGCCGGCCAAACCCTAAGGGAGGAGTCCCAGGTGGGCTCCACCTGAGGTGGTCGGCCACCCCACCTAAGGAAAAGGTGGGAGTCCCACCTTGGGTAGGACTCCCCCCTTGAGTAGGTTTCCCAACTTTGGGAAGTTTTGGTGTTGGGGTCTTATTCGAAGACTTATACTACAACTCTTGGGGCTTCCACCTATATAATGAGGGGCATAGGGGAGGGGGTCGGCCACCACAGAGCCATAGCTTGGCCGCACCCCTTGAGGCCGGCCACCCCCTCTCCCTAACCCTAGCCGCCCCCTCTCTCCTCCACCTCTCCCGCACGCTTAGCGAAGCTCCGCCGGAGTTCTCCATCGCCACCGCCACCACGCCGTCGTGCTGCCGGATTCAAGGAGGAGCTACTACTTCCGCTGCCCGCTGGAATGGGGAGAAGGACGTCGTCTTCATCAACACCGAACGTGTGACCGAGTACGGAGGTGCTGCCCGATTGTGGCACCGTCAAGATCTTCTACGCGCTTTTGCAAGCGGCAAGTGATCGTCTACCGCAGCAACAAGAGCCTACTCTTGTAGGCTTTGGAAATCTTCAAGGGTGAGTCTCGATCATCCCCTCGTTGCTACCGTCTTCTAGATTGCATCTTGGCTTGGATTGCGTTCTCGCGGTAGGAAATTTTTTGTTTTCTATGCAACGAATCCCTACAGTGGTATCAGAGCCATGTCTATGCATAGATGGTTGCACGAGTAGAACACAATGGTTTTGTGGGCGTTGATGCTCTTGTTGTCTTTAGTTTGAGTACTTTGCATCTTTGTGGCATAGTGGGATGAAGCGGCTCGGACTAACTTTACATGACCGCGTTCATGAGACTTGTTCCTCGTTCGACATGCAACTTGTATTGCATAAGAGGCTTTGCGGGTGTCTGTCTCTCCTACTATAGTGAAGATTCAATTTACTCTTCTATTGACAACATTAGTATCACCGTTGTGGTTCATGTTCGTAGGTAGATTAGATCTCTCTCGAAAACCCTAAACCACGTAAAATATGCAAACCAAATTAGAGACGTCTAACTTGTTTTTGCAGGGTTTGGTGATGTGATATGGCCATAATGTGATGATGAATATGTATGTGATGATCATTATTGTATTGTGGCAACCGGCAGGAGCCTTATGGTTGTCTTTAATTTTCATGTTGAGTAGTATTTCAAAGTAGTTGTAATAGTTGCTACATGAGGTGAACAATCATGAAGACGGTGCCATGGACCTTGACGCTACGCCGACGATGATGGAGATCATGCCCGTTGATGATGGAGATCATGTCCATGCTTTGGAGATGAAGATCAAAGGCGCAAAGAAAAAAGGGCCATATCATATCACATATGAATTGCATGTGATGTTAATCCTTTATGCATCTTATTTTGCTTAGAACGCGACGGTAGCATTATAAGATGATCCCTCACATTAATATCAAGATAATAAAGTGTTCTCCCCTCATATGCACCGTTGCCAAAGTTCATCGTTTCAAAGCATCTCGTGATGATCGGATGTGATAGATTCAATGTTCATATACAACGGGTGTAAGCCATGTTGCACACGCGGAATACTTGGGTTTGCTTGACGAGCCTAGCATGTACAGACATGGCCTCGGGACAACGGAAACCGAAAGGTTGAACACGAGTCATATGGATGATATGATCAACATGTTGATGTTCACCATTGAAGCTACATCATCTCATGTGATGATCGGTTTTGGTGTAGTGGATTTGGATCGTGTACCACTTAACAACTATGAGGGATGTTGTATTAAGTGGGAGTTCATTAGTAATTAGATTAAAACATGAACTAATTATCATAAACATAGTCTGAGTAGTATTTTGAATTAATTTTGTAGTATTGGCATCCGTTTACTACTATGCGCTAGTCTTGTAATTGAGATAGAAATACTGTTAAAATCTAATAAGAAACTTTACGGATTGGTACCGTATTGTTAAAGAATCAAGAATTGATTAAGTCCTATTGCAAACTTTTAGGTAAACCTCATATTATTGATTCAAAGAGCTATGGTTTCAATTAGTACATAAAGTTATCTTGTCTCCGTGAAACTCGGAGTTCAAATCTGTTTGAAAAGTAAGGAGCTGAAAATTTAGTTTTCAGAAATAATCAAGGTATGAGATATATGTGATATCTAAGACCTTATTGCAAGATGATAGAATATAATTTGGTGAGACTACATAAACTCATAAGTTTTATGGGAATGTACGAAGGTTGAAGACGCAAGGCGTCCCAATCCTCCAACTATTGGGGCACTAACAATATTCGCATATCCATGAAGTTATCATCCTTAGTATGCACCGTTGCTAAGACTCGTCGTATCGAAGCATCACGTGATGATCGGGTGTTATAGATTCTACGTGTACATACAACGGGTGCAAGCCAGATTTGCACATGCGAATACCAAGGTTAAAACTTTATGAGCCTAGCATGTACAGACTTGATCTCAGAAAGTCATCATGATACAATGGATAAAATTATGAGTGAAATTGCTCATCATATTACAAGGTTACTAATAGTGAAATCCGGAACACTTGTCATATGATGATCAACTTCAAAGTAAGAACCTCAAGGTTATTGGTATTTGACCAACAAACCGAGAAGTTATTGAAGTTGATGTGTTTTTCTGAATAATGAGGAAAGCTAAAAGAGAAACTGAAAAGATATTTTGGCAAAAAGAAAAGAAAAGACTAGAAAGTCTAGCTCAGATGTATATAAATGATATACATGTTATGGTTGTATTCCTAGTTAAGTCACACTATGAAATTCTTGGGTATTAGTACTATATTGGTTGGTATGAAGTGTCATACAAAACAACGCAATACAAGAATACAATGGCCTAAGTGACTGACAAGGAATATGATAGGAATGCACGTCTGGAACAAAATAAAGTGTTATTATGTTCGTCGTTAGCATTCTATCTAGCCCTTAGAATTTATAATAAAGAACTTAATAATTGTTATTTTGCTCTGGTCAAATGAAAACAATGAGTTGTTCAAATTATGACATTACTCCATGTACGATGGATAAGTTATTATAAATCTTAATGGTGAAACACACACACATAATACTGACGCTAAAATGCCATAAGGCAAATGATTTGAATTCCACTTATTTGTGGAACAACCATTGAGGTCATGTTAGAAAGGAACGCATGAAAGAACTCCATGCAAATGGATTTTTGGAGTCATTTGATTTTTGAATCATTTGGCGCTTGCAAATCTTTTCTAAAGAGAATGATTAAAATACCGTTCATAGGCCAAGAGTTGAACGGGCAACTAACTTAGTGAAAACATACATGATGATATATGTGGTTCACTGGGCATAGTTGTGTGCGGGAGATTCTTCTACTTCATGAAAACTTCCAACAATAAATTGAGTATATATATGTGGATATATTCGATAAGGAAGAAGTTTGAAACATTTGAATGGATTCAAATAAATTTCAGCATGAAGTGGAAATCATCGTAATAGAAAAATCAAATATCTATGATTGGATCATTGGGAAAATATTTGAATTACGAGTTTTAGCGAACATCTAAGAGAATCATGAAATTGTTCTACAACTCACATTTCTTGGAGTATCATAATGATGATACAGTATCCGAGAGATGTATCCAAACCTTGTTGGATCAATGATGAGATAAAATATTGATGCCATTATATTTTTTGTGGATTATGCTTTAGTGACTACCGCTTTTACACTTAATAGAGCATCATCATGATATGTTGAAATGACACCATACGAGTTATGGCATGGGTATGAATCCTAATAGTCTTTTCTTAAATTTTGGTATGCATAGCATAAGTAAATAAGTTTACAACCAAAATCGGATGAATGTCTTTGTTGGTTATCCCAGAGAATTTATTGGGAATTCTTCCCACTATGGAGACAAAGACAAAAGTGTTTGTCAATGTTTCTTATTTCCAAGAAATTGTTTCTAGCAAAGTATTTGAGTGGGAGGACAATAGAACTTGATAAGGTTTATGAACTTGAGTATAATGATCAGAGTAGCGCAGCATTGGAATTGGTTCCGGAAGCGGCCACAACGATCATGACTCCCATGACTACAAAGTGTTTTAGCCATGGAGATCGAAGTACATATTGAACCTTGTAGGTATGGTTTACTTTGTGATCAAATAAATGATTTGTGGACAAAGGATTGATTTTGAACAATGATAAACCAACTACAAACAAAGAAGTTATGATGGGCCCTGACTCCGTTAAAATGGCTATACGCCATGAAATCCAAGATAGATAAAAACTTTTTGAAAGTAAATAGATCTATAAAATTGATGGACTTGGATGAAATATCCTTGAAGAAGCTCGACTTGTCGAAAAGTTGTTTACGACAAAGTTCAAAGAGTTGACTACGATAAGATTAGATCTTCCGTAGCAATGCTTATAGTCTATGTGGATTATTCTAGTAATCACTACATATTTCTTTTATGAGATATGCTAGTAGGATGGCAAAATACATTACTTATCAGACGTGTGTATTAAAGGTGTATACAAGATACAACCAATTGTTTTGCTAGTCCGTGGAATACTAAATAGGTATACAAACTTCAATTGGATGAAGTGAGTATCATGGAGTTGGAATCTTCACCAGATGAAATAGTCAAAGAGTTTTTGATTTCATCAGAAACGATGAAGAGGCTTGCATTTGCAAGAAATTAAGTGGGAGCGCTGAGACATATTTATAATACTTTATGTAGATGACATATAGTTGGTTATAAATGATGTAATTATATACTTGATTAAAAAGGTTTCATTGAGAATTAAATTTCAATGAAAGGATATGGACTGAAACATATCTAGTGTCAAGATCTATGAAGATAGATTGAAACACAAAATAAGTTTAAGTCAAAGTACATAGAATGGATATTGAAATAGTTCAATATAGAAATATTAAGATAATGTTCTTGTCATGTGAAGTTTTAACAAGACTTGAGTGTATCTGATACTCAATGAGTAAAAACACATGAGTGATTATGGATCACGAATAATATGTACACAATGACGGATAGATATACTCTGGGCCCTCTCGGTGGAATGTATCCGGAAAGTATGAGTTGAGGCATATGGATCAACAGTGGGATTTGTCCATCCCGATGACGGATAGATATACTCTGGGCCCTCTCGGTGGAATGTCGTCTAATGTCTTGCAAGCATATGAATAAGTTCATAAGAGACCACATACCACGGTACGAGTAAAGAGTACTTGTCAGGAGACGAGGTTGAACAAGGTATAGAGTGATACCGATGATTAAACCTCGGACAAGTAA